>NC_091282.1:600000-1200000 GCF_032444005.1 Ranitomeya imitator | reverse complement strand
TTTACCAGAACATTAACCCCTTAACGACTGCCGATACGCCTTTAACGGTGGCAGTTAAGGGTACTTAAACCACAGGAAAAAGTGTATAGCGCCCCCAGAGTCGGAATTTCTCCGGGGTCTCGGCTGCAGGGGGTACAGAGAACATGATTCTGGTCAGTTTTTACTCACTCCAGTGTTGCGATCGCCGTTATTAACCGTATAACGGTGACTGCAAAAAAAAAGTCTGATTTTCCATTTAATTTCTCACTCCTCTGTGACCGCACATCAGAAGAGAGAGAAATAGGGTCCCCCGGTCCTGTGACCCCTCCCCCCCTATGTTCCTGCGTCCCCCCACGGCCGCCGGCATCGTTTTCCGGGAAGAAAATGGCGGGCGCATGTGCAGTACCCCCGCCGAGATCTGCCGGTCGGCACTTGGCAACAATAGATTTTTCTTATTGGTTCATTTTGATCACTATGATAGGGTCTATCACAGTAATCACAATAAAAAAATAGTAAATAAACCCCCCTTTATCCCCCCTTAGTAAGGGAAAAATTATAAAATTCAAAAAAATGGATTTATTTCCATTTTCCCTTTAGGGGTGTGTTTGGATTAGGGTTTCAGTTATAAATGGGGGTTTCCACTGTTTAGGCACATCAGGGGTCTCCAAACGCAACATGGTGTCTGATCTCCATTCCAGCCAATTCTGCGTTAAAAAGTCAAATGATGCTCCTTCCCTCCCGAGCTCTCCCATGCGCCCAAACAGTAGTTTACCCCCACACATGGGGTATCGGCGCACTCAGGACACATTGGACAACAAGTTTTGTAGCTCATTTTCTCCTTCTACCCTTGTGAAAATAAAAAACAAAAAATGGGTCTGAAGTAAAATGTTTTTAACCCCTTCCCGACCCATGACGCCACATAGGCGTCATGAAAGTCGGTGCCAATCCGACCCATGACGCCTATGTGGCGTCATGGAAAGATCGCGTCCCTGCAGATCGGGTGAAAGGGTTAACTCCCATTTCACCCGATCTGCAGGGACAGGGGGAGTGGTAGTTTAGCCCAGGGGGGGTGGCTTCACCCCCTCGTGGCTACGATCGCTCTGATTGGCTGTTGAAAGTGAAACTGCCAATCAGAGCGATTTGTAATATTTCACCTATTATAACAGGTGAAATATTACAATCCAGCCATGGCCGATGCTGAAATATCATCGGCCATGGCTGGAAATACTAATGTGCCCCCACCCCACCCCACCGATTGCCCCCCCAGCCCTCCGATCTGGCCGGTACACTGCTCCGGCTCCCCTCCGTCCAGTGCTCCGCTCCCCCCCGTGCTCTTGTCCGCTCCCCCCGTGCTCCAATCACCCCCCCGTGCTCCAATCACCCCCCCTGCACTCCGATCCACCCCCCCCGGTGCTCCATTCCACCCCCCGTGCTCCGTTCCAGCCCCCCCTTGCTCCGTTCCACGCCCCCCGTGCTCCGATCCACCCCCCCCGGTGCTCCATTCCACCCCCCGTGCTCCGTTCCAGCCCCCCGTGCTCCGTTCCACGCCCCCCGTGCTCCGTTCCACGCCCCCCGTGCTCCGTTCCACGCCCCCGTGCTCCGTTCCACCCCTCCCGCACTCCGATTCCCCCCCCCGTGCTCCGATCCCCCCCCCGTGGTCCCCCCCACCCCATCATACTTACCGATCCAGCCGGGGTCCCGTCCGTCTTCTCCCTGGGCGCCGCCATCTTCCAAAATGGCGGGCGCATGCGCAGTGCGCCCGCCGAATCTGCCGGCCGGCAGATTTGTTCCAAAGTGCATTTTGATCACTGAGATAGATTATATCTCAGTGATCAAAATAAAAAAAATAATAAATGACCCCCCCCCCCCTTTGTCACCCCCATAGGTAGGGACAATAAAAAAAATAAAGAAATTTTTTTTTTCCACTAATGTTAGAATAGGGTTAGGGTTAGGGGTAGGGTTAGGGGTAGGGTTAGGGGCAGGGTTAGGGGCAGGGTTAGGGTTAGGGGTAGGGTTAGGGTTTCGGTATGTGCACACGTATTCTGGTCCTCTGCGGATTTTTCCGCTGCGGATTTGATAAATCCGCAGTGCTAAACCGCTGCGGATTTACCGCGGTTTTTCTGCGCATTTCACTGCGGTTTTACAACTGCGATTTTCTATTTGAGCAGTTGTAAAACCGCTGCGGAATCCGCACAAAGAAGTGACATGCTGCGGAATGTAAACCGCTGCGTTTCCGTGCAGTTTTTCCGCAGCATGTGTACAGCGATTTTTGTTTCCCGTAGGTTTACATTGAACTGTAAACTCATGGGAAACTGCTGCGGATCTGCAGCGTTTTCCGCAGCGTGTGCACATACCTTTAGAATTAGGCTATGTGCACACGGTGTGGATTGGCCGCTGCGGATTCGCAGCAGTGTTCCATCAGGTTTACAGTACCATGTAAACATATGAAAAACCAAATCCGCTGTGCCCATGGTGCGGAAAATACCGCGCGGAAACGCTGCGTTATATTTTCCGCAGCATGTCAATTCTTTGTGCGGATTCCGCAGCGTTTTACACCTGTTCCTCAATAGGAATCCGCAGGTGAAATCCGCACAAAAAACACTGGAAATCCGCGGAAAATCCGCAGGTAAAATGCAGTGCCTTTTACCCGCCGATTTTTCAAAAATGGTGCGGAAATATCTCACACGAATCCGCAACGTGGGCACATAGCCTTAGGGTTAGGGTTGGAATTAGGGTTGTGGTTAGGGTTGTGATTAGGGTTATGGCTACAGTTGGGATTAGGGTTAGGGGTGTGTTGGGGTTCGTGTTGGAGGTAGAATTGAGGGGTTACCACTGTTTAGGCACATCAGGGGTCTCCAAACGCAACATGGCGCCACCATTGATTCCAGCCAATCTCGTATTCAAAAAGTCAAATGGTGCTCCCTCACTTCCGAGCCCTGACGTGTGCCCAAACAGTGGTTTACCCCCACATATGGGGTACCAGCGTACTCAGGACAAACTGCGCAACAATTACTGGGGTCCAATTTCTCCTGTTACCCTTGTGAATCAAAAAAAATGCTTGCTAAAACATAATTTTTGAGGAAAGAAAAATGATTTTTTATTTTCACGGCTCTGCGTTGTAAACGTCTGTGAAGCACTTGGGGGTTCAAAGTGCTCACCACATATCTAGATAAATTCCTTGGGGGGTCTAATTTCTAAAATGGGGTCACTTGTGGGGGTTTCTACTGTTTAGGCACACCAGGGGCTCTGCAAACGCAACGTGACACCCGCAGACCATTCCATCAAAGTCTGCATTTCAAAAGTCACTACTTTCCTTCTGAGCCCCGACGTGTGCCCAAACAGTGGTTTACCCCCACTCATGGGGTATCACCGTACTCAGGAGAAACTGGACAACAAATATTGGGGTCCAATTTCTTCTGTAACCCTTGGGAAAATAAAAAATTCTGGGCTAAATAATTATTTTTGAGGAAAGAAAACATATTTATTATTTTCACGGCTCTGCATTATAAACTTCTATGAAGCACTTGGGGGTTCAAAGTGCTCACCACACATCTAGATAAGTTCCTTTGGGGGTCTAGTTTCCAAAATTGGGTCACTTGTGGGGGGTTTCTACTGTTAAGCCACATCAGGGGCTCTGCAAACGCAACGTGACGCCCACAGAGCATTCCATCAAAGTCTGCATTTCAAAACGTCACTACTTCACTTCCGAGCCCCGGCATGTGCCCAAACAGTGATTTACCCCCACATATGGGGTATCAGCGTACTCAGGAGAAACTGGACAACAACTTTTGGGGTCAAATTTCTCCTGTTACCCTTGGGAAAATAAAAAATTGCAGGCTAAAAGATCATTTTTGAGAAAATAATTTTTTTTTTTTTATTTTCATGGCTCTGCGTTATAAACTTCTGTGAAGCACTTGGGGGTTCAAAGTCCTCACCACACATCTAGATTAGTTCCTTTGGGGGTCTAGTTTCCAAAATGGTGTCATTTCTGGGGGATCTCCAATGTTTAGGCACACAGGGGCTCTCCAAACGTGACATGGTGTCCGCTAATGATTGGAGCTAATTTTCCATTTAAAAAGCCAAATGGCGTGCCATCCCTTCCGAGCCCTGCCGTGCGCCCAAACAGTGGTTTACCCCCACATATGGGGTATCAGCGTACTCAGGACAAACTGGACAACAATATTTGGGGTCCAATTTCTCCTATTATCCTTGGCAAAATAGGAAATTCCAGGCTAAAAAATCATTTTTGAGGAAAGAAAAATTATTTTTTATTTTCATGGCTCTGCGTTATAAACTTCTGTGAAGCACCTGGGGGTTTAAAGTGCTCAATATGCATCTAGATAAGTTCCTTGGGGGGTCTAGTTTCCAAAATGGGGTCACTTGTGGGGGAGCTCCAATGTTTAGGCACACAGGGGCTCTCCAAACGCGACATGGTGTCCGCTAACAATTGGAGCTAATTTTCCATTCAAAAAGTCAAATGGCGCGCCTTCCCTTCCGAGCCCTGTAGAGTGCCCAAACAGTGGTTTACCCCCACATATGAAGTATCGACGTACTCGGGAGAAATTGCCCAACAAATTTTATGATCCATTTTATCCTACTGCCCATGTGAAAATGAAAAAATTGAGGCGAAAAGAATTTTTGTGAAAAAAAAGTACTTTTTCATTTTTACAGATCAATTTGTGAAGCACCTGAGGGTTTAAAGTGCTCACTAGGCATCTAAATAAGTTCCTTGGGGGGTCTAGTTTCCAAAATGGGGTCACTTGTGGGGGAGCGCCAATGTTTAGGCACACAGGAGCTATCCAAACGCGACATGGTGTCCGCTAACGATGGAAATAATTTTTCATTCAAAAAGTCACATGGCGCTCCTTCCCTTCCGAGCCTTACCATGTGCCCAAACAGTGGTTTACCCCCACATGTGAGGTATTGGTGTACTCAGGAGAAATTGCCCAACACATTTTAGGATCCATTTTATCCTGTTGCCCATGTGAAAATGAAAAAATTGAGGCTAAAAGAATTTTTTTGTGAAAAAAAAAAGTACTTTTTCATTTTTACGGATCAATTTGTGAAGCACCTGGGGGTTCAAAGTGCTCACTATGCATCTAGATAAGTTCCTTGGGGCGTCTAGTTTCCAAAATGGGGTCACTTGTGGGGGAGCTCCAATTTTTAGGCACACGGGGGCTCTCCAAACGTGACATGGTGTCCGCTAAAGAGTGGAGCCAATTTTTGATTCAAAAAGTCAAATGGCGCTCCTTCCCTTCCAAGCCCTGCCGTGCGCCCAAACAGTGGTTTACCCCCACATATGAGGTATCAGCGTACTCAGGACAAATTGGACAACAACTTTCGTGGTTCAGTTTCTCCTTTTACCATTGGGAAAATAAAAAAATTGTTGCTAAAAGATAATTTTTGTGACTAAAAAGTTAAATGTTCATTTTTTCCTTCCATGTTGCTTCTGCTGCTGTGAAGCACCTGAAGGGTTAATAAACTTCTTGAATGTGGTTTTGAGTACCTTGAGGGGTGCAGTTTTTAGAATGGTGTCACTTTTGGGTATTTTCTGCCATATAGACCCCTCAAACTGACTTCAACTGTGAGGTGGTCCCTAAAAAAAATGGTTTTGTAAATTTCGTTGTAAAAATGACAAATCGCTGGTCAAATTTTAACCCTTATAACTTCCTAACAAAAAAAAATTTTGTTTCCAAAATTGTGCTGATGTAAAGTAAACATGTGGGAAATGTTATTTATTAACTATTTTGTGTCACATATCTCTCTGGTTTAACAGAATAAAAATTCAAAATGTGAAAATTGCGAAATTTTCTAAATTTTCGCCAAATTTCCGTTTTTATCACAAATAAACGCAGAATTTATTGACCTAAATTTACCACTAACATGAAGCCCAATATGTCATGAGAAAACAATCTCAGAACCGCTAGGATCCGTTGAAGCGTTCCTTAGTTATTACCTCATAAAGGGACACTGGTCAGAATTGCAAAAAACGGCAAGGTCTTTAAGGTCAAAATAGGCTGGGTCATGAAGGGGTTAAAAAAGTTAAATGTTCATTTTTTCCTTTCGCATGGCTTCAGTTCCTGTGAAGCACGTAAAGGGTTAATAAACTTCTGGAATGTGGTCTTGAGTAGGGTTGAGCGACCTTGACCTTTTTAGAGTCGAGCCGTGTTTCGCGAAACCCGACTATCTTAGAAGTCGAGTCGAGTGGAATCGGCCGATTATCGCGAAAAGTCGGGTATCGCCCGAAACACGAAACCCAATGCAAGTCAATGGGGGAGCATAGTCGGCAGTGAGTGGAGGCCAGGAAAACACCTACACTGCCCATTTTAATGGCAAAAACATCCATTCTTGTTAAAGAAGCTTGTCAATCGTAATTTACCTTATAATAATTGGAAGGCATTTGAAATTGGGGGTCATTTGGCTAAAGTTGTGGGGGGTAGGGCTGGTTCAAGTAATTAGTGGGCCCAGTAAATCTGGACCACGTCACGGCAGTGGAGCAGGGAGAGGTAAGTATTTCAACTTTGCAAGTGCTGTGATCCTGAGCAAGCAGGGGGGGCCCACTCGTTGGCATTGGCACTGGCACAGGGCCCCTCAAAGTACAGCGGTGTGTTTGCATGGCGGGGGCGCCTCCCACCGGCAGCAACACTTTTGCGTACTATGAGAGGCCCTGTGCCAGTGACGTCGCCAACTAGTATTCCTCCCCCCACCTGATGAAGGAACCTGCACTTTCATCTGCACCTTCCTCTTTGTCCCCGTGTAAGGTGGTATGGTATGCGGGAAGAGGAACCTGACTTTCAGCAGGGTCACAATCTTGCTGTGTAGCGTGCACGGGGAATTTTGCGTTATGGGTCAATGTACCAGCAGACTCATCTATCACTGGCTGGGCAATGGGCAGGATGAGGAGGAAACACAGATATAGGCCCAAAGAATAAAGTGGGCTAAATGCAGTTCAAAATTGGTAACACAGGACTAACCAGGGGGCATTGCAGTGGAGGACAACTGGAATGAGAGGCTGACACAGAGAGTAGGCCCTAATCAGTAAGTAGTCGAAATGCAGTTCAAAATTGGCAACCGTAGTAAACAGGCGGCACAGCTTTGTTCAGTGGAGGAGAACAGCAAGGAGTGGCAGACACCGATAGTAGGCCCCAACCCAACTAGTAGGCCAAATGCAGTCTAACATTAACAACTACTTAACGAGAGCCTGAAAATGGAATGTCAGGACAGGAAACCAGGAGAACAGCAAGGCTTTGTTCAGTGGAGGAGAACAGCAAGGAGTGGCAGACACCGATAGTAGGCCCCAAACCAACTAGTACGCCAAATGCAGTTGTTCCGTTTAACCACAATTTAATGAGAGCCTGAAGATAGAAGTTTAGGAAAGGCAACCTGGAGAACACCTTGGAGTGTAACACACCATCTCTCTACACCCCATACCCAATTTGTAGGCCTAATGCAGCGTAGTTTCCAACAACTACTAAACGAGAGCCGGAAGATCGAAGCTCAGGAAAGGCAACCTGGAGAACACCTTGGAGTGTAACACACCATCTCTCTACACCCCATACCCAATTTGTAGGCCTAATGCAGTGTAGTTTCCAACAACTACTAAACGAGAGCATGAAGATCGAAGCATTGGCGAGGAAACCTGGGGAACACCTTGGAGTGGAACACACCATCTCTCTACACCCCATACCCAATTTGTAGGCCTAATGCAGCGTAGTTTCCAACAACTACTAAACGAGAGCCGGAAGATCGAAGCTCAGGAAAGGCAACCCGGAGAACACCTTGGAGTGGAACACACCATCTCTCTACACCCCATACCCAATTTGTAGGCCTAATGCAGTGTAGTTTCCAACAACTACTAAACGAGAGCATGAAGATCGAAGCATTGGCGAGGAAACCTGGGGAACACCTTGGAGTGGAACACACCATCTCTCTACACCCCATACCCAATTTGTAGGCCTAATGCAGCGTAGTTTCCAACAACTACTAAACGAGAGCCGGAAGATCGAAGCTCAGGAAAGGCAACCTGGAGAACACCTTGGAGTGGAACACACCATCTCTCTACACCCCATACCCAATTTGTAGGCCTAATGCAGTGTAGTTTCCAACAACTACTAAACGAGAGCCGGAAGATCGGAGCTCAGGAAAGGTAACCTGGAGAACACCTTGGAGTGGAACACACCATCTCTCTACACCCCATACCCAATTTGTAGGCCTAACGCAGTGTAGTTTCCAACAACTACTAAACGAGAGCATTAAGATCGAAGCAATGGCGAGGAAACCTGGGGCACACCTTGGGGAGGCAGACACCGTTAGTAGGCCCTATCAAAGTTGTACCCCCAATGCAGTTTTAAAATTCCTAGAGGCTGAAAACAAGACTATTGACGCTCAGCTTTTTTCAAAGGAACACAGCTGAATTGAGTGGCGCAGACAGACACAGGTAGTGGGACTTAACCCAAAAACGTGGCTCACTGCAGCTTAAAAAAGTTACAGGGGTACACAAGCAGCAGTGCTCTGGGCAGTGGAGGACAATTTCAATAGTGGACCGCAGACAGACTTTGTACGCCTACTATTAAAAAAAGGATGCTCTATGCAATTAAAAATAGGTTCCAGGGGTCCACGGGCAGCAGTGGTGTGGTCAGTGGACGAGTATTGGAAGGAGGGACCGCAGACAGGCGTAGTAGGCCTAACATAACAAAATTAGGCTGTAGACACTGTAAAATTGGTTCCAGGGGTACACGGGCAGCAGTGGTGTGGTCAGCGGAGGAAAATTGGAATTAGGGACTGCAGACAGACTTTGTAGGCTGTCCCCTGTGGACCATGCATCCAACACATTAACCCAGTGCGCCGTAATGGACACGTAACTTTTTGTGGACATGCCTACTGGTCCATGCGTCTCTTGTCAGGTGCACCTTTCTACTGTTTGATTGCCTGAGTGCTATGACAATGCAGACTTTTTCATGCTGGTGGAGGGCTGGGATGGCTTTTCTCGCAAAAGAAATGTCGACTGGGTAGCTTGAACCGTTGCACAGCGTAGTTCATCTGGGCTTTCTAAATATAAAACAAAGAAAAAAAGGAGGCTACATGCACTTTCAGCTGGGTTCCAGGGGTACACGGCCAGCATTGGTCTGGTCAGTGGAGAACTATTGGAAGGAGTGACGGCAAACAGGCATCGAAGGCCTAACATAATAACACATTGCTGTTGGCAATTTTAAATTGGTTCCAGGGGAACACGGGCAGCTGTGGTGTGGTCAGAGGAGGCCTAGTGGAAGGAGTGACCGCAGACAGGCATCGAAGGCCTAAAATAATAACACATGGCTGTAGGCAATTTTAAATTGGTTCCAGGGGTACACGGGCAGCAGTGGTGTGGTCAGTGGAGGCCTAGTGGAAGGAGTGACCGCAGACAGGCATCGAAGGCCTAAAATAATAACACATGGCTGTAGGCAATTTTAAATTGGTTCCAGGGGTACACGGGCAGCAGTGGCCTGGTCAGTGTAGTAGTAGTAGTAGAAAGAACGGACCGCAGACAGGCATCGAAGGCCTAAAATAAAAAAATTGGGCTGGCTGTAGGCAATTTTAAATTGGTTCCAGGGGTACACGGGCAGCAGTGGTGTGGTCAGTGGAGGCATATTGTAAGGAGTGACCGCAGACAGGCATCGAAGGCCTAAAATAATAACACATGGCTGTAGGCAATTTTAAATTGGTTCCAGGGGTACACGGGCAGCAGTGGTGTGGTCAGTGGAGGCCTAGTGGAAGGAGTGACCGCAGACAGGCATCGAAGGCCTAAAATAAAAAAATTGGGCTGGCTGTAGGCAATTTTAAATTGGTTCCAGGGGTACACGGGCAGCAGTGGTGTGGTCAATGGAGGCCTAGTGGAAGGAGTGACCGCAGACAGGCATCGAAGGCCTAAAATAATAACACATGGCTGTAGGCAATTTTAAATTGGTTCCAGGGGTACACGGGCAGCAGTGGTGTGGTCAGTGGAGGCCTAGTGGAAGGAGTGACTGCAGACAGGCATCGAAGGCCTAAAATAAAAAAATTGGGCTGGCTGTAGGCAATTTTAAATTGGTTCCAGGGGTACACGGGCAGCAGTGGTGTGGTCAATGGAGGCCTAGTGGAAGCAGTGACCGCAGACAGGCTTCGAAGGCCTAACATAACAAAAATGTCAATACAATGGTATTGTCAGTGGCAGGCATTGAAGGATGTCAGCGCATAGACTAAACATTGGTGGAGCTGTGAGATAATTTTGCAAGTGGTAGAGCACTGTTTGAGCTGGGGGGGGGGGGGGAACTGTCTTGTGGCCGGCGGTACAGGCCCAGGGCCCCTCATATTACAACGGTGTGTCTGACGTTGGGTGAGCACCACCACTGCCAGAGACACTTTATTGTACTAGGAGGGACAAAGTGGCAGTGCCGTCGACCAAAAGCGGGCACACCCACCTCTTCAGACAAACAGCACTCTCACGGGTGCTGTCACCAAGTGTCGATACCACGGCCCCGTGTGGGGAGTTTGGCCATTTAGTGAGGTGTAAACATGTCGTATGCTGGACAATCAGGTGCAGAAAATTACGAGATTGGAAAAGGCATTCAGAATAGTCCACAGGCAAGACCTTTTCATAGGAAAGCTAGGTGTCAGCCGGGCAGGGTGGGGCAAAAGATTTCGAAATCCAGTTGTGGTTCATTTTAATGAAGGTTAGATCATCTACATTTTGGGTAGCCAGACGAGTCCTTTTTTCTGTTAGTATTGAACCTGCAGCACTGAATACTCTTTCTGATAGGACACTAGCTGCCGGGCAAGCAAGCTCCTGCAATGCATATTCTGCCAATTCTGGCCAGGTGTCTAATTTTGATGCCCAGTAATCAAATGGGAATGACGGTTGAGGGAGAACATCGATAAGGGATGAAAAATAGTTTGTAACCATACTGGACAAATGTTGTCTCCTGTCACTTTGAATTGATGCTGCAGTACCTGTCCTGTCTGCGGTCATAGCAAAATCACTCCACAACCTGGTCAGAAAACCCCTCTGGCCAACGCCACTTCTGATTTCTGCCCCTCTAACTCCTCTGGTCTGCTGGCCCCTGCAGCTCGTGTGAGAACGATCACGGGCGCTGTGTGCTGGGAATGCCTGAAGCAAACAGTCAACAAGAGTTGATTGTTTGGTTGCTAATATTAGTTCCAAATTGTCATGTGGCATAATATTTTGCAATTTGCCTTTATAGCGAGGATCAAGGAGGCAGGCCAACCAGTAATCGTCATCGTTCATCATTTTAGTTATGCGTGTGTCCCTTTTGAGGATACGTAAGGCATAATCCGCCATGTGGGCCAAAGTTCCAGTTCTCAAATCTGCGGTTGTGCTTGGTTGAGGGGCAGTTTCAGGCAAATCCACGTCACTTGTGTCCCTCCAAAAACCAGAACCCGGCCTTGCCGCGCCACCAATTTCCAGTGGCCCCGGAAAAGCTTCCTCATTAAAAATATAATCATCCCCATCATCCTCCTCGTCCTCCTCCTCCTCTTCGCCCGCTAACTCGTCCTGTACACTGCCCTGGCCAGACAATGGCTGACCGTCATCAAGGCTTTCCTCTTCCTCTGCTGCAGACGCCTGATCCTTTATGTGCGTCAAACTTTGCATCAGCAGACACATTAGGGGGATGCTCATGCTTATTATGGCGTTGTCTGCACTAACCAGCCGTGTGCATTCCTCAAAACACTGAAGGACTTGACACATGTCTTGAATCTTCGACCACTGCACACCTGACAACTCCATGTCTGCCATCCTACTGCCTGCCCGTGTATGTGTATCCTCCCACAAAAACATAACAGCCCGCCTCTGTTCACACAGTCTCTGAAGCATGTGCAGTGTTGAGTTCCACCTTGTTGCAACGTCTATGATTAGGCGATGCTGGGGAAGGTTCAAAGAACGCTGATAGGTCTGCATACGGCTGGAGTGTACGGGCGAACGGCGGATATGTGAGCAAAGTCCACGCACTTTGAGGAGCAGGTCGGATAACCCCGGATAACTTTTCAGGAAGCACTGCACCACCAGGTTTAAGGTGTGAGCCAGGCAAGGAATGTGTTTCAGTTGGGAAAGGGAGATGGCAGCCATGAAATTCCTTCCGTTATCACTCACTACCTTGCCTGCCTCAAGATCTACAGTGCCCAGCCACGACTGCGTTTCTTTCTGCAAGAACTCGGACAGAACTTCCGCGGTGTGTCTGTTGTCGCCCAAACACTTCATAGCCAATACAGCCTGCTGACGTTTGCCAGTAGCTGCCCCATAATGGGAGACCTGGTGTGCAACAGTGGCAGCTGCGGATGGAGTGGTTGTGCGACTGCGGTCTGTGGACGAGCTCTCGCTTCTGCAGGAGGACGAAGAGGAGGAGGTGCGAACGGCTACAGCCAACTGTTTCCTAGACCGTGGGCTAGGCAGAACTGTCCCAAACTTGCTGTCCCCTGTGGACCCTGCATCCACAACATTCATTCAGTGTGCCGTGATGGACACGTAACGTCCCTGGCCATGCCTACTGGTCCATGCATCTGTTGTCAGGTGCACCTTTGTGCTCACAGATTGCCTGAGTGCATGGACGATGCGCTCTTTAACATGCTGGTGGAGGGCTGGGATGGCTTTTCTGGAAAAAAAGTGTCGACTGGGTAGCTCGTAGCGTGGTACAGCGTAGTCCATCAGGGCTTTGAAAGCTTCGCTTTCAACTAACCGGTAGGGCATCATCTCTATCGAGATTAGTCTAGCTATGTGGGCGTTCAAACCCTGTGTACGCGGATGCGAGGCTAAGTACTTCCTTTTTCTAACCATAGTCTCATGTAAGGTGAGCTGGACTGGAGAGCTGGAGATCGTGGAACTAGCGGGGGTGCCGGTGGACATGGCAGACTGAGAGACGGTGGGAGATGGTATTGTTGCCGCCGGTGCCCTAGATGCAGTGTTTCCTACTACGAAACTGGTGATTCCCTGACCCTGACTGCTTTGGCCTGGCAAAGAAACCTGCACAGATACTGCAGGTGGTGCGGAAAATGGTGGCCCTACACTGCCGGAAGGGATGTTGCGTTGCTGACTAGCTTCATTGGCCGAGGGTGCTACAACCTTAAAGGACGTTTGGTAGTTAGTCCAGGCTTGCAAATGCATGGTGGTTAAATGTCTATGCATGCAACTTGTATTGAGACTTTTCAGATTCTGTCCTCTGCTTAAGGTAGTTGAACATTTTTGACAGATGACTTTGCGCTGATCAATTGGATGTTGTTTAAAAAAACGCCAGACTGCACTCTTTCTAGCATCGGATACCTTTTCAGGCATTGCAGACTGAGCTTTAACCGGATGGCCACTCTGTCCTCCAACAGGTTTTGGCTTTGCCACGCGTTTTGGGCAAGATACGGGCCCGGCAGATGGAACCTGTTGCGATGTTGATGCCTGCTGCGGCCCCTCCTCCTCCGCTTCAGAACTGCTGCTGCCTGCACCCTGTTCCCCCAATGGCTGCCAATCGGGGTCAAGAACTGGGTCATCTATTACCTCTTCTTGTAGCTCGTGTGCAACTTCGTCTGTGTCACCGTGTCGGTCGGTGGTATAGCGTTCGTGATGGGGCAACATAGTCTCATCAGGGTTTGATTCTTGATCATTACCCTGCGAGGGCAATGTTGTGGTCTGAGTCAAAGGACCAGCATAGTAGTCTGGCTGTGGCTGTGCATCAGTGCACTCCATGTCAGATTCAACTTGTAATGGGCATGGACTGTTAACTGCTTCACTTTCTAAGCCAGGGACGGTATGTGTAAAGAGCTCCATGGAGTAACCCGTTGTGTCGCCTGCTGCATTCTTCTCTGTTGTTGTTTTTGCTGAAGAGGACAAGGAAGCGACTTGTCCCTGACCATGAACATCCACTAACGACGCGCTGCTTTGACATTTACCAGTTTCACGAGAGGAGGCAAAACAGCTAGAGGCTGAGTCAGCAAGATAAGCCAAAACTTGCTCTTGCTGCTCCGGCTTTAAAAGCGGTTTTCCTACTCCCAGAAAAGGGAGCGTTCGAGGCCTTGTGTAGCCAGACGACGAACCTGGCTCCACAGCTCCAGACTTAGGTGCAATATTTTTTTTCCCACGACCAGCTGATGCTCCACCACTACCACTACCCTCATTACCAGCTGACAATGAACGCCCCCGGCCACGACCTCTTCCACCAGACTTCCTCATTGTTTTAAAAACGTAAACAAACTAACGGTATTTGTTGCTGTCACACAACTTACACGGTGAGCTATAACTTCAGTATGATTTAGCTACCCCTTTACAGGTGAGTGAGACCACAACGAAAATCAGGCACAATGTTACACACTCTGTTGTTGGTGGCAACAAATGAGAGAGATGCCACACACGCAGGACTGTCACTGAAGCGCAAATGTAAATATTAATCTCCCACTGATTTGATTTTTTTTTTTTTTTCAGGGAGACTTTAGGAAAAAAAAAATAATAGAATAAAATGATTTTTTCAGGAAGAATTTAGAAACCAAATAAAATAAAATGATTTTTTCAGGGAGAATTTAGAAAACAAATAAAACAAAAAAAGGCTTTCTATGGCCCACTGAGTGAGAGATGACGCACACAGGAGTCAGGAGTGGCACACAAGCCCAGAGGCCAATATTTATCTCCCACTGATTGATGTAGTGATTTTTTCAGGTAGATTTTGGAACCCAAATCAAGCTAAAAAAATAATAGGCTTTCTATGGCCCACAATTGGAGAGAGAGAGAGAGATGGCACACCCAGGAGTCAAGACTGGCACACAAGCAGAAAGGGCAATATTTATCTCCCACTGATTGATTTATTGATTTTTTCAGGTAGACTTTAGAACCCAAATCAACCAAAAACATAAATAGGCTTTCTATGGCCCACTATTTGTGAGAGAGATGGCACGCTCAGGACTGGCACACAAGCCCAGAAGCCAATATTAATCTCCCACTTTTTATTTTTTTTCAGGGAAAATTTATAAAACCAAAAAAAAAAAAAAAATAGGCTTTCTATGGCCCACTATTTGTGAGAGAGAGATGGCACGCTTAGGACTGGCACACAAGCCCAAAGGCCAATATTAATCTCCCTTTTTTTTTTTTTCAGGGAGAATTTGTAAAACCAAAAAAAAAAAATAAATAGGCTTTCTATGGCCCACTATCTGAGAGACAGAGAGAGATGGCACGCTTAGGACTGGCACACAAGCCCAAAGGCCAATATTAATCTCCCTTTTTTTTTTTCAGGGAGAATTTGTAAAACAAAAAAAATAAAAATAAATAGGCTTTCTATGGCCCACTATTTGTGAGAGAGATGGCACGCTCAGGACTGGCACACAAGCCCAGAGGCCAATATTAATCTCCCACTTTATTTTTTTTGTTCCAGGGAAAATTTATAAACCCAATAAAAAAAATAATAAATAGGCTTTCTATGGCCCACTATCAGAGAGAGAGATGGCACGCTTAGGACTGGCACACAAGCCCAAAGGCCAATATTAATCTCCCACTGATTGATTTATTGATTTTTTCAGGTAGAATTATGAACCCAAATAAAGTAAAAAAAAAAAAAGGGCTTTCTATGGCCCACTGAGTGAGTGATGATGCACACAGGAGTCAGGAGTGGCACACAAGCCCTGAGGCCAATATTTTTCTCCCACTGATTGATGTAGTGATTTTTTCAGGTAGATTTTATAACCCAAATCAAGCAAAAAAATAAATAGGCTTTCTATGGCCCACTGAGTGAGAGATGGCACACACAGGGATGGCACTCTAGCAGAAATGTCAATCTTAATCTCCCACAAAAAAAAAAAAAAAAACAGGGAGTGTCCTTCAATTACTATCTCCCTGCAGTAATCTCAGCCAGGTATGGCAGGCAGCAATAAGGAGTGGACTGATGCACAAATTAAATAAAAAGTGTGGACAAACAAACAAGATAGCTGTGCAGAAAGGAAGGAACAAGAGGATTTGTGCTTTGAAAAAAGCAGTTGGTTTGCACAGCGGCGTACACACAGCAATGCAGCTATCAGGGAGCCTTCTAGGGCAGCCCAATGAGCTACAGCGCTGAGGAAAAAAAAAAAATGTAGCCTCCACTGTCCCTGCACACCGAGGGTGGTGTTGGGCAGTGGAAATCGCTACAGCATAGGCGGTTTGGTGGTTAATGGACCCTGCCTAACGCTATCCCTGCTTCTGACGAAGCGGCAGCAACCTCTCCCTAAGCTCAGATCAGCAGCAGTAACATGGCGGTCGGCGGGAACTCCCCTTTATAGCCCCTGTGACGCCGCAGACAGCAAGCCAATCACTGCAATGCCCTTCTCTAAGATGGTGGGGACCAGGACCTGTGTCATCACGCTGCCCACACTCTGCGTTCACCTTCATTGGCTGAGAAATGGCGCTTTTCGCGTCATTGAAACGAGACTTTGGCGCGAAAGTCGCGTACCGCATGGCCGACCCCGCACAGGGGTCGGATCGGGTTTCATGAAACCCGACTTTGCCAAAAGTCGGCGACTTTTGAAAATGAACGACCCGTTTCGCTCAACCCTAGTCTTGACCACCTTGAGGGGTGCAGTTTGTAGAATGGAGTCACACTTGGTTATTTTCTATCATATAGACCCCTCAAAATGACTTCAATGTGAGGTGGTCCCTAAAAAATGGTGTTGTAAAAATGAGAAATCGCTGGTCAACTTTTAACCCTTATAACTCCCTAACAAAAAAAAAAATTGTTTCCAAAATTGTGCGGCTGTAAAGTAGACATGTGGGAATAGTGCGGTGATGTCAGTATGTCTCCCTCTGAGGTGGGCTCCGGTGGGTAGACATGTGGGAATAGTGCGGTGATGTCAGTATGTCTCCCTCTGAGGTGGGCTCCGGTGGGTAGACATGTGGGAATAGTGCACTGATGTCAGTATGTCTCCCTCTGAGGTGGGCTCCGGTGGGTAGACATGTGGGAATAGTGCACTGATGTCAGTATGTCTCCCTCTGAGGTGGGCTCCGGTGGGTAGACATGTGGGAATAGTGCGGTGATGTCAGTATGTCTCCCTCTGAGGTGGGCTCCGGTGGGTAGACATGTGGGAATAGTGCACTGATGTCAGTATGTCTCCCTCTGAGGTGGGCTCCGGTGGGTAGACATGTGGGAATAGTGCGCTGATGTCAGTATGTCTCCCTCTGAGGTGGGCTCCGGTGGGTAGACATGTGGGAATAGTGCGGTGATGTCAGTATGTCTCCCTCTGAGGTGGGCTCCGGTGGGTAGACATGTGGGAATAGTGCGGTGATGTCAGTATGTCTCCCTCTGAGGTGGGCTCCGGTGGGTAGACATGTGGGAATAGTGCGGTGATGTCAGTATGTCTCCCTCTGAGGTGGGCTCCGGTGGGTAGACATGTGGGAATAGTGCGGTGATGTCAGTATGTCTCCCTCTGAGGTGAGCTCCGGTGGGTAGACATGTGGGAATAGTGCGGTGATGTCAGTATGTCTCCCTCTGAGGTGGGCTCCGGTGGGTAGACATATGGGAATAGTGCGGTGATGTCAGTATGTCTCCCTCTGAGGTGAGCTCCGGTGGGTAGACATGTGGGAATAGTGCGGTGATGTCAGTATGTCTCCCTCTGAGGTGGGCTCCGGTGGGTAGACATGTGGGAATAGTGCGGTGATGTCAGTATGTCTCCCTCTGAGGTGGGCTCCGGTGGGTAGACATGTGGGAATAGTGCGGTGATGTCAGTATGTCTCCCTCTGAGGTGGGCTCCGGTGGGTAGACATATGGGAATAGTGCGGTGATGTCAGTATGTCTCCCTCTGAGGTGAGCTCCGGTGGGTAGACATGTGGGAATAGTGCGGTGATGTCAGTATGTCTCCCTCTGAGGTGGGCTCCGGTGGGTAGACATGTGGGAATAGTGCGGTGATGTCAGTATGTCTCCCTCTGAGGTGGGCTCCGGTGGGTAGACATGTGGGAATAGTGCGGTGATGTCAGTATGTCTCCCTCTGAGGTGAGCTCCGGTGGGTAGACATGTGTGAATAGTGCAGTGATGTCAGTATGTCTCCCTCTGAGGTGGGCTCCGGTGGGTAGACATGTGGGAATAGTGCGGTGATGTCAGTATGTCTCCCTCTGAGGTGGGCTCCGGTGGGTAGACATGTGGGAATAGTGCGCTGATGTCAGTATGTCTCCCTCTGAGGTGGGCTCCGGTGGGTAGACATGTGGGAATAGTGCGGTGATGTCAGTATGTCTCCCTCTGAGGTGGGCTCCGGTGGGTAGACATGTGGGAATAGTACGGTGATGTCAGTATGTCTCCCTCTGAGGTGGGCTCCGGTGGGTAGACATGTGAGAATAGTGCACTGATGTCAGTATGTCTCCCTCTGAGGTGGGCTCCGGAGGGTAGACATGTGGGAATAGTGCGGTGATGTCAGTATGTCTCCCTCTGAGGTGGGCTCCGGTGGGTAGACATGTGGGAATAGTGCGGTGATGTCAGTATGTCTCCCTCTGAGGTGAGCTCCGGTGGGTAGACATGTGGGAATAGTGCGGTGATGTCAGTATGTCTCCCTCTGAGGTGGGCTCCGGTGGGTAGACATGTGGGAATAGTGCGCTGATGTCAGTATGTCTCCCTCTGAGGTGGGCTCCGGTGGGTAGACATGTGGGAATAGTGCACTGATGTCAGTATGTCTCCCTCTGAGGTGGGCTCCGGTGGGTAGACATGTGGGAATAGTGCACTGATGTCAGTATGTCTCCCTCTGAGGTGGGCTCCGGTGGGTAGACATGTGGGAATAGTGCGCTGATGTCAGTATGTCTCCCTCTGAGGTGGGCTCCGGTGGGTAGACATGTGGGAATAGTGCGGTGATGTCAGTATGTCTCCCTCTGAGGTGAGCTCCGGTGGGTAGACATGTGGGAATAGTGAGGTGATGTCAGTATGTCTCCCTCTGAGGTGGGCTCCGGTGGGTAGACATGTGGGAATAGTGCGGTGATGTCAGTATGTCTCCCTCTGAGGTGGGCTCCGGTGGGTAGACATGTGGGAATAGTGCGGTGATGTCAGTATATCTCCCTCTGAGGTGGGCTCCGGTGGGTAGACATGTGGGAATAGTGCGGTGATGTCAGTATGTCTCCCTCTGAGGTGGGCTCCGGTGGGTAGACATGTGGGAATAGTGCACTGATGTCAGTATGTCTCCCTCTGAGGTGGGCTCCGGTGGGTAGACATGTGGGAATAGTGCGGTGATGTCAGTATGTCTCCCTCTGAGGTGGGCTCCGGTGGGTAGACATGTGGGAATAGTGCGGTGATGTCAGTATGTCTCCCTCTGAGGTGGGCTCCGGTGGGTAGACATGTGGGAATAGTGCACTGATGTCAGTATGTCTCCCTCTGAGGTGGGCTCCAGTGGGTAGACATGTGGGAATAGTGCGGTGATGTCAGTATATCTCCCTCTGAGGTGGGCTCCGGTGGGTAGACATGTGGGAATAGTGCGCTGATGTCAGTATGTCTCCCTCTGAGGTGGGCTCCGGTGGGTAGACATGTGGGAATAGTGCGGTGATGTCAGTATGTCTCCCTCTGAGGTGGCTCCGGTGGGTAGACATGTGGGAATAGTGCGGTGATGTCAGTATGTCTCCCTCTGAGGTGGGCTCCGGTGGGTAGACATGTGGGAATAGTGCACTGATGTCAGTATGTCTCCCTCTGAGGTGGGCTCCGGTGGGTAGACATGTGGGAATAGTGCGGTGATGTCAGTATGTCTCCCTCTGAGGTGGGCTCCGGTGGGTAGACATGTGGGAATAGTGCGGTGATGTCAGTATGTCTCCCTCTGAGGTGGGCTCCGGTGGGTAGACATGTGGGAATAGTGCGGTGATGTCAGTATGTCTCCCTCTGAGGTGGGCTCCGGTGGGTAGACATGTGGGAATAGTGCGGTGATGTCAGTATGTCTCCCTCTGAGGTGGGCTCCGGTGGGTAGACATGTGGGAATAGTGCACTGATGTCAGTATGTCTCCCTCTGAGGTGGGCTCCGGTGGGTAGACATGTGGGAATAGTGCGGTGATGTCAGTATGTCTCCCTCTGAGGTGGGCTCCGGTGGGTAGACATGTGGGAATAGTGTGGTGATGTCAGTATGTCTCCCTCTGAGGTGGGCTCCGGTGGGTAGACATGTGGGAATAGTGCACTGATGTCAGTATGTCTCCCTCTGAGGTGGGCTCCGGTGGGTAGACATGTGGGAATAGTGCGGTGATGTCAGAATGTCTCCCTCTGAGGTGGGCTCCGGTGGGTAGACATGTGGGAATAGTGCGGTGATGTCAGTATGTCTCACTCTGAGGTGGGTTCCGGTGGGTAGACATGTGGGAATAGTACACTGATGTCAGTATGTCTCCCTCTGAGGTGGGCTCCGGTGGGTAGACATGTGGGAATAGTGCGGTGATGTCAGTATGTCTCCCTCTGAGGTGGGCTCCGGTGGGTAGACATGTGGGAATAGTACGCTGATGTCAGTATGTCTCCCTCTGAGGTGGGCTCCGGTGGGTAGACATGTGGGAATAGTGCGCTGATGTCAGTATGTCTCCCTCTGAGGTGGGCTCCGGTGGGTAGACATGTGGGAATAGTGCACTGATGTCAGTATGTCTCCCTCTGAGGTGGGCTCCGGTGGGTAGACATGTGGGAATAGTGCGCTGATGTCAGTATGTCTCCCTCTGAGGTGGGCTCCGGTGGGTAGACATGTGGGAATAGTGCGGTGATGTCAGTATGTCTCCCTCTGAGGTGAGCTCCGGTGGGTAGACATGTGGGAATAGTGCGGTGATGTCAGTATGTCTCCCTCTGAGGTGGGCTCCGGTGGGTAGACATGTGGGAATAGTGCGCTGATGTCAGTATGTCTCCCTCTGAGGTGGGTAGACATGTGGGAATAGTGCGGTGATGTCAGTATGTCTCCCTCTGAGGTGGGCTCCGGTGGGTAGACATGTGGGAATAGTGCGCTGATGTCAGTATGTCTCCCTCTGAGGTGGGTAGACATGTGGGAATAGTGCGGTGATGTCAGTATGTCTCCCTCTGAGGTGGGCTCCGGTGGGTAGACATGTGGGAATAGTGCACTGATGTCAGTATGTCTCCCTCTGAGGTGGGCTCCGGTGGGTAGACATGTGGGAATAGTGCGGTGATGTCAGTATGTCTCCCTCTGAGGTGGGCTCCGGTGGGTAGACATGTGGGAATAGTGCACTGATGTCAGTATGTCTCCCTCTGAGGTGAGCTCCGGTGGGTAGACATGTGGGAATAGTGCACTGATGTCAGTATGTCTCCCTCTGAGGTGAGCTCCGGTGGGTAGACATGTGGGAATAGTGCACTGATGTCAGTATGTCTCCCTCTGAGGTGGGCTCCGGTGGGTAGACATGTGGGAATAGTGCGCTGATGTCAGTATGTCTCCCTCTGAGGTGAGCTCCGGTGGGTAGACATGTGGGAATAGTGCGGTGATGTCAGTATGTCTCCCTCTGAGGTGAGCTCCGGGGGGTAGACATGTGGGAATAGTGCGGCGATGTCAGTATGTCTCCCTCTGAGGTGGGCTCCGGGGGGTAGACATGTGGGAATAGTGCGGTGATGTCAGTATGTCTCCCTCTGAGGTGGGCTCCGGTGGGTAGACATGTGGGAATAGTGCGCTGATGTCAGTATGTCTCCCTCTGAGGTGGGCTCCGGCGGGTAGACATGTGGGAATAGTGCGGTGATGTCAGTATGTCTCCCTCTGAGGTGGGCTCCGGGGGGTAGACATGTGGGAATAGTGCACTGATGTCAGTATGTCTTCCTCTGAGGTGGGCTCCGGTGGGTAGACATGTGGGAATAGTGCGCTGATGTCAGTATGTCTCCCTCTGAGGTGGGCTCCGGTGGGTAGACATGTGGGAATAGTGCACTGATGTCAGTATGTCTCCCTCTGAGGTGAGCTCCGGGGGGTAGACATGTGGGAATAGTGCACTGATGTCAGCATGTCTCCCTCTGAGGTGGGCTCCGGTGGGTAGACATGTGGGAATAGTACACTGATGTCAGTATGTCTCCCTCTGAGGTGGGCTCCGGTGGGTAGACATGTGGGAATAGTGCGGTGATGTCAGTATGTCTCCCTCTGAGGTGAGCTCCGGTGGGTAGACATGTGGGAATAGTGCGGTGATGTCAGTATGTCTCCCTCTGAGGTGAGCTCCGGTGGGTAGACATGTGGGAATAGTGCACTGATGTCAGTATGTCTCCCTCTGAGGTGGGCTCCGGTGGGTAGACATGTGGGAATAGTGCGGTGATGTCAGTATGTCTCCCTCTGAGGTGGGCTCCGGTGGGTAGACATGTGGGAATAGTGCGCTGATGTCAGTATGTCTCCCTCTGAGGTGAGCTCCGGTGGGTAGACATGTGGGAATAGTGCGCTGATGTCAGTATGTCTCCCTCTGAGGTGGGCTCCGGTGGGTAGACATGTGGGAATAGTGCGGTGATGTCAGTATGTCTCCCTCTGAGGTGGGCTCCGGTGGGTAGACATGTGGGAATAGTGCGGTGATGTCAGTATGTCTCCCTCTGAGGTGGGCAGACATGTGGGAATAGTGCGGTGATGTCAGTATGTCTCCCTCTGAGGTGGGCTCCGGTGGGTAGACATGTGAGAATAGTGCGGTGATGTCAGTATGTCTCCCTCTGAGGTGAGCTCCGGTGGGTAGACATGTGGGAATAGTGCGGTGATGTCAGTATGTCTCCCTCTGAGGTGGGCTCCGGTGGGTAGACATGTGGGAATAGTGCGCTGATGTCAGTATGTCTCCCTCTGAGGTGAGCTCCGGTGGGTAGACATGTGGGAATAGTGCGCTGATGTCAGTATGTCTCCCTCTGAGGTGGGCTCCGGTGGGTAGACATGTGGGAATAGTGCGGTGATGTCAGTATGTCTCCCTCTGAGGTGGGCTCCGGTGGGTAGACATGTGGGAATAGTGCGGTGATGTCAGTATGTCTCCCTCTGAGGTGGGCTCCGGTGGGTAGACATGTGGGAATAGTGCACTGATGTCAGTATGTCTCCCTCTGAGGTGGCTCCGGTGGGTAGACATGTGGGAATAGTGCACTGATGTCAGTATGTCTCCCTCTGAGGTGGACTCCGGTGGGTAGACATGTGGGATTAGTGCGCTGATGTCAGTATGTCTCCCTCTGAGGTGAGCTCCGGTGGGTAGACATGTGGGAATAGTGCACTGATGTCAGTATGTCTCCCTCTGAGGTGGGCTCCGGTGGGTAGACATGTGGGAATAGTGCGGTGATGTCAGTATGTCTCCCTCTGAGGTGGGCTCCGGTGGGTAGACATGTGGGAATAGTGCGGTGATGTCAGTATGTCTCCCTCTGAGGTGGGCTCCGGTGGGTAGACATGTGGGAATAGTGCACTGATGTCAGTATGTCTCCCTCTGAGGTGGCTCCGGTGGGTAGACATGTGGGAATAGTGCACTGATGTCAGTATGTCTCCCTCTGAGGTGGACTCCGGTGGGTAGACATGTGGGATTAGTGCGCTGATGTCAGTATGTCTCCCTCTGAGGTGAGCTCCGGTGGGTAGACATGTGGGAATAGTGCACTGATGTCAGTATGTCTCCCTCTGAGGTGGGCTCCGGTGGGTAGACATGTGGGAATAGTGCGGTGATGTCAGTATGTCTCCCTCTGAGGTGGGCTCCGGTGGGTAGACATGTGGGAATAGTGCGGTGATGTCAGTATGTCTCCCTCTGAGGTGGGCTCCGGTGGGTAGACATGTGGGAATAGTGCGGTGATGTCAGTATGTCTCCCTCTGAGGTGGCTCCGGTGGGTAGACATGTGGGAATAGTGCACTGATGTCAGTATGTCTCCCTCTGAGGTGGCTCCGGTGGGTAGACATGTGGGATTAGTGCGCTGATGTCAGTATGTCTCCCTCTGAGGTGAGCTCCGGTGGGTAGACATGTGGGAATAGTGCACTGATGTCAGTATGTCTCCCTCTGAGGTGGGTTCCGGTGGGTAGACATGTGGGAATAGTGCGGTGATGTCAGTATGTCTCCCTCTGAGGTGGGCTCCGGCGGGTAGACATGTGGGAATAGTGCGGTGATGTCAGTATGTCTCCCTCTGAGGTGGGCTCCGGCGGGTAGACATGTGGGAATGAGGAAAAAGTCAAAACGCCAGAATTACGTTTTTTTGATCGCCGTGACATTGAATTAAAATGTAATAACGGGTGATCTAAAGATCGTATCTGCACAAAAGTGGTATCAATAAAAACGTCAGCTCGGCGCTCAAAAAAATAATCCTTCACCCGACCCCAGATCACGAAAAATGGTGCCATTTTTTTTTTTTTAGTAACATTTGGAATTTTTTTGTCACCCCTTAGATATAAAAGAACCCGGACAAGTTTGGTGTCTGTGACCTCGTAATGACCTGGAGAATCACAACGGCCGCTCAGATTTACCATCTAGTGAACGTGGAGAAAAAACTCAAAAAACACTTGTGGGATGGCAGTTATTTTACAATTTCACCGCACTTGGAATTTGTTTCCCATTTTCCGTTACACGACGACACGGTAAAACCAACGTCGTTCAAAGGTCCAACTCGTCCCGCAAACAATAAGCCCCAACATGGCCGCAGTGACGGAAAAACAAGAGTTATGGGAAGGAGGGAGCGAGAACCGAACACGGAAAAAGCTCCAGGAGTGAAGGGGTTAAGTAGCAAATTGGCTCCGTCACTAAGGGGTTAACATCCCCCACACTGAGGAGCCGCAGTCACAGGAGCCTCTGCACGCTCTCCTCACACCGCACGCTCTCCCCTCACCGCACGCTCTCCCCACACCGCACGCTCTCCCCTCACCGCACGCTCTGATCTCACCGCACGCTCTCCCTACACCGCACGCTCTCCCCTCACCGCACGCTCTCCCTACACCGCACGCTCTCCCCACACCGCACGCTCTCCCCTCACCGCACGCTCTCCCCTCACCGCACGCTCTCCCCTCACCGCACGCTCTCCCCACACCGCACGCTCTCCCCTCACCGCACGCTCTCCCCACACCGCACGCTCTCCCCTCACCGCACGCTCTCCCCACACCGCACGCTCTCCCCACACCGCACGCTCTACTCACACCGCACGCTCTCCTCACACCGCACGCTCCCCTCTCACCGCACGCTCTCCCCACACCGCACGCTCTCCTCACACCGCACGCTCTCCCCACACCGCACGCTCTCCCCACACCGCACGCTCTCCCCACACCGCACGCTCTCCCCACACCGCACGCTCTCCCCACACCGCACGCTCTCCTCTCACCGCACGCTCTCCCCTCACCGCACGCTCTCCCCACACCGCACGCTCTCCTCTCACCGCACGCTCTCCCCTCACCGCACGCTCTCCTCACACCGCACGCTCTCCCCACACCGCACGCTCTCATAGTAACATAGTAACATAGTAACATAGTTAGTAAGGCCGAAAAAAGACATTTGTCCATCCAGTTCAGCCTATATTCCGTCATAATAAATCCCCAGATCTATGTCCTTTTACAGAACCTAATAATTGTATGATACAATATTGTTCTGCTCCAGGAAGACATCCAGGCCTCTCTTGAACCCCTCGACTGAGTTCGCCATCACCACCTCCTCAGGCAAGCAATTCCAGATTCTCACTGCCCTAACAGTAAAGAATCCTCTTCTATGTTGGTGGAAAAACCTTCTCTCCTCCAGACGCAAAGAATGCCCCCTTGTGCCCGTCACCTTCCTTGGTATAAACAGATCCTCAGCAAGATATTTGTATTGTCCCCTTATATACTTATACATGGTTATTAGATCGCCCCTCAGTCGTCTTTTTTCTAGACTAAATAATCCTAATTTCGCTAATCTATCTGGGTATTGTAGTTCTCCCATCCCCTTTATTAATTTTGTTGCCCTCCTTTGTACTCTCTCTAGTTCCATTATATCCTTCCTGAGCACCGGTGCCCAAAACTGGACACAGTACTCCATGTGCGGTCTAACTAGGGATTTGTACAGAGGCAGTATAATGCTCTCATCATGTGTATCCAGACCTCTTTTAATTCACCCCATGATCCTGTTTGCCTTGGCAGCTGCTGCCTGGCACTGGCTGCTCCAGGTAAGTTTATCATTAACTAGGATCCCCAAGTCCTTCTCCCTGTCAGATTTACCCAGTGGTTTCCCGTTCAGTGTGTAATGGTGATATTGATTCCTTCTTCCCATGTGTATAACCTTACATTTATCATTGTTAAACCTCATCTGCCACCTTTCAGCCCAAGTTTCCAACTTATCCAGATCCATCTGTAGCAGAATACTATCTTCTCTTGTATTAACTGCTTTACATAGTTTTGTATCATCTGCAAATATCGATATTTTACTGTGTAAACCTTCTACCAGATCATTAATGAATATGTTGAAGAGAACAGGTCCCAATACTGACCCCTGCGGTACCCCACTGGTCACAGCGACCCAGTTAGACACTATACCATTTATAACCACCCTCTGCTTTCTATCACTAAGCCAGTTACTAACCCATTTACACACATTTTCCCCCAGACCAAGCATTCTCATTTTGTGTACCAACCTCTTGTGCGGCACGGTATCAAACGCTTTGGAAAAATCGAGATATACCACGTCCAATGACTCACCGTGGTCCAGCCTATAGCTTACCTCTTCATAAAAACTGATTAGATTGGTTTGACAGGAGCGATTTCTCATAAACCCATGCTGATATGGAGTTAAACAGTTATTCTCATTGAGATAATCCAGAATAACATCCCTCAGAAACCCTTCAAATATTTTACCAACAATAGAGGTTAGACTTACTGGCCTATAATTTCCAGGGTCACTTTTAGAGCCCTTTTTGAATATTGGCACCACATTTGCTATGCGCCAGTCCTGCGGAACAGACCCTGTCGCTATAGAGTCCCTAAAAATAAGAAATAATGGTTTATCTATTACATTACTTAGTTCTCTTAGTACTCGTGGGTGTATGCCATCCGGACCCGGAGATTTATCTATTTTAATCTTATTTAGCCGGTTTCGCACCTCTTCTTGGGTTAGATTGGTGACCCTTAATATAGGGTTTTCATTGTTTCTTGGGATTTCACCTAGCATTTCATTTTCCACCGTGAATACCGTGGAGAAGAAGGTGTTTAATATGTTAGCTTTTTCCTCGTCATCTACAACCATTCTTTCCTCACTATTTTTTAAGGGGCCTACATTTTCAGTTTTTATTCTTTTACTATTGATATAGTTGAAGAACAGTTTGGGATTAGTTTTACTCTCCTTAGCAATGTGCTTCTCTGTTTCCTTTTTGGCAGCTTTAATTAGTTTTTTAGATAAAGTATTTTTCTCCCTATAGTTTTTTAGAGCTTCAATGGTGCCATCCTGCTTTAGTAGTGCAAATGCTTTCTTTTTACTGTTAATTGCCTGTCTTACTTCTTTGTTTAGCCACATTGGGTTTTTCCTATTTCTAGTCCTTTTATTCCCACAAGGTATAAACCGCTTACACTGCCTATTTAGGATGTTCTTAAACATTTCCCATTTATTATCTGTATTCTCATTTCTGAGGATATTGTCCCAGTCTACCAGATTAAGGGCATCTCTAAGCTGGTCAAACTTTGCCTTCCTAAAGTTCAGTGTTTTTGTGACTCCCTGACAAGTCCCCCTAGTGAAAGACAGGTGAAACTGTACAATATTGTGGTCGCTATTTCCTAGATGCCCAACCACCTGCAGATTTGTTATTCTGTCAGGTCTATTAGATAGTATTAGGTCTAAAAGTGCTGCTCCTCTGGTTGGATTCTGCACCAATTGTGAAAGATAATTTTTCTTGGTTATTAGCAGAAACCTGTTGCCTTTATGGGTTTCACAGGTTTCTGTTTCCCAGTTAATATCCGGGTAGTTAAAGTCCCCCATAACCAGGACCTCATTATGGGTTGCAGCTTCATCTATCTGCTTTAGAAGTAGACTTTCCATGCTTTCTGTTATATTTGGGGGTTTGTAACAGACCCCAATGAGAATTTTGTTACCATTTTTCCCTCCATGAATTTCAACCCATATGGACTCGACATCTTCATTCCCTTCGCTAATATCCTCCCTTAAAGTGGACTTTAGACAAGACTTTACATAGAGACAAACCCCTCCTCCTCTCCGATTTTTACGATCCTTTCTAAACAGACTGTAACCCTGTAAGTTAACTGCCCAGTCATAGCTTTCATCTAACCATGTCTCGGTTATTCCCACTATGTCAAAGTTACCTGTAGATATTTCTGCTTCTAGTTCTTCCATCTTGTTTGTCAGGCTTCTGGCGTTTGCGAGCATGCAGTTTAGAGGATTTTGTTTTGTTCCAATCTCCTCACTGTGGATTGTTTTAGAAATGTTCTTACCTCCCTTCTGAGTATGTTTTCCTGGGTCGTCTTTGTACGAGTCTAATGTTTTTCTTCCCGTCCCCTCTTCTTCTAGTTTAACGCCCTCCTGATGAGTGTAGCGAGTCTTCTGGCGAATGTGTGTTTCCCAGGTTTGTTGAGGTGTAGTCCGTCTCTGGCGAGGAGTCCATCATACCAGTAATTCACACCGTGGTCCAGGAATCCAAATCCTTGTTGTCTGCACCATCGTCTTAGCCAGTTGTTTGCATCAAGGATCCTGTTCCATCTCCTGGTGCCATGCCCATCTACTGGAAGGATAGAAGAAAAAACTACCTGTGCATCCAGTTCCTTTACTTTCTTCCCCAACTCTTCAAAGTCCTTGCAGATTGTCGGTAGGTCCTTCCTTGCCGTGTCATTGGTGCCAACATGTATCAGAAGAAATGGGTGGACGTCCTTGGAGCTGAAGAGCTTTGGTATCCTATCGGTCACATCCTTGATCATCGCACCTGGAAGGCAGCATACTTCTCTTGCAGTTATGTCCGGTCTGCAGATGGCTGCTTCGGTGCCTCTCAGTAGTGAGTCTCCCACCACCACCACTCTTCGTTGCTTCTTGGCTGTACTTTTTGCTGTCACTTGTTGCTGTGTGCCCTTTTCTTTTTTGCTTGCTGGTATTGCTTCATTCTTAGGTGTGCCTCTCACCGCACGCTCTCCCCACACCGCACGCTCTCCCCACACCGCACGCTCTCCCCACACCGCACGCTCTCCCCACACCGCACGCTCTCCCCACACCGCACGCTCTCCCCTCACCGCACGCTCTCCTCACGCCGCACGCTCTCCTCACGCCGCACGCTCTCCTCACGCCGCACGCTCTCCTCACGCCGCACGCTCTCCCCACGCCGCACGCTCTCCCCACGCCGCAAGCTCTCCCCACGCCGCACGCTCTCCTCTCGCCGCACGCTCTCCTCTCGCCGCACGCTCTCCTCTCGCCGCACGCTCTCCCCTCGCCGCACGCTCTCCTCTCGCCGCACGCTCTCCCCACGCCGCACGCTCTCCCCTCGCCGCACGCTCTCCCCTCGCCGCACGCTCTCCCCTCGCCGCACGCTCTCCCCACACCGCACGCTCTCCTCACACCGCACGCTCTCCTCACACCGCACGCTCTCCTCTCACCGCACGCTCTCCTCTCACCGCACGCTCTCCCCACACCGCACGCTCTCCCCACGCCGCACGCTCTCCTCTCGCCGCACGCTCTCCCCTCGCCGCACGCTCTCCCCACACCGCACGCTCTCCTCACACCGCACGCTCTCCTCTCACCGCACGCTCTCCTTCTCACCGCACGCTCTCCCCACACCGCACGCTCTCCCCACACCGCACGCTCTCCTCTCACCGCACGCTCTCCCCTCACCGCACGCTCTCCTCACACCGCACGCTCTCCCCTCACCGCACGCTCTCCTCTCACCGCACGCTCTCCCCACACCGCACGCTCTCCCCACACCGCACGCTCTCCCCACACCGCACGCTCTCCTCTCACCGCACGCTCTCCCCACACCGCACGCTCTCCTCTCACCGCACGCTCTCCCCACACCGCACGCTCTCCTCTCACCGCACGCTCTCCTCTCACCGCACGCTCTCCCCACACCGCACGCTCTCCTCTCACCGCACGCTCTCCCCACACCGCACGCTCTCCTCTCACCGCACGCTCTCCTCTCACCGCACGCTCTCCTCTCACCGCACGCTCTCCTCTCACCGCACGCTCTCCTCTCACCGCACGCTCTCCTCTCACCGCACGCTCTCCTCTCACCGCACGCTCTCCCCACACCGCACGCTCTCCCCACGCTCTCCTCACACCGCACGCTCTCCCCTACCCGCACGCTCTCCTCTCACCGCACGCTCTCCCCACACCGCACGCTCTCCTCTCACCGCACGCTCTCCCCACACCGCACGCTCTCCTCTCACCGCACGCTCTCCCCACACCGCACGCTCTCCTCTCACCGCACGCTCTCCTCACACCGCACGCTCTCCTCACACCGCACGCTCTCCCCACACCGCACGCTCTCCCCACACCGCACGCTCTCCTCTCACCGCACGCTCTCCCCACACCGCACGCTCTCCCCACACCGCACGCTCTCCCCACACCGCACGCTCTCCCCACACCGCACGCTCTCCCCACACCGCACGCTCTCCTCTCACCGCACGCTCTCCCCACACCGCACGCTCTCCTCTCACCGCACGCTCTCCTCACACCGCACGCTCTCCTCACACCGCACGCTCTCCCCTCACCGCACGCTCTCCTCTCACCGCACGCTCTCCCCACACCGCACGCTCTCCCCACACCGCACGCTCTCCCCACACCGCACGCTCTCCTCTCACCGCACGCTCTCCCCACACCGCACGCTCTCCCCACACCGCACGCTCTCCCCACACCGCACGCTCTCCCCTCACCGCACGCTCTCCTCTCACCGCACGCTCTCCCCACACCGCACGCTCTCCTCTCACCGCACGCTCTCCCCACACCGCACGCTCTCCTCTCACCGCACGCTCTCCCCACACCGCACGCTCTCCCCACACCGCACGCTCTCCCCACACCGCACGCTCTCCCCACACCGCACGCTCTCTCCTCACAGATTCACCACAAGTCCCAGAACTCCACCAAACCCTCCTGTAATCTCACCGGAATGGCGGGAAACCTGCTGCTGGCTGACACCAGAGAACACGAGCTGCACACAGCCAGGACGGAGCTGCTGCACTGGAAGGACCTGTGGTGACGTCACCGTCATGTGATCAGGGGGCGGAGCTCCAGAGAGAAGTAGTGACGATCCTGTTATGTGACAATGATGACGTCACCTCAGCTCCTCCCCCTCAGTGCAGCAGTCACTTCCTCCTTGTTCTGTTCTGACATTAATTCTCCTCCAGAAACTCCGGTGTAGACGGCTCAGCGGTGACAGGAGGAGAATGGAGGAGATTCCGGCAGCTCCGGTGTAGACGGCTCAGCGGTGACAGGAGGAGAATGGAGGAGATTCCGGCAGCTCCGGTGTAGACGGCTCAGCGGTGACAGGAGGAGAATGGAGGAGATTCCGGCAGCTCCGGTGTAGACGGCTCAGCGGTGACAGGAGGAGAATGGAGGAGATTCCGGCAGCTCCGGTGTAGACAGCTCAGCGGTGACAGGAGGAGAATGGAGGAGATTCAGGTAGCTCCGGTGTAGACGGCTCAGCGGTGACAGGAGGAGAATGGAGGAGATTCCGGCAGCTCCGGTGTAGGTGGCTCAGCGGTGACAGGAGGAGAATGGAGGAGATTCAGGTAGCTCCGGTGTAGACGGCTCAGCGGTGACAGGAGGAGAATGGAGGAGATTCCGGCAGCTCCGGTGTAGACGGCTCAGCGGTGACAGGAGGAGAATGGAGGAGATTCCGGCAGCTCCGGTGTAGACGGCTCAGCGGTGACAGGAGGAGAATGGAGGAGATTCCGGCAGCTCCGGTGTAGACGGCTCAGCGGTGACAGGAGGAGAATGGAGGAGATTCCGGCAGCTCCGGTGTAGACGGCTCAGCGGTGACAGGAGGAGAATGGAGGAGATTCCGGCAGCTCCGGTGTAGACTGCTCAGCGGTGACAGGAGGAGAATGGAGGAGATTCCGGCAGCTCCGGTGTAGACGGCTCAGCGGTGACAGGAGGAGAATGGAGGAGATTCCGGCAGCTCCGGTGTAGACGGCTCAGCGGTGACAGGAGGAGAATGGAGGAGATTCCGGCAGCTCCGGTGTAGACGGCTCAGCGGTGACAGGAGGAGAATGGAGGAGATTCCGGCAGCTCCGGTGTAGACGGCTCAGCGGTGACAGGAGGAGAATGGAGGAGATTCCGGCAGCTCCGGTGTAGACGGCTCAGCGGTGACAGGAGGAGAATGGAGGAGATTCCGGCAGCTCCGGTGTAGACGGCTCAGCAGTGACAGGAGGAGAATGGAGGAGATTCCGGCAGCTCCGGTGTAGATGGCTCAGCGGTGACAGGAGGAGATTCCGGCAGCTCCGGTGTAGACGGCTCAGCGGTGACAGGAGGAGATTCCGGCAGCTCCGGTGTAGACGGCTCAGGAGTGACATGAGGAGAATGGAGGAGATTCCGGCAGCTCCGGTGTAGACGGCTCAGCGGTGACAGGAGGAGATTCCGGCAGCTCCGGTGTAGATGGCTCAGGAGTGACATGAAGAGAATGGAGGAGATTCCGGCAGCTCCGGTGTAGATGGCTCAGCGGTGACAGGAGGAGAATGGGGGAGATTCCGGCAGCTCCGGTGTAGACGACTCAGCGGTGACAGGAGGAGAATGGAGGAGATTCCGGCAGCTCCGGTGTAGACGGCTCAGCGGTGACAGGAGGACTGGAGGAGATTCCGGCAGCTCCGGTGTAGACGGCTCAGCGGTGACAGGAGGAGAATGGAGGAGATTCCGGCAGCTCCGGTGTAGACGGCTCAGCGGTGACAGGAGGAGAATGGAGGAGATTCCGGCAGCTCCGGTGTAGACGGCTCAGCGGTGACAGGAGGAGAATGGAGGAGATTCCGGAAGCTCTGGTGTAGACGGCTCAGCGGTGACAGGAGGAGATTCCGGCAGCTCCGGTGTAGACGGCTCAGCGGTGACAGGAGGAGAATGGAAGAGATTCCGGCAGCTCCGGTGTAGACGGCTCAGCGGTGACAGGAGGAGAATGGAGGAGATTCCGGCAGCTCCGGTGTAGACGGCTCAGCGGTGACAGGAGGAGAATGGAAGAGATTCCGGCAGCTCCAGTGTAGACGGCTCAGCGGTGACAGGAGGAGAATGGAGGAGATTCCGGCAGCTCCGGTGTAGACGGCTCAGCGGTGACAAGAGAATGGAGGACATTCCGGCAGCTCCGGTGTAGACGGCTCAGCGGTGACAGGAGGAGAATGGAGGAGATTCCGGCAGCTCCGGTGTAGACGGCTCAGCGGTGACAGGAGGAGAATGGAAGAGATTCCGGCAGCTCCGGTGTAGACGGCTCAGCGGTGACAGGAGGAGAATGGAAGAGATTCCGGCAGCTCCGGTGTAGACGGCTCAGCGGTGACAGGAGGAGAATGGAGGAGATTCCGGAAGCTCTGGTGTAGACGGCTCAGCGGTGACAGGAGGAGATTCCGGCAGCTCCGGTGTAGACGGCTCAGCGGTGACAGGAGGAGAATGGAGGAGATTCCGGCAGCTCCGGTGTAGACGGCTCAGCGGTGACAGGAGGAGAATGGAGGAGATTCCGGCAGCTCCGGTGTAGACGGCTCAGCGGTGACAGGAGGAGAATGGAGGAGATTCCGGCAGCTCCGGTGTAGACGGCTCAGCGGTGACAGGAGGAGAATGGAGGAGATTCCGGCAGCTCCGGTGTAGACGGCTCAGCGGTGACAGGAGGAGAATGGGGGAGATTCCGGCAGCTCCGGTGTAGACGGCTCAGCGGTGACAGGAGGAGAATGGGGGAGATTCCGGCAGCTCCGGTGTAGACGGCTCAGCGGTGACAGGAGGAGAATGGAGGAGATTCCGGCAGCTCCGGTGTAGACGGCTCAGGAGTGACAGGAGGAGAATGGAGGAGATTCCGGCAGCTCCGGTGTAGACGGCTCAGAGGTGACAGGAGGAGAATGGAGGAGATTCCGGCAGCTCCGGTGTAGACGGCTCAGCGGTGTCAGGAGGAGAATGGAGGAGATTCCGGCAGCTCCGGTGTAGACGGCTCAGCGGTGACAGGAGGAGAATGGAGGAGATTCCGGCCACTCCGGTGTAGACGGCCCAGCGGTGACAGGAGGAGAATGGAGGAGATTCCGGCCACTCCGGTGTAGATGGCCCAGCGGTGACAGGAGGAGAATGGAGGAGATTCCGGCATCTCCGGTGTAGACGGCTCAGAGGTGACAGGAGGAGAATGGAGGAGATTCCGGCAGCTCCGGTGTAGATGGCCCAGCGGTGACAGGAGGAGAATGGAGGAGATTCCGGCATCTCCGGTGTAGACGGCTCAGCGGTGACAGGAGGAGAATGGAGGAGATTCCGGCCACTCCGGTGTAGACGGCTCAGCGGTGACAGGAGGACAATGGAGGAGATTCCGGCCACTCCGGTGTAGACGGCTCAGCGGTGACAGGAGGAGAATGGAGGAGATTCCGGCCACTCCGGTGTAGACGGCTCAGCGGTGACAGGAGGAGAATGGAGGAGATTCCGGCCACTCCGGTGTAGATGGCCCAGCGGTGACAGGAGGAGAATGGAGGAGATTCCGGCCACTCCGGTGTAGATGGCCCAGCGGTGACAGGAGGAGAATGGAGGAGATTCCGGCATCTCCGGTGTAGACGGCTCAGCGGTGACAGGAGGAGAATGGAGGAGATTCCGGCAGCTCCGGTATAGATAGATCAGTGGTGACAGGAGGAGAATGGAGGAGATTCCTGCAGCTCCGGTGTAGACGGCTCAGCGGTGACAGGAGGAGAATGGAGGAGATTCCGGCAGCTCCGGTGTAGACGGCTCAGCGGTGACAGGAGGAGAATGGAGGAGATTCCGGCAGCTCCGGTGTAGATGGCTCAGCGGTGACAGGAGGAGAATGGAGGAGATTCCGGCAGCTCCGGTGTAGACGGCTCAGCGGTGACAGGAGGAGAATGGAGGAGATTCCGGCAGCTCCGGTGTAGACGGATCAGCGGTGACAGGAGGAGAATGGAGGAGATTCCGGCAGCTCTGGTGTAGACGGCTCAGCGGTGACAGGAGGAGAATGGAGGAGATTCCGGCAGCTCCGGTGTAGACGGCTCAGCGGTGACAGGAGGAGAATGGAGGAGATTCCGGCAGCTCCGGTGTAGACGGCTCAGCGGTGACAGGAGGAGAATGGAGGAGATTCCGGCAGCTCCGGTGTAGACGGCTCAGCGGTGACAGGAGGAGAATGGAGGAGATTCCGGCAGCTCCGGTGTAGATGGCTCAGCGGTGACAGGAGGAGATTCCGGCAGCTCCGGTGTAGACGGCTCAGCGGTGACAGGAGGAGATTCCGGCAGCTCCGGTGTAGACGGCTCAGGAGTGACATGAGGAGAATGGAGGAGATTCCGGCAGCTCCGGTGTAGACGGCTCAGCGGTGACAGGAGGAGATTCCGGCAGCTCCGGTGTAGATGGCTCAGGAGTGACATGAAGAGAATGGAGGAGATTCCGGCAGCTCCGGTGTAGATGGCTCAGCGGTGACAGGAGGAGAATGGGGGAGATTCCGGCAGCTCCGGTGTAGACGACTCAGCGGTGACAGGAGGAGAATGGAGGAGATTCCGGCAGCTCCGGTGTAGACGGCTCAGCGGTGACAGGAGGACTGGAGGAGATTCCGGCAGCTCCGGTGTAGACGGCTCAGCGGTGACAGGAGGAGAATGGAGGAGATTCCGGCAGCTCCGGTGTAGACGGCTCAGCGGTGACAGGAGGAGAATGGAGGAGATTCCGGCAGCTCCGGTGTAGACGGCTCAGCGGTGACAGGAGGAGAATGGAGGAGATTCCGGAAGCTCTGGTGTAGACGGCTCAGCGGTGACAGGAGGAGATTCCGGCAGCTCCGGTGTAGACGGCTCAGCGGTGACAGGAGGAGAATGGAAGAGATTCCGGCAGCTCCGGTGTAGACGGCTCAGCGGTGACAGGAGGAGAATGGAGGAGATTCCGGCAGCTCCGGTGTAGACGGCTCAGCGGTGACAGGAGGAGAATGGAAGAGATTCCGGCAGCTCCAGTGTAGACGGCTCAGCGGTGACAGGAGGAGAATGGAGGAGATTCCGGCAGCTCCGGTGTAGACGGCTCAGCGGTGACAAGAGAATGGAGGACATTCCGGCAGCTCCGGTGTAGACGGCTCAGCGGTGACAGGAGGAGAATGGAGGAGATTCCGGCAGCTCCGGTGTAGACGGCTCAGCGGTGACAGGAGGAGAATGGAAGAGATTCCGGCAGCTCCGGTGTAGACGGCTCAGCGGTGACAGGAGGAGAATGGAAGAGATTCCGGCAGCTCCGGTGTAGACGGCTCAGCGGTGACAGGAGGAGAATGGAGGAGATTCCGGAAGCTCTGGTGTAGACGGCTCAGCGGTGACAGGAGGAGATTCCGGCAGCTCCGGTGTAGACGGCTCAGCGGTGACAGGAGGAGAATGGAGGAGATTCCGGCAGCTCCGGTGTAGACGGCTCAGCGGTGACAGGAGGAGAATGGAGGAGATTCCGGCAGCTCCGGTGTAGACGGCTCAGCGGTGACAGGAGGAGAATGGAGGAGATTCCGGCAGCTCCGGTGTAGACGGCTCAGCGGTGACAGGAGGAGAATGGAGGAGATTCCGGCAGCTCCGGTGTAGACGGCTCAGCGGTGACAGGAGGAGAATGGGGGAGATTCCGGCAGCTCCGGTGTAGACGGCTCAGCGGTGACAGGAGGAGAATGGGGGAGATTCCGGCAGCTCCGGTGTAGACGGCTCAGCGGTGACAGGAGGAGAATGGAGGAGATTCCGGCAGCTCCGGTGTAGACGGCTCAGGAGTGACAGGAGGAGAATGGAGGAGATTCCGGCAGCTCCGGTGTAGACGGCTCAGAGGTGACAGGAGGAGAATGGAGGAGATTCCGGCAGCTCCGGTGTAGACGGCTCAGCGGTGTCAGGAGGAGAATGGAGGAGATTCCGGCAGCTCCGGTGTAGACGGCTCAGCGGTGACAGGAGGAGAATGGAGGAGATTCCGGCCACTCCGGTGTAGACGGCCCAGCGGTGACAGGAGGAGAATGGAGGAGATTCCGGCCACTCCGGTGTAGATGGCCCAGCGGTGACAGGAGGAGAATGGAGGAGATTCCGGCATCTCCGGTGTAGACGGCTCAGAGGTGACAGGAGGAGAATGGAGGAGATTCCGGCAGCTCCGGTGTAGATGGCCCAGCGGTGACAGGAGGAGAATGGAGGAGATTCCGGCATCTCCGGTGTAGACGGCTCAGCGGTGACAGGAGGAGAATGGAGGAGATTCCGGCCACTCCGGTGTAGACGGCTCAGCGGTGACAGGAGGACAATGGAGGAGATTCCGGCCACTCCGGTGTAGACGGCTCAGCGGTGACAGGAGGAGAATGGAGGAGATTCCGGCCACTCCGGTGTAGACGGCTCAGCGGTGACAGGAGGAGAATGGAGGAGATTCCGGCCACTCCGGTGTAGATGGCCCAGCGGTGACAGGAGGAGAATGGAGGAGATTCCGGCCACTCCGGTGTAGATGGCCCAGCGGTGACAGGAGGAGAATGGAGGAGATTCCGGCATCTCCGGTGTAGACGGCTCAGCGGTGACAGGAGGAGAATGGAGGAGATTCCGGCCACTCCGGTGTAGACGGCTCAGCGGTGACAGGAGGAGAATGGAGGAGATTCCGGCAGCTCCGGTGTAGACGGCTCAGCGGTGACAGGAGGAGAATGGAGGAGATTCCAGCATCTCCGGTGTAGACGGCTCAGCGGTGACAGGAGGAGAATGGAGGAGATTCCGGCAGCTCAGGTGTAGACGGCCCAGCGGTGACAGGAGGATAATGGAGGAGATTCCGGCATCTCCGGTGTAGACAGCTCAGCGGTGACAGGAGGAGAATGGAGGAGATTCCGGCATCTCCGGTGTAGACAGCTCAGCGGTGACAGGAGGAGAATGGAGGAGATTCCGGCAGCTCCGGTGTAGACGGCTCAGCAGTGACAGGAGGAGAATGGAGGAGATTCCGGCAGCTCCGGTGTAGACGGCTCAGCGGTGACAGGAGGAGAATGGAGGAGATTCCGGCAGCTCCGGTGTAGACGGCTCAGCGGTGACAGGAGGAGATTCCGGCAGCTCCGGTGTAGACGGCTCAGGAGTGACATGAGGAGAATGGAGGAGATTCCGGCAGCTCCGGTGTAGACGGCTCAGCGGTGACAGGAGGAGATTCCGGCAGCTCCGGTGTAGACGGCTCAGGAGTGACATGAGGAGAATGGAGGAGATTCCGGCAGCTCCGGTGTAGATGGCTCAGCGGTGACAGGAGGAGAATGGGGGAGATTCCGGCAGCTCCGGTGTAGACGACTCAGCGGTGACAGGAGGAGAATGGAGGAGATTCCGGCAGCTCCGGTGTAGACGGCTCAGCGGTGACAGGAGGACTGGAGGAGATTCCGGCAGCTCCGGTGTAGACGGCTCAGCGGTGACAGGAGGAGAATGGAGGAGATTCCGGCAGCTCCGGTGTAGACGGCTCAGCGGTGACAGGAGGAGAATGGAGGAGATTCCGGCAGCTCCGGTGTAGACGGCTCAGCGGTGACAGGAGGAGAATGGAGGAGATTCCGGAAGCTCTGGTGTAGACGGCTCAGCGGTGACAGGAGGAGATTCCGGCAGCTCCGGTGTAGACGGCTCAGCGGTGACAGGAGTAGAATGGAAGAGATTCCGGCAGCTCCGGTGTAGACGGCTCAGCGGTGACAGGAGGAGAATGGAGGAGATTCCGGCAGCTCCGGTGTAGACGGCTCAGCGGTGACAGGAGGAGAATGGAAGAGATTCCGGCAGCTCCAGTGTAGACGGCTCAGCGGTGACAGGAGGAGAATGGAGGAGATTCCGGCAGCTCCGGTGTAGACGGCTCAGCGGTGACAAGAGAATGGAGGAGATTCCGGCAGCTCCGGTGTAGACGGCTCAGCGGTGACAGGAGGAGAATGGAGGAGATTCCGGCAGCTCCGGTGTAGACGGCTCAGCGGTGACAGGAGGAGAATGGAAGAGATTCCGGCAGCTCCGGTGTAGACGGCTCAGCGGTGACAGGAGGAGAATGGAAGAGATTCCGGCAGCTCCGGTGTAGACGGCTCAGCGGTGACAGGAGGAGAATGGAGGAGATTCCGGAAGCTCTGGTGTAGACGGCTCAGCGGTGACAGGAGGAGATTCCGGCAGCTCCGGTGTAGACGGCTCAGCGGTGACAGGAGGAGAATGGAGGAGATTCCGGCAGCTCCGGTGTAGACGGCTCAGCGGTGACAGGAGGAGAATGGAGGAGATTCCGGCAGCTCCGGTGTAGACGGCTCAGCGGTGACAGGAGGAGAATGGAGGAGATTCCGGCAGCTCCGGTGTAGACGGCTCAGCGGTGACAGGAGGAGAATGGAGGAGATTCCGGCAGCTCCGGTGTAGACGGCTCAGCGGTGACAGGAGGAGAATGGGGGAGATTCCGGCAGCTCCGGTGTAGACGGCTCAGCGGTGACAGGAGGAGAATTGGGGAGATTCCGGCAGCTCCGGTGTAGACGGCTCAGCGGTGACAGGAGGAGAATGGAGGAGATTCCGGCAGCTCCGGTGTAGACGGCTCAGGAGTGACAGGAGGAGAATGGAGGAGATTCCGTCAGCTCCGGTGTAGACGGCTCAGAGGTGACAGGAGGAGAATGGAGGAGATTCCGGCAGCTCCGGTGTAGACGGCTCAGCGGTGTCAGGAGGAGAATGGAGGAGATTCCGGCAGCTCCGGTGTAGACGGCTCAGCGGTGACAGGAGGAGAATGGAGGAGATTCCGGCCACTCCGGTGTAGACGGCCCAGCGGTGACAGGAGGAGAATGGAGGAGATTCCGGCCACTCCGGTGTAGATGGCCCAGCGGTGACAGGAGGAGAATGGAGGAGATTCCGGCATCTCCGGTGTAGACGGCTCAGAGGTGACAGGAGGAGAATGGAGGAGATTCCGGCAGCTCCGGTGTAGATGGCCCAGCGGTGACAGGAGGAGAATGGAGGAGATTCCGGCATCTCCGGTGTAGACGGCTCAGCGGTGACAGGAGGAGAATGGAGGAGATTCCGGCCACTCCGGTGTAGACGGCTCAGCGGTGACAGGAGGAGAATGGAGGAGATTCCGGCCACTCCGGTGTAGACGGCTCAGCGGTGACAGGAGGAGAATGGAGGAGATTCCGGCAGCTCCGGTGTAGACGGCCCAGCGGTGACAGGAGGAGAATGGAGGAGATTCCGGCCACTCCGGTGTAGATAGCCCAGCGGTGACAGGAGGAGAATGGAGGAGATTCCGGCATCTCCGGTGTAGACGGCTCAGCGGTGACAGGAGGAGAATGGAGGAGATTCCGGCCACTCCGGTGTAGACGGCTCAGCGGTGACAGGAGGAGAATGGAGGAGATTCCGGCCACTCCGGTGTAGATGGCCCAGCGGTGACAGGAGGAGAATGGAGGAGATTCCGGCCACTCCGGTGTAGATGGCCCAGCGGTGACAGGAGGAGAATGGAGGAGATTCCGGCATCTCCGGTGTAGACGGCTCAGCGGTGACAGGAGGAGAATGGAGGAGATTCCGGCCACTCCGGTGTAGACGGCTCAGCGGTGACAGGAGGAGAATGGAGGAGATTCCGGCAGCTCCGGTGTAGACGGCTCAGCGGTGACAGGAGGAGAATGGAGGAGATTCCAGCATCTCCGGTGTAGACGGCTCAGCGGTGACAGGAGGAGAATGGAGGAGATTCCGGCAGCTCAGGTGTAGACGGCCCAGCGGTGACAGGAGGAGAATGGAGGAGATTCCGGCATCTCCGGTGTAGACAGCTCAGCGGTGACAGGAGGAGAATGGAGGAGATTCCGGCATCTCCGGTGTAGACAGCTCAGCGGTGACAGGAGGAGAATGGAGGAGATTCCGGCAGCTCCGGTGTAGACGGCTCAGCAGTGACAGGAGGAGAATGGAGGAGATTCCGGCAGCTCCGGTGTAGACGGCTCAGCGGTGACAGGAGGAGAATGGAGGAGATTCCGGCAGCTCTGGTGTAGACGGCTCAGCGGTGACAGGAGGAGAATGGAGGAGATTCCGGCAGCTCCTGTGTAGACGGCTCAGCGGTGACAGGAGGAGGATGGAGGAGATTCCGGCAGCTCCGGTGTAGACGGCTCAGCGGTGACAGGAGGAGAATGGAGGAGATTCCAGCAGCTCCGGTGTAGACGGCTCAGCGGTGACAGGAGGAGAATGGAGGAGATTCCAGCAGCTCCGGTGTAGACGGCTCAGGGGTGACAGGAGGAGAATGGAGGAGATTCCGGCAGCTCCGGTGTAGACGGCTCAGCGGTGACAGGAGGAGAATGGAGGAGATTCCGGCAGCTCCGGTATAGATAGATCAGTGGTGACAGGAGGAGAATGGAGGAGATTCTGGCAGCTCCGGTGTAGACGGCTCAGCGGTGATAGGAGGAGAATGGAGGAGATTCCGGAAGCTCTGGTGTAGACGGCTCAGCGGTGACAGGAGGAGAATGGAGGAGATTCCGGCAGCTCCGGTGTAGACGGCTCAGCGGTGACAGGAGGAGAATGGAGGAGATTCCGGCAGCTCCGGTGTAGACAGCTCAGCGGTGACAGGAGGAGAATGGAGGAGATTCCGGCAGCTCCGGTGTAGACGGCTCAGCAGTGACAGGAGGAGAATGGAGGAGATTCCGGCAGCTCCGGTGTAGACGGCTCAGCGGTGACAGGAGGAGAATGGAGGAGATTCCGGCAGCTCCGGTGTAGACGGCTCAGCGGTGACAGGAGGAGATTCCGGCAGCTCCGGTGTAGACGGCTCAGGAGTGACATGAGGAGAATGGAGGAGATTCCGGCAGCTCCGGTGTAGACGGCTCAGCGGTGACAGGAGGAGATTCCGGCAGCTCCGGTGTAGACGGCTCAGGAGTGACATGAGGAGAATGGAGGAGATTCCGGCAGCTCCGGTGTAGATGGCTCAGCGGTGACAGGAGGAGAATGGGGGAGATTCCGGCAGCTCCGGTGTAGACGACTCAGCGGTGACAGGAGGAGAATGGAGGAGATTCCGGCAGCTCCGGTGTAGACGGCTCAGCGGTGACAGGAGGACTGGAGGAGATTCCGGCAGCTCCGGTGTAGACGGCTCAGCGGTGACAGGAGGAGAATGGAGGAGATTCCGGCAGCTCCGGTGTAGACGGCTCAGCGGTGACAGGAGGAGAATGGAGGAGATTCCGGCAGCTCCGGTGTAGACGGCTCAGCGGTGACAGGAGGAGAATGGAGGAGATTCCGGAAGCTCTGGTGTAGACGGCTCAGCGGTGACAGGAGGAGATTCCGGCAGCTCCGGTGTAGACGGCTCAGCGGTGACAGGAGTAGAATGGAAGAGATTCCGGCAGCTCCGGTGTAGACGGCTCAGCGGTGACAGGAGGAGAATGGAGGAGATTCCGGCAGCTCCGGTGTAGACGGCTCAGCGGTGACAGGAGGAGAATGGAAGAGATTCCGGCAGCTCCAGTGTAGACGGCTCAGCGGTGACAGGAGGAGAATGGAGGAGATTCCGGCAGCTCCGGTGTAGACGGCTCAGCGGTGACAAGAGAATGGAGGAGATTCCGGCAGCTCCGGTGTAGACGGCTCAGCGGTGACAGGAGGAGAATGGAGGAGATTCCGGCAGCTCCGGTGTAGACGGCTCAGCGGTGACAGGAGGAGAATGGAAGAGATTCCGGCAGCTCCGGTGTAGACGGCTCAGCGGTGACAGGAGGAGAATGGAAGAGATTCCGGCAGCTCCGGTGTAGACGGCTCAGCGGTGACAGGAGGAGAATGGAGGAGATTCCGGAAGCTCTGGTGTAGACGGCTCAGCGGTGACAGGAGGAGATTCCGGCAGCTCCGGTGTAGACGGCTCAGCGGTGACAGGAGGAGAATGGAGGAGATTCCGGCAGCTCCGGTGTAGACGGCTCAGCGGTGACAGGAGGAGAATGGAGGAGATTCCGGCAGCTCCGGTGTAGACGGCTCAGCGGTGACAGGAGGAGAATGGAGGAGATTCCGGCAGCTCCGGTGTAGACGGCTCAGCGGTGACAGGAGGAGAATGGAGGAGATTCCGGCAGCTCCGGTGTAGACGGCTCAGCGGTGACAGGAGGAGAATGGGGGAGATTCCGGCAGCTCCGGTGTAGACGGCTCAGCGGTGACAGGAGGAGAATTGGGGAGATTCCGGCAGCTCCGGTGTAGACGGCTCAGCGGTGACAGGAGGAGAATGGAGGAGATTCCGGCAGCTCCGGTGTAGACGGCTCAGGAGTGACAGGAGGAGAATGGAGGAGATTCCGTCAGCTCCGGTGTAGACGGCTCAGAGGTGACAGGAGGAGAATGGAGGAGATTCCGGCAGCTCCGGTGTAGACGGCTCAGCGGTGTCAGGAGGAGAATGGAGGAGATTCCGGCAGCTCCGGTGTAGACGGCTCAGCGGTGACAGGAGGAGAATGGAGGAGATTCCGGCCACTCCGGTGTAGACGGCCCAGCGGTGACAGGAGGAGAATGGAGGAGATTCCGGCCACTCCGGTGTAGATGGCCCAGCGGTGACAGGAGGAGAATGGAGGAGATTCCGGCATCTCCGGTGTAGACGGCTCAGAGGTGACAGGAGGAGAATGGAGGAGATTCCGGCAGCTCCGGTGTAGATGGCCCAGCGGTGACAGGAGGAGAATGGAGGAGATTCCGGCATCTCCGGTGTAGACGGCTCAGCGGTGACAGGAGGAGAATGGAGGAGATTCCGGCCACTCCGGTGTAGACGGCTCAGCGGTGACAGGAGGAGAATGGAGGAGATTCCGGCCACTCCGGTGTAGACGGCTCAGCGGTGACAGGAGGAGAATGGAGGAGATTCCGGCAGCTCCGGTGTAGACGGCCCAGCGGTGACAGGAGGAGAATGGAGGAGATTCCGGCCACTCCGGTGTAGATAGCCCAGCGGTGACAGGAGGAGAATGGAGGAGATTCCGGCATCTCCGGTGTAGACGGCTCAGCGGTGACAGGAGGAGAATGGAGGAGATTCCGGCCACTCCGGTGTAGACGGCTCAGCGGTGACAGGAGGAGAATGGAGGAGATTCCGGCCACTCCGGTGTAGATGGCCCAGCGGTGACAGGAGGAGAATGGAGGAGATTCCGGCCACTCCGGTGTAGATGGCCCAGCGGTGACAGGAGGAGAATGGAGGAGATTCCGGCATCTCCGGTGTAGACGGCTCAGCGGTGACAGGAGGAGAATGGAGGAGATTCCGGCCACTCCGGTGTAGACGGCTCAGCGGTGACAGGAGGAGAATGGAGGAGATTCCGGCAGCTCCGGTGTAGACGGCTCAGCGGTGACAGGAGGAGAATGGAGGAGATTCCAGCATCTCCGGTGTAGACGGCTCAGCGGTGACTGGAGGAGATTCCGGCAGCTCAGGTGTAGACGGCCCAGCGGTGACAGGAGGAGAATGGAGGAGATTCCGGCATCTCCGGTGTAGACAGCTCAGCGGTGACAGGAGGAGAATGGAGGAGATTCCGGCATCTCCGGTGTAGACAGCTCAGCGGTGACAGGAGGAGAATGGAGGAGATTCCGGCAGCTCCGGTGTAGACGGCTCAGCAGTGACAGGAGGAGAATGGAGGAGATTCCGGCAGCTCCGGTGTAGACGGCTCAGCGGTGACAGGAGGAGAATGGAGGAGATTCCGGCAGCTCTGGTGTAGACGGCTCAGCGGTGACAGGAGGAGAATGGAGGAGATTCCGGCAGCTCCTGTGTAGACGGCTCAGCGGTGACAGGAGGAGGATGGAGGAGATTCCGGCAGCTCCGGTGTAGACGGCTCAGCGGTGACAGGAGGAGAATGGAGGAGATTCCAGCAGCTCCGGTGTAGACGGCTCAGCGGTGACAGGAGGAGAATGGAGGAGATTCCAGCAGCTCCGGTGTAGACGGCTCAGGGGTGACAGGAGGAGAATGGAGGAGATTCCGGCAGCTCCGGTGTAGACGGCTCAGCGGTGACAGGAGGAGAATGGAGGAGATTCCAGCAGCTCCGGTGTAGACGGCTCAGCGGTGACAGGAGGAGAATGGAGGAGATTCCGGCAGCTCCGGTATAGATAGATCAGTGGTGACAGGAGGAGAATGGAGGAGATTCTGGCAGCTCCGGTGTAGACGGCTCAGCGGTGATAGGAGGAGAATGGAGGAGATTCCGGAAGCTCTGGTGTAGACGGCTCAGCGGTGACAGGAGGAGAATGGAGGAGATTCCGGCAGCTCCGGTGTAGACGGCTCAGCGGTGACAGGAGGAGAATGGAGGAGATTCCGGCAGCTCCGGTGTAGACGGCTCAGCGGTGACAGGAGGAGAATGGAGGAGATTCCGGCAGCTCCGGTGTAGACGGCTCAGCGGTGACAGGAGGAGAATGGAGGAGATACCAGCAGCTCCGGTGTAGACAGCTCAGCGGTGACAGGAGGAGAATGGAGGAGATTCCGGCAGCTCCGGTGTAGACGGCTCAGCGGTGACAGGAGGAGAATGGAGGAGATTCCAGCAGCTCCGGTGTAGACAGCTCAGCGGTGACAGGAGGAGAATGGAGGAGATTCCGGCAGCTCCGGTGTAGACGGCTCAGCGGAGACAAGAGGAGAATGGAGGAGATTCCGGCAGCTCCGGTGTAGACGGCTCAGCGGTGACAGGAGGAGAATGGAGGAGATTCCGGCAGCTCCGGTGTAGACGGCTCAGCGGTGACAGGAGGAGAATGGAGGAGATTCCGGCAGCTCCGGTATAGATAGATCAGTGGTGACAGGAGGAGAATGGAGGAGATTCTGGCAGCTCCGGTGTAGACGGCTCAGCGGTGACAGGAGGAGAATGGAGGAGATTCCGGCAGCTCCGGTGTAGACGGCTCAGCGGTGACAGGAGGAGAATGGAGGAGATTCCGGCCACTCCGGTGTAGATGGCCCAGCGGTGACAGGAGGAGAATGGAGGAGATTCCGGCCACTCCGGTGTAGATGGCCCAGCGGTGACAGGAGGAGAATGGAGGAGATTCCGGCATCTCCGGTGTAGACGGCTCAGCGGTGACAGGAGGAGAATGGAGGAGATTCCGGCCACTCCGGTGTAGACGGCTCAGCGGTGACAGGAGGAGAATGGAGGAGAATCCGGCAGCTCCGGTGTAGACGGCTCAGCGGTGACAGGAGGAGAATGGAGGAGATTCCAGCATCTCCGGTGTAGACGGCTCAGCGGTGACAGGAGGAGAATGGAGGAGATTCCGGCAGCTCAGGTGTAGACGGTCCAGCGGTGACAGGAGGAGAATGGAGGAGATTCCGGCATCTCCGGTGTAGACCGCTCAGCGGTGACAGGAGGAGAATGGAGGAGATTCCGGCATCTCCGGTGTAGACAGCTCAGCGGTGACAGGAGGAGAATGGAGGAGATTCCGGCAGCTCCGGTGTAGACGGCTCAGCAGTGACAGGAGGAGAATGGAGGAGTTTCCGGCAGCTCCGGTGTAGACGGCTCAGCGGTGACAGGAGGAGAATGGAGGAGATTCCGGCAGCTCTGGTGTAGACGGCTCAGCGGTGACAGGAGGAGAATGGAGGAGATTCCGGCAGCTCCTGTGTAGACGGCTCAGCGGTGACAGGAGGAGGATGGAGGAGATTCCGGCAGCTCCGGTGTAGACGGCTCAGCGGTGACAGGAGGAGAATGGAGGAGATTCCAGCAGCTCCGGTGTAGACGGCTCAGCGGTGACAGGAGGAGAATGGAGGAGATTCCAGCAGCTCCGGTGTAGACGGCTCAGGGGTGACAGGAGGAGAATGGAGGAGATTCCGGCAGCTCCGGTGTAGACGGCTCAGCGGTGACAGGAGGAGAATGGAGGAGATTCCGGCAGCTCCGGTATAGATAGATCAGTGGTGACAGGAGGAGAATGGAGGAGATTCTGGCAGCTCCGGTGTAGACGGCTCAGCGGTGATAGGAGGAGAATGGAGGAGATTCCGGAAGCTCTGGTGTAGACGGCTCAGCGGTGACAGGAGGAGAATGGAGGAGATTCCGGCAGCTCCGGTGTAGACGGCTCAGCGGTGACAGGAGGAGAATGGAGGAGATTCCGGCATCTCCGGTGTAGACAGCTCAGCGGTGACAGGAGGAGAATGGAGGAGATTCCGGCAGCTCCGGTGTAGACGGCTCAGCGGTGACAGGAGGAGAATGGAGGAGATTCCAGCAGCTCCGGTGTAGACAGCTCAGCGGTGACAGGAAGAGAATGGAGGAGATTCCGGCAGCTCCGGTGTAGACGGCTCAGCGGTGACAGGAGGAGAATGGAGGAGATTCCAGCAGCTCCGGTGTAGACAGCTCAGCGGTGACAGGAGGAGAATGGAGGAGATTCCGGCAGCTCCGGAGTAGACGGCTCAGCGGAGACAGGAGGAGAATGGAGGAGATTCCGGCAGCTCCGGTGTAGACGGCTCAGCGGTGACAGGAGGAGAATGGAGGAGATTCCGGCAGCTCTGGTGTAGACGGCTCAGCGGTGACAGGAGGAGAATGGAGGAGATTCCGGCAGCTCCGGTATAGATAGATCAGTGGTGACAGGAGGAGAATGGAGGAGATTCTGGCAGCTCCGGTGTAGACGGCTCAGCGGTGACAGGAGGAGAATGGAGGAGATTCCGGCAGCTCCGGTGTAGACGGCTCAGCGGTGACAGGAGGAGAATGGAGGAGATTCCGGCAGCTCCGGTATAGATAGATCAGTGGTGACAGCAGGAGAATGGAGGAGATTCCGGCAGCTCCGCTGTAGACGGCTCAGCGGTGACAGGAGGAGAATGGAGGAGATTCTGGCAGCTCCGGTGTAGACGGCTCAGCGGTGACAGGAGGAGAATGGAGGAGATTCCGGCAGCTCCGGTGTAGACAGCTCAGCGGTGACAGGAGGAGAATGGAGGAGATTCCGGCAGCTCCGGTGTAGACGGCTCAGCGGTGACAGGAGGAGAATGGAGGAGATTCCGGCAGCTCCAGTGTAGACGGCTCAGCGGTGACAGGAGGAGAATGGAGGAGATTCCGGCAGCTCCGGAGTAGACGGCTCAGCGGTGACAGGAGGAGAATGGAGGAGATTCCTGCAGCTCCGGTGTAGACGGCTCAGCGGTGACAGGAGGAGAATGGAGGAGATTCCGGCAGCTCCGGTGTAGACGGCTCAGCGGTGTCAGGAGGAGAATGGAGGAGATTCCGGCAGCTCCGGTGTAGACGGCTCAGCGGTGTCAGGAGGAGAATGGAGGAGATTCCGGCAGCTCCGGTATAGACGGCTCAGCGGTGACAGGAGGAGAATGGAGGAGATTCCGGCAGCTCCGGTGTAGACGGCTCAGCGGTGACAGGAGGAGAATGGAGGAGATTCCGGCAGCTCCAGTTTAGACAGCTCAGCGGTGACAGGAGGAGAATGGAGGAGATTCCGGCAGCTCCGGTGTAGATGGCTCAGCGGTGACAGGAGGAGAATGGAGGAGATTCCGGCAGCTCCGGTGTAGACGGCTCAGCGGTGACAGGAGGAGAATGGAGGAGATTCCGGCAGCTCCGGTGTAGACGGCTCAGCGGTGACAGGAGGAGAATGGAGGAGATTCCGGCAGCTCCGGTGTAGACGGCTCAGCGGTGACAGGAGAATGGAGGAGATTCCGGCAGCTCCGGTGTAGACGGCTCAGTGGTGACAGGTGGAGAATGGAGGAGATTCCGGCAGCTCCGGTGTAGACGGCTCAGCGGTGACAGGAGGAGAATGGAGGAGATTCCGGCAGCTCCGGTGTAGACGGCTCAGCAGTGACAGGAGGAGAATGGAAGAGATTCCGGCAGCTCCGGTGTAGACGGCTCAGCGGTGACAGGAGGAGAATGGAAGAGATTCCGGCAGCTCCGGTGTAGACGGCTCAGCGGTGACAGGAGGAGAATGGAGGAGATTCCGGAAGCTCTGGTGTAGACGGCTCAGCGGTGACAGGAGGAGATTCCGGCAGCTCCGGTGTAGACGGCTCAGCGGTGACAGGAGGAGAATGGAGGAGATTCCGGCAGCTCCGGTGTAGACGGCTCAGCGGTGACAGGAGGAGAATGGAGGAGATTCCGGCAGCTCCGGTGTAGACGGCTCAGCGGTGACAGGAGGAGAATGGAGGAGATTCCGGCAGCTCCGGTGTAGACGGCTCAGCGGTGACAGGAGGAGAATGGAGGAGATTCCGGCAGCTCCGGTGTAGACGGCTCAGCGGTGACAGGAGGAGAATGGGGGAGATTCCGGCAGCTCTGGTGTAGACGGCTCAGCGGTGACAGGAGGAGAATGGGGGAGATTCCGGCAGCTCCGGTGTAGACGGCTCAGCGGTGACAGGAGGAGAATGGAGGAGATTCCGGCAGCTCCGGTGTAGACGGCTCAGGAGTGACAGGAGGAGAATGGAGGAGATTCCGGCAGCTCCGGTGTAGACGGCTCAGAGGTGACAGGAGGAGAATGGAGGAGATTCCGGCAGCTCCGGTGTAGACGGCTCAGCGGTGTCAGGAGGAGAATGGAGGAGATTCCGGCAGCTCCGGTGTAGACGGCTCAGCGGTGACAGGAGGAGAATGGAGGAGATTCCGGCCACTCCGGTGTAGACGGCCCAGCGGTGACAGGAGGAGAATGGAGGAGATTCCGGCCACTCCGGTGTAGATGGCCCAGCGGTGACAGGAGGAGAATGGAGGAGATTCCGGCATCTCCGGTGTAGACGGCTCAGAGGTGACAGGAGGAGAATGGAGGAGATTCCGGCAGCTCCGGTGTAGATGGCCCAGCGGTGACAGGAGGAGAATGGAGGAGATTCCGGCATCTCCGGTGTAGACGGCTCAGCGGTGACAGGAGGAGAATGGAGGAGATTCCGGCCACTCCGGTGTAGACGGCTCAGCGGTGACAGGAGGACAATGGAGGAGATTCCGGCCACTCCGGTGTAGACGGCTCAGCGGTGACAGGAGGAGAATGGAGGAGATTCCGGCCACTCCGGTGTAGACGGCTCAGCGGTGACAGGAGGAGAATGGAGGAGATTCCGGCCACTCCGGTGTAGATGGCCCAGCGGTGACAGGAGGAGAATGGAGGAGATTCCGGCCACTCCGGTGTAGATGGCCCAGCGGTGACAGGAGGAGAATGGAGGAGATTCCGGCATCTCCGGTGTAGACGGCTCAGCGGTGACAGGAGGAGAATGGAGGAGATTCCGGCCACTCCGGTGTAGACGGCTCAGCGGTGACAGGAGGAGAATGGAGGAGATTCCGGCAGCTCCGGTGTAGACGGCTCAGCGGTGACAGGAGGAGAATGGAGGAGATTCCAGCATCTCCGGTGTAGACGGCTCAGCGGTGACAGGAGGAGAATGGAGGAGATTCCGGCAGCTCAGGTGTAGACGGCCCAGCGGTGACAGGAGGATAATGGAGGAGATTCCGGCATCTCCGGTGTAGACAGCTCAGCAGTGACAGGAGGAGAATGGAGGAGATTCCGGCATCTCCGGTGTAGACAGCTCAGCGGTGACAGGAGGAGAATGGAGGAGATTCCGGCAGCTCCGGTGTAGACGGCTCAGCAGTGACAGGAGGAGAATGGAGGAGATTCCGGCAGCTCCGGTGTAGACGGCTCAGCGGTGACAGGAGGAGAATGGAGGAGATTCCGGCAGCTCCGGTGTAGACGGCTCAGCGGTGACAGGAGGAGATTCCGGCAGCTCCGGTGTAGACGGCTCAGGAGTGACATGAGGAGAATGGAGGAGATTCCGGCAGCTCCGGTGTAGACGGCTCAGCGGTGACAGGAGGAGATTCCGGCAGCTCCGGTGTAGACGGCTCAGGAGTGACATGAGGAGAATGGAGGAGATTCCGGCAGCTCCGGTGTAGATGGCTCAGCGGTGACAGGAGGAGAATGGGGGAGATTCCGGCAGCTCCGGTGTAGACGACTCAGCGGTGACAGGAGGAGAATGGAGGAGATTCCGGCAGCTCCGGTGTAGACGGCTCAGCGGTGACAGGAGGACTGGAGGAGATTCCGGCAGCTCCGGTGTAGACGGCTCAGCGGTGACAGGAGGAGAATGGAGGAGATTCCGGCAGCTCCGGTGTAGACGGCTCAGCGGTGACAGGAGAATGGAGGAGATTCCGGCAGCTCCGGTGTAGACGGCTCAGCGGTGACAGGAGGAGAATGGAGGAGATTCCGGAAGCTCTGGTGTAGACGGCTCAGCGGTGACAGGAGGAGATTCCGGCAGCTCCGGTGTAGACGGCTCAGCGGTGACAGGAGGAGAATGGAAGAGATTCCGGCAGCTCCGGTGTAGACGGCTCAGCGGTGACAGGAGGAGAATGGAGGAGATTCCGGCAGCTCCGGTGTAGACGGCTCAGCGGTGACAGGAGGAGAATGGAAGAGATTCCGGCAGCTCCAGTGTAGACGGCTCAGCGGTGACAGGAGGAGAATGGAGGAGATTCCGGCAGCTCCGGTGTAGACGGCTCAGCGGTGACAAGAGAATGGAGGAGATTCCGGCAGCTCCGGTGTAGACGGCTCAGCGGTGACAGGAGGAGAATGGAGGAGATTCCGGCAGCTCCGGTGTAGACGGCTCAGCGGTGACAGGAGGAGAATGGAAGAGATTCCGGCAGCTCCGGTGTAGACGGCTCAGCGGTGACAGGAGGAGAATGGAAGAGATTCCGGCAGCTCCGGTGTAGACGGCTCAGCGGTGACAGGAGGAGAATGGAGGAGATTCCGGAAGCTCTGGTGTAGACGGCTCAGCGGTGACAGGAGGAGATTCCGGCAGCTCCGGTGTAGACGGCTCAGCGGTGACAGGAGGAGAATGGAGGAGATTCCGGCAGCTCCGGTGTAGACGGCTCAGCGGTGACAGGAGGAGAATGGAGGAGATTCCGGCAGCTCCGGTGTAGACGGCTCAGCGGTGACAGGAGGAGAATGGAGGAGATTCCGGCAGCTCCGGTGTAGACGGCTCAGCGGTGACAGGAGGAGAATGGAGGAGATTCCGGCAGCTCCGGTGTAGACGGCTCAGCGGTGACAGGAGGAGAATGGGGGAGATTCCGGCAGCTCCGGTGTAGACGGCTCAGCGGTGACAGGAGGAGAATGGGGGAGATTCCGGCAGCTCCGGTGTAGACGGCTCAGCGGTGACAGGAGGAGAATGGAGGAGATTCCGGCAGCTCCGGTGTAGACGGCTCAGGAGTGACAGGAGGAGAATGGAGGAGATTCCGGCAGCTCCGGTGTAGACGGCTCAGAGGTGACAGGAGGAGAATGGAGGAGATTCCGGCAGCTCCGGTGTAGACGGCTCAGCGGTGTCAGGAGGAGAATGGAGGAGATTCCGGCAGCTCCGGTGTAGACGGCTCAGCGGTGACAGGAGGAGAATGGAGGAGATTCCGGCCACTCCGGTGTAGACGGCCCAGCGGTGACAGGAGGAGAATGGAGGAGATTCCGGCCACTCCGGTGTAGATGGCCCAGCGGTGACAGGAGGAGAATGGAGGAGATTCCGGCATCTCCGGTGTAGACGGCTCAGAGGTGACAGGAGGAGAATGGAGGAGATTCCGGCAGCTCCGGTGTAGATGGCCCAGCGGTGACAGGAGGAGAATGGAGGAGATTCCGGCATCTCCGGTGTAGACGGCTCAGCGGTGACAGGAGGAGAATGGAGGAGATTCCGGCCACTCCGGTGTAGACGGCTCAGCGGTGACAGGAGGAGAATGGAGGAGATTCCGGCCACTCCGGTGTAGACGGCTCAGCGGTGACAGGAGGAGAATGGAGGAGATTCCGGCAGCTCCGGTGTAGACGGCCCAGCGGTGACAGGAGGAGAATGGAGGAGATTCCGGCCACTCCGGTGTAGATAGCCCAGCGGTGACAGGAGGAGAATGGAGGAGATTCCGGCATCTCCGGTGTAGACGGCTCAGCGGTGACAGGAGGAGAATGGAGGAGATTCCGGCCACTCCGGTGTAGACGGCTCAGCGGTGACAGGAGGAGAATGGAGGAGATTCCGGCCACTCCGGTGTAGATGGCCCAGCGGTGACAGGAGGAGAATGGAGGAGATTCCGGCCACTCCGGTGTAGATGGCCCAGCGGTGACAGGAGGAGAATGGAGGAGATTCCGGCATCTCCGGTGTAGACGGCTCAGCGGTGACAGGAGGAGAATGGAGGAGATTCCGGCCACTCCGGTGTAGACGGCTCAGCGGTGACAGGAGGAGAATGGAGGAGATTCCGGCAGCTCCGGTGTAGACGGCTCAGCGGTGACAGGAGGAGAATGGAGGAGATTCCAGCATCTCCGGTGTAGACGGCTCAGCGGTGACAGGAGGAGAATGGAGGAGATTCCGGCAGCTCAGGTGTAGACGGCCCAGCGGTGACAGGAGGAGAATGGAGGAGATTCCGGCATCTCCGGTGTAGACAGCTCAGCGGTGACAGGAGGAGAATGGAGGAGATTCCGGCATCTCCGGTGTAGACAGCTCAGCGGTGACAGGAGGAGAATGGAGGAGATTCCGGCAGCTCCGGTGTAGACGGCTCAGCAGTGACAGGAGGAGAATGGAGGAGATTCCGGCAGCTCCGGTGTAGACGGCTCAGCGGTGACAGGAGGAGAATGGAGGAGATTCCGGCAGCTCTGGTGTAGACGGCTCAGCGGTGACAGGAGGAGAATGGAGGAGATTCCGGCAGCTCCTGTGTAGACGGCTCAGCGGTGACAGGAGGAGGATGGAGGAGATTCCGGCAGCTCCGGTGTAGACGGCTCAGCGGTGACAGGAGGAGAATGGAGGAGATTCCAGCAGCTCCGGTGTAGACGGCTCAGCGGTGACAGGAGGAGAATGGAGGAGATTCCAGCAGCTCCGGTGTAGACGGCTCAGGGGTGACAGGAGGAGAATGGAGGAGATTCCGGCAGCTCCGGTGTAGACGGCTCAGCGGTGACAGGAGGAGAATGGAGGAGATTCCGGCAGCTCCGGTATAGATAGATCAGTGGTGACAGGAGGAGAATGGAGGAGATTCTGGCAGCTCCGGTGTAGACGGCTCAGCGGTGATAGGAGGAGAATGGAGGAGATTCCGGAAGCTCTGGTGTAGACGGCTCAGCGGTGACAGGAGGAGAATGGAGGAGATTCCGGCAGCTCCGGTGTAGACGGCTCAGCGGTGACAGGAGGAGAATGGAGGAGATTCCGGCAGCTCCGGTGTAGACGGCTCAGCGGTGACAGGAGGAGAATGGAGGAGATTCCGGCAGCTCCGGTGTAGACGGCTCAGCGGTGACAGGAGGAGAATGGAGGAGATACCGGCAGCTCCGGTGTAGACAGCTCAGCGGTGACAGGAGGAGAATGGAGGAGATTCCGGCAGCTCCGGTGTAGACGGCTCAGCGGTGACAGGAGGAGAATGGAGGAGATTCCAGCAGCTCCGGTGTAGACAGCTCAGCGGTGACAGGAGGAGAATGGAGGAGATTCCGGCAGCTCCGGTGTAGACGGCTCAGCGGAGACAGGAGGAGAATGGAGGAGATTCCGGCAGCTCCGGTGTAGACGGCTCAGCGGTGACAGGAGGAGAATGGAGGAGATTCCGGCAGCTCCGGTGTAGACGGCTCAGCGGTGACAGGAGGAGAATGGAGGAGATTCCGGCAGCTCCGGTATAGATAGATCAGTGGTGACAGGAGGAGAATGGAGGAGATTCTGGCAGCTCCGGTGTAGACGGCTCAGCGGCGACAGGAGGAGAATGGAGGAGATTCCGGCAGCTCCGGTGTAGACGGCTCAGCGGTGACAGGAGGAGAATGGAGGAGATTCCGGCCACTCCGGTGTAGATGGCCCAGCGGTGACAGGAGGAGAATGGAGGAGATTCCGGCCTCTCCGGTGTAGATGGCCCAGCGGTGACAGGAGGAGAATGGAGGAGATTCCGGCATCTCCGGTGTAGACGGCTCAGCGGTGACAGGAGGAGAATGGAGGAGATTCCGGCCACTCCGGTGTAGACGGCTCAGCGGTGACAGGAGGAGAATGGAGGAGATTCCGGCAGCTCCGGTGTAGACGGCTCAGCGGTGACAGGAGGAGAATGGAGGAGATTCCAGCATCTCCGGTGTAGACGGCTCAGCGGTGACAGGAGGAGAATGGAGGAGATTCCGGCAGCTCAGGTGTAGACGGTCCAGCGGTGACAGGAGGAGAATGGAGGAGATTCCGGCATCTCCGGTGTAGACAGCTCAGCGGTGACAGGAGGAGAATGGAGGAGATTCCGGCATCTCCGGTGTAGACAGCTCAGCGGTGACAGGAGGAGAATGGAGGAGATTCCGGCAGCTCCGGTGTAGACGGCTCAGCAGTGACAGGAGGAGAATGGAGGAGATTCCGGCAGCTCCGGTGTAGACGGCTCAGCGGTGACAGGAGGAGAATGGAGGAGATTCCGGCAGCTCTGGTGTAGACGGCTCAGCGGTGACAGGAGGAGAATGGAGGAGATTCCGGCAGCTCCTGTGTAGACGGCTCAGCGGTGACAGGAGGAGGATGGAGGAGATTCCGGCAGCTCCGGTGTAGACGGCTCAGCGGTGACAGGAGGAGAATGGAGGAGATTCCAGCAGCTCCGGTGTAGACGGCTCAGCGGTGACAGGAGGAGAATGGAGGAGATTCCAGCAGCTCCGGTGTAGACGGCTCAGGGGTGACAGGAGGAGAATGGAGGAGATTCCGGCAGCTCCGGTGTAGACGGCTCAGCGGTGACAGGAGGAGAATGGAGGAGATTCCGGCAGCTCCGGTATAGATAGATCAGTGGTGACAGGAGGAGAATGGAGGAGATTCTGGAAGCTCCGGTGTAGACGGCTCAGCGGTGATAGGAGGAGAATGGAGGAGATTCCGGAAGCTCTGGTGTAGACGGCTCAGCGGTGACAGGAGGAGAATGGAGGAGATTCCGGCAGCTCCGGTGTAGACGGCTCAGCGGTGACAGGAGGAGAATGGAGGAGATTCCGGCAGCTCCGGTGTAGACAGCTCAGCGGTGACAGGAGGAGAATGGAGGAGATTCCGGCAGCTCCGGTGTAGACGGCTCTACGGTGACAGGAGGAGAATGGAGGAGATTCCAGCAGCTCCGGTGTAGACAGCTCAGCGGTGACAGGAGGAGAATGGAGGAGATTCCGGCATCTCCGGTGTAGACGGCTCAGCGGTGACAGGAGGAGAATGGAGGAGATTCCAGCAGCTCCGGTGTAGACAGCTCAGCGGTGACAGGAGGAGAATGGAGGAGATTCCGGCAGCTCCGGAGTAGACGGCTCAGCGGAGACAGGAGGAGAATGGAGGAGATTCCGGCAGCTCCGGTGTAGACGGCTCAGCGGTGACAGGAGGAGAATGGAGGAGATTCCGGCAGCTCTGGTGTAGACGGCTCAGCGGTGACAGGAGGAGAATGGAGGAGATTCCGGCAGCTCCGGTATAGATAGATCAGTGGTGACAGGAGGAGAATGGAGGAGATTCTGGCAGCTCCGGTGTAGACGGCTCAGCGGTGACAGGAGGAGAATGGAGGAGATTCCGGCAGCTCCGGTGTAGATGGCTCAGCGGTGACAGGAGGAGAATGGAGGAGATTCCGGCAGCTCCGGTATAGATAGATCAGTGGTGACAGCAGGAGAATGGAGGAGATTCCGGCAGCTCCGCTGTAGACGGCTCAGCGGTGACAGGAGGAGAATGGAGGAGATTCTGGCAGCTCCGGTGTAGACGGCTCAGCGGTGACAGGAGGAGAATGGAGGAGATTCCGGCAGCTCCGGTGTAGACAGCTCAGCGGTGACAGGAGGAGAATGGAGGAGATTCCGGCAGCTCCGGTGTAGACGGCTCAGCGGTGACAGGAGGAGAATGGAGGAGATTCCGGCAGCTCCAGTGTAGACGGCTCAGCGGTGACAGGAGGAGAATGGAGGAGATTCCGGCAGCTCCGGAGTAGACGGCTCAGCGGTGACAGGAGGAGAATGGAGGAGATTCCTGCAGCTCCGGTGTAGACGGCTCAGCGGTGACAGGAGGAGAATGGAGGAGATTCCGGCAGCTCCGGTGTAGACGGCTCAGCGGTGTCAGGAGGAGAATGGAGGAGATTCCGGCAGCTCCGGTGTAGACGGCTCAGCGGTGTCAGGAGGAGAATGGAGGAGATTCCGGCAGCTCCGGTATAGACGGCTCAGCGGTGACAGGAGGAGAATGGAGGAGATTCCGGCAGCTCCGGTGTAGACGGCTCAGCGGTGACAGGAGGAGAATGGAGGAGATTCCGGCAGCTCCAGTTTAGACAGCTCAGCGGTGACAGGAGGAGAATGGAGGAGATTCCGGCAGCTCCGGTGTAGATGGCTCAGCGGTGACAGGAGGAGAATGGAGGAGATTCCGGCAGCTCCGGTGTAGACGGCTCAGCGGTGACAGGAGGAGAATGGAGGAGATTCCGGCAGCTCCGGTGTAGACGGCTCAGCGGTGACAGGAGGAGAATGGAGGAGATTCCGGCCACTCCCGTGTAGACGGCTCAGCGGTGACAGGAGGAGAATGGAGGAGATTCCGGCCACTCCGGTGTAGATGGCCCAGCGGTGACAGGAGGAGAATGGAGGAGATTCCGGCCACTCCGGTGTAGATGGCCCAGCGGTGACAGGAGGAGAATGGAGGAGATTCCGGCAGCTCAGGTGTAGACGGCCCAGCGGTGACAGGAGGAGAATGGAGGAGATTCCGGCATCTCCGGTGTAGACGGCTCAGCGGTGACAGGAGGAGAATGGAGGAGATTCCGGCATCTCCGGTGTAGACGGCTCAGCGGTGACAGGAGGAGAATGGAGGAGATTCCGGCAGCTCCGGTGTAGACGGCTCAGCAGTGACAGGAGGAGAATGGAGGAGATTCCGGCAGCTCCGGTGTAGACGGCTCAGCGGTGACAGGAGGAGAATGGAGGAGATTCCGGCAGCTCTGGTGTAGACGGCTCAGCGGTGACAGGAGGAGAATGGAGGAGATTCCGGCAGCTCCTGTGTAGACGGCTCAGCTGTGACAGGAGGAGGATGGAGGAGATTCCGGCAGCTCCGGTGTAGACGGCTCAGCGGTGACAGGAGGAGAATGTAGGAGATTCCAGCAGCTCCGGTGTAGACGGCTCAGCGGTGACAGGAGGAGAATGGAGGAGATTCCAGCAGCTCCGGTGTAGACGGCTCAGGGGTGACAGGAGGAGAATGGAGGAGATTCCGGCAGCTCCGGTGTAGACGGCTCAGCGGTGACAGGAGGAGAATGGAGGAGATTCCGGCAGCTCCGGTATAGATAGATCAGTGGTGACAGGAGGAGAATGGAGGAGATTCTGGCAGCTCCGGTGTAGACGGCTCAGCGGTGATAGGAGGAGAATGGAGGAGATTCCGGAAGCTCTGGTGTAGACGGCTCAGCGCTGACAGGAGGAGAATGGAGGAGATTCCGGCAGCTCCGGTGTAGACGGCTCAGCGGTGACAGGAGGAGAATGGAGGAGATTCCGGCAGCTCCGGTGTAGACGGCTCAGCGGTGACAGGAGGAGAATGGAGGAGATTCCGGCAGCTCCGGTGTAGACGGCTCAGCGGTGACAGGAGGAGAATGGAGGAGATACCAGCAGCTCCGGTGTAGACAGCTCAGCGGTGACAGGAGGAGAATGGAGGAGATTCCGGCAGCTCCGGTGTAGACGGCTCAGCGGTGACAGGAGGAGAATGGAGGAGATTCCAGCAGCTCCGGTGTAGACAGCTCAGCGGTGACAGGAGGAGAATGGAGGAGATTCCGGCAGCTCCGGTGTAGACGGCTCAGCGGAGACAGGAGGAGAATGGAGGAGATTCCGGCAGCTCCGGTGTAGACGGCTCAGCGGTGACAGGAGGAGAATGGAGGAGATTCCGGCAGCTCCGGTGTAGACGGCTCAGCGGTGACAGGAGGAGAATGGAGGAGATTCCGGCAGCTCCGGTATAGATAGATCAGTGGTGACAGGAGGAGAATGGAGGAGATTCTGGCAGCTCCGGTGTAGACGGCTCAGCGGTGACAGGAGGAGAATGGAGGAGATTCCGGCAGCTCCGGTGTAGACGGCTCAGCGGTGACAGGAGGAGAATGGAGGAGATTCCGGCCACTCCGGTGTAGATGGCCCAGCGGTGACAGGAGGAGAATGGAGGAGATTCCGGCCACTCCGGTGTAGATGGCCCAGCGGTGACAGGAGGAGAATGGAGGAGATTCCGGCATCTCCGGTGTAGACGGCTCAGCGGTGACAGGAGGAGAATGGAGGAGATTCCGGCCACTCCGGTGTAGACGGCTCAGCGGTGACAGGAGGAGAATGGAGGAGATTCCGGCAGCTCCGGTGTAGACGGCTCAGCGGTGACAGGAGGAGAATGGAGGAGATTCCAGCATCTCCGGTGTAGACGGCTCAGCGGTGACAGGAGGAGAATGGAGGAGATTCCGGCAGCTCAGGTGTAGACGGTCCAGCGGTGACAGGAGGAGAATGGAGGAGATTCCGGCATCTCCGGTGTAGACAGCTCAGCGGTGACAGGAGGAGAATGGAGGAGATTCCGGCATCTCCGGTGTAGACAGCTCAGCGGTGACAGGAGGAGAATGGAGGAGATTCCGGCAGCTCCGGTGTAGACGGCTCAGCAGTGACAGGAGGAGAATGGAGGAGATTCCGGCAGCTCCGGTGTAGACGGCTCAGCGGTGACAGGAGGAGAATGGAGGAGATTCCGGCAGCTCTGGTGTAGACGGCTCAGCAGTGACAGGAGGAGAATGGAGGAGATTCCGGCAGCTCCTGTGTAGACGGCTCAGCGGTGACAGGAGGAGGATGGAGGAGATTCCGGCAGCTCCGGTGTAGACGGCTCAGCGGTGACAGGAGGAGAATGGAGGAGATTCCAGCAGCTCCGGTGTAGACGGCTCAGCGGTGACAGGAGGAGAATGGAGGAGATTCCAGCAGCTCCGGTGTAGACGGCTCAGGGGTGACAGGAGGAGAATGGAGGAGATTCCGGCAGCTCCGGTGTAGACGGCTCAGCGGTGACAGGAGGAGAATGGAGGAGATTCCGGCAGCTCCGGTATAGATAGATCAGTGGTGACAGGAGGAGAATGGAGGAGATTCTGGAAGCTCCGGTGTAGACGGCTCAGCGGTGATAGGAGGAGAATGGAGGAGATTCCGGAAGCTCTGGTGTAGACGGCTCAGCGGTGACAGGAGGAGAATGGAGGAGATTCCGGCAGCTCCGGTGTAGACGGCTCAGCGGTGACAGGAGGAGAATGGAGGAGATTCCGGCAGCTCCGGTGTAGACAGCTCAGCGGTGACAGGAGGAGAATGGAGGAGATTCCGGCAGCTCCGGTGTAGACGGCTCTACGGTGACAGGAGGAGAATGGAGGAGATTCCAGCAGCTCCGGTGTAGACAGCTCAGCGGTCACAGGAGGAGAATGGAGGAGATTCCGGCAGCTCCGGTGTAGACGGCTCAGCGGTGACAGGAGGAGAATGGAGGAGATTCCAGCAGCTCCGGTGTAGACAGCTCAGCGGTGACAGGAGGAGAATGGAGGAGATTCCGGCAGCTCCGGAGTAGACGGCTCAGCGGAGACAGGAGGAGAATGGAGGAGATTCCGGAAGCTCCGGTGTAGACGGCTCAGCGGTGACAGGAGGAGAATGGAGGAGATTCCGGCAGCTCTGGTGTAGACGGCTCAGCGGTGACAGGAGGAGAATGGAGGAGATTCCGGCAGCTCCGGTATAGATAGATCAGTGGTGACAGGAGGAGAATGGAGGAGATTCTGGCAGCTCCGGTGTAGACGGCTCAGCGGTGACAGGAGGAGAATGGAGGAGATTCCGGCAGCTCCGGTGTAGACGGCTCAGCGGTGACAGGAGGAGAATGGAGGAGATTCCGGCAGCTCCGGTATAGATAGATCAGTGGTGACAGCAGGAGAATGGAGGAGATTCCGGCAGCTCCGCTGTAGACGGCTCAGCGGTGACAGGAGGAGAATGGAGGAGATTCTGGCAGCTCCGGTGTAGACGGCTCAGCGGTGACAGGAGGAGAATGGAGGAGATTCCGGCAGCTCCGGTGTAGACAGCTCAGCGGTGACAGGAGGAGAATGGAGGAGATTCCGGCAGCTCCGGTGTAGACGGCTCAGCGGTGACAGGAGGAGAATGGAGGAGATTCCGGCAGCTCCAGTGTAGACGGCTCAGCGGTGACAGGAGGAGAATGGAGGAGATTCCGGCAGCTCCGGAGTAGACGGCTCAGCGGTGACAGGAGGAGAATGGAGGAGATTCCTGCAGCTCCGGTGTAGACGGCTCAGCGGTGACAGGAGGAGAATGGAGGAGATTCCGGCAGCTCCGGTGTAGACGGCTCAGCGGTGTCAGGAGGAGAATGGAGGAGATTCCGGCAGCTCCGGTGTAGACGGCTCAGCGGTGTCAGGAGGAGAATGGAGGAGATTCCGGCAGCTCCGGTATAGACGGCTCAGCGGTGACAGGAGGAGAATGGAGGAGATTCCGGCAGCTCCGGTGTAGACGGCTCAGCGGTGACAGGAGGAGAATGGAGGAGATTCCGGCAGCTCCAGTTTAGACAGCTCAGCGGTGACAGGAGGAGAATGGAGGAGATTCCGGCAGCTCCGGTGTAGATGGCTCAGCGGTGACAGGAGGAGAATGGAGGAGATTCCGGCAGCTCCGGTGTAGACGGCTCAGCGGTGACAGGAGGAGAATGGAGGAGATTCCGGCAGCTCCGGTGTAGACGGCTCAGCGGTGACAGGAGGAGAATGGAGGAGATTCCGGCAGCTCCGGTGTAGACGGCTCAGCGGTGACAGGAGAATGGAGGAGATTCCGGCAGCTCCGGTGTAGACGGCTCAGTGGTGACAGGTGGAGAATGGAGGAGATTCCGGCAGCTCCGGTGTAGACGGCTCAGCGGTGACAGGAGGAGAATGGAGGAGATTCCGGCAGCTCCGGTGTAGACGGCTCAGCAGTGACAGGAGGAGAATGGAGGAGATTCCGGCAGCTCCGGTGTAGACGGCTCAGCGGTGACAGGAGGAGAATGGAGGAGATTCCGGCAGCTCCGGTGTAGACGGCTCAGTGGTGATAGGTGGAGAATGGAGGAGATTCCGGCAGCTCCGGTGTAGACGGCTCAGCGGTGACAGGAGGAGAATGGAGGAGATTCCGGCAGCTCCGGTGTAGACGGCTCAGCAGTGACAGGAGGAGAATGGAGGAGATTCCGGCAGCTCCGGTGTAGACGGCTCAGCGGTGACAGGAGGAGAATGGAGGAGATTCCGGCAGCTCCGGTGTAGACGGCTCAGCGGTGACAGGAGGAGAATGGAGGAGATTCCGGCAGCTCCGGTGTAGACGGCTCAGCAGTGACAGGAGGAGAATGGAGGAGATTCCGGCAGCTCCGGTGTAGACGGCTCAGTGGTGACAGGAGGAGAATGGAGGAGATTCCGGCAGCTCCGGTGTAGACGGCTCAGCGGTGACAGGAGGAGAATGGAGGAGATTCCGGCAGCTCCGGTGTAGACGGCTCAGCGGTGACAGGAGGAGAATGGAGGAGATTCCGGTGTAGATGGCTGAGCGGAGACAGGAGGAGAATGGAGGAGATTCCGGCAGCTCCAATGTAGACGGCTCAGCGGTGACAGGAGGAGAATGGAGGAGATTCCGGCAGCTCCGGAGTAGACGGCTCAGTGGTGACAGGAGGAGAATGGAGGAGATTCCGGCAGCTCCGGTGTAGACGGCTCAGCGGTGACAGGAGGAGAATGGAGGAGATTCCGGTGTAGATGGCTGAGCGGTGACAGGAGGAGAATGGAGGAGATTCCGGCAGCTCCGGTGTAGACGGCTCAGCGGTGACAGGAGGAGATTCCGGCAGCTCCGGTGTAGACGGCTCAGCGGTGACAGGAGGAGAATGGAGGAGATTCCGGCCACTCCGGTGTAGATGGCCCAGCGGTGACAGGAGGAGAATGGAGGAGATTCCGGCATCTCCGGTGTAGACGGCTCAGCGGTGACAGGAGGAGAATGGAGGAGATTCCGGCCACTCCGGTGTAGACGGCTCAGCGGTGACAGGAGGAGAATGGAGGAGATTCCGGCAGCTCCGGTGTAGACGGCTCAGCGGTGACAGGAGGAGAATGGAGGAGATTCCAGCATCTCCGGTGTAGACGGCTCAGCGGTGACAGGAGGAGAATGGAGGAGATTCCGGCAGCTCAGGTGTAGACGGCCCAGCGGTGACAGGAGGAGAATGGAGGAGATTCCGGCATCTCCGGTGTAGACAGCTCAGCGGTGACAGGAGGAGAATGGAGGAGATTCCGGCAGCTCCGGTGTAGACGGCTCAGCGGTGACAGGAGGAGAATGGAGGAGATTCCGGCAGCTCCGGTGTAGACGGCTCAGCAGTGACAGGAGGAGAATGGAGGAGATTCCGGCAGCTCCGGTGTAGACGGCTCATCGGTGACAGGAGGAGAATGGAGGAGATTCCGGCAGCTCTGGTGTAGACGGCTCAGCGGTGACAGGAGGAGAATGGAGGAGATTCCGGCAGCTCCTGTGTAGACGGCTCAGCGGTGACAGGAGGAGGATGGAGGAGATTCCGGCAGCTCCGGTGTAGACGGCTCAGCGGTGACAGGAGGAGAATGGAGGAGATTCCAGCAGCTCCGGTGTAGACGGCTCAGCGGTGACAGGAGGAGAATGGAGGAGATTCCAGCAGCTCCGGTGTAGACGGCTCAGGGGTGACAGGAGGAGAATGGAGGAGATTCCGGCAGCTCCGGTGTAGACGGCTCAGCGGTGACAGGAGGAGAATGGAGGAGATTCCGGCAGCTCCGGTATAGATAGATCAATGGTGACAGGAGGAGAATGGAGGAGATTCTGGCAGCTCCGGTGTAGACGGCTCAGCGGTGATAGGAGGAGAATGGAGGAGATTCCGGAAGCTCTGGTGTAGACGGCTCAGCGGTGACAGGAGGAGAATGGAGGAGATTCCGGCAGCTCCGGTGTAGACGGCTCAGCGGTGACAGGAGGAGAATGGAGGAGATTCCGGCAGCTCCGGTGTAGACGGCTCAGCGGTGACAGGAGGAGAATGGAGGAGATTCCAGCAGCTCCGGTGTAGACAGCTCAGCGGTGACAGGAGGAGAATGGAGGAGATTCCGGCAGCTCCGATGTAGATGGCTCAGCGGTGACAGGAGGAGAATGGAGGAGATTCTGGCAGCTCCGGTGTAGATGGCTCAGCGGTGACAGGAGGAGAATGGAGGAGATTCTGGCAGCTCCGGTGTAGACGGCTCAGCGGTGACAGGAGGAGAATGGAGGAGATTCCGGCAGCTCCGGTGTAGACGGCTCAGCGGTGACAGGAGGAGAATGGAGGAGATTCTGGCAGCTCCGGTGTAGATGGCTCAGCGGTGATAGGAGGAGAATGGAGGAGATTCCGGCAGCTCCGGTGTTGACAACTCAGCGGTGACAGGAGGAGAATGGAGGAGATTCCGGCAGCTCCGGTGTAGACAGCTCAGCGGTGACAGGAGGAGAATGGAGGAGATTCCGGCAGCTCCGGTGTAGACGGCTCAGCGGTGACAGGAGGAGAATGGAGGAGATTCCGGCAGCTCCGGTGTAGACGGCTCAGCGGTGACAGGAGGAGAATGGAGGAGATTCCGGCAGCTCCGCTGTAGACGGCTCAGCGGTGACAGGAGGAGAATGGAGGAGATTCCGGCAGCTCCGGTGTAGACGGCTCAGCGGTGACAGGAGGAGAATGGAGGAGATTCCGGCAGCTCCGGTGTAGACGGCTCAGCGGTGACAGGAGGAGAATGGAGGAGATTCCGGCAGCTCCGGTGTAGACGGCTCAGCGGTGACAGGAGGAGAATGGAGGAGATTCCGGCAGCTCCGGTGTAGACGGCTCAGTGGTGACAGGAGGAGAATGGAGGAGATTCCGGCAGCTCTGGTGTAGACGGCTCAGCGGTGACAGGAGGAGAATGGAGGAGATTCCGGCAGCTCCGGTGTAGACGGCTCAGCGGTGACAGGAGGAGAATGGAGGAGATTCCGGCAGCTCCGGTGTAGACGGCTCAGCGGTGACAGGAGGAGAATGGAGGAGATTCCGGCAGCTCCGGTGTAGACGGCTCAGCGGTGACAGGAGGAGAATGGAGGGGATTCCGGCAGCTCCGGTGTAGACGGCTCAGCGGTGACGGGAGGAGAATGAAGGAGATTCCGGCAGCTCCGGTGTAGACGGCTCAGAGGTGACAGGAGGAGAATGGAGGAGATTCCGGCAGCTCCGGTGTAGACAGCTCAGCGGTGACAGGAGGAGAATGGAGGAGATTCCAGCAGCTCCGGTGTAGACGGCTCAGCGGAGACAGGAGGAGAATGGAGGAGATTCCGGCAGCTCCGGTGTAGACGGCTCAGCGGTGACAGGAGGAGAATGGAGGAAATTCCGGCAGCTCCGGTGTAGACGACTCAGCGGTGACAGGAGGAGAATGAAGGAGATTCCAGCAGCTCCGGTGAAGACGACTCAGCGGTGACAGGAGGAGAATGGAGGAGATTCCGGCAGCTCCGGTGAAGACGACTCAGCGGTGACAGGAGGAGAATGGAGGAGATTCCGGCAGCTCCGGTGAAGACGACTCAGTGGTGACAGGAGGAGAATGAAGGAGATTCCGGCAGCTCCGGTGAAGACGACTCAGCGGTGACAGGAGGAGAATGGAGGAGATTCCGGCAGCTCCGGTGTAGACGGCTCAGCGGTGACAGGAGGAGAATGGAGGAGATTCCTGCAGCTCCGGTGTAGACGGATCAGCGGTGACAGGAGGAGAATGGAGGAGATTCCGGCAGCTCCGGTGTAGACGGCTCAGCGGTAACAGGAGGAGAATGGAGGAGATTCCGGCAGCTCCGGTGTAGACGGCTCAGCGGTGACAGGAGGAGAATGGAGGAGATTCCAGCAGCTCCGGTGTAGACGGCTCAGCGGTGACAGGAGGAGAATGGAGGAGATTCCGGCAGCTCCGGAGTAGACGGCTCAGCGGTGACAGGAGGAGAATGGAGGAGATTCCAGCAGCTCCGGTGTAGACGGCTCAGCGGTGACAGGAGGAGAATGGAGGAGATTCCGGCAGCTCCGGTGTAGACGGCTCAGCGGTGACAGGAGGAGAATGGAGGAGATTCCGGCAGCTCCGGTGTAGACGGCTCAGCGGTGACAGGAGGAGAATGGAGGAGATTCCGGCAGCTCCGGTGTAGACGGCTCAGCGGTGACAGGAGGAGAATGGAGGAGATTCCGGCAGCTCCGGTGTAGACAGATCAGCGGTGACAGGAGGAGAATGGAGGAGATTCCGGCAGCTTCGGTGTAGACGGCTCAGCGGTGACAGGAGGAGAATGGAGGAGATTCCGGCAGCTCCGGTGTAGACGGCTCAGCGGTGACAGGAGGAGAATGGAGGAGATTCCGGCAGCTCCGGTGTAGACGGCTCAGCGGTGACAGGAGGAGAATGTAGGAGATTACGGCAGCTCCGGTGTAGACGGCTCAGCAGTGACAGGAGGAGAATGGAGGAGATTCCGGCAGCTCCGGTGTAGACGGCTCAGCGGTGACAGGAGGAGAATGGAGGAGATTCCGGCAGCTCCGGTGTAGACGGCTCAGCGGTGACAGGAGGAGAATGGAGGAGATTCCGGCAGCTCCGGTGTAGACGGCTCAGCGGTGACAGGAGGAGAATGGAGGAGATTCCGGCAGCTCCGGTGTAGACGGCTCAGCGGTGACAGGAGGAGAATGGAGGAGATTCCGGCAGCTCCGGTGTAGACGGCTCAGCGGTGACAGGAGGAGAATGGAGGAGATTCCGGCAGCTCCGGTGTAGACGGCTCAGCGGTGACGGGAGGAGAATGGAGGAGATTCCGGAAGCTCCGGTGTAGACGGCTCAGCGGTGACGGGAGGAGAATGGAGGAGATTCCGGAAGCTCCGGTGTAGACGGCTCAGCGGTGACGGGAGGAGAATGGAGGAGATTCCGGCAGCTCCGGTGTAGACGGCTCAGCGGTGACATGAGAAGAATGGAGGAGATTCCGGCAGCTCCGGTGTAGACCGCTCAGCGGTGACAGGAGGAGAATGGAGGAGATTCCGGCAGCTCCGGTGTAGACGGCTCAGCGGTGACGGGAGGAGAATGGAGGAGATTCCGGAAGCTCCGGTGTAGACGGCTCAGCGGTGACAAGAGGAGAATGGAGGAGATTCCGGCAGCTCCGGTGTAGACGGCTCAGCGGTGACAGGAGGAGAATGGAGGAGATTCCGGCAGCTCCGGTGTAGACGGCTCAGCGGTGACAGGAGGAGAATGGAGGAGATTCCGGCAGCTCCGGTGTAGACGGCTCAGTGGTGACAGGAGGAGAATGGAGGAGATTCCGGCAGCTCCGGTGTAGACGGCTCAGCGGTGACAGGAGGAGAATGGAGGAGATTCCGGCAGCTCCGGTGTAGACAGCTCAGCGGTGACAGGAGGAGAATGGAGGAGATTCCGGCAGCTCCGGTGTAGACGGCTCAGCGGTGACGGGAGGAGAATGGAGGAGATTCCGGCAGCTCCGGTGTAGACGGCTCAGCGGTGACAGGAGGAGAATGGAGGAGATTCCGGCAGCTCCGGTGTAGACGGCTCAGTGGTGACAAGAGAATGGAGGAGATTCCGGCAGCTCCGGTGTAGACGGCTCAGCGGTGACAGGAGGAGAATGGAGGAGATTCCGGCAACTCCGGTGTAGACGGCTCAGCGGTGACAGGAGGAGAATGGAGGAGATTCCAGCAGCTCCGGTGTAGACGGCTCAGCGGTGACAGGAGGAGAATGGAGGAGATTCCGGCAACTCCGGTGTAGATGGCTCAGCGGTGACAGGAGGAGAATGGAGGAGATTCCGGCAGCTCCGGTGTAGACGGCTCAGCGGTGACAGGAGGAGAATGGAGGAGATTCCGGCAACTCCGGTGTAGATGGCTCAGCGGTGACAGGAGGAGAATGGAGGAGATTCCGGCAGCTCCGGTGTAGACGGCTCAGCAGTGACAGGAGGAGAATGGAGGAGATTCCGGCAGCTCCGGTGTAGACGGCTCAGCGGTGACAGGAGGAGAATGGAGGAGATTCCGGCAGCTCCGGTGTAGACGGCTCAGCGGTGACAAGAGAATGGAGGAGATTCTGGCAGCTCCGGAGTAGACGGCTCAGCGGTGACAGGAGGAGAATGGAGGAGATTCCGGCAGCTCCGGTGTAGACGGCGCACAGGAGAATGGAGGAGATTCCGGCAGCTCCGGTGTAGACGGCTCAGGAGTGACAGGAGGAGAATGGAGGAGATTCCGGCAGCTCTGGTGTAGACGGCTCAGCGGTGACAAGAGAATGGAGGAGATTCCGGCAGCTCCGATGTAGACGGCTCAGGAGTGACAGGAGGAGAATGGAGGAGATTCCGGCAGCTCCAGTGTAGACGGCTCAGTGGTGACAGGAGGAGAATGGAGGAGATTCCGGCAGCTCCGGTGTAGACGGCTCAGCGGTGACAGGAGGAGAATGGAGGAGATTCCGGCAGCTCCGGTGTAGACGGCTCAGCGGTGACAGGAGGAGAATGGAGGAGATTCCGGCAGCTCCGGTGTAGACGGCTCAGCGGTGACAGGAGGAGAATGGAGGAGATTCCGGCAGCTCCGGTGTAGACGGCTCAGCGGTGACAAGAGAATGGAGGAGATTCCGGCAGCTCCGGTGTAGACGGCTCAGCGGTGACAGGAGGAGAATGGAGGAGATTCCGGCAGCTCCGGTGTAGACAGCTCAGCGGTGACAGGAGGAGAATGGAGGAGATTCCGGCAGCTCCGGTGTAGACGGCTCAGCGGTGACAGGAGGAGAATGGAGGAGATTCCGGCAGCTCCGGTGTAGACGGCTCAGCGGTGACAAGAGAATGGAGGAGATTCCGGCAGCTCCGGTGTAGACGGCTCAGGAGTGACAGGAGGAGAATGGAGGAGATTCCGGCAGCTCCGGTGTAGACGGCTCAGTGGTGACAGGAGGAGAATGGAGGAGATTCCGGCAGCTCCGGTGTAGACGGCTCAGATGTGGCAGGAGGAGAATGGAGGAGATTCCGGCAGCTCCGGTGTAGACGGCTCAGCGGTGACAGGAGGAGAATGGAGGAGATTCCGGCAGCTCCGGTGTAGACGGCTCAGCGGTAACAGGAGGAGAATGGAGGAGATTCCGGCAGCTCCGGTGTAGACGGCGCACAGGAGAATGGAGGAGATTCCGGCAGCTCCGGTGTAGACGGCTCAGGAGTGACAGGAGGAGAATGGAGGAGATTCCGGCAGCTCTGGTGTAGACGGCTCAGCGGTGACAAGAGAATGGAGGAGATTCCGGCAGCTCCGGTGTAGACGGCTCAGGAGTGACAGGAGGAGAATGGAGGAGATTCCGGCAGCTCCGGTGTAGACGGCTCAGTGGTGACAGGAGGAGAATGGAGGAGATTCCGGCAGCTCCGGTGTAGACGGCTCAGCGGTGACAGGAGGAGAATGGAGGAGATTCCGGCAGCTCCGGTGTAGACGGCTCAGCGGTGACAGGAGGAGAATGGAGGAGATTCCGGCAGCTCCGGTGTAGACGGCTCAGCGGTGACAGGAGGAGAATGGAGGAGATTCCGGCAGCTCCGGTGTAGACGGCTCAGCGGTGACAAGAGAATGGAGGAGATTCCGGCAGCTCCGGTGTAGACGGCTCAGCGGTGACAGGAGGAGAATGGAGGAGATTCCGGCAGCTCCGGTGTAGACGGCTCAGCGGTGACAGGAGGAGAATGGAGGAGATTCCGGCAGCTCCGGTGTAGACGGCTCAGCGGTGACAGGAGGAGAATGGAGGAGATTCCGGCAGCTCCGGTGTAGACGGCTCAGCGGTGACAAGAGAATGGAGGAGATTCCGGCAGCTCCGGTGTAGACGGCTCAGGAGTGACAGGAGGAGAATGGAGGAGATTCCGGCAGCTCCGGTGTAGACGGCTCAGTGGTGACAGGAGGAGAATGGAGGAGATTCCGGCAGCTCCGGTGTAGACGGCTCAGCGGTGACAGGAGGAGAATGGAGGAGATTCCGGCAGCTCCGGTGTAGACGGCTCAGCGGTGACAGGAGGAGAATGGAGGAGATTCCGGCAGCTCCGGTGTAGACGGCTCAGCGGTGACAGGAGGAGAATGGAGGAGATTCCGGCAGCTCCGGTGTAGACGGCTCAGCGGTGACAGGAGGAGAATGGAGGAGATTCCGGTAGCTCCGGTGTAGACGGCTCAGCGGTGACAGGAGGAGAATGTAGGAGATTACGGCAGCTCCGGTGTAGACGGCTCAGCGGTGACAGGAGGAGAATGGAGGAGATTCCGGCAGCTCCGGTGTAGACGGCTCAGCGGTGACAGGAGGAGAATGGAGGAGATTCCGGCAGCTCCGGTGTAGGCGGCTCAGCGGTGAAATGAGAATGGAGGAGATTCCGGCAGCTCCGGTGTAGACGGCTCAGCGGTGACAGGAGGAGAATGGAGGAGATTCCGGCAGCTCCGGTGTAGACGGCTCAGTGGTGACAGGAGGAGAATGGAGGAGATTCCGGCAGCTCCGGTGTAGACGGCTCAGCGGTGACAGGAGGAGAATGGAGGACATTCCGGCAGCTCCGGTGTAGACGGCTCAGCGGTGACAGGAGGAGAATGGAGGAGATTCCGGCAGCTCCGGTGTAGACGGCTCAGCGGTGACAGGAGGAGAATGGAGGAGATTCCGGCAGCTCCGGTGTAGACGGCTCAGCGGTGACAGGAGGAGAATGGAGGAGATTCCGGCAGCTCCGGTGTAGACGGCTCAGCGGTGACAGGAGGAGAATGGAGGAGATTCCGGCAGCTCCGGTATAGACGGCTCAGCGGTGACAGGAGGAGATTCCGGCAGCTCCGGTGTAGACGGCTCAGCGGTGACAGGAGGAGAATGGAGGAGATTCCGGCAGCTCCGGTGTAGACGGCTCAGCGGTGACAGGAGGAGAATGGAGGAGATTCCGGCAGCTCCGGTGTAGGCGGCTCAGCGGTGAAATGAGAATGGAGGAGATTCCGGCAGCTCCGGTGTAGACGGCTCAGCGGTGACAGGAGGAGAATGGAGGAGATTCCGGCAGCTCCGGTGTAGACGGCTCAGTGGTGACAGGAGGAGAATGGAGGAGATTCCGGCAGCTCCGGTGTAGACGGCTCAGCGGTGACAGGAGGAGAATGGAGGACATTCCGGCAGCTCCGGTGTAGACGGCTCAGCGGTGACAGGAGGAGAATGGAGGAGATTCCGGCAGCTCCGGTGTAGACGGCTCAGCGGTGACAGGAGGAGAATGGAGGAGATTCCGGCAGCTCCGGTGTAGACGGCTCAGCGGTGACAGGAGGAGAATGGAGGAGATTCCGGCAGCTCCGGTGTAGACGGCTCAGCGGTGACAGGAGGAGAATGGAGGAGATTCCGGCAGCTCCGGTATAGACGGCTCAGCGGTGACAGGAGGAGAATGGAGGAGATTCCGGCAGCTCCGGTGTAGACGGCTCAGCGGTGACAGGAGGAGAATGGAGGAGATTCCGGCAGCTCCAGTTTAGACAGCTCAGCGGTGACAGGAGGAGAATGGAGGAGATTCCGGCAGCTCCGGTGTAGATGGCTCAGCGGTGACAGGAGGAGAATGGAGGAGATTCCGGCAGCTCCGGTGTAGACGGCTCAGCGGTGACAGGAGGAGAATGGAGGAGATTCCGGCAGCTCCGGTGTAGACGGCTCAGCGGTGACAGGAGGAGAATGGAGGAGATTCCGGCAGCTCCGGTGTAGACGGCTCAGCGGTGACAGGAGAATGGAGGAGATTCCGGCAGCTCCGGTGTAGACGGCTCAGTGGTGACAGGTGGAGAATGGAGGAGATTCCGGCAGCTCCGGTGTAGACGGCTCAGCGGTGACAGGAGGAGAATGGAGGAGATTCCGGCAGCTCCGGTGTAGACGGCTCAGCAGTGACAGGAGGAGAATGGAGGAGATTCCGGCAGCTCCGGTGTAGACGGCTCAGCGGTGACAGAAGGAGAATGGAGGAGATTCCGGCAGCTCCGGTGTAGACGGCTCAGTGGTGATAGGTGGAGAATGGAGGAGATTCCGGCAGCTCCGGTGTAGACGGCTCAGCGGTGACAGGAGGAGAATGGAGGAGATTCCGGCAGCTCCGGTGTAGACGGCTCAGCAGTGACAGGAGGAGAATGGAGGAGATTCCGGCAGCTCCGGTGTAGACGGCTCAGCGGTGACAGGAGGAGAATGGAGGAGATTCCGGCAGCTCCGGTGTAGACGGCTCAGCGGTGACAGGAGGAGAATGGAGGAGATTCCGGCAGCTCCGGTGTAGACGGCTCAGCAGTGACAGGAGGAGAATGGAGGAGATTCCGGCAGCTCCGGTGTAGACGGCTCAGTGGTGACAGGAGGAGAATGGAGGAGATTCCGGCAGCTCCGGTGTAGACGGCTCAGCGGTGACAGGAGGAGAATGGAGGAGATTCCGGCAGCTCCGGTGTAGACGGCTCAGCGGTGACAGGAGGAGAATGGAGGAGATTCCGGTGTAGATGGCTGAGCGGAGACAGGAGGAGAATGGAGGAGATTCCGGCAGCTCCAATGTAGACGGCTCAGCGGTGACAGGAGGAGAATGGAGGAGATTCCGGCAGCTCCGGAGTAGACGGCTCAGTGGTGACAGGAGGAGAATGGAGGAGATTCCGGCAGCTCCGGTGTAGACGGCTCAGCGGTGACAGGAGGAGAATGGAGGAGATTCCGGTGTAGATGGCTGAGCGGTGACAGGAGGAGAATGGAGGAGATTCCGGCAGCTCCGGTGTAGACGGCTCAGCGGTGACAGGAGGAGATTCCGGCAGCTCCGGTGTAGACGGCTCAGCGGTGACAGGAGGAGAATGGAGGAGATTCCGGCCACTCCGGTGTAGATGGCCCAGCGGTGACAGGAGGAGAATGGAGGAGATTCCGGCATCTCCGGTGTAGACGGCTCAGCGGTGACAGGAGGAGAATGGAGGAGATTCCGGCCACTCCGGTGTAGACGGCTCAGCGGTGACAGGAGGAGAATGGAGGAGATTCCGGCAGCTCCGGTGTAGACGGCTCAGCGGTGACAGGAGGAGAATGGAGGAGATTCCAGCATCTCCGGTGTAGACGGCTCAGCGGTGACAGGAGGAGAATGGAGGAGATTCCGGCAGCTCAGGTGTAGACGGCCCAGCGGTGACAGGAGGAGAATGGAGGAGATTCCGGCATCTCCGGTGTAGACAGCTCAGCGGTGACAGGAGGAGAATGGAGGAGATTCCGGCAGCTCCGGTGTAGACGGCTCAGCGGTGACAGGAGGAGAATGGAGGAGATTCCGGCAGCTCCGGTGTAGACGGCTCAGCAGTGACAGGAGGAGAATGGAGGAGATTCCGGCAGCTCCGGTGTAGACGGCTCATCGGTGACAGGAGGAGAATGGAGTAGATTCCGGCAGCTCTGGTGTAGACGGCTCAGCGGTGACAGGAGGAGAATGGAGGAGATTCCGGCAGCTCCTGTGTAGACGGCTCAGCGGTGACAGGAGGAGGATGGAGGAGATTCCGGCAGCTCCGGTGTAGACGGCTCAGCGGTGACAGGAGGAGAATGGAGGAGATTCCAGCAGCTCCGGTGTAGACGGCTCAGCGGTGACAGGAGGAGAATGGAGGAGATTCCAGCAGTTCCGGTGTAGACGGCTCAGGGGTGACAGGAGGAGAATGGAGGAGATTCCGGCAGCTCCGGTGTAGACGGCTCAGCGGTGACAGGAGGAGAATGGAGGAGATTCCGGCAGCTCCGGTATAGATAGATCAATGGTGACAGGAGGAGAATGGAGGAGATTCTGGCAGCTCCGGTGTAGACGGCTCAGCGGTGATAGGAGGAGAATGGAGGAGATTCCGGAAGCTCTGGTGTAGACGGCTCAGCGGTGACAGGAGGAGAATGGAGGAGATTCCGGCAGCTCCGGTGTAGACGGCTCAGCGGTGACAGGAGGAGAATGGAGGAGATTCCGGCAGCTCCGGTGTAGACGGCTCAGCGGTGACAGGAGGAGAATGGAGGAGATTCCAGCAGCTCCGGTGTAGACAGCTCAGCGGTGACAGGAGGAGAATGGAGGAGATTCCGGCAGCTCCGATGTAGATGGCTCAGCGGTGACAGGAGGAGAATGGAGGAGATTCTGGCAGCTCCGGTGTAGATGGCTCAGCGGTGACAGGAGGAGAATGGAGGAGATTCTGGCAGCTCCGGTGTAGACGGCTCAGCGGTGACAGGAGGAGAATGGAGGAGATTCCGGCAGCTCCGGTGTAGACGGCTCAGCGGTGACAGGAGGAGAATGGAGGAGATTCTGGCAGCTCCGGTGTAGATGGCTCAGCGGTGATAGGAGGAGAATGGAGGAGATTCCGGCAGCTCCGGTGTTGACAACTCAGCGGTGACAGGAGGAGAATGGAGGAGATTCCGGCAGCTCCGGTGTAGACAGCTCAGCGGTGACAGGAGGAGAATGGAGGAGATTCCGGCAGCTCCGGTGTAGACGGCTCAGCGGTGACAGGAGGAGAATGGAGGAGATTCCGGCAGCTCCGGTGTAGACGGCTCAGCGGTGACAGGAGGAGAATGGAGGAGATTCCGGCAGCTCCGCTGTAGACGGCTCAGCGGTGACAGGAGGAGAATGGAGGAGATTCCGGCAGCTCCGGTGTAGACGGCTCAGCGGTGACAGGAGGAGAATGGAGGAGATTCCGGCAGCTCCGGTGTAGACGGCTCAGCGGTGACAGGAGGAGAATGGAGGAGATTCCGGCAGCTCCGGTGTAGACGGCTCAGAGGTGACAGGAGGAGAAAGGAGGAGATTCCGGCAGCTCCGATGTAGACGGCTCAGCGGTGACAGGAGGAGAATGGAGGAGATTCCGGCAGCTCTGGTGTAGACGGCTCAGAGGTGACAGGAGAAGAATGGAGGAGATTCCGGCAGCTCCGGTGTAGACGGCTCAGCGGTGACAGGAGGAGAATGGAGGAGATTCCGGCAGCTCCGGTGTAGACGGCTCAGCGGTGACAGGAGGAGAATGGAGGAGATTCCGGCAGCTCCGGTGTAGACGGCTCAGAGGTGACAGGAGGAGAAAGGAGGAGATTCCGGCAGCTCCGATGTAGACGGCTCAGCGGTGACAGGAGGAGAATGGAGGAGATTCCGGCAGCTCTGGTGTAGACGGCTCAGAGGTGACAGGAGAAGAATGGAGGAGATTCCGGCAGCTCCGGTGTAGACAGCTCAGCGGTGACAGGAGGAGAATGGAGGAGATTCCGGCAGCTCCGGTGTAGACGGCTCAGCGGTGACAGGAGGAGAATGGAGGAGATTCCGGCAGCTCCGATGTAGACGGCTCAGCGGTGATAGGAGGAGAATGGAGGATATTCCGGCAGCTCCGGTGTAGACGGCTCAGCGGTGACCGGAGGAGAATGGAGGAGATTCCGGCAGCTCCGGTGTAGACGGCTCAGCGGTGACCGGAGGAGAATGGAGGAGATTCCGGCAGCTCCGGTGTAGATGGCTCAGCGGTGACAGGAGGAGAATGGAGGAGATTCCGGCAGCTCCGGTGTAGATGGCTCAGCGGTGACAGGAGGAGAATGGAGGATATTCCGGCAGCTCCGGTGTAGACGGCTCAGCGGTGAAATGAGAAGAATGGAGGAGATTCCAGCAACTCCGGTGTAGACGGCTCAGCGGTGACAGGAGGAGAATGGAGGAGATTCCGGTAGCCCCGGTGTAGACGGCTCAGCGGTGACAGGAGGAGAATGGAGGAGATTCCGGCAGCCCCGGTGTAGACGGCTCAGCGGTGACAGGAGGAGAATGGAGGAGATTCCGGCAGCTCTGGTGTAGACGGCTCAGGAGTGACAGGAGGAGAATGGCGGAGATTCCGGCAGCTCCGGTGTAGACGGCTCAGCGGTGACAGGAGGAGAATGGAGGAGATTCCGGCAGCCCCGGTGTAGACGGCTCAGCGGTGACAGGAGGAGAATGGAGGAGATTCCGGCAGCTCCGGTGTAGACGGCTCAGCGGTGACAGGAGGAGAATGGAGGAGATTCCGGCAGCTCCGGTGTAGACGGCTCAGGAGTGACAGGAGGAGAATGGAGGAGATTCCGGCAGCTCCGGTGTAGATGGCTCAGCGGTGACAGGAGGAGAATGGAGGAGATTCCGGCAGCTCCGGTGTAGACGGCTCAGCGGTGACAGGAGGAGAATGGGGGAGATTCCGGCAGCTCCGATGTAGACGGCTCAGCGGTGACAGTAGGAGAATGGGGGAGATTCCGGCAGCTCCGATGTAGGTGGCTCAGCGGTGACAGGAGGAGAATGGAGGAGATTCCGTTAGCTCCGGTGTAGACGGCTCAGCGGTGACAGGAGGAGAATGGAGGAGATTCCGGCAGCTCCGGTGTAGACGGCTCAGCGGTGACAGGAGGAGAATGGCGGAGATTCCGGCAGCTCCGGTGTAGACGGCTCAGCGGTGACAGGAGGAGAATGGAGGAGATTCCGGCAGCTCCGGTGTAGGCGGCTCAGGGGTGACAGGAGAAGAATGGAGGAGATTCCGGCAGCTCCGGTGTAGACGGCTCAGCGGTGACAGGAGGAGAATGGAGGAGATTCCGGCAGCTCCGGTGTAGGCGGCTCAGCGGTGAAATGAGGAAAATGGAGGAGATTCCGGCAGCTCCGGTGTAGACGGCTCAGTGGTGACAGGAGGAGAATGGAGGAGATTCCGGCAGCTCCGGTGTAGACGGCTCAGCGGTGACAGGAGGAGATTCCGGCAGCTGCGGTGTAGACGGCTCAGCAGTGACAGGAGGAGAATGGAGGAGATTCCAGCAGCTCCGGTGTAGGCGGCTCAGTGGTGACAGGAGGAGAATGGAGGAGATTCCGGCAGCTCCGGTGTAGACGGCTCAGCGGTGACAGGAGGAGAATGGAGGAGATTCCGGCAGCTCCGGTGTAGGCGGCTCAGCGGTGAAATGAGGAGAATGGAGGAGATTCCGGCAGCTCCGGTGTAGATGGCTCAGCGGTGATAGAAGCAGAATGAAGGAGATTCTGGCAGCTCCGGTGTAGACGGCTCAGCGTTGACAGGAGGAGAATGGAGGAGATTCTGGCAGCTCCGGTGTGGACGGCTCAGCGGTGACAGAAGGAGAATGGCGGAGATTCCGGCAGCTCCGGTGTAGACGGCTCAGTGGTGACAGGAGGAGAATGGAGGAGATTCCGGCAGCTCCGCTGTAGATGGCTCAGCGGTGACAGGAGGAGAATGGAGGAGATTCCGGCAGCTCCGGTGTAGGCGGCTCAGCGGTGACAGGAAGAGAATGGAGGAGATTCTGGCAGCTTCGGTGTGGACGGCTCAGCGGTGACAGGAGGAGAATGGAGGAGATTCCGGTAGCTCCGGTGTAGGCGGCTCAGGGGTGACAGGAGGAGAATGGAGGAGATTCCGGCAGCTCCGGTGTAGACGGCTCAGCGGTGACAGGAGGAGAATGGAGGAGATTCCGGCAGCTCCGGTGTAGACGGCTCAGCGGTGACAGGAGGAGAATGGAGTAGATTCCGGCAGCTCCGGTGTAGATGGCTCAGCGGTGACAGGAGGAGAATGGAGGAGATTCCGGCAGCTCCGGTGTAGACGGCTCAGCGGTGACAGGAGGAGAATGGAGGAGATTCCGGCAGCTCCGGTGTAGACGGCTCAGCGGTGACAGGAGGAGAATGGGGGAGATCCGGCAGCTCCGATGTAGACGGCTCAGCGGTGACAGGAGGAGAATGGAGGAGATTCCGGCAGCTCCGGTGTAGACGGCTCAGCGGTGACAGGAGGAGAATGGCGGAGATTCCGGCAGCTCCGGTGTAGACGGCTCAGCGGTGACAGGAGGAGAATGGAGGAGATTCCGGCAGCTCCGGTGTAGACGGCTCAGCGGTGACAGGAGGAGAATGGAGGAGATTCTGGCAGCTCCGGTGTAGACGGCTCAGCGGTGACAGGAGGAGAATGGCGGAGATTCCGGCAGCTCCGGTGTAGACGGCTCAGCGGTGACAGGAGAATGGAGGAGATTCCGGCAGCTCCTGTGTAGACGGCTCAGCGGTGACAGGAGGAGAATGGAGGAGATTCCGGCAGCTCCGGTGTAGACTGCTCAGCGGTGACAGGAGGAGAATGGAGGAGATTCTGGCAGTTCCGGTGTAGACAGATCAGCGGTGACAGGAGGAGAATGGAGGAGATTCCGGCAGCTGCGGTGTAGACGGCTCAGCGGTGACAGGAGGAGAATGGAGGAGATTCCGGCAGCTCCGCAGTTGACGGCTCAGCGGTGACAGGAGGAGAATGGAGGAGATTCCGGCAGCTCCGGTGTAGATGGCTCAGCGGTGACAGGAGGAGAATGGAGGAGATTCTAGCAGCTTCGGTGTAGACGGCTCAGCGGTGAGAGGAGGAGAATGGAGGAGATTCCGGCAGCTCCGGTGTAGACGGCTCAGCGGTGACAGGAGGAGAATGGCGGAGATTCCGGCAGCTCCGGTGTAGACGGCTCAGCGGTGACAGGAGGAGAATGGAGGAGATTCCGGCAGCTCCGGTGTAGACGGCTCAGCGGTGACAGGAGGAGAAAGGAGGAGATTCCGGCAGTTCCGGTGTAGACAGATCAGCAGTGACAGGAGGAGAATGGAGGAGATTCCGGCAGCTCCGGTGTAGACGGCTCAGCGGTGACAGGAGGAGAATGGAGGAGATTCCGGCAGCTCCGGTGTAGACGGCTCAGCGGTGACAGGAGGAGAATGGAGGATATTCCGGCAGCTCCGGTGTAGACGGCTCAGCGGTGATAGGAGGAGAATGGAGGAGATTCCGGCAGCTCCGTTGTAGACAGCTGTTGTGAATTCTGTTGTCGAGCTCCCTCCTGTGGTCATGAATGGTACTTCGGCTGGTTCTGTCCATGGGCTTCCTCTGGTGGATGTGAGTGGGGCTGCGGCTTCTGAGGTTCCTTCCACAGTTGACGAGGTTAATTCGTTACCTGCTGCTCTATATAACTCCACCTAGATCTTTGCTTTATGCCACCAGTCAATGTTCCAGTATTGGTCTTGCTCACTCCTGGATCGTTCTTGTGACCTGTCTACCCAGCATAAGCTAAGTTCCTGTTTGTGTTTCTTTAATTTGCTATTTTTCTGTCCAGCTGGCTATTTTGATTGTTATCTTGCTTGCTGGAAGCTCTGGGACGCAGAGGGAGCACCTCCGCACCGTGAGTCGGTGCGGAGGGTCTTTTTGCGTCCTCTGCGTGGTCTTTTTGTAGTATTTTTGTGCTGACCGCAAAGTTACCTTTCCTATCCTCAGTCTGTTCAGTAAGTCGGGCCTCACTTTGCTAAATCTATTTAATCTCTGTGTTTGTATTTTCATCTTTACTCACAGTCATTATATGTGGGGGGCTACCTTTTCCTTTGGGGAATTTCTCTGAGGCAAGGTAGGCTTTTATTTCTATCTTCAGGGCTAGCTAGTTTCTTAGGCTGTGACGAGTTGCATAGGGAGCGTTAGGAGCAATCCACGGCTGCTTCTAGTGTGTGTGATAGGTTTAGGGATTGCGGTCAACAGAGTTCCCTCGTCTCAGAGCTCGTCCTATTGATAACTATCTGATCATTTTGTGTGCTCTTAACCACCAGGTCCAAGGTCCATTATTGTCCTAACCACCAAGTCATAACAGACGGCTCAGCGGCGACAGGAGGAGAATGGAGGAGATTCCGGCAGCTCCGGTGTAGGCGGCTCAGCGGAGAATGGAGGAGATTCCGGCAGCTCCGGTGTAGACGGCTCAGCGGTGACAGGAGGAGAATGGAAGAGATTCCGGCAGCTCCTGTGTAGGCGGCTCAGCGGTGACAGGAGGAGAATGGAGGAGATTCCAGCAGCTCCGGTGTAGACGGCTCAGCGGTGACAGGAGGAGATTCTGGCAGCTCCGATGTAGACTCAGTGATGACAGGAGGAGAATGGAGGAGATTCCGGCAGCTCCGGTGTAGGCGGCTCAGCGGTGACAGGAGGATACCGGAGAGATTCCGGCAGATCTGGTGTAGACGGCTCAGCGGTGACAGGAGGAGAATGAAGGAGATTCTGGCAGCTTCGATTTAGACTCAGTGGTGACAGGAGGAGAATGGAGGAGATTCCGGCAGCTGCGATGTAGACGGCTCAGCGGTGACAGGAGGAGAATGGAGGAGATTCCGGCATCTCCGGTGTAGACGACTCAGCGGTGACAGGAGGAGAATGGAGGAGATTCCGGCAGCTCTGTCGTAGACGGCTCAGCGGTGACAGGAGGAGAACGGAGGAGATTCTGGCAGCTCCGGTGTAGATGGCTCAGCGGTGACAGGAGGAGAATGGAGGAGATTCCGGCAGCTTCGGTGTAGACGGCTCAGCGGTGACCGGAGGAGAATGGAGGATATTCCGGCAGCTCCGATGTAGACGGCTCAGTGGTGACAGGAGGAGAATGGAGGAGATTCCGGCAGCTCTGATGTAGACTCAGTGGTGACAGGAGGAGAATGGAGGAGTATCATGATCCCAATGGCAGGGGATCACAAAAGACAAGCACAAAAACATAACCAGCTCTAGGGAGATGGAACCTAAGCTGACCGCGATCCTGAACCTAAACACACAACTAGCAGTAGCCGGGGAACGTGCCTACGATGATTCTAGACGTCTCGCTCCAGCCGGAGGACTAGCTTCCCCTATAAGAAGAAACACAGACCTCACTTGCCTCCAGAGAAACACCCCACAGAAATAGCAGCCCCCCACATGTAATAACGGTGAAATGAGAGGAAATCACATACGTAGTTATGAAAACAGAATCAGCAAAAGTGAGGCCCGCGAAAGCTAGATAGCAGAGGATACGAAAGTGAACTGCGCGGTCAGCGAAAAACCCTACAAAAAACCATCCTGAAATTACTTGAACTCATGTGCCAACTCATGGAACATGAGGAGTAATTTCAGCCCACTAGAGCAACCAGCAGCAGGAATAACATAACTGCAAGCTGGACAAAGACAAAAAGTAAGTAAAACGAAAAACAGGAAAATCAAAACTTAGCTTGTCCAGAAGAACACAAACGCAGGGAGCAGAGGTAAACAGACACGCTGATTACATTGATAGCCGGCCAGGAAATGACAGAGAAGCCAGGCTAAATAGGAAACACCCATAACCTAATGGAACAGGTGGACACCAGAGACTACAGAAAACACAAGTCACCCAGTACCATCAGTAACCACCAGAGGGAGCCCAAAAACAGAACCCACAACAGTACCCCCCCCCTGAGGAGGGGTCACCGAACCCTCACGAGAACCACCAGGGCGACCAGGATGAGCCCTATGAAAAGCACGGACCAAATCGGCAGCATGAACATCAGAAGCAATCACCCAAGAATTATCCTCCTGACCATAACCCTTCCACTTAACCAAATACTGGAGTCTCCGTCTGGAAACACGAGAATCCAAGATCTTCTCCACAACATACTCCAACTCACCCTCCACCAGCACCGGAGCAGGAGGCTCAAGAGAAGGAACAACAGGTACCTCATACCTCCGCAACAACGACCGATGGAACACATTATGAATAGCAAATGATGCCGGGAGATCCAAACGAAACGACACAGGGTTAAGAATTTCCAAGATCTTATAGGGACCGATGAACCGAGGCTTGAACTTAGGAGAAGAGACCTTCATAGGAACAAAACGAGAAGACAACCACACCAAGTCCCCAACAAGAAGTCGAGGACCCACGCGGCGACGGCGATTAGCAAACTGCTGAGCCTTCTCCTGGGACAACTTCAAATTGTCCACCACATGACTCCAGATCCGATGCAACCTATCCACCACCATGTCCACTCCAGGACAATCAGAAGGCTCCACCTGACCAGAGGAAAAACGAGGATGAAACCCCGAATTACAAAAGAAAGGAGAAACCAAGGTAGCAGAACTAGCCCGATTATTAAGGGCAAACTCGGCAAGCGGCAAAAAGGAAACCCAGTCATCCTGATCAGCAGAAACAAAACACCTTAAATAAGTTTCCAAAGTCTGATTAGTTCGTTCCGTCTGGCCATTCGTCTGGGGATGGAATGCAGACGAAAAGGACAAATCAATGCCCATCTTAGCACAGAATGTCCGCCAAAATCTAGACACAAACTGGGATCCCCTGTCAGAAACGATGTTCTCCGGAATGCCATGCAAACGGACCACGTTTTGAAAAAACAGAGGGACCAACTCAGAGGATGAAGGTAACTTAGGCAAGGGTACCAGATGAACCATTTTAGAAAAGCGGTCACACACAACCCATATGACGGACATTTTTTGAGAGACAGGGAGATCCGAAATAAAGTCCATGGAAATGTGCGTCCAAGGCCTCTTCGGGATAGGCAAAGGTAACAACAATCCACTGGCCCGAGAACAGCAAGGCTTAGCCCGAGCGCAAACTCCACAAGACTGCACGAAAGAACGCACATCCCTCGACAAGGAAGGCCACCAAAAAGACCTGGCCACCAAGTCTCTAGTACCAAATATTCCAGGATGACCTGCCAACACAGAAGAATGAACCTCGGAGATGACTCTACTGGTCCAATTATCTGGAACAAACAGTCTTTCCGGCGGACAACGATCAGGTTTATCCGCCTGAAACTCCTGCAAAGCACGTCGCAAGTCTGGGGAGACTGCCGACAAAATCACCCCATCCCTAAGGATACCAGTAGGCTCAGAATTTCCAGGGGAGTCAGGCACAAAACTACTCCTAGAAAGAGCATCCGCCTTCACATTCTTTGAACCTGGTAGGTATGAAACCACAAAATTGAAACGGGAGAAAACAGTGACCAACGAGCCTGTCTAGGATTCAGACGCTTGGCAGACTCAAGGTACATCAGATTTTTGTGACCAGTCAAGACCACCACACGATGTCTAGCACCCTCAAGCCAATGACGCCACTCCTCAAATGCCCACTTCATGGCCAAAAGCTCCCGATTACCAACGTCATAATTCCGTTCAGCGGGCGAAAATTTTCTAGAAAAGAACGCACATGGCTTCATCACTGAGCCATCGGAACTTCTCTGTGACAAAACCGCCCCCGCTCCGATCTCGGAAGCATCAACCTCAACCTGAAAAGGAAGCGACGTATCTGGCTGACGCAACACGGGAGCAGAAGAAAACCGGCGCTTAAGTTCCCGAAAGGTCTCCACAGCCACAGGAGACCAATCAGTAACATCAGCACCCTTTTTAGTCAAATCCGTCAAAGGCTTAACCACACTAGAAAAATTAGTTATGAAGGGACGATAAAAATTAGCAAAGCCCAAGAACTTCTGTAGACTCTTAAGAGATTTAGGTTGCGTCCAGTCACAAATAGCCTAAACCTTGACGGGATCCATCTCAATAGTAGAAGGGGAAAAAATATACCCCAAAAAAGAAATCTTCTGGACCCCAAAAAGACATTTAGAACCCTTCACAAACAAAGAAATGGCCCGCAGGACCTGAAACACCTTCCTGACCTGCTGAACATGAGACTCCCAGTCATCAGAAAAAAAAAAAATATCATCCAAGTACACGATAATAAATTTATCCAGATATTCACGGAAAATATCGTGCATAAAAGACTGGAAGACAGAAGGAGCATTAGAAAGTCCAAAAGGCATCACCAAATACTCGAAATGGCCCTCAGGCGTATTAAATGCGGTTTTCCACTCATCACCCTGCCTTATCCGCACAAGATTATACGCACCCCTAAGATCAATCTTAGTGAACCATTTAGCCCCCTTAATGCGAGCAAATAAATCAGTCAACAATGGCAAGGGATACTGATATTTGACTGTAATCTTATTCAAAAGACGATAATCTATGCAAGGCCTCAAGGAACCATCTTTCTTAGCCACAAAAAAAAAAACCTGCTCCCAAAGGGGACGAAGACGGACGGATATGCCCCTTTTCCAAGGACTCCTTAATATAATTCCGCATAGCAGCATGCTCTGGCACAGACAGATTGAACAAACGACCTCTAGGGAACTTACTGCCAGGAATCAAATCTATAGCACAATCGCAATCCCTGTGAGGAGGAAGCGAACTGAGCTTAGGTTCCTCAAAAACCTCCCGATAATCAGACAAAAACACAGGAATTTCAGAAGGAGTAGATGAAGCGATAGAAATCGGAGGTGCATCATCATGAACCCCCTGACATCCCCAGCTTAACACAGACATTGTTTTCCAGTCCAGGATTGGGTTATGAGTTTGTAACCATGGCAGACCAAGCACTAAGACATCATGTAAATTATATAGTACCAGGAAGCGAATCACCTCCTGATGAACGGGAGTCATACGCATGGTCACTTGTGTCCAGTACTGAGGTTTATTCATAGCCAAAGGTGTAGAGTCAATTCCTTTCAAAGGAATAGGAACTTCCAGAGGTTCCAGACTAAACCCACAGCGTTTGGCAAATGACCAATCCATAAGACTCTGGGCAGCGCCTGAATCCACATAGGCATCGACGGAAATGGATGATAATGAACAAATCAGCGTCACAGACAGAATGAACTTAGACTGTAAAGTACCAATGGCAACAGACTTATCAACCTTTTTTGTGCGTTTAGAGCATGCTGATATAACATGAGCTGAATCACCACAATAAAAACACAATCCATTTTTCCGTCTATAATTTTGCCGTTCACTTCTGGACTGAATTCTGTCACATTGCATTATCTCAGGTGCCTGTTCAGAAGACACCGCCAAATGGTGCACAGGTTTGCGCTCCCGTAAACGCCGATCAATCTGAATAGCCATAGTCATGGACTCATTCAGACCTGTAGGCGCCGGAAACCCCACCATAACATCTTTAATGGCCTCAGAAAGACCATCTCTGAATTTTGCAGCCAGAGCGCACTCATTCCACTGAGTAAGCACCGACCATTTCCGAAATTTCTGACAATACATTTCTGCTTCATCTTGCCCCTGAGAGAGAGCTAATAAAGCTTTTTCAGCCTGAATCTCTAGGTTAGGTTCCTCATAGAGCAAACCCAATGCCAGAAAAAATGCATCCACATTGAGCAACGCAGGATCCCCTGGTGCCAATGCAAATGCCCAATTCTGAGGATCCCCTTGCAGGAAAGATATAATAATCTTGACCTGCTGAGCAGGGTCTCCAGAAGAGCGAGATTTCAAGGAAAGAAACAACTTGCAATTATTCCTAAAATTAAAAAAACTAGATCTATCTCCAGAAAAAAACTCTGGGACAGGAATTCTAGGTTCAGAGATAGGCGTATGTACAACAAAATCTTGTATATTTTGAACCTTAGCAGCAAGACCATTCAGGCTGGAAGCCAAACTCTGGACGTCCATGATAAACAGCTGAAGTCAGGGCCATTCAAAGATTAAGAGGAGGAAAAAAAAAAAAAAATGCTCAGACTATTTTTCCTCCTACTTCAGCCAAAACGAATACCAAATTATATTTATTGGCCGGCTATACTGTCATGATCCCAATGGCAGGGGATCACAACAGACATGCACAAAAACATAACCAGCTCTAGGGAGATGGAACCTGAGCTGACCGCGATCCTGAACCTAAACACACAACTAGCAGTAGCCGGGGAACGTGCCTACGATGATTCTAGACGTCTCGCTCCAGCCGGAGGACTAGCTTCCCCTATAAGAAGAAACACAGACCTCACTTGCCTCCAGAGAAACACCCCACAGAAATAGCAGCCCCCCACATGTAATAATGGTGAAATAAGGGGAAAGCACATACATAGTCATGAAAACAGAATCAGCAAAAGTGAGGCCCGCTAAAGCTAGATAGAGGATACGAAAGTGAACTGCGCGGTCAGCGAAAAACCCTACAAAAAACCATCCTGAAATTACTTGAACTCATGTGCCAACTCATGGAACATGAGGAGTAATTTCAGCCCACTAGAGCAACCAGCAGCAGGAATAACATAACTGCAAGCTGGACAAAGACAAAAAGTAAGTAAAACGAAAAACAGGAAAATCAAAACTTAGCTTGTCCAGAAGAATACAAACGCAGGGAGCAGGGGTAAACAGACACGCTGATTACATTGATAGCCGGCCAGGAAATGACAAAGAAGCCAGGCTAAATAGGAAACACCCATAACCTAATGGAACAGGTGGACACCAGAGACTGCAGAAAACACAAGTCACCCAGTACCATCAGTAACGACCAGAGGGAGCCCAAAAACAGAACCCACAACAGAGGAGATCCTGGCAGCTCCGATGTAGACTCAGTAGTGACAGGAGGAGAATGGAGGAGATTCCGGTAGCTCCGGTGTAGACGGCTCAGCGGTGACCGGAGCCGAATTCATGATGTCTGTGCACACAGTACTGTCTATAAGGACGTCCTCTGTATGGCAACTGCATACTAGTTATATTGAGAATACAGGTTAACTCAGTTTACTAATTATGTTACTTGAAGGTGAATAGCGACTATTATTGAGGGATATAGAAGATGTGTTGTGAATTCTGTTTTTGAACTCCCTCCTGTGGTCATGTGTCACGATTCCCCTGACCTCTGTCACCAATTGGTCAGGATTCACACCGTGACCGTCACCCCTACGTCACGGGTCGGGGTGACTTTAGGCCAACAGACGGCTATCACATGTGCAGGGGGGCTTATCTTAGTTATCCCTCCACTCCACGATGTGATGAAAAACCACACACAATTGTCTCAAGACTAATAAAACACTGAGTTCGTTCTCCAAACTTATTTGCGCAGAGTCCTCGCAAGAACTTTCTGCAAGTTTTTAGTGAGAGGAATGATTACTCAAACCAAATCACTAATGCTCTAAGATATCCCACCGCTGCCACCAATTGTCACGATTCCCCTGACCTCTGTCACCAATTGGTCAGGATTCACACCGTGACCGTCACCCCTACGTCACGGGTCGGGGTGACTTTAGGCCAACAGACGGCTATCACATGTGCAGGGGGGCTTATCTTAGTTGTCCCTCCACTGCTAACAATGTGATGAGAAAACACACACAAGGCTATTGACCTCTTAGCTTACAGCAGGGGCTTATTCTAGGTATCTGTTATCCGGGCAATCCAGTAACACAGTGTGCAGTAATCAGAACACATACAGTGATCTGACAATAACCCAGAAACAATAGAACAAGCTCTGAGACGTGGAATCTCTGTAGACCGCAATACCTGAACCTATCCTAACACAACTAAAGGCAGCTGTGGATTGCGCCTATCACTACCTATGCAACTCGGCACAGCCTGAGGAGCTGACTAGCCTGAAGATAGAAATACAAGCCTGACTTGCCTCAGAGAAATACCCCAAAGGAATAGGCAGCCCCCCACATATAATGACTGTTAGCAAGATGAAAAGACAAAACGTAGGAATGAAATAGATTCAGCAAAGTGAGGCCCGATATTCTAGACAGAGCGAGGATAGCAAAGAGAACTATGCAGTCTACAAAAAACCCTAAAGCAAAACCCACGCAAAGGGGGCAAAAAGACCCACCGTGCCGAACTAACGGCACGGCGGTACACCCTTTGCGTCTCAGAGCTTCCAGCAAAAAAGAATAGACAAGCTGGACAGAAAAAACAGCAACAAAAAACAAAGTAGCACTTATCTAGCAGAGCAGCAGGCCACAGGAAAGATGCAGGAGCTCAGATCCAACACTGGAACATTGACAAGGAGCAAGGAAGACAGAATCAGGTGGAGTTAAATAGCAAGGCAGCCAACAAGCTCACCAGAACACCTGAGGGAGGAAGCCCAGAGGCTGCAGTACCACTTGTGACCACAGGAGTGAATTCAGCCACAGAATTCACAACAGTACCCCCCCTTGAGGAGGGGTCACCGAACCCTCACCAGAACCCCCAGGCCGACCAGGATGAGCCACATGAAAGGCACGAACAAGATCTGGAGCATGGACATCAGAGGCAAAAACCCAGGAATTATCCTCCTGAGCATAACCCTTCCATTTGACCAGATACTGGAGTTTCCGTCTAGAGACGCGAGAATCCAAAATTTTCTCCACAATATACTCCAATTCCCCCTCCACCAAAACAGGGGCAGGAGGCTCCACAGATGGAACCATAGGTGCCACGTATCTCCGCAACAACGACCTATGGAATACATTATGTATGGAAAAGGAGTCTGGGAGGGTCAGACGAAAAGACACCGGATTGAGAATCTCAGAAATCCTATACGGACCAATAAAACGAGGTTTAAATTTAGGAGAGGAAACACCTTCATAGGAATATGACGAGAAGATAACCAAACCAGATCCCCAACACGAAGTCGGGGACCCACACGGCGTCTGCGATTAGTGAAAAGCTGAGCCTTCTCCTGGGACAAGGTCAAATTGTCCACTACCTGAGTCCAGATCTGCTGCAACCTGTCCACCACAGAATCCACACCAGGACAGTCCGAAGACTCAACCTGTCCTGAAGAGAAACGAGGATGGAACCCAGAATTGCAGAAAAATGGAGAGACCAAGGTAGCCGAGCTGGCCCGATTATTAAGGGCGAACTCAGCCAACGGCAAAAATGACACCCAATCATCCTGGTCTGCAGAAACAAAACATCTCAGATATGTTTCCAAGGTCTGATTGGTTCGTTCGGTCTGGCCATTAGTCTGAGGATGGAAAGCCGAGGAAAAAGATAGGTCAATGCCCATCCTACCACAAAAGGCTCGCCAGAACCTCGAGACAAACTGGGAACCTCTGTCAGAAACAATATTCTCAGGAATGCCATGCAAACGAACCACATGCTGGAAGAACAAAGGCACCAAATCAGAGGAGGAAGGCAATTTAATCAAGGGCACCAGATGGACCATTTTAGAAAAGTGATCACAGACCACCCAAATGACCGACATCTTTTGAGAAACGGGAAGGTCAGAAATTAAATCCATCGAAATATGTGTCCAAGGCCTCTTCGGGACCGGCAAGGGCAAAAGCAACCCACTGGCACGTGAACAGCAGGGCTTAGCCCTAGCACAAATCCCACAGGACTGCACAAAAGCACGCACATCCCGTGACAGAGATGGCCACCAGAAGGATCTAGCCACTAACTCTCTGGTACCAAAGATTCCTGGATGACCAGCCAACACCGAACAATGAAGTTCAGAGATAACTTTACTAGTCCACCTATCAGGGACGAACAGTTTCTCGGCCGGACAACGATCAGGTTTATTAGCCTGAAATTTCTGCAACACTCTCCGCAAGTCAGGGGAGATGGCAGACACTATGACTCCTTCCTTGAGGATACTCGCCGGCTCAGATAACCCCGGAGAGTCGGGCACAAAACTCCTAGACAGAGCATCCGCCTTCACATTTTTAGAGCCCGGAAGGTACGAAATCACAAAATCAAAATGAGCAAAAAATAACGACCAACGGGCCTGTCTAGGATTCAAGCGCTTGGCAGACTCAAGATAAGTAAGGTTCTTATGATCAGTCAATACCACCACGCGATGCTTAGCTCCTTCAAGCCAATGACGCCACTCCTCGAATGCCCACTTCATGGCCAGCAACTCTCGGTTGCCCACATCATAATTACGCTCAGCAGCAGAAAACTTCCTGGAAAAGAAAGCACATGGTTTCAACACTGAGCAACCAGAACCTCTCTGTGACAAAACCGCCCCTGCTCCAATCTCAGAAGCATCAACCTCAACCTGGAACGGAAGAGAAACATCTGGCTGACACAACACAGGGGCAGAACAAAAACGACGCTTCAACTCCTGAAAAGCTTCCACGGCAGCAGAAGACCAATTAACCAAATCAGCACCCTTCTTGGTCAAATCGGTCAATGGTCTGGCAATGCTAGAAAAATTACAGATGAAGCGACGATAAAAATTAGCAAAGCCCAGGAATTTTTGCAGACTCTTCAGAGATATTGGCTGAGTCCAATCCTGGATGGCTTGGACCTTAACCGGATCCATCTCGATAGTAGAAGGGGAAAAGATGAACCCCAAAAATGAAACTTTCTGCACACCGAAGAGACACTTAGATCCCTTCACGAACAAGGAATTAGCACGCAGTACCTGGAAAACCATTCTGACTTGCTTCACATGAGACTCCCAATCATCTGAGAAGATCAAAATGTCATCCAAGTAAACAATCAGGAATTTATCCAGATACTCACGGAAGATGTCATGCATAAAAGACTGAAAAACAGATGGAGCATTGTCAAGTCCGAACGGCATCACTAGATACTCAAAATGACCCTCGGGCGTATTAAATGCCGTTTTCCATTCATCTCCCTGCCTGATTCTCACCAGATTATACGCACCACGAAGATCAATCTTAGTAAACCAACTAGCCCCCTTAATCCGAGCAAACAAGTCAGATATCAATGGCAAGGGATACTGAAACTTAACAGTGATCTTATTAAGAAGGCGATAATCAATACACGGTCTTAGCGAACCATCCTTTTTGGCTACAAAAAAGAACCCTGCTCCCAGTGGTGATGACGATTGGCGAATATGTCCCTTCTCCAGGGATTCTTTCACATAACTGCGCATAGCGGTGTGTTCAGGCATGGATAAATTAAATAAACGACCTTTAGGGAATTTACTACCAGGAATCAAATTGATAGCACAATCACAATTCCTATGCGGAGGTAGGGCATCAGACTTGGGCTCTTCAAATACATCCTGAAAGTCAGACAAGAACTCTGGGATGTCAGAAGGAATGGATGATGAAATAGACAAAAATGGAACATCACCATGTACCCCCTGACAACCCCAGCTGGTTACCGACATAGAGTTCCAATCCAATACTGGATTATGGGTTTGTAGCCATGGCAACCCCAACACGACCACATCATGCAGATTATGCAGCACCAGAAAGCGAATAACTTCCTGATGTGCAGGAGCCATGCACATGGTCAGCTGGGCCCAGTACTGAGGCTTATTCTTGGCCAAAGGTGTAGCATCAATTCCTCTCAACGGAATAGGACACCGCAAAGGCTCCAAGAAAAACCCACAACGTTTAGCATAATCCAAATCCATCAGATTCAGGGCAGCGCCTGAATCCACAAACGCCATGACAGAATACGATGACAAAGAGCATATCAAGGTAATGGACAGAAGGAATTTGGACTGTACAGTACCAATGACGGCAGACCTATCGAACCGCTTAGTGCGCTTAGGACAATTAGAAATAGCATGAGTGGAATCACCACAGTAGAAACACAGTCTGTTCAGACGTCTGTGTTCTTGCCGTTCAACTTTAGTCATAGTCCTATCGCACTGCATAGGCTCAGGTTTACTCTCAGACAATACCGCCATATGGTGCACAGATTTACGCTCGCGCAAGCGACGACCGATCTGAATGGCCAAGGACATAGACTCATTCAAACCAGCAGGCATAGGAAATCCCACCATGACATCCTTAAGAGCTTCAGAGAGACCCTTTCTGAACAAAGCTGCCAGCGCAGATTCATTCCACAGAGTGAGTACTGACCACTTCCTAAATTTCTGACAATATACTTCTATATCATCCTGACCCTGGCACAAAGCCAGCAAATTTTTCTCAGCCTGATCCACTGAATCAGGCTCATCGTAAAGCAATCCAAGTGCCAGGAAAAACGCATCGACACCGCTCAATGCAGGGTCTCCTGGCGCAAGAGAAAACGCCCAGTCCTGAGGGTCGCCGCGCAAAAAAGAAATAATAATCAAAACCTGTTGAACTGAATCACCAGAAGAATGAGGTTTCAAGGCCAGAAATAGCTTACAATTATTTTTAAAGCTCAGAAACTTATTTCTATCACCAAAAAACAAATCAGGAATAGGAATTCTTGGTTCTAGCATAGAATTCTGATCAATTGTATCTTGAATCCTTTGTAAATTTACAACGAGATTATCCATTGAAGAGCACAGAGCCTGAATATCCATGTCCACAGCTGTGTCCTGAAGCACCTTAATGTCTAGGGGAAAAAAAAAACTGAAGACAGAGCTGAGAAAAAAAAATTATGTCAGAACTTCTTTTTTCCCTCTATTGAGAATCATTGGTTTGGCTCCTTGTACTGTTATGAAGGCAATCCAGTAACACAGTGTGCAGTACTCAGAACACATACAGTGATCTGACAATAACCCAGAAACAATAGAACAAGCTCTGAGACGTGGAATCTCTGTAGACCGCAATACCTGAACCTATCCTAAACACAACTAAAGGCAGCTGTGGATTGCGCCTATCACTACCTATGCAACTCGGCACAGCCTGAGGAGCTGAATAGCCTGAAGATAGAAATACAAGCCTGACTTGCCTCAGAGAAATACCCCAAAGGAATAGGCAGCCCCCCACATATAATGACTGTTAGCAAGATGAAAAGACAAAACGTAGGAATGAAATAGATTCAGCAAAGTGAGGCCCGATATTCTAGACAGAGCGAGGATAGCAAAGAGAACTATGCAGTCTACAAAAAACCCTAAAGCAAAACCCACGCAAAGGGGGCAAAAAGACCCACCGTGCCGAACTAACGGCACGGCGGTACACCCTTTGCGTCTCAGAGCTTCCAGCAAAAAAGAATAGACAAGCTGGACAGAAAAAACAGCAACAAAAAACAAAGTAGCACTTATCTAGCAGAGCAGCAGGCCACAGGAAAGATGCAGGAGCTCAGATCCAACACTGGAACATTGACAAGGAGCAAGGAAGACAGAATCAGGTGGAGTTAAATAGCAAGGCAGCCAACGAGCTCACCAGAACACCTGAGGGAGGAAGCCCAGAGGCTGCAGTACCACTTGTGACCACAGGAGTGAATTCAGCCACAGAATTCACAACAGGTATCCCACTGCTTTCAATATACCACAAACTGCAGGGATTTATGTATATCCCACTTACAGTTCCACTTAACACTTGCAGCTCTCGGGCGCCCCCCTTACTCTCAGGTCAGATTAGGTACTGCACCCTGGGTAATTAGTCGCCAGAAAGGCTGCCTGCTATGTACTGGCTATTGGGCACGCTGCAACGACGCGATAACTACTCCCACTTAGGCAGGATCAATAATTATCAATGCCGCAGTCGCTATAACGCCACCCAACTACCCGGTACAAAATGTATGCTGCCACCAGCTTCGATTAAACGGGTCCGAAGCTAACCCAACACAGCGTATTTCCCTTCAGAAGACAGGGTACGGCTTTTAGAGCATGGAGAAATGAACTAACATAATAGTATATCCCATTAAAAGATTAGGCAGTGCTTTATCAAAAATACTTTATAAAGATGTTACAAAAGAGACAATTGCAAATATGTACAAGGGTAATTATAACATAAAGGGAATAAATGAGAAAAGATAGCACTCACATATTCAAAACATTGCAGGCAACCAGGCTAGTGGAGTTTTCCATATGTCCCAGCTCATTTGGACGTGTGCAGGGCTCTTCCAGGAGAAGACAAGAAGTCCAGAAGAAGAAATCAAGCAGAGAGACTGAGCTGGGGAGCCTGCCACAACTTAATACCTTAAGGCTTTGACATCACAGAAGGGCTGGCTTATCCAGACCCTCCTCTCTCTACCTTCTGAGTAAACTTTAAACTATTTTCTCTGATTTCTATAACTTCACTACAAAACATGTCAGAGTCCTAACAAACTCATAATTCATCTCGGATTAACGTGAGCATTCTAATGAGATCAAATATGTCCTATCTGGGATACATATTTACAGAGAAATCCCTACTTCTTTACCAGATGGAGTTAGAAGCCCGAGTTTCAAGGGATGGGTAGATACATCGAGTGAGAATAAGAATATATATTTTCGTATTTCTAGCTTAAATCGTTTGCCTAATATCTAACAAAAACTAAACTAAGAGTCTTTACTGATCTTTGGAGCCATTTTTCCGGTTCCAGCTAGTGGAAGATTCTAACCTGGTCGTAAATACCGTTTGGCCATAAAACTCCCCACACTCTCTGAGAAGGAAAGCCAGGAATTGGCAGCTACAAACTGTTACTCCAAGAAGGGGGGCTTAGCCCACGCAGGCTAGCAAGAGAACTACTTATGATATTTCATACCATATCGTGACATCATGAATGGTACTTCGGCGAGTTCTGTCCATGGACTCCCTCTGATGGCTGTGAGTGGAGCTGCTGGTTCTGAGGTTCCTTCCACAGGTGACCTGGTTTATTCTTAGGCTGGCTGCTCTATTTAACTCTACCCAGATCGTTACTCCATGCCAGCTGTCAATGTTCCAGTACTGGTTCAGTTCGCTCTTGGATCTTTCTGGTGACCTGTCTATGCCAGCAGAAGCTAAGTCCCTGCTAGTTTATTTGTTGTTCTTGTTTTCTTGTCCAGCTTGCTATTATGATTCTGTCATGCTAGCTGGAAGCTCTGGGATGCAGAGTGGCACCTCCGCACCGTGAGTCGGTGCGGGGGTCTTTTTGCACACTCTGCGTGGTCTTTTGTAGTTTTTTGTGCTGACCGCAAAGTTACCTTTTCTATCCTCTGTCTGTTTAGTAAGTCTGGCCTCCTTTGCTGAAACCTCTTTCATTCCTGTGTTTGTGAATTTCATCTTAACTCACAGTCAATATTTGTGGGGGGCTGCCTTTTCCTTTGGGGAATTTCTCTGAGGCAAGGTAGGCTTTACTTTCTATCTCTAGGGGTAGCTAGCTCTTAGGCTGTGACGAGGCGTCTAGGCCTGTTAGGTACGCTCCACGGCTATTTCTAGTGTGTGTGATAGGATTAGGGATTGCGGTCAGCAGAGTTCCCATTTCCCAGAGCTTGTCCTGTGTTAGTTTACCCATCAGGTCTTTCAGGGTGCTCCTAACCACCAGGTCCATAACAAAGATGTATCTTATTGGGATTTCCTGTGACAATTCCTAGCAATTAGTATCAAGTATTTGTGAGGTGCAAAGGAAATGATTTAGGGTTTTCTAAATATTTTATAAGTCAGAGTATTGTGCTGTATATTTGTTTTCAGTCCCTTGTAGTCTGATGCCCTTAAAGTGAACCTGTCACCAGGTTTGGATGATATAAGATACGGTCACCGCCTTTTAAGGCTTATTTATTGCATTCTATAATGCTGTAGATAAGCCCCCGATCCGACCTGAAAAATAACTTATTATACTCACCTGTGGAGCAGTCCTGTCCAGTGGGTGTTGCAGGTTCTGGTCTGGCTCCTCCCATCTTGCGATGCCGCCCTTCTTGCTTCACATGTCCCCGGCATCTCGCTCCAGCGCAGGCGTACTTATCTGCCCTGTTGAGTGCAGAGTAAAGTACTGCAGGCGCTGGGCCTCTCTGACTTTTCCTGGCACCTGCACACTGCAGTACTTTGGTCTGCCCTCAACAGGGCAGATAAGTACGTCTGAGTAGGAGTGCAACGCCAGGGAGCCATGACGCAAGCAGGAGTTCAGCGTTTATAATAAGATAGGAGGTGCCGGACCGCCCTGCAGGTGAGTGTAATAAAAGTTATTTTTCTTATCTTTCAGATCTGATCGGGGGCTTATCTACAGCATTATAGAATGCCCTATATCAGCCCTGAAAGGCGGTGGCCGCATCTTATATCGGCCAAGTCTGGTGACAGGTTCGCTTTAAATATAAGTATATTGTGTCCACCTGGGCATAATTTGTTCTCAGTATAACTACAGCTGTTTTGTGAAGGCCACAGAAGTGTGAGAACATTAGGGATTAAACTGCATCATGAAAACCAAGGAGCGCACCATACAGGTCAGGGTTAAAGGTGTGGCGAAGAGTCAAGCAGGGTTAGGTTATAAAAAATAGCCCAAGCTCTGAGCATCTCACAGAGCACTGTTCATTCCATCATATAAAAATGAAAGTATGGCACAACTGCAAACTCACAAAGACATGGCCGTCCACCTAAACTGACATCCAAAGCAAGGAGAGCACTAATGAGAACAGTAGCCAGGAGTCCAATGGTCGCTGGAGGAGCTGCAGTGAGCCACAGCTCAAGGAAGACAATCTGTCCACAGGATAACTATTAGGCCTCGCTGACATGTTCAGTATTTGGTCAGTATTTTACCTCAGTATTTGCAAGCCAAAACTTGGAGTGGACTAACCCCCGAGACACAGGAATGGCTTCGGGACAGGCGGCCAATGACTCTTGAGGAAGCAGCTCGTCTGGCTGATGAACATCATGATGCCAGGAGGCCTCAGTTGTCCAGATCAAAGATGGTCACTAGGGGTCCGCCCATGGACCTGGAGGACCCCAAACCACCAAAGATTGTAGGGGGACCAGCTAGAAACCCAGCCTACCACAGTCCCCCTGGGGCGTGATGCCACACCTGCCGTCAGCTGGGCCACCTGCAAAGACAATGTCCCAACCAGACTCAGCATACCCAGAGGCCAAAGGCGGGAACAGCTACCTTCAGCTGGGCTGCTGTACACTGCTACCAAGGCGAAGCTGACCCGGCACTGGGGGCTACGACTAACCAAGGGGTGGAAGAGATGGAGGAAGTGCTGCATGAAGTAGACCCCATGCAGGCAGCCCGGGCAGATAATCGACAACAGCATCGACAGGTCGTGTGGGTTAATGGGAAACATGCAGGGACTAAGAGATTCCGGGACAACTTTGACCCTTGTGAAGCCTCATCTCGTCCGGGACCAAGAGAAGACGGACTGGACAATGGCAGTCCGTGTAGCAGGGGGAACTATACATCGACTGCCCACTGCCAGGATTCACCTGAACTGGGGAGTCTGGGATGGCCTTGTTGAGGTCGGCTTGATGGAGGATTTGCCTGCAGACGTCTTGCTGGGAAATGACTTGGGGCCCATGTTGTCTGCCTTCTCGGTTGCCCCTCTGGCTGAGACATATCCTGTGACCACCCAGAAACAAGCTTGAGCTGTGGAGGCGGAATCACACTCAGAGGAGGCCCAGGTAAGACATCACAGCCCTACACGTATTCCCATAGTCAGACACATTTCTTGGGCCACCCCAGATGAATTTAAGAGGGAGTTACTTGAGGATCCTTCACTGTTTCACTTATTCATTCTCGTCTGGACTATTGTAACTCTCTACTAATCGGCCTCCCTCTTACCAAACACTCCCCACTCCAATCCGTCCTGAATGCTGCAGCCAGGATCATATTCCTCACCAACCGTTACACCGATGCCTCTACCTTGTGCCAGTCATTACACTGGCTACCCATCCACTCCAGAATCCAGTACAAAACTACTACCCTCATCCACAAAGCACTCCATGGCTCAGCACCACACCTACATCTCCTCTCTGGTGTCAGTCTACCACCCTACCCGTGCCCTCCGTTTCGCTAAGGACCTCAAGTTAGCATCCTCAATAATCAGAACCTCCCATCTCCAAGACTTTACACGTGCTGCGCCGATTCTTTGGAAATCACTACCTAGGTTAATACAATTAATCCCCAATCCCCACAGTTTTAAGCGTGCCCTAAAAACTCATTTGTTCAGATTGGCCTACCGCCTCAACGCATTAACCTAACTATCCCTGTGTGGCCCATAAAAAAAAACATAATCAGGTTGCTCGCATCATGTTCTCATACACTTTATGCAGTTAATAGCCCTCTGTGTCTGTACTGCTACATACTTAGGCAGTTAACTGGTTCATGCAGCTTTACATGAACACCTGAGCCTTAGGCTAGGTTCACATTGCGTTAAGTACATACCGTTTAACGGATCCGTTAAACGCATGTACAGAAATGAGCCAAATTTGTTGAAAATTTGGCTTCACGTTAACGCTTGCGTTAATGCACGTGACTGCGTTTATGTCATTCTGATGTCCGTTTGTGAAGCATCCGTTTGTCTGCCTTCAGGCACTGAATAAAGTTTTATTTTTTCTCCTTTTGTCAGCGTCGGGTGTGGGTGCATACATATTCTCCATTTTGAAAGCATTGAGTGAACTTCTGCTAGCAAGATGTTTGTGTCTGAGCTCATTAGATCTCGCTTGATGCAGTTGCGACTTCGGCAGAGAAAGCATGTTTCCCAAAGGAGATATTGGATCCATGAAGTGAATTTATTACAGAATACATACTGTATGGTGCCTTTCACACCCTGTATGTTCAGCTTCGGGATCATCCCTTTAAATTTCAACTATATCTTCGGATGTCCATTGAGACCTTTGATGTTCTGCTCTCGCATGTGAAGGATGAGATACATCATCAGCGCAGCACTTTCCGTGATGGCATTTGTGCGGAGCAACGTTTAGTGGTGACTCTGAGGTAATTATCCTTTTTTTTTAACATTCTTCTATTGACAAAGACAAGATCTAATAACCATGTATAAGTATATAAGGGGACAATACAAATATCTCGCTGAGGATCTGTTTATACCAAGGAAGGTGACGGGCACAAGGGGGCATTCTTTGCGTCTGGAGGAGAGAAGGTTTTTCCACCAACATAGAAGAGGATTCTTTACTGTTAGGGCAGTGAGAATCTGGAATTGCTTGCCTGAGGAGGTGGTGATGGCGAACTCAGTCGGGGGGTTCAAGAGAGGCCGGGATGTCTTCCTGGAGCAGAACAATATTGTATCATACAATTATTAGGTTCTGTAGAAGGACGTAGATCTGGGGATTTATTATGATGGAATATAGGCTGAACTGGATGGACAAATGTCTTTTTTCGGCCTTACTATGTTACTATGTAAGATGTAATTTATTGTGGGGCATAATTATGTACATTTTGGCAATTGTCTCATTCCATTTTAACTTTCCTTTTTGTTAGTTGTCCTTTAAAATCATAACAATATGTTCATAGGGCTAATTTTTTTTTCTTTTTGATTGCAGACAGATATCTGGCTACCAGAGAATCTTTTGCGTCGCTGAATTTTCAATTTAGACTCGGGAAATCAACCATTTGCCAGCTGGTTTGTGAAACTTGTGATGCCATTTGGAACAACTTGCAACCACTTGTGCTACCAAGAACGGAAATGTGGCTAGCGATTTCCAAACATTTTGAGGATATGGCTAATTTCCCCAATTGGTGCCGTGGATGGCAAGCACATTCGGATTCAGAAACCAGTGCATAGTGGATCCCTATACTATAACTACAAAAAATACTTTTCTATTGTATTGATGGCTATTGCGGATGCTAGATACCGTTTTGTTGCTGTGGATATAGGTGCATTTGGACGGACGAACGATTCCAGAGTCTTCAAAGACTCCAACATGGGGAAATGTTTGTACAGCAACAACTTCAAAATACCCTCAGCACGACCTCTTCCTGGGACCGAAGCCCAAGTTTGCCCTATGTTTTAGTTGGGGATGAGGCGTTCCAACTCGGACGCAATCTCCCAAAGCCGTACTCAAGCCGTAGTCTAAACTCCACAAGACACATTTTTAATTATCGCTTGAGCCGGGCAAGACGTTATGTGGAGTGTGCCTTTGTATTTTGACCTTAAAATGGCGTATCTTACTAACTTGCATGCAACTGCAACCTGAAAATGTGGACCGTGTAGTGAAGGCATGCATCTGTCTGCACAACTTTGTTTCCAGACATCAACCTCTTTTTTTGAGTTTATATGACCTTATCTATTGTAAAAAGTTCAAGTCATACAAGAATATGAAATTTTATAATAAGTTTACTAAAAATCTTTTGAAAACATTCCAACCTCATTGTTGGTAAACATTTTTACATATGAGATCCCATTGGGATGAACAAAAACATACACAAAAAACTTGGGTACCCTAAAATTTAGCAATAAAAATTTAAACGCAGTAATTGCTAAAGTTTGTTGAAAGTTTAAACAGTAATTACAGACTGTGATATTGCGCAGGCCTATTGTCTGCCCAACTGTACGATGGACTGCTATATTGCCTCTGCTGTTCCATACTCGGTTCACCCTGGCCTCTGTATTGTGGTTTGTATTCCGGCATGTCCATGGTTCTTTGTCTCGAAGAACTGGGTTCCTGAGGGGCCAAAAATTCGTCGACTAGGTCATGCAATCTTTGCCTAAACATCATATTTCTGTGTGGCGATATGTTTTGGAGTACAGGCACATACAGGCAACAAGAAGAGGTGCGAAACCGGCTAAATAAGATTAAAATAGATAAATCTCCGGGTCCGGATGGCATACACCCACGAGTACTCAGAGAACTAAGTAATGTAATAGATAAACCATTATTTCTTATTTTTAGGGACTCTATAGCGACAGGGTCTGTTCCGCAGGACTGGCGCATAGCAAATGTGGTGCCAATATTCAAAAAGGGCTCTAAAAGTGAACCGATGTGGTATATCTCGATTTTTCCAAAGCGTTTGATACCGTGCCGCACAAGAGGTTGGTACACAAAATGAGAATGCTTGGTCTGCGGGAAAATGTATGTAAATGGGTTAGTAACTGGCTTAGTGATAGAAAGAAGAGAGTGGTTATAAATGGTATAGTCTCTAACTGGGTCGCTGTGACCAGTGGGGTACCGCAGGGGTCGGTATTGGGACCTGTTCTCTTCAACATATTCATTAATGATCTGGTAGAAGGTTTACACAGTAAAATATCGATATTTGCAGATGATACAAAACTATGTAAAGCAGTTAATACAAGAGAAGATAGTATTCTGCTACAGATGGATCTGGATAAGTTGGAAACTTGGGCTGAAAGGTGGCAGATGAGGTTTAACAATGATAAATGTAAGGTTATACACATGGGAAGAAGGAATCAATATCACCATTACACACTGAACGGGAAACCACTGGGTAAATCTGACAGGGAGAAGGACTTGGGGATCCTAGTTAATGATAAACTTACCTGGAGCAGCCAGTGCCAGGCAGCAGCTGCCAAGGCAAACAGGATCATGGGGTGCATTAAAAGAGGACTGGATACACATGATGAGAGCATTATACTGCCTCTGTACAAATCCCTAGTTAGACCGCACATGGAGTACTGTGTCCAGTTTTGGGCACCGGTGCTCAGGAAGGATATAATGGAACTAGAGAGAGTACAAAGGAGGGCAACAAAATTAATAAAGGGGATGGGAGAACTACAATACCCAGATAGATTAGCGAAATTAGGATTATTTAGTCTAGAAAAAAGACGACTGAGGGGCGATCTAATAACCATGTATAAGTATATAAGGGGACAATACAAATATCTCGCTGAGGATCTGTTTATACCAAGGAAGGTGACGGGCACAAGGGGGCATTCTTTGCGTCTGGAGGAGAGAAGGTTTTTCCACCAACATAGAAGAGGATTCTTTACTGTTAGGGCAGTGAGAATCTGGAATTGCTTGCCTGAGGAGGTGGTGATGGCGAACTCAGTCGAGGGGTTCAAGAGAGGCCTGGATGTCTTCCTGGAGCAGAACAATATTGTATCATACAATTATTAGGTTCTGTAGTAGGACGTAGATCTGGGGATTTATTATGATGGAATATAGGCTGAACTGGATGGACAAATGTCTTTTTTCGGCCTTACTAACTATGTTACTATGTTACTATGTATATGACAAAAGCAGGAGCTTCCACTCATTGGCTGCATTGCAAGTCCGTAATTTCCCGCCTTAGATCTCTGTGTTCACTGCTACACAGATCCGCTACCCGTTGGAGTCCATCTACAATAATGGCATCGACTTCATCTTTTCTAGATGCTCGCTTGCGTCCACGCTGTGCTTGCAAATGGGCACAGACAACATGAGCCACAGTACTTCTCTCCATAGATCGTGGCTCGCTCAGGCCAGACACATCTTCAGCGCCCGTCTGCTGGCTTGTTTCCAGTTGAGATCGCTCCACTTCCTCTCCCACTCGAGGTGCAGCGGTACTGCATATCGTTCTATAAACAAAAAAATAAAAATAATTTTTTTAATTTATTCTAGTTCGTCTCTCACACCGAAGCTTTTTACTTACGAGCGCTGTGACGTTTTTTGTAGAAACAGCAATTGCTCATAATGCACATAAGGGGTGACCCGTTTGCCACCAGATCCACTGGGGGTGTTTTGGCTGTTGCGGAAGTCCCGTACAAACCGATCTCTAATAGATCTCCACCGGGTATTGACAGCCTCGCCTTTAATGTAAAAAAATGAAAAAATTCTGACAGCTTGCAATTAGGGTTGAGCGAAACGGATCGGGCAATTTCAAAAATGGCCGACTTTCGGCAAAGTCGGGTTTCATGAAATCCGACCCGATCCCAGTGTGGAATCGACCATGAGGTTGGCGATCTTCGCGCCAAAGTGGCGTTTCGTATGACGCTTTCAGCGCCATTTCTCAGCCAATGAAGGTGGACGCAGAGTGTGGGCAGCGTGATGACATAGGTCTCAGTCCCCACCATCTTAGAGAAGGGCATGACAGTGATTGGCTTGCTTTCTGCAGCGTCACAGGGGCTATAAGGCTATATTCACACTTTGCGGATTTTGCTGCGGATCCGCAGCGGATTTGACCGCTGCAGATCCGCAGCAGTTTCCCATGAGTTTACAGAACAATGTAAACCTACGGGAAACAAAAAACGCAGTGCACATGCTGCGGAAAAAAACGCGCGGAAACGCTGCGGATTACATTCCGCAGCATGTCACTTCTTTTCTGCGGATTTTCACCTGCTCCAATAGAAAACTGCAGATGAAAATCCGCAGAAGAAACCGCAGTAAAAAACGCGATAAATCCGCAGTAAAAACCGCGACGGGTTTTCACTGCGGATTTAGGAATTCTGCTGCGGAAAAATCCGCAGTGGAATCTGCAAAGTGTGCACATAGCCTAAAGGGGTGTGCACGCCGACCGCCATCTTCTGCCGATCTCAGCATAGGGAGAGGTTGCTGCAGCGTCATCAGAAGCAGGGATAACGTTAGGGAGGGAACATTAACCCCCAAACTGTTTGTGCTGTAGCGATTTCCACTGTCTAACACCACCTTTTCTTTGCATGGACAGTGGAGACTAGATTTTTGTGCATCAGCTCTGTAGCTTATTAGGCCTTATAAGGCTCCCTCATAGCTGCATTGCTGTTTGTATGCCGCTGTGCAAACCAACTGCTTTTTAAAGGAGCAAAAATCCTGTTGCTCCTTTCTGCACAGTTATCTAGTTTATTTGTCCACACTTTTGTGTGCAGCAGTCCTTTTTATTGCTGCCATACTTGTCCTTAGATCATTGTAGGGAGATTGAACTTGTAGTACAGTCCTTGTATTTTTTGATACATCTGCCAGCCATGTTCTGCCACTTACATTGTGTAGTGTAATACACAGGGCCTGTTTATTGCTGCAGTCTCCCCCCAAAAAAGGGAGATTTAAATTGCCACTAAGTGGATCTATGTCAGTTCTGTTTGTCGTATATCTGCCAGCCACGTTCTGCCACTTACATTGTGTAGTGTAATACACTGGGCCTGAGTTTGGCTGCAGTCTCCCCCCAAAAAAAGGGAGATTTAAATTCTCAACAAGCTTATATACACCTTCTACCTTGTTTTACAGTAGCATATAACGGTTGTTATTTTGGTTACATTTTCCCAAAAATGAGGAAGTCTGGTGGAAGAGGCCGTGGGCGGTCGTTGCCAGCTGGTAATTATGGTGGTGGTAGTGGAGCATCTGGTGGTAGAGGGAAAAGCAAAATAGCACCTAAGGCTGGAGGTGTTGAGCCAGCGTCATCGTCTGGCTACACAAGGCCTCGAAGTCTCCCTTATCTGGGAGTAGGAAAACCGCTTTTAAAGCCGGAGCAACAGGAAAAAGTTTTGGCTTTTCTTGCTGACTCAGCCTCTAGCTCTTTCGCCTCCTCTTCAGAAAGTTCAAAATGTCGTCAGTGGATGCTCCTGGTCAGGAACAAGTCGCTGCCTTGTGTCCTTCACCCAAAGCTAAAGTAAAGGATGCGGCAGGCGACACTACACTTTACTCATAGTTACATAGTAACATAGTAACATAGTTAGTAAGGCCGAAAAAAGACATTTGTCCATCCAGTTCAGCCTATATTCCATCATAATAAATCCCCAGATCTACGTCCTTCTACAGAACCTAATAATTGTATGATACAATATTGTTCTGCTCCAGGAAGACATCCAGGCCTCTCTTGAACCCCTCGACTGAGTTCGCCATCACCACCTCCTCAGGCAAGCAATTCCAGATTCTCACTGCCCTAACAGTAAAGAATCCTCTTCTATGTTGGTGGAAAAACCTTCTCTCCTCCAGACGCAAAGAATGCCCCCTTGTGCCCGTCACCTTCCTTGGTATAAACAGATCCTCAGCGAGATATTTGTATTGTCCCCTTATATACTTATACATGGTTATTAGATCGCCCCTCAGTCGTCTTTTTTCTAGACTAAATAATCCTAATTTCGCTAATCTATCTGGGTATTGTAGTTCTCCCATCCCCTTTATTAATTTTGTTGCCCTCCTTTGTACTCTCTCTAGTTCCATTATATCCTTCCTGAGCACCGGTGCCCAAAACTGGACACAGTACTCCATGTGCGGTCTAACTAGGGATTTGTACAGAGGCAGTATAATGCTCTCATCATGTGTATCCAGACCTCTTTTAATGCACCCCATGATCCTGTTTGCCTTGGCAGCTGCTGCCTGGCACTGGCTGCTCCAGGTAAGTTTATCATTAACTAGGATCCCCAAGTCCTTCTCCCTGTCAGATTTACCCAGTGGTTTCCCGTTCAGTGTGTAATGGTGATATTGATTCCCTCTTCCCATGTGTATAACCTTACATTTATCATAGTTAAACCTCATCTGCCACCTTTCAGCCCAAGTTTCCAACTTATCCAGATCCATCTGTAGCAGAATACTATCTTCTCTTGTATTAACTGCTTTACATAGTTTTGTATCATCTGCAAATATCGATATTTTACTGTGTAAACCTTCTACCAGATCATTAATGAATATGTTGAAGAGAACAGGTCCCAATACCGACCCCTGCGGTCCCCACTGGTCACAGCGACCCAGTTAGAGACTATACCATTTATAGTAACATAGTAACATAGTAACATAGTTAGTAAGGCCGAAAAAAGACATTTGTCCATCCAGTTCAGCCTATATTCCATCATAATAAGTACCCAGATCTACGTCCTTCTACAGAACCTAATAATTGTATGATACAATATTGTTCTGCTCCAGGAAGACATCCAGGCCTCTCTTGAACCCCTCGACTGAGTTCGCCATCACCACCTCCTCAGGCAAGCAATTCCAGATTCTCACTGCCCTAACAGTAAAGAATCCTCTTCTATGTTGGTGGAAAAACCTTCTCTCCTCCAGACGCAAAGAATGCCCCCTTGTGCCCGTCACCTTCCTTGGTATAAACAGATCCTCAGCGAGATATTTGTATTGTCCCCTTATATACTTATACATGGTTATTAGATCGCCCCTCAGTCGTCTTTTTTCTAGACTAAATAATCCTAATTTCGCTAATCTATCTGGGTATTGTAGTTCTCCCATCCCCTTTATTAATTTTGTTGCCCTCCTTTGTACTCTCTCTAGTTCCATTATATCCTTCCTGAGCACCGGTGCCCAAAACTGGACACAGTACTCCATGTGCGGTCTAACTAGGGATTTGTACAGAGGCAGTATAATGCTCTCATCATGTGTATCCAGACCTCTTTTAATGCACCCCATGATCCTGTTTGCCTTGGCAGCTGCTGCCTGGCACTGGCTGCTCCAGGTAAGTTTATCATTAACTAGGATCCCCAAGTCCTTCTCCCTGTCAGATTTACCCAGTGGTTTCCCGTTCAGTGTGTAATGGTGATATTGATTCCCTCTTCCCATGTGTATAACCTTACATTTATCATTGTTAAACCTCATCTGCCACCTTTCAGCCCAAGTTTCCAACTTATCCAGATCCATCTGTAGCAGAATACTATCTTCTCTTGTATTAACTGCTTTACATAGTTTTGTATCATCTGCAAATATCGATATTTTACTGTGTAAACCTTCTACCAGATCATTAATGAATATGTTGAAGAGAACAGGTCCCAATACTGACCCCTGCGGTACCCCACTGGTCACAGCGACCCAGTTAGAGACTATACCATTTATAACCACCCTCTGCTTTCTATCACTAAGCCAGTTACTAACCCATTTACACACATTTTCCCCCAGACCAAGCATTCTCATTTTGTGTACCAACCTCTTGTGCGGCACGGTATCAAACGCTTTGGAAAAATCGAGATATACCACGTCCAGTGACTCACCGTGGTCCAGCCTATAGCTTACCTCTTCATAAAAACTGATTAGATTGGTTTGACAGGAGCGATTTCTCATAAACCCATGTTGATATGGAGTTAAACAGTTATTCTCATTGAGATAATCCAGAATAACATCCCTCAGAAACCCTTCAAATATTTTACCAACAATAGAGGTTAGACTTACTGGCCTATAATTTCCAGGTTCACTTTTAGAGCCCTTTTTGAATATTGGCACCACATTTGCTATGCGCCAGTCCTGCGGAACAGACCCTGTCGCTATAGAGTCCCTAAAAATAAGAAATAATGGTTTATCTATTACATTACTTAGTTCTCTTAGTACTCGTGGGTGTATGCCATCCGGACCCGGAGATTTATCTATTTTAATCTTATTTAGCCGGTTTCGCACCTCTTCTTGGGTTAGATTGGTGACCCTTAATATAGGGTTTTCATTGTTTCTTGGGATTTCACCTAGCATTTCATTTTCCACCGTGAATACCGTGGAGAAGAAGGTGTTTAATATGTTAGCTTTTTCCTCGTCATCTACAACCATTCTTTCCTCACTATTTTTTAAGGGGCCTACATTTTCAGTTTTTATTCTTTTACTATTGATATAGTTGAAGAACAGTTTGGGATTAGTTTTACTCTCCTTAGCAATGTGCTTCTCTGTTTCCTTTTTGGCAGCTTTAATTAGTTTTTTTAGATAAAGTATTTTTCTCCCTATAGTTTTTTAGAGCTTCAATGGTGCCATCCTGCTTTAGTAGTGCAAATGCTTTCTTTTTACTGTTAATTGCCTGTCTTACTTCTTTGTTTAGCCACATTGGGTTTTTCCTATTTCTAGTCCTTTTATTCCCACAAGGTATAAACCGCTTACACTGCCTATTTAGGATGTTCTTAAACATTTCCCATTTATTATCTGTATTCTCATTTCTGAGGATATTGTCCCAGTCTACCAGATTAAGGGCATCTCTAAGCTGTTCAAACTTTGCCTTCCTAAAGTTCAATGTTTTTGTGACTCCCTGACAAGTCCCCCTAGTGAAAGACAGGTGAAACTGCACAATATTGTGGTCGCTATTTCCTAGATGCCCGACCACCTGCAGATTTGTTATTCTGTCAGGTCTATTAGATAGTATTAGGTCTAAAAGTGCTGCTCCTCTGGTTGGATTCTGCACCAATTGTGAAAGATAATTTTTCTTGGTTATTAGCAGAAACCTGTTGCCTTTATGGGTTTCACAGGTTTCTGTTTCCCAGTTAATATCCGGGTAGTTAAAGTCCCCCATAACCAGGACCTCATTATGGGTTGCAGCTTCATCTATCTGCTTTAGAAGTAGACTTTCCATGCTTTCTGTTATATTTGGGGGTTTGTAACAGACCCCAATGAGAATTTTGTTACCATTTTTCCCTCCATGAATTTCAACCCATATGGACTCGACATCCTCATTCCCTTCGCTAATATCCTCCCTTAAAGTGGACTTTAGACAAGACTTTACATAGAGACAAACCCCTCCTCCTCTCCGATTTTTACGATCCTTTCTAAACAGACTGTAACCCTGTAAGTTAACTGCCCAGTCATAGCTTTCATCTAACCATGTCTCGGTTATTCCCACTATGTCAAAGTTACCTGTAGATATTTCTGCTTCTAGTTCTTCCATCTTGTTTGTCAGGCTTCTGGCGTTTGCGAGCATGCAGTTTAGAGGATTTTGTTTTGTTCCAATCTCCTCACTGTGGATTGTTTTAGAAATGTTCTTACCTCCCTTCTGAGTATGTTTTCCTGGGTCGTCTTTGTTCGAGTCTAATGTTTTTCTTCCCGTCCCCTCTTCTTCTAGTTTAACGCCCTCCTGATGAGTGTAGCGAGTCTTCTGGCGAATGTGTGTTTCCCAGGTTTGTTGACGTGTAGTCCGTCTCTGGCGAGGAGTCCATCATACCAGTAATTCACACCGTGGTCCAGGAATCCAAATCCTTGTTGTCTGCACCATCGTCTTAGCCAGTTGTTTGCATCAAGGATTCTGTTCCATCTCCTGGTGCCATGCCCGTCTACTGGAAGGATAGAAGAAAAAACTACCTGTGCATCCAGTTCCTTTACTTTCTTCCCCAACTCTTCAAAGTCCTTGCAGATTGTCGGTAGGTCCTTCCTTGCCGTGTCATTGGTGCCAACATGTATCAGAAGAAATGGGTGGACGTCCTTGGAGCTGAAGAGCTTTGGTATCCTATCGGTCACATCCTTGATCATCGCACCTGGAAGGCAGCATACTTCTCTTGCAGTTATGTCCGGTCTGCAGATGGCTGCTTCGGTGCCTCTCAGTAGTGAGTCTCCCACCACCACCACTCTTCGTTGCTTCTTGGCTGTACTTTTTGCTGTCACTTGTTGCTGTGTGCCCTTTTCTTTTTTGCTTGCTGGTATTGCTTCATTCTTAGGTGTGCCATCTTCATCCTCTACAAAGATTTGATATCGGTTCTTCAGTTGTGTGGTTGGTGATTTCTCCATGGTCTTCTTGCTTCTTTTGGTCACATGCTTCCACTCATCTGCTTTTGGAGGTTCTCTGACACTTTTTGCACCTTCTGTGACCAGCTCCATGGAGCTCTTTACACATACCGTGTTTGGGTTACAAAGGGAAATTGTTAACAGCCCATTACAAGATGAATCGGACATGGAGTGCACTGATGCACAGCCACAGCTAATTATGCTGTTCCATTGACTCAGATCACTACATTGCCCTCGCAGTGTACTGAGCCAGAATCTGACCCTGATGAGACTGGTGGCCTGTCACGAACGCTATAGCACCTTACACGGTGACACAGAGGAAGGTGCACATGACATTGAAGAGGAGGTGATAGATGACCCAGTTGTTGACCCAGATTGGCAGCCATCGGGGGAAGAGGGTGCCGCTGCCAGTAGCTCAGAAGCGGAGGAGGATCCGCAGCAGCCATCTACATCGCAACAGCTGTCATCTGGCAGGCACGTATCAGGCCAAACACGTTTGTCAAAAACAAAGGGTTTTAGGACAGCGTGGCCATCCGGTGAAAGTAGCACAGGGTGCAATGCCTGAAAAGGTATTCGGTAGTAGGAAGAGTGCAGTGTGGCAATTTTTTAACCAAGATCCGAATGATCAGTGCAAAGTTATCTGTAAGAAATGCTCAAAGGCCTTTAGCAGAGGAAAGAATCTTCAAAATTTAAATACAACGTGCATGCTTAGACATTTAACCAGCATGCACTTGCAAGCCTGGACTAACTACCAAACATCCCGTACCGTTGGTGCACCCGCTCAGAATGAAGGTAGTCAGCAACGCTACATTGCTTCCCTCACTGTAAGCCCACCAGTTAGGACACCGCCAGCAGCAAATGTGGAGGCATCGTCGCAAGGCCAAAGCAGTCAGGGAATCACAAGGTTCTTGGTAGAAAACACTATGTAGGCCAACATCAAGAATACCATCACCAACCCTCTCTTAATCTGCCATGTCCACCACCACCCCCGCTAGTTCCACCATATGCAGCTCTCCAGTCCAGCTCACCCTACAAGAGACTCTTGTTAGGAAAAGGAAGTACTCATCCTCTCATCCGCGTACACAGGGTTTGAACACCCACATTGCTAGACTAATCTCGTTAGAGATGATGCCCTACCGGTTGGTTGAAAGCGAAGCTTTCAAAGCCCTGATGGCCTATGCAGTACCACGCTATGACCTACCCAGTCGACACTGCTTTGCGAGAAAAGCCATCCCAGCCCTCCACCAGCATGTCAAAGACCGCATTGTCCATGCACTGAGGCAATCAGTCAGTGGAAAGGTGCACCTCACAACAGATGCATGGACCAGTAGGTATGGCCAGGGACGTTATGTGTCCATCACGGCGCACTGGGTTAATGTGGTGGATGCAGGGTCCACAGGGGACAGCCATAGTGGGACAGTTCTGCCTAGCCCACGGTCTAGGAAACAGTTGGCTGTAGGCGTTCGCCACCCCTCCTCCTCCTCCAGAAGCGAAAGCTCGTCCACAGAGCACAGTCGCACGACCACTCCATCCACAGCTGCCAGTGTTGCACACGAGGTGTCCCATTATGGAACAGCTAGTGGTAAGCGTCAGCAGGCTGTGTTGGAAATTAAGTGTTTGGGCGACAACAGACACCGCGGAAGTACTGGCCGAGTACTTGCAGCAAGAAACTCAGTCATGGCTGGGCAGTGTACATCTTGAGGCAGGCAAGGTAGTCAGTGATAACGGAAGGAATTTTATGGCTGCCATAGCCATTTCAGAACTGAAACACATACCTTGCCTGGCTCACACCTTGAACCTGGTGGTGCAGTGCTTCTTGAAAAATTATCCGGGGTTACCAGCCCTGCTCCTGAAGGTGCGAAGACTTTGGTCGCACATCCGCCGGTCACCCGTACACTCCAGCCGTATGCTGAACCATCAGCGATCGCTGAAGCTTCCCCAGCACCTCCTAATAATCGACGTTGCAACAAGGTGGAACTCCACACTGCACATGCTTCAGAGGCTGTGCGAACAGAAGCGTGCTGTAATGTATTTGTGGGAGGATACACATACATGGGCAGGCAGTTGGATGGCAGACATGGAGTTGTCTGGTGTGCAGTGGTTGAAGCTACAAGACCTCTGTCAAGTCCTTCAATGTTTTGAGGAATGCGCACAGCTGGTAAGTGCAGATGACGCCATCATAAGCATGAGTGTTGTGAATTCTGTTTTGGGGCTCCCTCCTGTGGTCATGAATGGTACTTCGGCGAGTTCTGTCCTTGGATTCCCTCTGGTGGCTGTGAGTGGAGCTGCTGGTTCTGAGATTCCTTCCACAGGTGACCTGATTTGTTCTGAGACTGGCTGCTCTATTTAACTCCACCTTGATCGTTACTCCATGCCACCTGTCAATGTTTCAGTACTGGCTCTGTTCGCTCCTGGATCTTTCTGGTTACCTGTCTACTCAGCAAGAAGCTAAGTCCCTGACTGTTATTTTCTGTTATTTGATTTTCTAGTCCAGCTTGCTTTCATCATTGTGCCTTGCTAGCTGGAAGCTCTGGGATGCAGGGTGGCACCTCCGCACCGTGAGTCGGTGCGGGGGTCTTTTTGCACACTCTGCGTGGTCTTTTGTAGTTTTTGTGCTGACCACAAAGATACCTTTCCTATCCTCTGTCTATTTAGTTAGTCTGGCCTCCCTTTGCTGAAACCTGTTTCATTTCTGTGTTTGTGACTTTCATCTTACTCACAGTTAATATTTGTGGGGGGCTGCCTTTTCCTTTGGGAAATTTCTCTGAGGCAAGGTAGGCTTTATTTTCTATCTCTAGGGCTAGCTAGTTCTTAGGCTGTGCCGAGGCGTCTAGGCCTGTTAGGTACGCTCCACGGCTATTTCTAGTGTGTGTGATAGGATCAGGGCTTGCGGTCAGCAGAGTTCCCACTTCCCAGAGCTTGTCCTGTTTCAGTTTATCCATCAGGTCATTTCGGGTGCTCCTAACCACCAGGTCCATAACACATGAGCATCCCACTAATGCGTCTGCTGATGCAAAGTTTGACACACATTAAGGAGCAGGCGTCTGCAGCCGAGGAGGAGGGAAGCCTTGATGACAGTCAGCCATTGTCTGCTCAGGGAACTCTCCTGGACGAGGTGGCGAACGAGGAGGAGGAGGATGATGGGGATAATTATTTATGGGAGGAGGATGCTTCTCAAAGGGCAATAGAAACTGGTGGCGTTGCACGGTCAGGTACAGGGTTTTTGCAGGAGACAAGTGATTTGCAAGAAAGTGCTCCTCAACCCAGCACAAATGAACCAATCATGGATTTCAAATTATTTTGCCCCACCTTCCCCTGCTGACACGAAGCTTGACTGGAAAATGTCTTGCTTTTGGCCTCCTCTTACTGACTGCTCCAATTCCTCCATTTGCAGCTGCTGAATGTCCACCATAGGCCATTTTTAAACCTCCCTAAATGGGCTGACTCCCCCCACTGGCACTGGCACAGGGTCCCTCATAGTACAATGAAGTGTCTCTGACGCTGGTGGTGCACACCCAATGTCAGACACACCGTCGTAATATGAGGGACCCTGTGCCAGTACCGCTGCCCATGACCGAGTGTTCCCCCCAGCTCGAACAGTGCTCTACCACTTGCAAAACTTACCTCTCACTGCTCAATCACTGTTTAGTCTGTGCTGTTAATGGCACTGCCAATACAAATTTGTTGAAATGATAGATGACAGTTAAAATATACAGGGGCCCTGGCCTCCATTTAGACCAGTTAATACTTTGCGCGAACTACCACTGTCTGCTACTCAGCAGAGGAACACACCCCTGTACCTAGCTATGCCACCTGTTTATTTATGAACATTGTTTTGGCACACATTTAGCACACTTTACTAATTTGACCTACTGTGTCAGCCACTCCTTCCAGTTGTCCTCCACTGAACTAAGCTATGCCGCCTGTGTACTCCTGTTACCAATTTTGAACTGCATTTAGCCAACTTTTTTATTTTAGGCCTACTAAGTCTGTCTGCGCCGCTCGTAACAGCTGTCCTCCATTGAACAAAGCTATGCCGCCTGTTTACTCCTGTTACCATTTTTGAACTGCTTTGAGCCTACTTTTTTTAATGTGGGCCTACAAACTGTGTCTGCGCCACTCATTACAGCTGTCCTCCACTGAACAAAGCTATGCCACCTGTGTACTCCTGTTTCCACTTTGGAACTGCTTTGAGCCTACTTTTTTATTTTAGGCCTACTAAGTCTGTCTGCGCCACTTAATACAGTTGTCTTCCACTGAACAAAGCAATGCAGCCTGTGTACTCCTGTTTCCACTTTGGAACTGCTTTGAGCCTACTTTTTTATTTTAGGCCTACTAAGTCTGTCTGCGCCACTCAATACAGCTGTCCTCCATTGAACAAAGCTATGCTGCCTGTTTACTCCTGTTACCATTTTTGAACTGCTTGGAGCCTACTTTTTTAATGTGGGCCTATAAACTGTGTCTGCGCCACTCATTACAGCTGTCCTCCATTGAACAAAGCTATGCCGCCTGTTTACTCCTGTTACCAATTTTGAACTGCAGTTAGCCTACTTTTTTATTTTAGGCCTACTCCCTGTGTCTGTCTGAGCCACTCATTACAGCTGTCCTCCATTGAACAAAGCTATGCCGCCTGTGGACTCCAGTTAACAGTTTTGAACTGCATTTAGCCTACTTACTTATTTGGGCCTACTAACTGTGTCTGCCCCTCATTACAGCTGTCCTCCACTGAACAAAGCTGAGCCTCAATTTTCATCCTGTTTAGAATATGAAACTGCATTTGGCCTACGTGTTTGGTTGGGCCTACTAACGGTGTCTGCCGCTGCTTGTTGTTCTCTTCCACTGAACAAAGCTGAGCCTCAATTTTCATCCTGTTTCAGATATTCAACTGCATTTGGCCTACTTGTTTAGTTGGGACTACTAACGGTGTCTGCCGCTGCTTGTTGTTCTCCACTGAACAAAGGTGGTCCTCAAATTTTCATCCTGTTTCGAATATTAAACTGCATTTGGCCTACTTGTTTGGTTGGGCCTACTAACGGTGTCTGCCGCTGTTTGTTGTTCTCCTCCACTGAACAAAGATGAGCATCATTTTTCATTCTGTTTCGGATATTAAACTGCATTTGGCCTACTTGTTTGGTTGGGCCTGCTTCAAGTTGAGTGATTAATATACAGCAAATTGAGGATCAACAGAGGAGGTAGCCAACTGCACGGCTGATGTAGTAGGTGAGACGCCTAACACAACAGGGCCTTCCTGCTACAGTCAGCTTGTTTTTGTTACGGCTCAGAGGTGGTTTTAACCTTGCCATTCCATGGAGCTAAGCTAGCCAACTGGTCTACCGGGTAATAGGTGGTGTAATCTTCCCGCTAAATCTTGACACTTGCTCTGACTTACCATCTACGGGCGGCCACACGTAGTAAGACACACTAAAAAGGGCATTTGCAGAATAAAGGTGAGTTGCCTGAGCGAATAAGTTGAAGCCATGGGCAACTTGTTCTGTGTGTGCAGTCAGGGCCCCAATGGGATCCAGAACCGCTATACAGATTGAAAAAGGAAGCAGTGAAAGATGTGGGACCAATATTGAAAAAGGCAAAAATGCCAGAGTGTGGATGTTTGGATGTACAAAAAGGCACAGACAAGGGAAGAAAATAGCAAGTGAATAAATAGCGTCTGAGAGAGTGCAGCAGGACGGAAGTAAGGTGTATTATGAATGTTTTGATGCTCAAAAGTCCGACTATGACCGACACATTATTGCTGCGGTCATACCTTTGTATAACCAGAGACCCAGACAAGACAGATGGACTTGGAAACACTGTGGTCAGATAAACCCAGACTGGAGAAATACTTGTATGATCTGTGCTGCAACTCGACCTAAGTGAATTGCACTGAATCCTGTTCAGACAAGATCACATGTAGTGACATAAGAAGCTGACACAGGATAGTGGTTAGTGGGTAGTGGGGACATTGACTTTTTGGGAGCAAGCTGACAGTAATCCTTTTCGGAAGGAGCTGTAGACCAGCATGTCATGTCACCCCCAACCGGACATCTAGTCACCCCCACCACCAGAGAACCAACCACATCAGGTAGGGTAAGACAGATACAGGAGTATTATCCCTGGAGGCCCTCTGACTAGCTAGCTACGCTAAAACAATTGGCTGACCCTGAGAACCAACCTTTCCCATTTTACAGTCAAAGACAATATGATGGACGTATAAGTATACCTGGGCAGACCTAGAGAGTTTGGTGAGCACAAAAGCAGGTGACGTACTAGAACGCAAATTAAGACTTTTACAGATGTGACAAAAGGAGAGAGTGTAGAGATGTACTCTGGACGGTTACAGCTAAAATGGGTAGACATGGGGTACAGTCCCATAAACCCACTCAATGTTAAAATATTGGTAAATACATTTATTGTCGGTATGACCAAAGGCTTATGAGACACAGTACAGACAGCCAGACCTGAATGGAGAAATGTAAGACCTACTGAAGGTTGCTAAAGGAGTTGAACAAACTAGGACAATAAGATGATGTGTCATGTATGCTGGAGCACAAGGAAAACAGTAGAGACATAGTAAGGGACCTAAGGACTTAGAAACAGTGAAGTGCTGGAATTGTGGAGAAAATGGACACTCAGACCAATCTTCCACCTCCTTCACCTTCAGACTAGGAAACTGACAACCCAGTGACAAATGTGTGCCCTGTCCCCTCCGGACCTGGTCCTGCCTTGATGACCACCATACTAATGCTGGGAGGGAAATAGACAGAATTCTTGATTGACACTGGGGCAGCCGGAACTGTGGTACAAAAAGACTTGATAATGCCAGACATGATTACTGACGAGACTGTTGAATGCGTGAGGGTAGGGGGACAAGAGACTGAAGCCCCTATGACTAAACAAAAAAGACTAGAGTCACGAGACAGCCAAGAGGTGCTTACAAACTTATTGTTAGTGACAATACCCCTATGAATTGCTGGGAGCAGAGTTGAGTGCTGTCTAGGCCACTATACAGTACTCACCTATATTACAGTATACAGTATTAGGCCGGCTTCACACTCAGCGTATGAAAATACGGTCCGTATATTACGGCCGTAATACGCTGACAAGTCCCGAAAATAGTGGTCCGTAGCTCCTCCGTAGGCAGGGTGTTTCAGCGTTTTTTGCGCATGGCATCCTCCGTATGTAATCCGTATGTCATCCGTACTGCGTGTTTTTCTCGCAGGCTTGCAAAACCAACATACGGCTATACAAGGGATCCATGTGTAAAAAAAACCAAAAACATATATAATGTATATATACAGTGGGGCAAAAAAGTATTTAGTCAGTCAGCAATAGTGCAAGTTCCACCACTTAAAAAGATGAGAGGCGTCTGTAATTTACATCATAGGTAGACCTCAACTATGGGAGACAAACTGAGAAAAAAAATCCAGAAAATCACATTGTCTGTTTTTTTAACAATTTATTTGCATATTATGGTGGAAAATAAGTATTTGGTCAGAAACAAAATTTCATCTCAATACTTTGTAATATATCCTTTGTTGGCAATGACAGAGGTCAAACATTTTCTGTAAGTCTTCACAAGGTTGCCACACACTGTTGTTGGTATGTTGGCCCATTCCTCCATGCAGATCTCCTCTAGAGCAGTGATGTTTTTGGCTTTTCGCTTGGCAACACGGACTTTCAACTCCCTCCAAAGGTTTTCTATAGGGTTGAGATCTGGAGACTGGCTAGGCCACTCCAGGACCTTGAAATGCTTCTTACGAAGCCACTCCTTCGTTGCCCTGGCGGTGTGCTTTGGATCATTGTCATGTTGAAAGACCCAGCCACACTTCATCTTCAATGCCCTTGCTGATGGAAGAAGGTTTGCACTCAAAATCTCACGATACATGGCCCCATTCATTCTTTCATGTACCCGGATCAGTCGTCTGGGCCCCTTGGCAGAGAAACAGCCCCAAAGCATGATGTTTCCACCACCATGCTTTACAGTAGGTATGGTGTTTGATGGATGCAACTCAGTATTCTTTTTCCTCCAAACACGACAAGTTGTGTTTCTACCAAACAGTTCCAGTTTGGTTTCATCAGACCATAGGACATTCTCCCAAAACTCCTCTGGATCATCCAAATGCTCTCTAGCAAACTTCAGACGGGCCCGGACATGTACTGGCTTAAGCAGTGGGACACGTCTGGCACTGCAGGATCTGAGTCCATGGTGGCGTAGTGTGTTACTTATGGTAGGCCTTGTTACATTGGTCCCAGCTCTCTGCAGTTCATTCACTAGGTCCCCCCGCGTGGTTCTGGGATTTTTGCTCACCGTTCTTGTGATCATTCTGACCCCACGGGGTGGAATTTTGCGTGGAGCCCCAGATCGAGGGAGATTATCAGTGGTCTTGTATGTCTTCCATTTTCTAATTATTGCTCCCACTGTTGATTTCTTCACTCCAAGCTGGTTGGCTATTGCAGATTCAGTCTTCCCAGCCTGGTGCAGGGCTACAATTTTGTTTCTGGTGTCCTTTGACAGCTCTTTGGTCTTCACCATAGTGGAGTTTGGAGTCAGACTGTTTGAGGGTGTGCACAGGTGTCTTTTTATACTGATAACAAGTTTAAACAGGTGCCATTACTACAGGTAATGAGTGGAGGAAAGAGGAGACTCTTAAAGAAGAAGTTACAGGTCTGTGAGAGCCAGAAATCTTGATTGTTTGTTTCTGACCAAATACTTATTTTCCACCATAATATGCAAATAAATTGTTAAAAAAACAGACAATGTGATTTTCTGGATTTTTTTTTCTCAGTTTGTCTCCCATAGTTGAGGTCTACCTATGATGTAAATTACAGACGCCTCTCATCTTTTTAAGTGGTGGAACTTGCACTATTGCTGACTGACTAAATACTTTTTTGCCCCACTGTATATATATATATATATATATATATATATATATATATATATATATATATATATATATATGTCAGTAGACACATGTATGTATATATATTAATATTTCATCCAGCGCGATATAGCAGAAAGCCGGTAATTCAATTACCGGCTTTTGCTTTCTCCTTCCTAAACCCGACATGATATGAGACATAGTTTACATACAGTAAACCATCTCATATCACCATTTTTTTTGCATATTCCACACTACTAATGTCAGTAGTGTGTCTATGCAAAATTTGGCCGTTCTAGCTAGTAAATTAAAGGGTTAAATGGCGGAAAAAATTGGCGTGGGCTCCTGCACAATTTTCTCCGCCAGAGTAGTAAAGCCAGTGACTGAGGGCAGATATTAATAGCCTGGAGAGGGTCCATGGTTATTGGCCCCCCCCTGGCTAAAAACACCTGCCCCCAGCCACCCCAGAAAAGGCACATCTGGAAGATGCGCCTATTCTGGCACTTGGCCACTCTCTTCCCATTCCCGTGTAGCGGTGGGATATGGGGTAATGAAGGGTTAATGCCACCTTGCTATTGTAAGGTGACATTAAGCCTAATTAATAATGGAGATGCGTCAATTATGACACCTATCCATTATTAATCCAATACTAGTAAAGGGTTAAAAAAACACACATTATTAAAAATTAATTTAATGAAATAAAAACAAAGGTTGTTGCATTAATTTATTCTACTCTCAATCCACTCACTGAAGACCCTCGATCTGTAAATAAATAAAAAATAATAAACCAACAATATACATACCTTCCGAGGATCTGTCACGTCCAACGATGTAAATCCATCTGAAGGGGTTAAAATATTTTGCAGCCACGAGCTCCGCTAATGCAGCTGCTCATGTCTGCAAAACCCCAGAGAATGTAGGTAAAGTAGGTCATTGACCTATATTTACCTGCATTTGCGGTGAGGCGCCCTCTGCTGGCTGTTCCTAGATCGTGGGAACTTTCCTAGAAAGCTCCCTGGCTCGAGATCATATGAGGACAACCTAGGAAAGTTCCCACGATCTAGGAACAGCCAGCAGAGGGCGTCTCACCGTAAATGCAGGTAAATATAGGTCATTGACCTACTTTAACTACATTCTCCGGGGTTTTGCAGACATGAGCAGCTGCATTAGCAAAGCTCGTGGCTGCAAAATATTTTAACCCCTTCAGATGGATTTACATCGTTGGACGTGACAGATCCTCGGAAGGTATGTATATTGTTGTTTTTTTTAATTTTTTTTTATTTACAGATTGAGGGTCTTCAGTGAGTGGATTGAGAGTAGAATAAATTAATACAACCTTTGTGATTTTTTTCATTAAATTACTTTTTAATAAGGTGTTTGTGTCTTTTTTAACCCTTTACTAGTATTGGATTAAATATGGATAGGTGTCATAATTGACGCCTCTCCATTATTAATTTGGCTTAATGTCACCTTACAATAGCAAGGTGGCATTAACCCTTCATTACCCCATATCCCACCGCTACAAGGGAGTGGGAAGAGAGTGGCCAAGTGCCAGAATAGGCGCATCTTCCAGATGTGCCTGTTCTGGGGTGGCTGGGGGCAGATGTTTTTAGCCAGGGGGGGCCCAATAACCGTGGACCCTCTCCAGGCTATTAATATCTGCCCTCAGTCACTGGCTTTACTACTCTGGCGGAGAAAATTGTGCGGGAGCCCACGCCAATTTTTTCCGCCATTTAACCCTTTAATTTACTAGCTAGAACGGACAAATTTTGCACATACACACTACTGACATTAGTAGTGTGGAATATGCAAAAAAAAATGGTGATATGAGATGGTTTACTGTATGTAAACCATGTCTCATATCATGTCGGGTTTAGGAAGGAGAAAGCAAAAGCCGGTAATTGAATTACCGACTTTCTGCTATATCGCGCTGGAGGAAATAATAATTATATATATATATATATATATATATGTGTCTACTGACATATATATATATATATTCTATGTGTACACATTTATTCTACCTATTCTACTGTAAGCTGTCAGTGTGATTTTACTGTACACCGCACTGAATTACCGGCTTTTCTCGCTAACACCGCTGCGTATTTCTCGCAAGTCACACTGCTGGTCCGTGTGTAATCCGTATTTTTGGGGCTTCCATAGACTTCCATTGACGTTTTATTTGCGCAATACGGTGACAAACGCAGCATGCTGCCATTTTCTACGGCCGTAGAAAGCCGTATAATACTGATCAGTTTAATACGGCAGATAGGAGCAGGGGCATAGAGAATAATTGTGCCGTACGTTTTGTGAGTTTTACGGACGTAGTTTCTGCGCTCTTACGTCCGTAAAACTCGCAAGTGTGAGGCCGGCCTAACAGTCACAAGTCCCCTTTCATATAAACACTTGGGGTAGAGGGACGCCAGGGTCTTCCACGTGCACATTATACCACAGGTAAATCATGCCCTATTATAGTTACACTTAATTCCATTAATTTGCCAGGTTAGTAGTTTCCTTACACAAGATGGTATAGTTACCGTCTATTTTGAGGTTGTCTTCATATGATATATAGTTTTTTAGCCATTCAATATATTGACTCAAACCATAGTCACTGTTTATTTGTCTTTTCCACTTCTTATACCTTATCGCAAGCAACTGGCATTGATATTTGGTATTTTTCAAATCCCTTTTTGTATTTGGAACTGTTGGTTATGGATTTATATAGGGCTGTTACTTTCTTAGAATAAGCTTGTGCTTTGCTGTGGCCTATGGCATTGTGCTCCCCCGTTTTATGTTTCAGTATCTTTCGTAATTATATATATATTTTAATGTATATAATTTTCTTTTGGTAACATATTTTGTGAATCAAATTTAGTTCTTAAGGGGTTCTCTACCCAATCAAATACAGGTATAAATAATATTTGGACATTAATGTGTGACTTATATAAACACTTGTGTAATATGGCAGAAACGGTGTATATGGCAAGAGTAGTGAAAGTAACACCTGACACCAGAATGTCTGAGGACAGGGAAAAGAGTCAGGTACCAGACACCGTTTGGGCAAGGGGAAAATCTGATATGGGTCGGCTGCCCATTCCCCCTGTCATGATAAATTATTAGAAGGAACCACTCCTCCTAATCCTAAGTTAACTATCTACAACTAAATGTTAAGAAAACCAAGGAGTTGGTGGCCAACTATAGCAGGATAAAGATGGAATGCTTACCGATCACTATTGCTGGTCAGGAGGTAGAGCAGGTGGAGAGGTACAAATATTTGGGGGTCCATTTGGATAGCAAACTGGACTGGAGATGCCACTCAGAGTTTGTCTACAAGAAGGGGATGAGCAGATTGTATTTCCTAAGGAAACTGAGGTCTTTTAATGTGGGCAGCAAAATGTTAGAAATGTTCTACCAATCTGTGGTGGCAAGTGCCATCTTTTTTGCAATCACGTGCTGGGGTAGTAGTGTGCGGCCTCTGATGCTAATAAGCTGAATAAGATTATTAAGAAGGCAAGTTCTGCTGTGGGCTGCAATCTGGACTCTTTTGGGGAGGTAGTGGAGAGAAGAACTCTGAAAAAGTGTATGGCAATTATGAACAATAATGCACATCCATTATATGAGCTATTCATGAGACAAGAGCACCTTCAGCAACCGGCTAATACTTCTGAGGTGTAAGAAGGAAAAATATAGGAAATCGTTTGTGCCAACTGCCATGGGAATGTACAACAATAACATTAGGGTTAAACCACCAAGGTGAATGTCTACTTATTTCTCTACATTTCAGTTCACTCGTTGTGTATGTCCTATTCTAATGTATAATGTTCTTCTGTCAACTCCACTGTCATGTCAACTATGTCATTCCTTTATGATTTTTATGATTTAAGTTGTGCTGCTGTGATACCATAATTTCCCACGGGATCAATAAAGTGTATCATATCGTATCGTATCTCTTCTCTGGTTGGCCAGAAGCCTAACCGGTAAAATGTGCAAATGCTAAAGCGACTGCAGACAAACTGATGAAAGAACTGATCTGCAGGTATGTGGTGTCCTAGAAACCATAGAGAGCGATAGGGACACACTTCACGGGAAAAATAGTGAGGGAAGTCATGCAGGTCCTGGGAGTACAGCAAGCATATCATGCACCATATAGACCACAAAGTAGTGGGAAAGTGGAGAGACTAAACGGGACACTTAACCTGAAAAATCAAAGGCCACGGCAGACAAAGGAAAGAGCGGGGTAGAGTGTTTGTCTCTTGCATTCTTGTCAGACACACTCCAAATAGAAAGACAGGCTTGTCTCCTTCTGAAGTCCTGTTTGGTAGTGCCCCAAAGACTGGTCTGTACTTCCCACAGGTGCTACAAATGCAACACGGTGCTATGACCGCCCATGTCCAGGCCTTACAGAAAAGACTTAATGTGGTGCATAAACATGTGTTCTCATCCATTCCAGATCCTAATGCCAGTGCAGACGTACATCAGCTGAATCCAGGTGATCGGTGGTCATACACAGACGTACATCAGCTGAATCCAGGTGATTGGTGGTCATACACAGACGTGCATCAGCTGAATCCAGGTGATTGGTGGTCATACACAGACGTACATCAGCTGAATCCAGGTGATTGGTGGTCATACACAGACGTACATCAGCTGTATCCAGGTGATTGGTGGTCATACACAGACGTACATCAGCTGAATCCAGGTGATTGGTGGTCATACACAGACGTACATCAGCTGTATCCAGGTGATTGGTGGTCATACACAGACGTGCATCAGCTGAATCCAGGTGATTGGTGGTCATACACAGACGTGCATCAGCTGAATCCAGGTGATTGGTGGTCATACACAGACGTACATCAGCTGTATCCGGGTGATTGGTGGTCATACACAGACGTACATCAGCTGAATCCGGGTGATTGGTGGTCATACACAGACGTGCATCAGCTGAATCCAGGTGATTGGTGGTCATACACAGACGTGCATCAGCTGAATCCAGGTGATTGGTGGTCATACACAGACGTGCATCAGCTGAATCCAGGTGATTGGTGGTCATACACAGACGTGCATCAGCTGAATCCAGGTGATTGGTGGTCATACACAGACGTGCATCAGCTGAATCCAGGTGATTGGTGGTCATACACAGACGTGCATCAGCTGAATCCAGGTGATTGGTGGTCATACACAGACGTACATCAGCTGTATCCAGGTGATTGGTGGTCATACACAGACGTACATCAGCTGTATCCAGGTGATTGGTGGTCATACACAGACGTACATCAGCTGAATCCAGGTGATTGGTGGTCATACACAGACGTACATCAGCTGAATCCAGGTGATTGGTGGTCATACACAGACGTACATCAGCTGAATCCAGGTGATTGGTGGTCATACACAGACGTACGTCAGCTGAATCCAGGTGATTGGTGGTCATACACAGACGTACGTCAGCTGAATCCAGGTGATCGGTGGTCATACACAGACGTACGTCAGCTGAATCCAGGTGATCGGTGGTCATACACAGACGTACGTCAGCTGAATCCAGGTGATCGGTGGTCATACACAGACGTACGTCAGCTGAATCCAGGTGATCGGTGGTCATACACAGACGTACGTCAGCTGTATCCAGGTGATCGGTGGTCATACACAGACGTGCGTCAGCTGAATCCAGGTGATCGGTGGTCATACACAGACGTGCGTCAGCTGAATCCAGGTGATCGGTGGTCATACACAGACGTGCGTCAGCTGAATCCAGGTGATCGGTGGTCATACACAGACGTGCGTCAGCTGAATCCAGGTGATCGGTGGTCATACACAGACGTGCGTCAGCTGAATCCAGGTGATTGGTGGTCATACACAGACGTGCGTCAGCTGAATCCAGGTGATTGGTGGTCATACACAGACGTGCGTCAGCTGAATCCAGGTGATTGGTGGTCATACACAGACGTGCGTCAGCTGAATCCAGGTGATCGGTGGTCATACACAGACGTGCGTCAGCTGTATCCGGGTGATCGGTGGTCATACACAGACGTACGTCAGCTGAATCCAGGTGATCGGTGGTCATACACAGACGTACGTCAGCTGTATCCAGGTGATCGGTGGTCATACACAGACGTACATCAGCTGAATCCAGGTGATCGGTGGTCATACACAGACGTACGTCAGCTGAGTCCAGGTGATCGGTGGTCATACACAGACGTACGTCAGCTGTATCCGGGTGATCGGTGGTCATACACAGACGTACGTCAGCTGAATCCAGGTGATCGGTGGTCATACACAGACGTACGTCAGCTGTATCCAGGTGATCGGTGGTCATACACAGACGTACGTCAGCTGTATCCAGGTGATCGGTGGTCATACACAGACGTACGTCAGCTGTATCCAGGTGATCGGTGGTCATACACAGACGTACGTCAGCTGTATCCAGGTGATCGGTGGACATACACAGACGTACATCAGCTGAATCCAGGTGATCGGTGGTCATACACAGACGTACATCAGCTGAATCCAGGTGATCGGTGGTCATACACAGACGTACATCAGCTGAATCCAGGTGATCGGTGGTCATACACAGACGTACATCAGCTGAATCCAGGTGATCGGTGGTCATACACAGACGTGCGTCAGCTGTATCCGGGTGATCGGTGGTCATACACAGACGTACGTCAGCTGAATCCAGGTGATCGGTGGTCATACACAGACGTACGTCAGCTGTATCCAGGTGATCGGTGGTCATACACAGACGTACGTCAGCTGAATCCAGGTGATCGGTGGTCATACACAGACGTACGTCAGCTGAGTCCAGGTGATCGGTGGTCATACACAGACGTACGTCAGCTGTATCCGGGTGATCGGTGGTCATACACAGACGTACGTCAGCTGAATCCAGGTGATCGGTGGTCATACACAGACGTACGTCAGCTGTATCCAGGTGATCGGTGGTCATACACAGACGTACGTCAGCTGTATCCAGGTGATCGGTGGTCATACACAGACGTACGTCAGCTGTATCCAGGTGATCGGTGGTCATACACAGACGTACGTCAGCTGTATCCAGGTGATCGGTGGACATACACAGACGTACATCAGCTGAATCCAGGTGATCGGTGGTCATACACAGACGTACATCAGCTGAATCCAGGTGATTGGTGGTCATACACAGACGTACATCAGCTGAATCCAGGTGATCGGTGGTCATACACAGACGTACGTCAGCTGTATCCAGGTGATCGGTGGTCATACACAGACGTACGTCAGCTGTATCCAGGTGATCGGTGGACATACACAGACGTACATCAGCTGAATCCAGGTGATCGGTGGTCATACACAGACGTACATCAGCTGAATCCAGGTGATCGGTGGTCATACACAGACGTACATCAGCTGTATCCAGGTGATTGGTGGTCATACACAGACGTACATCAGCTGAATCCAGGTGATTGGTGGTCATACACAGACGTACATCAGCTGTATCCAGGTGATTGGTGGTCATACACAGACGTACATCAGCTGAATCCAGGTGACTGGTGGTCATACACAGACGTACATCAGCTGTATCCAGGTGATTGGTGGTCATACACAGACGTACATCAGCTGAATCCAGGTGATTGGTGGTCATACACAGACGTACATCAGCTGAATCCAGGTGATTGGTGGTCATACACAGACACGTGAGAAGGAGCCTAGACCCACAGTTTGATGGTCCGGTTTAAAGTCCAGCTGACCACATTCACCTCAGTGAAACCTGAGGGAAAGCCCACCTGGATCCATGCCAGTCACTGCAAAAAGATCTTTTCACCAGCAGAATGACGATTCTCCTAATCACCGTGCTGGCAGTGGTAGGATGTTTGCACCTTACAGAGACACTGGATGAACTTTTAAATGTTGACAAGGACATCAAACTTATTCAACATCTTGCTTTTCTTATAAAAGACGTGGAAGGACAAAACTGCCTTACTGTTGGATCTGAACACACAGCCTAGTATCTGCAAGGACTATGCTGTACTTAGCCTTTACCCCTGGATCCAAGGAAGGTATTAGCACCACACTGCTCAGACAATGAGACTTGGACTCAGATTTTCTAGGTTCCTTAAGGCTCTTAATGAGACTAATACAATAGAGACTCCTTTTAAAATCCAGCCAATTGGCTTAGCGGCCTAGGGGGATGGATTTTTTTGGTATTTTACAGACTTGTATGCAAATTTTTTTGCTTTGCTTTTTGTTTTATGTAGCCGTAAAAGCGCTAATATATGTATTACCTAAAGGTACCTTCACACTAAACGATATCGCTAGCGATCCGTGACGTTGCAGCGTCCTGGCTAGCGATATCGTTCAGTGTGACACGCAGCAGCGATCAGGATCCTGCTGTGATGTCGCTGGTTGGGGCTAGAAGGCCAGCACTTTATTTGGTCGCTGGATCTCCCGCTGACATCGCTGAATCGGCGTGTGTGACGCCGATTCAGCGATGTCTTCGCTGGTAACCAGGGTAAACATCGGGTTACTAAGCGCAGGGCCGCGCTTAGTAACCCGATGTTTACCCTGGTTACCATCGTAAAAGTTAAAAAAAACAAACACTACATACTTACCTACCGCTGTCTGCTCCCGGCGCTCTGCTTCTCTGCTCTGGCTGTGAGCACAGCGGCCGGAAAGCAGAGCGGTGACGTGGCAGGTAGGCCACAGAGAAGTATGTTGCAGTAGTCGAGGCGGGAGATCATTAGGGCATGCACGAGCACCTTGGTAGTGTGGGTTAAGGAAAGGACGGATTCTGGAAATATTTTTGAGCTGGAGGCGACAAGAGGTGGCGAGAGCTTGGAAGTGCGGTTTGAAGGACAGGGCAGAGTCCAGGGTTACTCCGAGGTAGCGGATTTTGGGGATTTTTTGTGATTTCATTTATTTTAATAGATAGATCAGGTAAGGAAGATATGCATGATGGAGGAAAGATAATGAGTTCAGATTTGTCCACATTAACATAGTTAGTAAGGCCGAAAAAAGACATTTGTCCATCCAGTTCAGCCTATATTCCATCATAATAAATCCCCAGATCTACTTCCTTCTACAGAAACTAATAATTGTATGATACAATATTGTTCTGCTCCAGGAAGACATCCAGGCCTCTCTTGAACCCCTCTTGAACCATTGAGCTTGAGGAAGCGAGAGGAGAAGGAGGATATGGCTGATAGACACTCTGGGATTCTGGACAGCAGAGCGGTGACATCTGGGCCAGAGAGGTAGATCTGAGTATCATCGGCATATAGATGGTACTGGAAGTCATAGGACCTTATGAGTTGTCCCAGGCCGAGTGTATAGATTGAGAAGAGTAAGGGTCCTAGGACAGAGCCTTGGGGGACACCAACAGAGAGGGGGCGAGATGAAGAGGTAGTATGGGAGTAGGAAACGCTAAATGTGCGGTTGGCAAGGTATGAGGAGATCCAGGATAGGGCAAGGTCTTTGACCCCAAAGGAAGAGAGGACCTGTAGTAGGAGGCAGTGGTCAACTGTGTCGAAGGCAGAGGACAGGTCTAGGAGGAGGAGTATAGAGAATTGTCTGTTAGCTTTGGTTGTAAGTAAGTCGTTAGTAATTTTGGTCAGGGCAGTCTCAGTGGAATGGTGGGGACGGAAGCCACATTGTAGGTTGTCGAAGAGAGAGTTAGATGCAAAGTGAGAGGAAAGTTCAGCATGGACGTGCTGCTCAAGGAGTTTGGAGGCAAATAGGAGCAAAGATATGGGGCGATAGCTGGACATAGCGCTCGGGTCAAGGGAAGGCTTTTTGAGGATAGGTGTGATTGTGGCATGTTTGAAGGCAGAGGGGAAGGTACCAGAAGTTAGTGAAAGGCTGAAGAGATGGGTTAGGGATGGGATTAGTGTGGTGGTGAGGTTGGGGAGGAGGTGGGTTGGGGTCAAGTGCACAAGTGGTGAGGTGTGATTTGGAGAGAAGATGAGCAAGCTCCCCTGCAGAGATTTTCAGTGTTCAATGAGGTATTAAAATCTTACTTATCACAGTGGGTGTACTCATTTATGCCTAACACGGTTTATTAAAGTTTATAAAGCACAGTGAACATAACTACAGTTTCTTTCCTGTGTGACTTCTCATGTCTAACAAGATTTGATTTATTACTATGCTTTTCTTATATAGTGCGATCTTATTCCGCAGCTCTTTACACACATTATCATCGCTGTCCCCAATGGGGCTCACAATCTAAATTATATATAATTAATAATCAGAACTCTCTAAAGAAAACCAAAACCAATCGGAGGGTAACACTTCATCAAAAATTAATACATGACCAATGACCATAATGATGCCCCCGGAAATAGCAGAGCGAAACGCTTGTCGGGGTGGAGGGATGCAAGACTTTCGTTACCTGTGGATACCCTTCTAGGTAAAACTAATTCCTTTAAACTTGTATTTATATCTATTGACTTTATTGAGATCCACCCTAGGCACTAATAATTATAAACTGCACTTCATTATCTTGATTCACATGCATACAGTACACTGGTACTATGGTATCAGGAATATGATGTATTGATTGTCTATTATCAAGCACACGGAGCTCTGCTACATCCAAGAGCTGAGTACAGACACACGCTGAGGGCTTTTCCGACCCCCTTCCTCCAATACAGCTGTAATGTGAAACCAGTGTGCTGGGAGCAGGCCTTCTCCGCTTTGTGTAAGAGCATGGTGGGGGGGGATTCCCTATGTTCTCTTAAACTGGTATATAATTGTGCAGCTTAGGTCTGGAAGCAGGACAAATACATTTTTGGCCTTTGCATTGGCCGGGCCATCACCCAGTGTGTTTTCTAAGAGCAGCGCCTAGCAGAAACGGAGGAACGGATTACGACTTAACCCCTTTCTGACCTCGGATGGGATACTACGTCCAAGGTCAGATCCCCTGCTTTGATGCGAGCTCCAGCGATGAGCCTGCATCAAAGCCAGGACATGTCAGCTGTTTTGAAAAGCTGACATGTGCCCGCAATAGCGGTGGGTGGAATCGCGATTCACACGCTACTATTAACTAGTTAAATGCCGCTGTCAAACGCTGACAACGGCATTTAACTAGCGCTTCCGGCCATCGGCCGGAAATGCGCGCATCGCTGACCCCATCACGTGATCGGGGGTCAGCGATGCGTCGGCATGACAACCAGAGGTCTATTGAAGACCTCTATGGGTGTTGATGCCGGATTGCTGTGAGAGCCACCCTGTGGTCGGCGCTCATAGCAATGCAGCAATTCTACTACATAGGAGCGATCTGAGCTTCGCTCCTATGTAGCAGAGCCGATCAGGCTATGCCAGCTTCTAGCCTCCCATGGAGACTATTGAAGCATGGCAAAAATAAAATAAAAATGTTTTAAAAAATATGAAAAAAAAAATATATATATAAAAGTTTAAATCACCCTCCTTTCGGCCCATTTAAAATAAAACAATAAAAAAATAAATAAAATATACACGTATTTTGTATCACCGCGTTCAGAATTGCCCGATCTATCAATAAAAAAAAGGATCAACCTGATCAGTAAACAACATAGCAAGAAAAAAATTCAAAACGCCAGAATTACGTTTTTTGGTCTCCGCGACATTGCATTAAAATGCAATAACGGGCGATCAAATGAACGTATCTGCACCAAAATGGTATCATTAAAAACGTCAGCTCAGCACGCAATAAATAAGCCCTCACCTGACTCTAGATCATGAAAAATTTTGTAATTTTTTTTCACCACTTAGATAAAATGTAACCTAGTCATGTTTGGGTCTATGAACTTGTAATGACCTGGAGAATCATAATGGCAGGTCAGTGTTAGCATTTAATGAACCTAGCAAAAAAGCCAAACAAAACCAGTGTGGGATTGCACTTTCTTTGCAATTTCACCGCACTTGGAATTTTTTTCCCGTTTTCTAGTACATGGCATGCTAAAACCAATGATGTCGTTCAAAAGTACAACTTGACAGAATTTAGGGCACCAGCGCACTACTAATACTGTGCATCGAATAAAGAGGGGTGCAGAAGAGTGGTAATATAATGACAATGAAGAAAAAAGAGGAAAAAAGAACCACTCTAAAACACTGCACACCACAATGGGTATTGAAATATATATAAAAAAGGCAAACTTTATTGATGCAAAGATAAAAACATTAAAAACAAGTGAACACACCGAAAAGTCCCCACAATGATCCGTAAAAGTAGCGGTGGCCAAACAGGGGCATATACCCTGCAAGTAATGCAGAGGTAAAGTATCACATAACCTAAGCAATATGTATATCTAAATAACAAGTCAATATAATGAACATACACTAAATACAAAGCATAAGGGTGGCCCTGTATAGCTGCGCCTCTTAGATGAACACAAAGTTCCCTGAATGGAAAATATATGTAATGTTCATAAACGTCCGGGTAAGAACACAGACCCTATCCAAAGGTATAGAAAAAGATGGCAGAAATGATCAATACCTGTATGTCAGCAAAAAGTCCAATCGACCAAAGTCAAAGAACAGGGTACAAGAGGAAAAGGCAGATGCGCCAGGTACTCTACATCTGGGGCTGCAATGGCCATATACCCGAAATATACATGAAGGTCCTAGGCCCAGCCATACGGAGCTATCAGAGCAAAACCGCCAGGAAAACAATGTGTGAGGAGGCAGGGATCAGAGCGGGGAGAGACCCCACGCGTATCGCCGTTACAGGGACGGCTTCGTCAGGGGAAGGGTGCTGAACCAACCATCAATGTCCGCTTAAATACCTTTTAGGTGTGACAGGAATTGGGCGAGGAACGCCGGAGACCGGAACTGACGCACGATGAGGGCGGAAGAACATGAACGGCAGACGTCTCTGCCAATACTGCGCAATGCGCATGCGCCCGAAATTTACAGTGCAGCGCATTGTGCACAATAAAACAAGGAGCCACGGATGGAAAAATATGTACACCAATGGATGTGGTATATGAAGGGGATGTACCCCACTCACAGCCACTACAGGAAAACCTGACAGTCTAAAGTAACAGCAGACAAACATAAACATGAATGGACACAAAAGGGATAGAAGATAAGGACAACGGACAATAGGATCTGTGAATGAAAAAAGCTATAAGGTAAAGCAGCTTAAATAAACAACAAAACCACCATGCCTACTGAAAAATATGTTTATTGATTAGCAACATACCTAGAAGGTTCAAAGGACAGAGGAATGCATGAAAGGAGAGACATTACTAGTCGTACAGATATATATATCTGATAAGATAAAAAGGACCTGTCTCACAACTTAATCCAATTCCCAATGGCTAATGATGTTAACCAAAGCGTAAAAACGGTCTGGGGAAGATTCGACCAGGTATATCTAAATAGTGATAAGCAGAACAATAAAGGCATACGAGTCCAAGGAATAATTTCACGAATCCTGCATACCGAAACCGATAGCACCAAGCTGAGACATACAGGTACTGACCTATAGAGACAGGGCTATGGAAGATAGACAATGCAAGAGAAAAATAGTAATGATCCATAGAGGTAATGGATAAGTGGGCACTGATAACAGGGGCACCAAAATTGAAGAAATATACCGAGGTCCTATAACAGTGTAATAGTTGTGAAACGCCAGCTACCTTAGAAAGTTCGGACAATAGAGCTCAATGGGATTAATGTACTTAAAAAGAGACAGTTGTACAATATTTATAGCGCACATAAATCCATGTTACACCGAGTGGGGCGACAGAATGTCTCCTTGCTAATGAGGCTCTACATAAAGTAGGCATACGTAGTCCGGCTGGTGTATCCATTCGCAATGTACAGACGTTTGGTATTTGGTCCATATCTTCATAATTCCTCATCACCGATGGTCCTCTCTCCAAATTGGCAAAGATAAATGTTGAAGCGTGTATGTAAAAACCAGATCATGCTTGAGTCCCTATTTCGAAACTGCTGTATATTGTCCAAAAGGCATATAAATAACCAAGTAATGCTGGACCAACCTGGAAGAGGACATACAAAACATATGGTAACAGAGTAGTTCAGCCTAAGAAGCCCGTAAAGAGGAGGTCCTCATTAATACCAAGAGGTGCAGCAGAGTGTAGTAGGAAAATCCAACGGGCTTCAGCTTGCAAAAGTTTTCGTTCAAGGGATTCCCCTCTGCCCGAACTCCTGACATGTTCCAAACCCACAATCTTGGTGCCTGTATGTCTGCCTGCATGGTGTGATAAAAAATGAGAAGCCACCGTAGTGAGAAGTTTCTCCCTACGAGCATCAGCCGACGCAGTATTGATGGTAGATGTTTCTGCATGCGTCGGCGCAGCTCTTGGGATGTTTGTCCCACATATATAAGTGGGCATGGGCAGACGATTGCATATATGACATTGGTAGTCTTACAGTTAATGTATGATTTTAGCCCATGCTTAATGCCGTCAGTAGGGTTACAGAAACAATCTCTGACTGGATGCATATATTGGCAGATGTTGCAATCTCCACACGGGAAGGAGCCCCTCAATATGATGCCGCGATTTAGTCTGGTAGTAGGCCTGGTGTAATGGCTCCGTGTGAGAATATCTCTCAGATTCGGTGCCCTCCTCGCAGTGATTAGTGGCCGTTCGCTGACAATTTGCGATGTTACTAAATCTGTAGTGAGGATGCCCCAGTATTTCTGTAAGATGTCTCTTACCTTGGACCAATGGGTGTTGTATCCAGTAATGAAATGGATGAATTTGTCCGGTGGTTTCTTCTTTGGCTCCAACAGGGAAACCTGCAACTGACACTTGGCTCTCCGGTACGCTTGAGAAATACATCTTTTGGGATAAGTCCTTCTTTTAAATCTTCTGGTCACATCTTGTGCTTCTTTTTGAAAGTCATCATCGAGTGTGCAGTTCCTCCTGGATCTAAGGAACTGCCCAATGGGGACCCCCTTTTTGGTGTGGAATGGATGGAAACTGCGGAATTCCAAAAGATTATTAGTGGCTGTGGGTTTGCGATATAGGCAAGTTGTCAAATTGCCATTATGACACATGACGTTGAGGTCCAGGAAACTCACCGAGGAGGGAGAATACGAAAAGGTCAAGAAAATGTTGAACAGATTGTCGTTGTGCGAGTTTATAAAGGTCCCAACTTCCTCCTGGGAGCCTGACCAGATAAAAAACACGTCGTCAATATATCTGTACCAACAGCGTACCTTAGATTTAAACCACGTGGAATTGTAGACGATCGTAGACTCCCACCACCCTAGAAAAAGATTAGCCAGAACTGGGGCACAGCGGGCCCCCATTGCCACACCGGAGACTTGGAGGTAAAAATTTCTGTCAAATAAGAAGAAATTATGCTTGAGAATGAAGTCAAGCAAATCCACAATGAAGGAGTCGTGCAACCTGTCTGAATGTTGTTTTAGATCTAGGAAAAACAAGACAGCTTGTAGGCCATGATCATGGTCAATATTTGAGTATAGAGACTCAACATCACATGTGACCATGATTTCACCTTGGGCCAGGGTGGTCGAAGGGAGTTCCAAAACCAAGGGCTGTAAAAAAAGTCAATGTATGTACAAGCTTTCTCGCACAGGCTCCCTATGCTGGAAACAATAGGGCGTCCGGGTGGCTTGTGGATGTCTTTGTGCAATTTGGGCAACATATAGAACGTTGACGTGGTAGGCTGTTTAACCCAAATAAAGTCCTGTTCTCCTGTATTGATGATACCCAATTCCAGGGCTCTATCAATTAACGCTCTCAATTTGGTCGAGTAAACACCCGTAGGGTCTGATGGAAGTTTGTGATAATATCTTGTATTATCCAATTGTCTGCATGCTTCTTCCACATAGAGGTCGTGGGGCCAGAGGACAATGTTTACCCCCTTGTCAGCCTCACAAATCAAAAACTCGTTATTGGCTTTAAGATCAGATAAGGCACGTTTCTCAAGCAATGTCAGGTTGCTAATCACAGGGATCTTGGCAGGCAATGCCTCAATGTCCCTTTTGGTCATTTCAAAGAATATCCTGACCGCAGGGACAATAGAGAGAGGTGGCGAGACAAGAGATTTGTTCCTATGCGGAATTTGGACCTACCTGTGGCACTCTGTCCTTCGTTGAGCAAATCCATGAGATCTTGAAATACATTCTGCTCAGTCTGGTCCAAAAAAGGGGTGGCTTGTGGTTTATTGTGCAGAACTTGTAGAATAATTTTTCTATGCAGATGTATAGTTGAAATGAGGGGACTGAATAAGATCTAATCTAGACCTGTTGTGCGCTATATCAAAAGCTCGGTCCAGAGACCAATTTGGATAGTTTCTGTTTCTCAAACGTTTTTTAATGACATGTTTTTCCTGTTCAAATGCTAAATCATTGCTGCAGTTTCTTCTGGCTCTAATAGCCTCTCCCACTGGTATAGCATGAATTGTGTGGGATGGGTGGAAACTCTGAGCATGTAGGATAGTATTCCCAGCACCCGGTTTGCGGTATGTGCGACTTTGAACAATTTGATGTGGTAATCTCGTAAGAATTAAATCTAAAAAAGATATAGAATTATAATCAGAAAAAAAGTGAATTTAAGATTAAAGGGATTATTATTCATGTAAGATAAAAATTGTACAATAGAATCCTGATCTCCATTCCACACCAGTAGTAAATCATCAATATATCTAAAGAATAATTGAATATGTTTAGAAAAAGGATTATCTGCACAAAAAATATATTGTTCTTCCCACCAAGACATAACTAAGTTGGCTACAGAAGGTGAGAATTTGGCCCCCATTGAAACTCCACTTTTTTGCAAAAAAAATTTGTTTTCAAACATGAAATAATTATGTGACAACAAAAAAGATAGAACTGAAATAATGAAAGACTAAATCATTCGAACAGGAACTATAATTTTTGAGATGATGGTGTACTGCATGCAATGCAATCTGGGGTGGAATGGACGTTTTGATATAGCGCACAACAGGTCTAGATTAGATCTTATTTAGTCACCTCATTTCAACTATACATCACAAAATTCAGATCGCAATGCTTTGGATAAACCAGTATTAGTGCTTACATATAGCACTCACTTCAACTCTGTCTCAAAGTGTCAAAAAATCTCAATATTTTACGTGATGATCACATTATGGACACAATTCTTCAAAACGGGGTCCGCATTGTACCGAGACGTGCTCCAACTTTGGGCAATATTCTTTCTCCGAATTTTGTGCATTCTAAAAAATATGCAAATTCTTCAAATTGGTTACTTACAAAAGGTTTTTTTCAAATGTGGTACATATCCTTGTAAAACATGTACATATGTGAAAAAAACATCAACATTTTGCGGTTCTAATGACTCAAGGATTTTCTCCATAAAGAATTTTATGAATTGCAACTCTGATCATGTGGTCTATATCATTGAATGCATACACTGCAGTTTGTTGTATGTTGGTTCCACTATTAGAAATTTAAAAGAAAGATTTCGGGAGCATCTTAATGACATTGTTCAGCCTACGTTACGTCATATTTCTAATGTTTCACATCATTTTATCAATGTACATAATAGACAAACTACACATTTAAGAGTATATGCCATTGAACAAGTCCATAGGGATATACGAGGAGGAGATAGGGAAAAAAAACTGCGAGACAAAGAAGCATTCTGGATTTATTTACTTGACACACGTACTCCTATGGGTTTAAACCTTAAAAGAGAAATTATGTTGATATATTTATTTTTCATCTAAGTTACAGTTATATTTATGTGTTTATATAGTCATATTTATAGTCATAATATATCATGTTTATTTTCGCTTTTGTGATTGTATGTCGCTTAATTATATTTTTTTCTTTGCTTTTTTTTTGTATTATATATATAATTTTTAGTTATATCACATTACATCCATATCTGCTTTTGTGATTGTCATTTATTTGTATTTTTTTGTATCATATATACAATTTTCTGTATTGCAGTAGGTGCGGTTTCTCTAATTATATCTTGTATTCATTTCACCTGTGATGGATGCTTTTATATACGAAGCGCTCACTTGGATCACTTGCTGTGGACTAAGAACACTAAGGGTATGTGCACATGATGCAGATTTAGTGCAGAACTGCAGATTTTTCTGCAGCAGAAACGCTGCAGAACTGCACTGTGATCACAGTACAATGTAAATCAATGTGAAAAAAAAAAAAGCTGTGCACATGGTGCAGAAAAATCTGCGCAGAAACGCTGCAGTTTTCAAAGAAGTGCAGTTCTGCAGCGTTTCTGCACCCCTCCATTATAGAAATCTGCAGGTGCGTTTTTGATGCGTTTTTCATGCGTTTTTGATGCATTTTTCATGCGTTTTTTGTGCAGATTTGTGCTCAATAAACGCATCAAAAACGCACCTGCAGATTCTGCCAGGAGATGCAGATTTAGTGCAGAACTGCAGATTTTTCTGCACTAAATCTGCATCGTGTGCACATACCCTTAGTGTTCGAAACGCGTTCAGCTGTACCATGGTTGTCCTTCCATTTTTTGGATATTGTTGATCTTTGACATGCAGTGTTTCTTCTCATTTTAAAAATTATTTGGAATAAAGAATTTTCGATTTTATACATTTTCCTGAGCTGGATTCTTTTCCTACTTTCACCGTTCCCAGAGAGCTTTGGCAGAAGCCCTTTCCGTGCTCGGATTGATTAAAACCCATGGAGATTATTCAAGAAGGGTGAGCTGAAATTTCGTGTGTTTTTCAGGGATAGCCTCCGTTGAGTGGGGGCGCCATGGGCGCAGGATTTCAGGGCGCCAACCCCCACGACAGGCAGGATTACCCAAACAGGGACATACATTTTGTTGATTAACTAAGACCATCCCTATCCATTTTGATCATTTATCCAACTCCAGCTTTTGTATATAAGGCTTTTTTTCTAGCTGTCCTTTGTAGGTTTGAGGATTTAATAGGGAAAGCCATGTAGGGACAGCCTACGTTGAGTGGGGGCGCCACTTGCACCCGATTCTCCTTAGGGCGCCAACCTCCGCGATAGGTAGGTAAAAAGAGAGTATATACTTTTGTAAGTAGGGCATCCATAGGGTCACTGTTTCCCACGTTTATGGTGTAATGTGCTGTCCCGCATATTGGAACTCTATTCCTTTTCCCATAAGTACCATTATTTTCCCATGTCTCTCTTGTCCCTGTTCGCTCTCCTCGCTCTATCAACATACGGGTAATCTGTCGAGTCATGGCAGGATAATAACTGGTCTCGGTGATACCACACAGGTGGTCTTGATATTGTGCTGAGAGATTTATGAATCATACCAATTAGTGAGCAGGATCATGTTGGAATTATACCAACTTCCCTGTTTCCAGGAGGTCTGTTGTATATGCGGCACAATAAACAAACTTGGGCCGCAGCAGCAAGACTTTTGGGGGGACGCTTGTGCATCCACAGATGTATTCGCGCCCCGTTATTTGATGATGTCCGGCAGGAGTTAGCTCATATGTCTAGTATTGCGCTATGTCCCAGGAGTGTGGGGCGCATGCGCCACATGGTAGGGAATCCTAGCGCTTGAAAGGTCTAGATCAGAGGTGTCAAACTGCATTCCTCGAGGGCTGCAAACAGGTCATGTTTTCAGGATTTCCTTGTACTGCACAGGTGATAATTTAATCACCTACACAGATAATGAGTTGGTGATTAAATTATCACCTGTGCAGTACAACGAAATCCTGAAAACATGACATGCTTGCAGCCCTCGAGGAATGCAGTTTGACACCCCTGGTCTAGAGAGCGTCTCCATGGGACCGGAAGTGGAGTGTAAGCTCATGGTGCGCGTCACACGCCAAGGGGTGGAGCTAATTCAACGCAGCACCGAGCGGAATCTATAAACACCACAGAGGGGGGCGACCCGCGATAGCAGCGGACAGGACTAGCATTCTCCCCTGATGAATCCATGAGGAAGAAACGCGTCGGGAGATGCTTTCCACAGCACCAAGCTTCCATACAAGGGCACGGCTCAGAGGGTACAGAGACAGAGGAATGGCTGATGATGACCATAACGTGGTGAGATCTATCCAAATGCACCAGAGCATATAATATATTTGGTCTCAAGTATCGCAGCTTCCAAATGTATTAACCCATTGTGGTCGGCCTTTGAATATAATATGCCATAATTGAATCCATGGGGAACACTCATATGATGTAAATGAGCAAACTGTATCCCAGAGCTACATGGATGGAAATGTATATGCATGTGGCATTGTGGAACGCTAGATAGGTGCTGTGTGCTCGCACTGACAGAGCTCAAAAGCACATATTGGTGACTTTTGGATGGGTCACATGAACAGAAGAGCATTAATGGGTAGGCACTCACAGATTTGTTGCCTAAAAAACTCATAAACCTAAGTAGGTACACATGAAGTTGGTAAGACTGAATTGTAGATTGCGAACATATGCCAATGGGTGAAACATACACCGATGCACCCATACTCTTCTAGGGTCTTATTACTGGGTTGTATATACCCATTTGGGTCAATACAAACATTTAGTTTGTCAGCAATACCAACACTGTCAGTGCTGGCCAAGATATTGTATGTTGTGTGTCTTGTATGTGGTTCTTCATTCTGTGTTGGTATAGGGCTCAAATCACACTAGGTTTGCATTTTTTTTGTTGGTGTGTATAGTGTTTTTTATTCATAGGCCTTAGGGCTTTTTATATATATCCATTAAAGGTTATTTTTTATCCAGTTGCTACACACCTATCAATAAAAACGCCAGCTCAGCACGCAAAAAATAAGCCCTCACCCAGCCCAAGATCATGAAAAATGGAGACGTTACAGGTCTCGGGAAATGGCGCTTTTTTTTTTTTTTAGAAAAGTTTGGAATTTTTTTTCACCGCTTAAATATAAAAGAACCTAGACATGTTTGTTGTCTATGAACTCGTAATGACCTGGAGAATCACAATGACAAGTCAGATGTAGCATCTAGTGAACATGGTAAAAATATAAATAAAAAAACCTGTGGAATTGCACTTTTTTGGCAGTTTCACCGCACTTGGAATTTTTTCCCCTTTTCCAGTAAACGATATGTTAAAAACAATGATGTCGTTCAAAAGCACAACTTGTACCGCAAAAAAGACCTCACATGGCCATAGTGACGGAAAAATAGAAAAGTTATTTCTATGGGACAAAAGGGAGCGAATAGCAAAAACTAAAATACCTCTGGTCATGAAGGGGTTAAAAATCATGGCGGCCATACAAAATACTAGCTGTAGCAGTGATTGATGTGGGGTGGACTCCTGTTTGCATCAACTTATTGGAGTAAAACTGAAGATTCTGTAATGAGAGTTATATGATTAAACTTTCATGTTATTGGTTAATAAAAATGTTCTACTCCGTATTGGCAGCATTGTAGAAAGTGTTCAGTGAGGTATTAAAATCGTACTTAACACAGTGGGTGTACTCGTTTATTAAAGTTTATAAAGCACAGTGAACACAATTACAGTTTCTTTCCTGTGTGACTTCTCATGTCTAACAAGATTTGATTTATTTATTGTTTTTCTTATATAGTGCGATCTTATTCCGCAGCTCTTTACACACATTATCATCGCTGTCCCCAATGGGGCTCACAATCTAAATTATATATAATTAATAATCAGAACTCTCTAAAGAAAACCAAAACCAATCGGAGGGTAACACTTCATCAAAAATTAATACATAATGACCATAATGATGCCCCCAGAAAAAGCAGAGCGAAACGCTTGTCGGGGTGGAGGGATGCAAGACTTTCGTTACCTGTGGATACCCTTCTAGGTAAAACTAATTCCTTTAAACTTGTATTTATATCTATTGACTTTATTGAGATCCACCCTAGGCACTAATAATTATAAACTGCACTTCATTATCTTGATTCACATGCATACAGTACACTGGTACTATGGTATCAGGAATATGATGTATTGATTGTCTATTATCAAGCACACGGAGCTCTGCTACATCCAAGAGCTGAGTACAGACACACGCTGTGGGCTTTTCCGACCCCCTTCCTCCAATACAGCTGTAATGTGAAACCAGTGTGCTGGGAGCAGGCCTTCTCCGCTTTGTGTAAGAGCACGGTGGGGGGAATTCCCTATGTTCTCTTAAACTGGTATATAATTGCGCAGCTTAGGTCTGGAAGCAGGACAAATACATTTTTGGCCTCTGCATTGGCCGGGCCATCACCCAGTGTTTTCTAAGAGCAGCGCCTAGCAGAAACGGAGGAACGGATTACGACTTAACCCCTTTCTGACCTCGGACGGGATACTAAGTCCAAGGTCAGATCCCCTGCTTTGATGCGAGCTCCAGCGATGAGCCCGCATCAAAGCCAGGACATGTCAGCTGTTTTGTACACCTGACATGTGCCCGCAATAGCGGTGGGTGGAATGACGATTCACCCGCCGCTATTAACTAGTTAAATGCCGCTGTCAAACGCTGAAAGCGGCATTTAACTAGCACTTCCGGCCATGAACCGGGCCGGAAATGCGCTCATCGCCGACCCCCGTCACGTGATCAGGGGTCAGCGATGCGTCGGCATGACAACCAGAGGTCTATTGAAGACCTCTATGGTTGTTGATGCCGGATTGCTGTGAGAGCCACCCTGTGGTCGGCGCTCATAGCAATGCAGCAATTCTACTACATAGGAGCGATCTGAGCTTCGCTCCTATGTAGCAGAGCCGATCAGGCTATGGCAGCTTCTAGCTTACCGTGGAGACTATTAAAGCATGGCAAAAATGAATGAAAAAAAAGGTTTTAAAAAATATGAAAAAAATAAAAAAGTTTAAATCACCCCCCTTTCGGCCCATTCAAAATAAAACAATAAAAAAAAAAATCAAATATACACATATTTGGTATCGCCGCGATCAGAATCGCACGATCTATCAATAAAAAAAGCATTAACCTGATCACTAAACAACATAGCGAGAAAAAAATTCAAAACACCAGAATTACGTTTTTTGGTCTCTGCGACATTGCATTAAAATGTAATAACGGGTGATCAAATGAACGTATCTGCACCAAAATGGTATCACTAAAAACGTCAGCTCAGCACGCAATAAATAAGCCCTCACCTGACTCCAGATCACGAAAAGCATTAAGCTACTTATTGGTAGCGGCATTTCTCGGAGGCCCATGACAGCACGACGAGAGAGGGGATCCGCCCATTAGGAACAGGAAACCTACAGATACAAAAGGGCGGTACCTCTCCCTTGCCTCAGTTGTATTTCAGAGTCTTGAGAGGACTACCGCGGTTAGTGGTACACAAAAATATACACTATATACAGATTATGTACAAAATATCAGACATCTATTGGAACTGGTATCGTATTGTGAAATATATACATTTATAGGAAGTGCAACCCCCAGTGAATAGGGAGGGAACTAAGGGTGCTGTCATGGGCCTCCGAGAAATGCCGCTACCAGTAAGTAGCTTAATGCTTTACTCGGACTCCCATGACAGCACGACGAGAGAATTACAGAGATGTAAGCTACCTTAGGGAGGGACTATGGCCTGTAGCACCCTTAACCCGAATGTGAGATCAGAGGAAGCCCCCAAATCCAACCTATAGTGCTTAAAGAAGGTGGACGGGGATGACCATGTGGCCGCCTTACATATCTGGTCGATTGATACTCCAGACTTTTCCGCCCAGGATGTAGCCATGGCCCTGGTGGAATGCGCCCTCAGATTCTGCGGAGCCGGACCTCCACCTGCAGTGTAAGCCAAAGAGATAGCCTCCCTAATCCACTTTGCTAGTGTGTACTTTGATACCCTAAGTCCCTTTCTAGGGTTTTGGAAAGATAAAAACAACGCATCATCTTTCTTCCATGTGTCAGTAATAGAGATGTATTCTAGCAGGCATCTCCTAACGTCTAATGTATGGAGTAGTTCTTCTTTAGGGTTGGAGGGATTGGGAAGGAAGGATGGTAAAACTATCTCCTGTGTCCTGTGAAACCGTGATGACACTTTTGGTAAATAGGCTGGGTCCGGTCTGAGGATTACTCTGTCTGGTAGAAATTCTGTATAAGGGGATACCCTGGAGAGCGCTTGTATGTCCCCCACTCTACGGGCAGATGTAATTGCCACAAGAAAAGCTGTCTTAGGAGATAGGTCCTTAATTGAAGCTGATTGTAATGGTTCAAACGGCTCTCTAGTCAATGCTGACAATACTAGGTTGAGATCCCAAGGCATAGATCTATCTTTATGTATGGGTCTAGATCTAATAGATGCTTTAATGAACCTTGAGATCCAATAATTATTGGCGATGTTACATGAAAATAGAGCCCCTAGGGCCGAGACCTGTACCCTTAGAGTACTAGTGGATAGATCTAGCTCTAAGCCTTTTTGCAGAAATTCTAAGATTTGTTTTATAGGTAATCCCTCTTCTAAATTAAAATCAGAAGAGGCCAGAAATTTCCGCCAGGTTCTAGCGTAAATTGTTGTGGTTATTTGCTTTCTACTTTTCATAAGGGTTTCAATTAGACTCGGGGAGAACCCTTTGCTTTTTAGCAACGCCCTTTCAAAATCCATGCCGTTAAATGGAGATTCTTTACTTGAGGATGACTGTTCGGACCCTGGTAGAGCAGATCTGGAATGTCCGGAAGTACCCAGGGGTCCTCCACTGACATGATCCTGAGCCAAGTGAACCAGGCCATTCTGGGCCAGAATGGGGCAATCAATATAACTCTGGCTCGATCTTCCCTTATCTTCCTGACTACTAAGGGTAACAGGCCTAGTGGAGGAAATGCATACGCCAGTTGAAAATCCCATTTGATCAGAAAGGCGTCTACCGTCAGAGGATCTTCCCTGGGATTTAGGGAACAAAATTTTGTTGTCTTCCGGTTGTCCCTGGTAGCAAATAAATCTACTTCTGGATGTCCCCATTTGTGGACGATCTGATCGAACACGCAATTGTTTAGGGACCACTCCCCTTGTCTCAAGGTGTTGCGGCTTAGAAAGTCCGCCTTGATGTTTTCTTTTCCTCTTATGTGTAGAGCGGTTAGGGATAAGAAGTGATTTTCTGCTGTCTGGAACAGACGATCCGCCACTCTCATCAGTGACTCGGAATGAGTTCCACCCTGATGATTTATGTATGCGACTGCCACCTGGTTGTCCGATAGGATCTTGACATGATGACCCTGCAGATATATGAGGAATTTTTTCACTGAAAGCTCTACTGCCATTAACTCTTTCTGGTTGGAGGAGGCTGATGTTAGGGGAGGGGACCATAGACCCTGAACCATCATGTCATCCATGTGTGCTCCCCAACCCGAAGGGCTAGCATCCGTTGTTACAACACGTGTTACCTGTGACACCCCCTGGATGCACCGTCCTTAAGCTGAGATTCTAACTGATCTAGCCAGACCATTAATGATCTGGCCGTACATGTTGAGGGGACTCCCGCTGATAAGTTTTCACTGTCTAGCCACCACCTAAGAGATATGAGTGCTTTTGGACCTAAGGTAATCTGATTCTGCAGGGACCCTTGTAAGATTCTATCATTAACCAGCACCTCAGATTGTAACGGTCTGGTGTGGAATTGGGCCCAACGGACAGCGGGAATGCAAGAGGTTAAAGAACCCAATAGTGACATAGCCTGTCTAAGGGTCATGGATGGTTTATCAATTGCCCTAGACACCTGTTGTTGGATATGTAACAACTTGTCGGGTGGAAGACAACACTGTTGGGATTCTGAGTTTAACAATAGTCCCAAAAATCTTTGTATTTTCTGGGGCTGTAAACGAGATTTTTCATAATTTACGATCCACCCCAGATGCTCAAGTTTGGATGTGGCTGTCTCTAGCTGAGAACGGCAATGGTCTGCAGAGCTCCCTACTATAAGAAAGTCATCCAAGTAGGGAATAATTAGGATGTCAGACTCTCGTAAGTGCGCCATGACTTCGGCCACTAACTTTGTAAACACCCTAGGAGCTGCTGATAAGCCGAAGGGAAGAGCTCTGAACTGGAAATGGCAAATCTGGCCCCCATTGACACAGCTACTCTCAGGAATCTCTGGAAGTGTTCATGTATTGGAACATGATAGTATGCATCTTTTAGATCTACAACTACCATGAAACAGTGATTAAACAACATTTTTATTGCTGAATTGATTGTTTCCATTTTAAATGATTCATTGACCAGGAACTCATTAAAACATTTGAGATTAATGATCGTTCTAAAGGATCCGTCTGGTTTCTTAATCAGAAAAAGAGGAGAATAAAATCTCCTTCCTCTTTCTGATTCCGGAATTTCAATCAGCACGTTCTTGGAACATAAGTTGATAACCTCTGCTTCCAGGGCTGCTTGCTCAAGGGGGGAGGAACGTAAAGGGGTTAATTTACATTTTTCACGAGGCCAGTGATTGAAGTCCAGTTTTAGACCTTCAGTAATGATGCCTCTGACCCATTTACTGTTTGTAATGTCCAGCCAAGCTGAAGAGAATGCTGACAGTCTACCCCCCACAGGGATCGCTAGTCATTGGTCCGGATTTTTCTGATCCTTTGAGGAACGGCGAAACATATAGCCCGTACCTCTCCCGCGTCTGTCTTCCCATCTGAAACTTTCTCTAGTGGGAGAGGACCCGCGTTTCTTCCCGCGACCAAACCTCCTTCGATTGAAGGGCCGGCGGTAAGATGAATATAGATTGGGGAATTTCTTTTTGTCATCCCCTGCTTTTTCCAATAACTCGTCCAGAGTTGGACCGAAGAGGTATTGTCCTTCACACGGAATGGCGCAGAGCTTGGTCCTAGACTGAATGTCACCTGACCAACATTTCAGCCACAAGGCTCTGTGAGCCGCGTTGGATAGTCCTGCCGCTCTAGCCGCCATTCTGACAGAGTCCACAGATGCGTCCGATAGGAAGGCTGCGGCATTCTGGATGGTCGGTAGAGCCTTCAGAATAGTGCCGCCACGGCTGGTCTGAGAGATCCAGCCGCCATCTCCCAGGTACCTTTAAGGAATATCTCTGCCTTTCTGTCCAGAGGATCCTTGAGGGTCCCCATATCCTCAAAGGGTAATGAGGCTTTCTTTGACGCCTTTGCAACAGCCGCGTCCAATTTAGGAGCTTTATCCCATGTATCCACAACCGGATCGTCAAAGGGATACCTGCGTTTTAATGCTGGTGGTAAGGCCCCCTTTTTTTCTGGTTTCTTCCATTCTCTAAGGATCAAGTCCTGAATCTTTTCGTTTACCGGAAAAGATCTATGTTTTTTACGATCAAGACCGCTAAACATCATCTCCTGTTTTGAGGGTTGTGATTTAGGTTCCTCTATACCCATGGTGCCTCTAACTGATTTGACAACTTTGTCGATTTTATCCAAGGGTAGACAGAATCGTCCTGACTCCTCATCTGATGAAGAGGAGAGAGGACTGGAGAGATAGGAATTTTCCTCTCTTTCTTCCTCTGAAGAAGTAGAGTCCAAGAGAGTCCTATGCTTTGAGCCTTCCGCTTGGGATAGGGACCGAAGTGATTCCCTTACTTCCAGCCGGATCATTTCCCTCAGATTTGCCGGAGTTACGGACTCTTCTGCTACCTAGGGGAGGACAATATAGGAGATAACTAATATCTGACCTAATGTCACTACCACCAACCCGCTCCTGTAGACCTCACCGTCTGCTGTATACAGGGGGCACATAATTTTTTTGAACAAGAGTCAGGTAGAGGGACTCCACAGAGGGCACATTCCTTATGTTTTGACTTTCCCGTACTCTTCTTCCCCTGGAATGATAAAGTATAAGGGGCCCGCGTCACAGAGTGAACTTTCACGTAGATCACTTACCCGTGCGCCAAAGTAAAGTACCGGAATCCGAGGGGGTTCTTTGCTAGTCGAAGCTCTGGATCCTTGTTCGGAAGAGCTCTTACGACTGGGCTGGTCGCTGTTAAATATTAATTATTCTTATTTTTATTCTGTACCGAGCACATGGTTTCTTGCTGACACTATCAAAAGCTATTTCTGTGTATGTAGCTCAGAGTATAAGTTAACTCCATATACAGAAGACACGTGATCTGTGTTGAACATATATAAACGTCTCTTAGGAGGGTGTGGGGGCTTTTGTCACGTGGGACGGTCACCTCCCTTCCTTCACCATCATTCTCCATGGACATGAGACAAGACACGAGGAACAACAGTTGTTAGCTACTCCATGCCATGATGAATTCAGACTTCACACAGATGACTTTTACCATTCAGGACCTTGGGAAAGATGAGTAACAAGACAAGCGCTGATATTTACACATGGACACTCTGTTTGTAATTGTTTCATCTACCTTTTATGTTTTTGCTGCGATGATGGATAACTCAATAAACCACTATACTTTCGTCAGAATATCATGACATTTTTCTTTTAAGAATAATGCACCTGGTTAAGTCTTGATTAGATATTTTTGCTAAATAACGATTTTTAACATTGGCCTAGCCAGCCAGTTTTGATTATTTGTGCTATTTTTGCGTGAATTTCCTTCTTCTTGCACACGGGGGAAGACAGAAGAGTTCCGCTAGATTGTGCAAGTATTCAGGAATTCCACTTCAAAACTTCAAGTCACAAAGAACTCATACAAGAACCTACGAATTACGGAGACTTTAACAGGTGTCAGACAGATTGACAGCAAGCACTGGTAGTGCTGAAGATAGATGTGCTGAAAATAGCCGTGCTGAAGTCCGGAGCCCAGCGTTGTAAAAGCAAAGGGATTACAAGCTGAGATTTCAAGGTAAGACAAATGGATTTGATTAATTCATATGCTAAATCAAGTCAGATAGAATTTGTAAGTTTGTACGGATCTAGCTTAGAAATATTTTGGTCTAATTTATTTGCAGAATGCAGAATAGCGAATTTGAATTTGAAATTAGATTCTAAGCTAATGTCTAAGAAAAAAGAAAAAGAGCAACTGAAAAATATTTTACATATGGTTTATGTATTTAACGAGTTTGTGACAGAGAAGTCCAAAAAAGACAGTGTAGAAAGAATTTCTAAGGAAACTAATGATGTTCCCAAGATTGACTGTAATGGGAAGAATGAGGAAGATGTGACACACGTATCTGTAATGACGATGACCACCCAAAGTGACATTGACTTTGTGACACAAGATGAAAAACAAGATGGAGGAAGTGTAGAAGTCATGACAATTGACAAAGATGATCTACGAGGGACAGATATACAAGGGCCACTAAAAATAGACGACTCAGAGGCCCAACTCCAACTTAAATCTAGGAAAATCCTGCTAAAATTATGCAAAATCATTCCTGCATATGATGACAAAATCCATGTGTGCAGAAATTCAGAGATATTTGAGAGTTTTGCTGATAAGTTTGATTTGACTAATGTGCAGAGAAATAATTTGTTTAAAATTTGGCTTCCGGTAATCTTCTCCAGAAGACTCATTAAAAATTCAGACTGATGAGTTCCACGAAAAGATGACTGATGTAGAAAGATTAAGAATTTTGATTTTCTGTGGATTGAAAGAAAATTATCCAGATCTTGATATTCTTCTAAAATTGAAGATTGGCCGGGAAGAATATACATTTACTTTTATGGCCATTTTTGAAAGGATTTATAAATTGGTCTGTACGAATTTGAATCAACAATCCATGATAAATTGTTTTGTAAACAAGTTTAAATTCTTAAATCCTGTATCTCGTATAATTGCTTCACAGAAAGATTCTTTATACGAATGCGCAAAATCCCTTGATTTTTCTAGAAAACACGAGAATCTTGAAAGGAAAACACATTTTACTAAGTTTTTGAAACCAGGCAGAATTCAATCTTATCAAAAGCCAAAATCAAAATCTTCATATCTGATCCAAAATCAAATCTATGAAGTACGAAGAAAATTACATATTTGCTACAAACCCTATGAAACGATTCAGGAATCTATTAAAGAAATTCCTTTGAAAGGGTTAAAATCTGAAGGCTAAGATCTGTCGGAAATTGACAGATGGAAGCAGGTGTGCAACAGCATAGGGAGCGAGCTGAACACTCCGTTTTCACAGCTCATAAGACTAAAGATGGCAGTTTTAAATTTTCAACAAATTATCAACAGAGAGGTAAATTTTGGGATATGGATTGGCTAAAAATGTAATTACTGGTATATTATATGATGAGTTATACAATGTATTATTTATTAATGTAATTATTTTATTCTATATAATTCTGCAGTTACATATATTAATATAATATACAGTAAATACTGTAGCATATTTGTATAAGTAGAGATTATATTAACTGCATTTTTATATATATAGTGAAATAATTAAAATTTACTCCAGTAAAAAATATTTAGAATTACATTTTAAATACATTTATTAAATATATACATATGTATAAGATATCTAAATTATTTTGTTTTGAAATAAATATGAAATTAACCTTTATCTTTCATTTTCCCTTAGAATTTTACTTTCAAAGCAAGGATTGAACAAAAAAACACCTGTTTCATGAATTTATGTCCTATTCACACAGGAAGCTATATTAACTGCATGATATATATATATATTTAACACTTAAAAATAAATAATATATCTAATAACCTAAAAATGTGTGTACTACAAGTTTTTCTGTAACATTATGTTTTTCCACTGCATGGTGCATGACGTGACAGCTGTGAGTTAAGGGATATCATATAGCCTTGTTTTTTAGTTTTAGGAATTTTCCTCAGCTTTACTTGCAAATGGATTCCTGTACCGAAATAGCGTTGGAACATTCAACTCGGGTTTCTTGTAAATGGGTCCAGTCCTTTCTATAGGTTAAAACATACTGTTAGATAATATTTGGGAAATATTCAAAGGAATATTAGAATACTAAATTTAATAGATTACAATGCGCATTGATTGATAATTAGGATACAATATTTTGGGTTAATATACATGTTTTTTATTCTTTGTATGTGAAATGTATTGTGAACGTCTATGTGTGTCACAGTTTGAGTGACAGGTAACAGAGAATATGGGCAGCTGCTAAGTGTGTAATGTAAGAGTGACCAGAGCGTGGAATGTGGATGCACAGTTTGACTGAGGCCTCATGATTTATGGTATGTTTGAAAGAAAAAGAAAAAAAAAAAAAACACCTTGTGTTAATGAGAAAATAAGATTCAGTTAAATTATTAGAATATTAAGATATTTAAATATTATTATTCAACATATATTTCTTTAGTGATTATTAGTGAATAAGTACAATAACTTTCCAAATTATAATTTTTTTCATATTTAGTGTTTTTTTATGGTTACATAGATGAGTACACATCTTCAAACAAATATAAGTCATAAAGCTGATATGACAGTTCTAAAAATAATGATTTTTCACTTGGGTTTTTACAAATTAATTTTTTCATAAAATAATATTTTTTGATATTAAGGGGGAAATGTGTTTTTGATCTTGATCACATCATCACATTTCATCAATACCTCTTCTTCACACATTTTAATAAAGAAGAAATATTAATAAGGTATTATTGGGTACAATAACAATAAATATTATGAAAGTCATTTTTTTTCTCTTATGAAGGGTATTATATGCAAAGTTGCATAATTTCAATATTTTGGTGATCCAAGGTTATGACATCTACATGAGGAAGTATTAAGGGAATGTGTTACTGAAACATAATCTCAGCATTTGTCATCAACATATAAAGGCCTTATTTTTATTTTTTATTCTCATTTTTATTTTTCATTTTTTTCCACTTTTCTTTCAATTTTTATTTTTCATTCTTATTTTTCATCAAGGAAAAATCAATATTTAATAGAGTAATGTCTACAAGCATATTGCTTTATCAAATATAGTGATCATATGGTTTCATTATATAAGAAAATTTCAATTCTGAGTTAAATACAACAATTCTTTCACTCATTCATTCATATATATATACTTATTTTGGTTCATGGCTATACATACTTACATATTATTGGTCTACTGAACATAAATTAATAAAGTTTTAATACTAAATATCAGCACTTGTTACATAAAAGACACACTGACATCTATGGGTTCAAAAAGAAATTACACCTATGACATAAAAATGTCCAATCACATGAAGAATATGGTTAATAATATACTATCATTTATCATTTATTATTATTATTATTTTATTTTTCCAAATATAAACTCCATTTTAATATCATTTAATAAATATATGGATATTATTGATTGCTATGGTACGCTGTGATTTTATAAGTTAGGGAAATTAGATTTGGTATAGAATAGGGAATGAAGACTTCAATCAAGATACTAAAGACGTTAATAAAGATTTTATATTTTTCTAAATTCAATTGATTCTTAAAAGTTGCAAGAAGAAAAAGCCGTTATCCAGAAGTTCCACAAGGTAACAATGCTCTGATTTCTGAGTAATAATAGACTGTGTCAAATACAATTCATGTCACCACTCACAACTCCAGCATCCATCACTGACTATGAGTACAGTATCAAAGATGAACTGTGTTATCACGTTCTTATCACGATCCAGTGGTTTCCTATCACCTACAGGTCCTTCTCAAAAAATTAGCATATAGTGTTAAATTTCATTATTTACCATAATGTAATGATTACAATTAAACTTTCATATATTATAGATTCATTATCCACCAACTGAAATTTGTCAGGTCTTTTATTGTTATAATACTGATGATTTTGGCATACAACTCCTGATAACCCAAAAAACCTGTCTCAATAAATTAGCATATTTCACCCATCCAATCAAATAAAAGTGTTTTTTAATAACAAACAAAAAAACCATCAAATAATAATGTTCAGTTATGCACTCAATACTTGGTCGGGAATCCTTTGGCAGAAATGACTGCTTCAATGCGGCGTGGCATGGAGGCAATCAGCCTGTGACACTGCTGAGATGTTATGGAGGCCCAGGATGCTTCAATAGCGGCCTTAAGCTCATCCAGAGTGTTGGGTCTTGCGTCTCTCAACTTTCTCTTCACAATATCCCACAGATTCTCTATGGGGTTCAGGTCAGGAGAGTTGGCAGGCCAATTGAGCACAGTAATACCATGGTCAGTAAACCATTTACCAGTGGTTTTGGCACTGTGAGCAGGTGCCAGGTCGTGCTGAAAAATGAAATCTTCATCTCCATAAAGCATTTCAGCCGATGGAAGCATGAAGTGCTCCAAAATCTCCTGATAGCTAGCTGCATTGACCCTGCCCTTGATGAAACACAGTGGACCAACACCAGCAGCTGACATGGCACCCCACACCATCACTGACTGTGGGTACTTGACACTGGACTTCAGGCATTTTGGCATTTCCTTCTCCCCAGTCTTCCTCCAGACTCTGGCACCTTGATTTCCGAATGACATGCAAAATTTGCTTTCATCAGAAAAAAGTACTTGGGACCACTTAGCAACAGTCCAGTGCTGCTTCTCTGTAGCTCAAAAGTGGCTTTACCTGGGGAATGCGGCACCTGTAGCCCATTTCCTGCACACGCCTGTGCACGGTGGCTCTGGATGTTTCCACACCAGACTCAGTCCACTGCTTCCTCAGGTTCCCCAAGGTCTGGAATCGGTCCTTCTCCACAATCTTCCTCAGGGTCCGGTCTCCTCTTCTCGTTGTACAGCGTTTTCTGACACATTGTTTCCTTCCAACAGACTTACCATTGAGGTGCCTTGATACAGCACTCTGGGAACAGCCTATTTGTTGAGAAATTTCTTTCTGGGTCTTACCCTCTTGCTTGAGGGTGTCAATGATGGCCTTCTTGACATCTGTCAGGTCGCTAGTCTTACCCATGATGGGGGTTTTGAGTAATGAACCAGGCAGGGAGTTTATAAAAGCCTCAGGTATCTTTTGCATGTGTTTAGAGTTAATTAGTTGATTCAGAAGATTAGGGTAATAGGTCGTTTAGAGAACCTTTTCTTGATATGCTAATTTATTGAGACAGGTTTTTTGGGTTATCAGGAGTTGTATGCCAAAATCATCAGTATTAAAACAATAAAAGACCTGACAAATTTCAGTTGGTGGATAATGAATCTATAATATATGAAAGTTTAATTGTAATCATTACATTATGGTAAATAATGAAATTTAACACTATATGCTAATTTTTTGAGAAGGACCTGTATAAGACTTCCATGAAACCTGATGAACACTCAGGTAATAACCCTGACATGTGTCCTGTGCACTAAGGACTGGTTATGGTGCTATGTTTGGCAAGGAAGAGTCAATGTAACCCTTCCTGTGCTGACCAAAGACGTCACACCTGTCCCAAGACCAGTGCGGATGATATGAGGATTCCAGATGATTTCCAAGGCGAGCCAATGTAAGTCCAGGTCTCTAAAGGTGACACTGCACAGATATTAAAGCTACATTTCATCTATGGACTTTGTTTTCTTATCAACATTTGATTTTATGGACTTTGATTGACACATGACACACAGTCTCTACATATCTACATGCTATCATCTATTTCAAAAGACTTATAATAAAGATTGTTTTAAAAGAACCAAGAAGACATCAATATGAAGACCAGATGACATCAGACCTGAGATGCTTCAAGTAGATATAGGGAAGTATAATATATATATTTTATATAAATATTAATCACGGCTTACCATAACATGAATTTACATATCATTATATTATTGAGAACATAAAACAATATTATTATTGATATTATTTATTATATCATTTTGCTAAAGAAGAAAGTAGATCTAATTAATATTTTTAATTTGAGGGTTCCAATCAATGTCTGTCACCCTCAAAAGGGGGAATTGTTAAATATTAATTATTCTTATTTTTATTCTGTACCGAGCACATTGTTTCTTGCTGACACTATCAAAAGCTATTTCTGTGTATGTAGCTCAGAGTATAAGTTAACTCCATATACAGAGGACACGTGATCAGTGTTGAACATATATAAACGTCTCTTAGGAGGGTGTGGGGGCTTTTGTCACGTGGGACGGTCACCTCCCTTCCTTCACCATCATTCTCCATGGACATGAGACAAGACACGAGGAACAACAGTTGTTAGCTACTCCATGCCATTGTCAAGGTGAAAATATATATATCTTTATACTCTTTTGTACTTTTATATATTCTTATGCTGTGAAACAATAAGTTTTTCCCTTTATGCTTACTAATGCAAATTTGACTGTATTTAAGATGGCTGCCAGTATTCACCTTTGCTGCAGATTCACTTTGCTGAAGAAACAAGTTTCACATTCCAGAAGCCAAGGATCATTTCTCTGTAAACCGAAACTTAGCATTATGCCCTAGTTTTCGTTCTTGCCAAGAATCTACTTTCGTTTCTGAAGCTAAAGTATCGTCCCTGGAGAAATAGAAACTTAAAGTGACGTGGATGAAGGAGGATCTATCATATAATGTCAAGCCAACCAGAGGAACTGAATACTAGATAAATTCCCTAAACCCCGCCTAACCCTGCCCTCTGCACACCTTCCCCCAATGGACTATATAATGTTATGTATATGAAATAAACAGTTCAGTTGCTGAGACGTTACTACACTTTGTAGACATACGGGCAGGCGCTGAGTTTGAACCAGATTTTGTCTGACTCATTCTTCACTCTGGTACCACTGCCTTTATCTTGATTTGGAATGACTGGTGAAGGAAGGGTATTGTCGTGACGACCCCGACAATTTGGCGCCCAACGTGGGGCGTGGCCCGCGAGATCCGAGACCACCTGGACCCATACCTGGACGTCCGTGGACGACACCCGTAGTGGCTGACCTCGAGGACTGATCACCCTCCAAACACGGTAAGTGGAGATCATACATTCTGTATGTGTCACACTTGCTAGTGTTTCAGCCGTTATTGGTTAGTCTGTGGTCTCCTTGGGTCTGGGGAGTGACCGGTCGAGTGGTGAGACCGAGCGTGATCTCGTGCCACGCTTCGAACCAGCAACTGAGAGACGTCGCACTCTGCGCGTCCTCGTGTACACCACGCCTCCTCCACCGGTCATTGTACTCCATTCAACCACCCTGCCCGTGACTGTTGCCTAGTAGTGATAGAGTGAAAGATTGAGGAAGTTTGTGGATTGGGGGCGGCTGTGAGAAAGGGATAGGAGACGCAGCCTCTGTGATATTGCATACATTGGTAATTAAGACGTCCCGAGTGGGGGGACCACCAGAATCACATTGGTAATTAAGACGTCCCGAGTGGGGGGACCACCAGAATCACATTGGTAATTAAGACGTCCCGAGTGGGGGGACCACCAGAATCACATTGGTAATTAAGACGTCCCGAGTGGGGGGACCACCAGAATCACATTGGTAATTAAGACGTCCCGAGTGGGGGGACCACCAGAATCACATTGGTAATTAAGACGTCCCGAGTGGGGGGACCACCAGAATCACATTGGTAATTAAGACGTCCCGAGTGGGGGGACCACCAGAATCTCAGTGGAGGGGTCTCACTAGGAGACCGCCTCCCAATGTTTAGAATATCGTGACAGGGCAGACTGTAATCACTGGTGTTCAGGTTAGGGAAAAATATCGAGCGCGAGGCTCTTTATTTATAGCACGTCGAACGTGAGGCTCCGTGCTAAGGACACAAGTGTTGCTGTCGCTGTCAGCGGCCTACTGCAGAAGGGCGTAGTATTCTGTGAGTCATGTTGCGTCTCCTATGGCAGAAGAAGTCCGTGCCCCACAGATTAGATGAGGATGCTGTGGAAGTCAAGACAGTAGTAGAGTCACGGGAGGGGAAGAAGGCAGTCAAGAATGTTGAGAGATTGTACAAGCATGTAGGACTGACCTCATCAGGGAGATTGCAGCCGTCTACATGGCACAATCTCATAGAGAACAAAAAGGGCATGTTGAAAGATAAAGGATTGTTAGAACAAGCACAAGCTCATCTTGCGCGAGCTTTAAAGAACGAGGGATGGAAAGAGGTTGATGGAGAGGGAGGCTCAGAAGATGCAGAGCCCATGTTTGGTTATAAAATGCCTCCGAATTGTAATCTTGCAGATTGTAAAATGGCCGCCGCGCCACCACTGATGAATACGCAGTCCCAGCCACCGCCTTATAATGGCGGCGGCACGATATCTCCAGAGCCATGGGTGTGTCCTGTATGTGGTGTGCAGAATCCGTCTTGGGTGACAACTTGTCGTGTGTGCGGGGCGGGCCGTCCTTGGGGCTCCGCCCAGGTCCCGGAAGGAAGTGGGGCATGCCACACTTCCTCCGGCGGCCATCTTGGTGCACCCAGAATTTCTCCCCAGCCGTCATATCCGCTGGTGACATCTTCCGGCGAGTACTATCAAGGACCACCCCCTCTTGAAAAACTTCCAGCACCGGCCGATACTTTATCCACATCGATTGTTCTGGTTTCCACCTCGGCCACTGGGCCTAGTCTTCCGGTGCAACCCACTGTGATATTTGTAAACACACCTGGGCAGGGCCCATTCTCCCTCGATGCCCTAACTGGTAGTGAGGCTTTCCAGTCCGCAATTCGTATGAGACGCCGGGCTGTCGAGGGTGATGAAGATCCGGTAGATCGGGACAATCAGGCCGCTATAATTCCTCCTACCCCGCCACCGCTGTTGGGTCCATTTGAATCTGCACGGCCCGAAAAAGGCCCGCGACCAACCCCTCTCAACAAGTCCCTTAAGTTACCACAAGCCCCAGAGATCTGGTTTCCCTGTCATTCACGTTATTATGTCACACCTCAGGGCTCCCAGGTTCTTTTCTCGGTGGGGTATGGGGACACCCACCAGGTGGGAGCCATAGTGAACCCAGCCAACTCTTCCCTGTCACATAGAGGTGGTTTGGCCCAACAGATAGCCAACAAGGGAGGCCCAGTCATAACTCAAGAGTGTCAGGCCTACCTTACCACTCACGGCTCCTTGCAGTCAGGAGACGCTATGGCTACCCGAGGGGGGAATTTACCCTGTGATATAGTGTTACACACTGCAGGTCCCATATATGATTACAAGACACCCGAGCACTGTCGTACAATATTGCAGACTGCCTTGCGTACAGTGCTCACCTTTGCAGGACAGCTAGATAAAAACACACTTCCTCGTAGAACCTTGGCTATCCCGTTGATATCTTCAGGACTGTTTGGATACCCACTGGGTCCCTGTATGAAGGAACATGTTGAAGTTATCAAAGATTGCCTACAATCAACCCCAAACCTTGATTTGCAGGAAGTCAGGATTGTCTGTTATCATGAGTCTGGGATAGATGGCATCATGCCTTTGGTAGCTGAATACATGGTACCGCTAATGCACACAGGTATAAAGCCTATGGATGAGACAACACCCACCGCGCCCCCAACTGCCCCGAAGGATGAGGTAGTGACGCGTGACGGAGAAGAAGAAGGGCTGAAGCTGAAGTACAAACCCTTCACTCCGGTACAGATTGATGCTATTGTCAACAAGTTACCAGACCCGGACAAATTTCCCATGCAGTATGTGAGGAAGCTAGAACAGACTAGGAGCATCTACGGGGCTACATGGTCTGATCTATCAGGCATTACCGCAATCAAAGCTTCCGAATATTTTCTTCCCACCATCATGAAAGAATTAGATTCCACTAAGGCGGGACCCCTCAACAAGTTCAAGTCTGGAGAAGAGTTTATGGCACAACTTACAAAGTGGGTTCAGGACCGCCTCTCTGACGAAGCAGGATCAATACAGGACATACAACAAGAACCTGGTGAAGCTGTGGAGAAATACAGTGCCAGGCTAACTATGCAGTTTGAAGATCTGGGTTACTCAGTTCATGTAAAGACACAAGCAGCCTTGTTGGTCCGTGCGTTCATTGATGGTCTGGAAGATCCACTGAAGGATAGGGTCATGAAGCTTCGTCCCGAATTATCTGATGGTCCTCTAAAACAGGCTCTCACCGTTGTGAAGAGTTATCAGAAAATGCTTCAAAGGGAAGAAAAAGCAGAAAAAGAAGCAGAAAAAGAAGCACAGAAGGACAAAGGCAAGAAGAAATCAACCATGTATATGGCGGAAGCCCCAGAAGTACCGGTTATGGTGTACCAGGCCCAGGATCGGTATGGACCACCACCTACGGGGCCCCAAGAGGGCCCCAAGGCCGAAACTATAGGGACAGACCATACTGTGATGACCTAGGGAGACCTCTGTGTTGGGAGTGTGGCAGCCTTTACCACATGAGAAGAGATTGCCCCCACAAGAAGCATTATCAGAGACCTCCTCCTCCACGCTCATGAAGTTCAGGCCAACCGGTGCCCATCTTCCCCGCTGCTCGTACCTCTTCATCCTGCGGTACAGTTACCCTGGAAGTGGACAATCAACCTCTCAAGTTTTTAGTGGACACTGGGGCAGCCACCTCTGTTATCTCTTCATCTCAACTACCTTCTACTATCTCTCTGTCTTCAGATTTCCTCACGTGTATTGGAGTTGAAGGTCAACAAACCTCATCACCACTCACTGTTCCTGTTCCAGCTGGCCCTTTTTCTGGTGTCTTTACCAAGTTTCTGGTGTCTGAAACCTGTCCTGTCAATCTCCTGGGAGCTGACCTCCTTCAAAGGCTTCGTGCTACCATCACCTTCGGTGATCAAGGGATGGAACTGCAATTACAAGACCCTGCCTCACAACAAGGCACTGAAGACCGTTGTGTCCTGAAGGCTTTCCCTTTGATGATGATGACATTGCAACCGACACCTACCCCGGATCTGCCTGACCTGCCTGAAGCCTTGTGGTCAACTGGACCTGAAGACGTGGGTCTGCTCAAAGTGCCTCCAGTGAAAGTCTATCTCAAACCCGGGCACCCGTACCCCAGGTTACCTCAATATCCACTCAAGGCTGCTCAAGAAAAAAGCCTTGGAGTTCAGATCACCTCCCTCCTACGTTCTGGAGTACTAATCAAGTGTGTTTCACCCTGTAACACACCCCTGTTTCCGGTGAAGAAGAAGACAGCCCCCGGGGACCCTCCAAGGTACAGACTTGTTCAGGACCTTAGAGCAGTCAATTCAGCTACCATATTGGAAACCCCTGTGGTCCCCAACCCAAACACCTTGCTCTCCCAAGTGCCTGCTTCAGCAACACTTTTCACTGTCATTGATTTGGCCAACGCCTTCTTCAGTGTCCCCCTTCATGAAGACTCACAGTTCTTATTTGCCTTCACGTTTCAAGGATCTCAAATGACCTGGACTAGGACACCACAGGGCGCTCAGAACTCCCCTAACCAGTTCACTCAGGCTATGAAGATGATTTTGGACCCATGGATGTTGGAGAATCTTCACGTCACGCTTCTCCAGTATGTTGATGACCTACTTCTCTGTGGAACTGAGGAAAATCTGTCTGCTGCTTCTGAGTCCCTGCTCCTCTTCCTTCACTCTGCCAACTGCAAAGTCTCAAAGGCCAAGGTCCAGTGGTGCAAAGAAAAGGTTGTCTTCCTCGGACACTATTTCTCAAGGCTCGAGACACCTTACCGAGGACAGAAAGCATGCCATCGAAGACATTCGCTATCCGAAAACTTACTCTGGTATGCAATCTTTCTTAGGACTCATTACCTACTGCAGACAGTGGATTCCGGATGCCTCAAGACTCATGCAACCCTTGTATGACTGCCTCAAGGTTGGAGGGCCAGATTGGTATCATGCTGAAAACCCGTACATCTATGCTCAGCAAAAGGACTGTTTTTAGGCTCTTAAGGAAACTGTTGTCAGTGCCCCTGCTCTGGGTCTCCCTGACTACACTCAGCCGTTCCATCTCTTTGTTTCGGAGTCTGAAGGACATGCCTCCGGTGTGCTAGCTCAGAAACATGCTGATCGCTTCCGCCCTCTGGCCTACTACTCAGCCAGACTGGATCCTGTTGCCAGAACAGCTCCATCCTGCCTCAAGGCGGTACATGCAGCCCATGTTCTTCTGGACAAATCTGCTGACATAGTACATGGTCATGACTTGACCATTCAAGCCGGACATGATCTCTCGGTTGTTCTCCAACAAACATCTCCCAAGCATCTGACGAGTCAAAGACATCTCAGACTTCAGTGCTCTCTACTTCTACCCTCCAACATCACCTTCAAAAAATGTACTATCATCAACCCGGCCACTTTGCTTCCACATTCTAGGGGGATGCCTGACTGGATGTATGAGGAATGGAGGTCACCTAGTGACCCACATGACTGTGTAAAAGCATTGGAACAAGAAATTTCTGCACCACAGAATGTGGTAACTCAAGAGCTTCCCAGTCCTGATTTGCAACTGTGGACTGATGGATCCCGATTTGCAGACTCTTATGGCAAGTTCCACACTGGATATGCTGTCACCACTGAAACAGAAGTCCTTCTGGCCGAAGCTTTACCACCTCACCTGTCAGCTCAAGAAGCCGAACTTGTGGCCCTACAACAAGCATGTTATCTAGCAGAAGGGAAAACGGCCAACGTCTACACCGACTCAAGATATGGCTACGGAATCTGTCACGATTTTGGATTCCTGTGGAAGTCCCGAGGGTTCATTACGGCTACAGGAACCCCTGTTAAACATGCACTGAGGATTAAAGCCCTGATGAAGGCATTGGAGCTACCCGTACAGATTGCGGTGATCAAGGTTAAAGCCCATGGGAAAGTTGACTCGAAGGAGACTAGAGGAAACCACTTAGCAGACCAAGCTGCCAAAGCTGCTGCCATGAAGAATGTCTCAGCAAAGTGGGAAGAGGAAGAAGCAACACCAGAAAAACTCTGCTGGAAAGACACCTCTACATCCGTGATGCCTGTACTTACCAGAGCACAAACAAAGGAACAAACAACCACGGAAGCTGCACAAGTTAAAGAAGAACAAGACTTTGAGAAGTCTGAAGCCAAGCCTGAAGCCCGGAGGAAGAAGAAAGAGCTGATAGAAGACATGGAGATGGAATACCCTGCTACCGGATCTGTCTGGAAGCCAGCCCGGCCACCTGAAGAAAGATTATGGGAAGAACAGAAGTTGATTTCCAAAGAAGAAAAACGACAGTGGGAAGCTGCAGGAGCCCTTCGTGGAAATCCTAGGTTTGCCGGACAACACCTGTTTCCCAGACTCTACAAAGTAGATGGGAAACCCTGTCTACCCAAAAGGATGTACCCAGCCGTTGCAGCATGGGCTCATGGATCGACTCATCGAGGAAAGAACCAAGCTCTAGCTTGTATCAAGAAGCTTTATTGGGCCCCAGGGATCTCTACCACTGTTACAGCTTACTCAAGAGCCTGCCCAGTTTGTGCCACCTGCAACCCAACGGCCACCGCTAAGGTGCCACTTCAGCATCTCGCCAAACCAGACTACCCTTGGCAGAGGATCCAAGTTGATCATATTCAAATGCCCAAGTCAGGAAAGTATGAGTACGCCCTGGTGGCTGTGGATATGTTTTCCGGATGGCCTGAAGCCTACCCAGTGACCAACATGACTGCCAAGACTACAGCTAAGAAGCTCATCACTGAAATTTCGTGCAGATTTGGAATCCCTGAAGTCATTGAATCGGATCAGGGCCCAGCCTTCACTGCTAATGTCTACGAGGAACTGTGGCACATGTTAGGGACAGGTTTGGGCCTACACACCCCTTATCACCCCTCCAGTTCAGCCAAAGTTGAGAGAATGAACTCTACAATTAAGACCCAGTTGCTTAAAATGAGTCAGGACCATCCACTCCCATGGCCAGATTTGCTCCCCGTGGTCTTATACCATATCAGACACACCCCACAGGGAAAACACGGCTTGACTCCTTTTGAAATTCTTTTTGGTGCTCCGCCAAAGATAGGGGATATTAGGCCCCAAGAGTTGTCAGAGACAAATGATAAAGTTGTACAATTTGTGATTGCATTGTCTAAAGAACTGTCTAACACCCACCCTACAGTCTCTGCTTCTCTTCCAGAATCCACAGGTGACGTGGTCCATGACTTTATGCAAGGAGACCTGGTGTATGTGAAAAAGTTTGTGCGCAGAGATTGTCTTCAGCCAAGATTCGAAGGACCTCACACGGTGATCTTGGTTACCCCCACTGCTGTAAAACTTGAAGGAAAGAGCACTTGGATCCACGCTTCACACTGCAAAAGAGACCGAACCAGTGCTTAGTCACAGTGGTGGTTGAAGGGAGATGTTGCTGTTATTTTTGATTTTGAGGGTGGGGGCCATCCTTACCCCTACCTCTTCGGCCCCTATTGTAAACAAGAATACAGGTGCCACTATTCTCTGGGTAAATCTAACGGCCCCGGTAAATATCTGGAGATTTGATTTCTGTGATGTTGTCAAGTGCCCCGAGACTCAGCGGGTGGTAGAGGGAATTATCCAGTTTTATATGTGTGTTACCAGAGAAAACAATAATAATTGTCATTATTGGTCAGATGCTGCCTGGAATACGGGGGATGATTGAGGATATAGACCTAGCGAAGCCATATTCCCTAAAGATGGGCTGGGTAGGAGTCTTCGTGGGAGAATGCATCTAACAGCCCTGTTACAACCACCTAGAGGCTGTACATGGGGTAGAAACTGCCACCCCCTCCTCCTAAATCTTGAAATTCCCCAATCAGCTGACCTGCAGACATTTGTACTGGGAAGGCATTTTCATAGTGTATTTAGTATCGGATACTATGGGAATTTAGGCCATATACAGCTCCAGGATATTAGCCTCAGACCAACCAAGGCCCCCGTTACCAGTACAGCTAAACCAGGCCCAGGTGAACGTTTGCAAAATATAGTTAACGAAGTAATCCCCATTCCAGGTCTCAGTTGGCAAGAAGTTTTCTCCATAGAAACACAAACAGCCCCAAGGAAAAATTTATGGTTAGAATGGGTAAGATACAATGTAAGAGTCCAGAACATCTCTGTAGGATGTATTGCTTGTGCTGCAGCAAATACACATCTATACACACATGCATTGTTTTTTCCTGATGACAATACCACTGCCTGTGTTATGAATCTGTTGAAGGGTCTAAAGCTCACTGATTGCTCAGATTATATTCCACTAATTCATGAAGCACCTAAATTAAAGGTCCCAGGAGGGATAACTGTGTTAGCTGACAATTATACCTGCTATAGTTCCCACGACACTACAGGTACACCAGTAGGGGTCTTCGAGACGGGTTTCTGCAAAGAGAACAGTTCCCTAGATACTGACTTGCTAGCTAATCATACACAGTATATGTACGACATTTATTGGTTATGTGGAGATGGTAAGCTCCATCCTAGGTTGCCTAATGCCTGGACAGGTCAATGCACCCTTGTTAAACTAGCTATGCAGTTCAAGATTTTGCCTTGGGATCCGGAGACACCTGATGAATATACCAGAAAGAGGAGAAGTGTCGATCAGCTCCATATGAGTTATGAAGAAGATCCATTAGTATATGTCGATGGCATTGGAGTGCCAAGGGGGGTGCCTGACCAATTTAAGGCCCAGAACCAGATTTATGCTGGCTTTGCTTCTATAATCCCACAGGTGCAGATTAATAAAAAAATGTTGATTGGATCAATTATATATATTACAGTGAACAAAGGTTTGTCAATTTTACCTGTGATGCTTTCCAAGGTATAGTTGAGGAATTGGGCCCTAACACTAGAATGACCCTCCAAAACCGACTAGCCCTTGATATGATCTTAGCTGAGAAAGGAGGAGTCTGTGGGATGGTGGGAGAGGAGTGTTGTACCTATATCCCTCAGAACTCTGGGGTAAATGGAAAGACCATGATAGCCCTTAAGAAGATAAATGGGTTAGCAGCAGAATTAAAATCTAATGCTGGAGTAGACACATCTTTCTTTTCCGGTTGGTTGGGTGGGCTCAAAGGATTCCTTCAACAAGCTTGTCTAGTACTGATTGCCCTTCTTGTAGTTGGATCAATAATCCTCTGTTGTGTTATTCCCCTGTATAAAAAGATTATCACTAAGGCAACTCCGACTGGCACCTTTCTCAACCAAGAAGTAGACTCACTTGAGTACGATGGTACTGATCCAGGGGAGATCCCTAAGTACGTCCCCCTCAAGAAGATAGACAAAACCCCCAACTCTCAGATGATGCTAAGAGATTTAGTTTAGGGACAGCGGGAGAACTCCATGTGAAGCTAGTGAAGGGTTCAGCTGCCTGGTGGCCTCTCACAAGGGGAGAGCTTCTGAGGTGTCTGGATGAAGAAATCCACCTCCCCTTTCCCCATCACATGGACAGTCTCAAAGGATCTTTCTTCTTAGGGAAAAACTTAGTGTTTAGGGGGGATTGTCAAGGTGAAAATATATATATCTTTATACTCTTTTGTACTTTTATATATTCTTATGCTGTGAAACAATAAGTTTTTCCCTTTATGCTTACTAATGCAAATTTGACTGTATTTAAGATGGCTGCCAGTATTCACCTTTGCTGCAGATTCACTTTGCTGAAGAAACAAGTTTCACATTCCAGAAGCCAAGGATCATTTCTCTGTAAACCGAAACTTAGCATTATGCCCTAGTTTTCGTTCTTGCCAAGAATCTACTTTCGTTTCTGAAGCTAAAGTATCGTCCCTGGAGAAATAGAAACTTAAAGTGACGTGGATGAAGGAGGATCTATCATATAATGTCAAGCCAACCAGAGGAACTGAATACTAGATAAATTCCCTAAACCCCGCCTAACCCTGCCCTCTGCACACCTTCCCCCAATGGACTATATAATGTTATGTATATGAAATAAACAGTTCAGTTGCTGAGACGTTACTACACTTTGTAGACATACGGGCAGGCGCTGAGTTTGAACCAGATTTTGTCTGACTCATTCTTCACTCTGGTACCACTGCCTTTATCTTGATTTGGAATGACTGGTGAAGGAAGGGTATTGTCGTGACGACCCCGACACCATGATGAATTCAGACTTCACACAGACAGATGACTTTTACCATTCAGGACCTTGGGAAAGATGAGTAACAAGACAAGCGCTGATATTTACACATGGACACTCTGTTTGTAATTGTTTCATCTACCTTTTATGTTTTTGCTGCGATGGTGGATAACTCAATAAACCACTATACTTTCGTCAGAATATCATGACATTTTTCTTTTAAGAATAATGCACCTGGTTAAGTCTTGATTAGATATTTTTGCTAAATAACGATTTTTAACAGTCGCCTCTCTGTTTGGGCTTCTGACGTACCTCGTCTGGCAGCTGCTGCTGCTCACCACCACTCTCCATGACGAAATGCGACCAAAAGCAGGGATCTAACATCTCCACCTGCATAAATACCCCTTAGATCCGGTCAGCAGATGGGCCAGCGCTGTCCCTATTGGTCCAGAATACAGCAGAGGGCAGGAGATCTTGCGGTCAAAACCGGCACATAGACGCGATGGGCGCCGCCATCTTGGAACGACTGCGCATGCGCAGACGTCCGGCGACCCGGAAGCGGCCGCTAACCCCGCCCCCTTACGTCACTGCACCCGGAAATGCTCCAGCACGCGCTGAGAGCGGTGCAGGACGCCGGGGATGGAGCGCACCCACACGCCTGAGCCCGGCAGCCGCAGCCACACCATACCGCTGCACCACCAATGGGAATACTTACCTGCGCCGGCGCTGATGGAGGCAGGAAATCCTCCGCTCCCTGCTGCGAACGCCACTGCCGTGAAATCCAGCAAGGACCACCGTGGCGTCTCCAGGGATCTCCGCACCGGCCGAGGTAGGAGACCCCCCCGCTACCGTATTCGGCCGGCCGGCCTGGGCTCCTTCTGTAGGCATCCGTCCCCTTTAGGAACAGGAAACCAACTGAGGCAAGGGAGAGGTACCGCCCTTTTGTATCTGTAGGTTTCCTGTTCCTAATGGGCGGATCCCCTCTCTCGTCGTGCTGTCATGGGAGTCCGAGTAAAAATTTGTAATTTTTTTTCACCACTTAGATAAAAGAGAACCTAGACATGTTTGGTGTCAATAAACTCGTAATGACCTGGAGAATCAAAATGGCAGCTCAGTTTTAGCATTTAATGAACCTAGCAAAAAAGCCAAACACAACACCAGTGTGGGATTGCACTTTCTTTGCAATTTCACCGCACTTGGAATTTTGTTCCCGTTTTCTAGTACATGACATGCTAAAACCAATTATGTCGTTCAAAAGTACAACTTGTCCCTGCAAAAAAATAAGCCATATTGACGGAAAAATAAAAAAAAGTTATGGGTCTGGGAAGGAGGGGAGCGAAAAACGAAAATACCCAGGGTCATGAAGGGGTTATCCGGGTCACCCAGCTACCCCAGGTGTAGTCTTAAATTGAAGCTAACCTCGTGAGAAGACATGCAATACGTTCGTCGTCACTCTACAAGGTTCCCAGATCACGCTAGGACGAATATGAGTTTTAATAAAGTTCTGAGTCTCTCTGGAAAGAGGAGTGGAGTCCATAGCTCCGCCAACTCAGTGATGTCACGACCAGGGGGTATAAGTGAGGGGGAGCTCATTTTTCACTAGTCTTTGCCCAGGAAAAGAGCTAACAGCAGCTCTCCAAGCTGCTTTGATGCATTTTGATGTTGTTCCTCCCCCCAGCCGCATGGTCAGCCATGATCTGAAATGATATGAGAGAACTGTAAGTGTTTTTTTCAACTTTAATCACTTTTTATTTGTAATCGTTCTGTACATCTTATACTTGTCTCCTTTTATAATATCTTTTTATACGTTCGTAAACACTGCCTACCTTTCGGAGTAAAATATATAAAATTACTAGCTTTGTATCTCCTTGCTCAATAACGTACGGTCACGTCCTCTGAAGTAAATTACGCTACTAATTGGGTTGGCTCCTGACCCATTACCAATTCAGGAATAGGAGCTGGTGGCAGCGGAAAGTGTCCTGAGCCGTTGGGAAAACTGGTAGCGACAGACAGCGTTGATAATTATTGTTCCCGCCTGAGTGGGAGCAGTTATATCGCCCTCGCTGCAGTGTGCCCATTAGCCAGTGTAGTAAGACAACCTTTCTGGAGACAAATTATCGTAGGTGCAGTACCCTGTCTGACCTGAGGGTAAGAGGGGCGCCAGAGAGCTGCAAGTTCCAAACTGGAACTGGAATATAGATAAATCCCCTTGATAAAAGAACTGGGGCCAACCAAACTACCCCGGTTCATGACATATTGGTGTCAGCGGTGGGGATGATAAAAATATCCCCCCTGTGATTCGTGACATATGGATATTAAAATTGTGTAGGTTTTGTTATAATTGTTGAAGTAAAACAAAAACAGTTTAGACCGCACCAACGCCTCTATAAATTAGCTGACACTGCTCACCTGCAGTGGAGGTCTAGTCTTTAGATTCCGGGTGCTGTAGCCGAATAAACAAATGGAACAATCCAAAGCAGAAGAGAAAAGAGGCAGCACTCACCGATCTTCCGAGACAGGTAAATTTATTACTCACAATAAAACCTTCACGGCTGGGGGTGCTGAGATTCTGAGTGCGGCAAGCCTGATGACGGCCGTTTCGCGCCTAACGGGTGCTTCTATGGGTCAGCCTGCGAAACGGCTGTCGTCAGGCTTGCCGCACTCAGAATCTTAGCACCCCCGGCCGTGAAGGCTTTATTGTAATAAATTTACCTGTCTCGGAAGATCGGTGAGTGCTGCCTCTTTTCTCTTCTGCTTTGGTTTGTTAGAATTGTTGCCTATGCAATGTACTGTCTTGCATCTCTCTTTGGCATGAGTCACCCCAGTTTATTGTTTGGTTTTAATATGAATAATAAATATATATTTTTCATCTACCTCGAATTGTACACTTCTTGACCCGAGATTTTCTTCCATCGTCATCATATATTAAGATTTGATTTATGTATAAACGTGTGACGCTGAGTCACTACTCACTGACAAGCCTAGAGAAAGGGTAGACAGGAGGTCTGAGGTCAGATACCAGGAGGGCACAAGATAAACAGCTGCAGGACAAAGTCGTGGTCAGGAAACAGTCCAGGGTCAAATACCAGGAGGGTACGTCAAGACTAGGAAGTAAGAAAAACAGACAGTCAGAGGCCAAGTACGGGGTCAGGTACCTGCAGTCAGAAAGCGGCAAGAGCAGAAGGGATAATCCACATGAATAGTCACGACAAAGCCTACGTCCGGCAACAAGATCAGAGAAAGACACAATCAGACAGAGCTAAGCACATACCAAACTAAGCTCAGCTACAGCTGACACTGATCTGCTCACAGCTAGCCAGCTAAATAACTAGAAAATTACCAAAGATGAGAGGCACCTGGGGAAATGCCTGAAGCAAGCCCAGATTGAGCAGCAGGGCTGTTGATCAAAATGCTGTGAGCCCAGAATGCCCCAGGATCAGATTGGATGAATGGACTGTCACTCACAACACTGACAGTTCAGCATACATCAGATCCCATTGCGAGGTTGAGTCATCACTCACAGCCTCCCTAGTCCATAGTAAAGATGAGAAAATGACAAAAAGATTTCCCACATTCTGAATATGAATACAGCTTTTCTCTGTATGATTTCACTCATGTCTAACAAGATTTGATTTACTGAAGATTTCCCACACATTGAACATGAATATAGCTTATCTCCTGAGTGAGTTCTCCTATGTTTAACAAGTTGTGATTTCTCTGTAAAGCATTTTTCACATTGTAAACATGAAAACGGTTTCTTCCCTGTGTGAATTCTTAGATGTGTTACAAGATTTGCTTTTTGGATAAAACATTTCCCACATTATGAACATGAATGTGACTTCTCTCCTGTATGAATTCTCTGATGTCTAATAAGATGCCCTTTAACGGCGAAGGACTTCCCACATTCTGAACATGAAAATGGCTTTTCTCTTGCGTGATATCTCTGATGCATAATAAGAGTCCCTTTTTGTGTGAAGGATTTCTCACATTCTGAACATGAAAATGGCCTTTCTCCTGTGTGAATTCTCTGATGTATAATAAGACTACTGTTACGTTTGAAGGATTTTCCGCATTCTGAACATGAAAATGGCCTTTCTCCTGTGTGAATTCTCTGATGTTTAATAAGACTCCCTTTTTCTGTGAAGGATTTCTCACATTCTGAACATGAAAATGGCCTTTCTCCTGTGTGAATTCTCTGATGTATAATAAGACTACTGTTACGTTTGAAGGATTTCCCACATTCTGAACATGAAAATGGCTTTTCTCCTGTGTGAATTCTCTCATGTAGAACACATTTTGATTTACTTGGAAAGCATTTCCCACATTCTGAACAGGAGTATGGCTTCTCTCCTTCATGTTTCCTTTGAGTTAGATAATCTGAGCTTTTAGTAAATTTCTTGTGACACTGAAATCTTGTATCCACTTTGTCACCTGGAATTGTGGTAACAATACGAGATTGCTCAGGAGAGGGTTCCTCATCATTAGGAGGATTATAAGAAAGTGAAGTACTGTGAAGTCCAGGAGGTCCATGAAGGGTAATGAGGTATTCTCCATAAGAGTGCTTCCTGATATCTTCTTTTTTACAATTTAGTGACAAACTGCCATTATCACAAGGATTTCCTATAAAGATGAAAGATAAAATTCACAAAAGGGATTTTGAAATTTGATGGAGCTCAAAATGAAGACCCTTGTCAGTGAAAGTACAGGTAATAAGGAAGACAACTACATGCCATAACATTATCACAATAGGTAAAGTGAATAACATTTATAAAATGGCGACATTGGCACAAATCGACCTCTAAAAATTAACCTTCATTAATGTATTTAAAAGGGTCAAAAATACTTGATTATGTTATAAAGGTGAAAAAATGGAGGGTCAATAGGGGAAAAAAAGAAAAACCTGGGACTAATGTCTCCCTAGATGAGCCCTAAAGTTCACCCTACCTGCCAGCGGAGGATGGCACCCTAGTGGAAGACGTGATGGCACCCCTGCTGAATGCGCTACGGACCCTAATGCACCCTGAACATCCTACACACTATAATATAGACAAAAAAAACACACACATACAAAAACAATTAAAGGGACCATCCAAGATATAAATATCTCGTAGTTATTGCTGTATGTTCCAGGAGGGATGCAGACAAGAGGTGTAGTCACATTAATACCCCAACAAAGATGATACGGCCAGAGCAATCACATTAATAGTCATCTTTGGGGCTACAATTTAGACAAAGAAAATCTGATCCGTATCGCTATTACACAGCGCCTATAATATTTATATGGTCTTCAATATACTAATGGAACACCAATCAAATGGGTGCACAGTCAGATATCACATGACAAGGTACTATTAGATAATTAGCTCCTTTCTGTTTCCTTAATTCAAAAGCCTAATGCCCAATGTGATATCTTCTGTTCGCCCCCCCCCAAAAAAATGGGTGCACAACTGAACATAAATTCGCCATACAAAAATCCCACACAATATAGGTATTAATCCACTCTCCTCCTCCTCTAATTTCAGAAACCAGTGGTTTCCTGGGTCTCACAATTTTCCCGATGGATAACGACACACACTGGAGAGAGTGGACCTGCGGGAGAAGAATCACCTCTCCATCCCTTTAGCAGATTCCTCCGATGTCTTATCATGGAAAGGTCGAAGCTGACGCCAACCTCTGTACCACTATACCACCCGATGCCGTCTGGCTCTGGAGAGCGAGCTGGCAGTGCTGGGGGGCGATGACCATTTTCCGGATCACACGAACACATCTCGTGTGTTAAAGGTTAGGGTCCTGCTGGATTGACAGTCCACGCCGTACACTTTGTCTCTACGTGGGATAACAGAGGGAATATTCACACTATTTCCCTACAAAAGGTTAAGAAAAATCCTTCAGAAAAAGAAAAAACGTAAAAAATTATTGAAAGATGCCAAAAACCGGTGTAACATAGTAACATAGTTAGTAAGGCCGAAAAAAGACATTTGTCCATCCAGTTCAGCCTATATTCCATCATAATAAATAAATACCCAGATCTACGTCCTTCTACAGAACCTAATAATTGTATGATACAATATTGTTCATGTGGTGTACATATGGGTCTACTGAAAAACCCGTGTCCGCGTCCTTCTGACACTTAGGCTAGTTTCACATTTGCGTTTAAAACGCAAACGCTGGTGGTGAAAAAAACGCATATAAACGCGTACAAACGCTGCGTTTTTTAGACGCATGCGTTTTTGCATGTGGTAAAAAAAGCCTCGTTTTAACGCGTTTACATGCGTTTGCGTTTTTGAAACGCATGATGAGAAGTGTGTGACAGCTGCCAATCATAAAAATCAACTAGAAAACCCACTATAAATAGAAATAGCTAGGGTAAGGGTTAGGGTCCCTTTATCACCTTGATGGTGGGGGGTTAGGGCTAGGGTTAGGGTTTGGATCCCTTTATCACCTTGATGGTGGGGGGTTAGGGCTAGGGTTAGGATCCCTTTATCACCTTGATGGTGGGGGGTTAGGGCTAGGGTTAGGGTTTGGATCCCTTTATCACCTTTATGGTGGGGGGTTAGGGCTAGGGTTAGGGTTAGGATCCCTTTATCACCTTGATGGTGGGGGGTTAGGGCTAGGGTTAGGATCCCTTTATCACCTTGATGGTGGGGGGTTAGGGCTAGGGTTAGGATCCCTTTATCACCTTGATGGTGGGGGGTTAGGGCTAGGGTTAGGGATTGGATCCCTTTATCACCTTGATGGTGGGGGGTTAGGGTTTGGATCCCTTTATCACCTTGATGGTGGGGGGTTAGGGTTTGGATCCCTTTATCACCTTGATGGTGGGGGGGTTAGGGTTAGGATCCCTTTATCACCTTGATGGTGGGGGGTTAGGGCTAGGGTTAAGGGTAGGGTTTGGATCCCTTTATCACCTTGTTGGTGGGAGGATAGGGTTTGGATTCCTTTATCACCTTGATGGTGGGGGGTTAGGGTTTGGATTCCTTTATCACCTTGATGGTGGGGGGTTAGGGTTAGGGGTAGGGTTAGGATCCCTTTATCACCTTGATGGTGGGGGGTTAGGGCTAGGGTTAAGGGTAGGGTTTGGATCCCTTTATCACCTTGATGGTGGGGGGGTTAGGGTTTGGATCCCTTTATCACCTTGATGGTGGGGGGTTAGGGCTAGGGTTAGGGGTAGGGTTTGGATACCTTTATCACCTTGATGGTGGGGGGTTAGGGTTAGGGGTAGGGCTTGGATCCCTTTATCACCTTGATGGTGGGGGGTTAGGGTTAGGGGTAGGGTTTGGATCCCTTTATCACCTTGATGGTGTGGGGATAGGGCTAGGGTTAGGGTTTGGATCCCTTTATCACCATGATGGTGTGGGGATAGGGCTAGGGTTAGGGTTTGGATTCCTTTATCACCTTGATGGTGTGGGGTTAGGGCTAGGGTTAGGGTTTGGATTCCTTTATCACCTTGATGGTGGGGGGTTAGGGTTTGGATCCCTTTATCACCTTGATGGTGGGGGGTTAGGGTTAGGGTTTGGATCTCTTTATCACCTTGATGGTGTGGGGATAGGGCTAGGGTTAGGGTTTGGATCCCTTTATCACCTTGATGGTGGGGGGTTAGGGCTAGGGTTAGGGTTTGGATCCCTTTATCACCTTGATGGTGGGGGGGTGGCTTATCAGTGTGTAGACTAGTTTTTTCTCTATGGAAACGCATGCGTTAAAAAACGCAACCAAACGCATGTGCTTAAAAACGCATGCGTTTACATAGACAGCAATACGTTTTTTTGCGGCAAAAAACGCCTCTAGAAATTACTACATGTTGCATTTCCGCAACAAAACGCAAGCATAGAAACGACGCATGCATCGTCAAACGCGGCAAAACGCATACAAAAAAAAGCATGCGTTTTTAATGTTAAATATAGGGAAAAAAACGCATGCGTTTATATGCGTTAAAACGCAGCGGCAAAAAACGCAAATGTGAAACCAGCCTAAGGCTACTTTCACACTTTGCGTTATTAGCAATCCGTCGTTTTTGGAAAAAAACGGATCCTGCAAATGTGCTCACAGGATGCGTTTTTTACCCATAGACTTATATTAGTCGTGTCGTGTTTTGGCGGACAGCGGCACAAAAAAGTGAACTTTTTTTGTCCGTCGCATCCGCCATTTTCTACCGCGCATGCGCGGCCGGAACTCTGCCCCATTCTCCCCGAACTTCAGAATGGGCAGCGGATGCGTTGAAAAACTGCATCCGCTGCCCACGTCGTACACAAATTTCACAACGTGCGTCGGTACGTCGGCCCAACGCATAGCGACGGACACGTACTGACGCAAGTGTGAAAGCGGCCTAAGCTAAACTGGTCAGCTGCTGTACACTACTGAGGAGGAGATCGCTGTTTATTGCCTAGTGTCAGCAGCAGACCCCCATGGCTTCCGGTGTCCTCCAATGAAGCGATAGAGAAACTAGCTCAGTCACTCAGGGGTTAAGTTTGTATTTTTGTATCTTTTTCTTTATTTTTTTCTTTGGATTTATTCGCAGTTGTTTTCGGCAGCGATTACCGTTCTGGAGCAGGAAACTGTAAATGGTCGTGTAAAGGGTTAATAGTCGCCGAGTAACAGACGGCACACGGCCAATGTAACTCGCTTGGACTGATCAGATGAGTAGGTTTTTTTTCATAGACCCAATATACATTTAAAGGGATGTTCCCAAAATCACAATGTTTTATTTTTTTTTTAATTTTGCCAGTATAAAGCATTTTTAAATCTGTCCTATTTTGCACATATCACCCCCTAATTACGCCCTTCCAGGCTCTGTTTACCCAACAGTTCCTGTGTGAACCCATATGTGGGGAGGAACCGCATGTTATTATACTGGGGTGGGGGCAACAGGGCCGGATATTATACGCTGGGGGGCTATGGGGCCGGATATGATATTATACGCTGGGGGGCTTTGGGGCCGGATATTATACGCTGAGGGGCTATGGGGCTGGATATTATACGCTGGGGGGCTATGGGGCTGGATATTATACGCTGGGGGGCTATGGGGCTGGATATTATACGCTGGGGGGCTATGGGGCTGGATATTATACGCTGGGGGGCTATGGGGCTGGATATTATACGCTGGGGGGCTATGGGGCCGGATATTATACGCTGGGGGGCTATGGGGCCAGATATTATACGCTGGGGGGCTATGGGGCCAGATATTATACGCTGGGGGGCTATGGGGCCAGATATTATACGCTGGGGGGGCTATGGGGCTGGATATTATACGCTGGGGGGCTATGGGGCCGGATATTATACGCTGGGGGGCTATGGGGTCGGATATTATATGCTGGGGGGCTATGGGGCTGGATATTATACGCTGGGAGGCTATGGGGCTGGATATTATACGCTGGGGGGCTATGGGGCTGGATATTATAAGCAGGGGGGCTACGGGGCCGGATATTATAAGCAGGGGGGCTACGGGGCCGGATATTATACGCTGGGGGGGCTACGGGGCTGGATATTATAAGCAGGGGGGCTACGGGGCCGGATATTATACGCTGGGGGGCTACGGGGCCGGATATTATACGCTGGGGGGCTACGGGGCCGGATATATCACATCTGCTTGTAGCTACAAGCTCATAATCCCATTTATGATGAAGCAATTCTCCACCCCGGCACAGAGGAGGGACTAAACATTTGTCATGTACTGTCACCTACCTGGTGTCCTCCGACTGAGACCGGTGTTCTGGTTCTCCTACAGCCAAGATGGCCTCCATAGTGGCAGAGGGATGACATCCATATGTCTGACCCACACCTCCATAGCATGGCACTTCCGGACTTACCACAGGTCTCTTCATGTCACCAGGCGGCCGGCTTGGATGTAGAGGGACCAGAACGTCGGCCTCAGTGCAGGAGGCAGTGGGAGGCAAACAGAGGGGACAGGTAGGACGACGCTACATGTGACATGTCACTCGTCAGCACCAGGCAGAGGCTGCTACATCACCGTCATCCATAGGACAGGGAGATTCACAACCTGTAACACAAGCTCAGTCATTTATATGGCAGCACGGGACTTGTGGAAGAAAAATACGGATGGAAGGGGTGGAAGAAATATTCTCAAAGGTAAAGGAAAACTAAATCTGTGCTTCCTAAATCATTAAGAAGAGGTGTGAAGGCGGCCCTGTTATTCATCGGTGCACCGCCGGACTGTACAGGAGCAGCCGCGCCATCACCGGACGCTTCTGCTGTGATGAGGACAGCAGATAAAGCTCCACACAATATCACACACTGCGGTCATTATTACATAACGGTCATCGTCATCATCATCATCATCATGCACCGGTCATTATCACACACCTGTGGAAACATCTCCCAGAATCTCCTCCTTCCCGTCACTCACACACGGCTGATCCCCCCTCGTCATCGCTTCTTCTTCTGTCTCTTCCTTCACTTTATTCTTAGTCGGATCTTCCTCCTGATACATCAGATGTAACAATCAGCACAATACAAGAAACCACCAAAATCTGTGACATCTATGACCTCGATCAAAAATGTCCCCCCGTATACAGATCCGGTACAGGGCTCAGCGCCGTCTACCAGATGATCCTCCAGGATGTTGTGTTTCTCCTCCGGACAGTCCGGGGAATACAGAGGACCGGGACATCTCTCTGGTGGATTTCTCCTCCTGGATCCATCTGTAGGAAACACACAGTGATGGAATAGATTGTGTCATATGATGATGAGATCATGGGTAGTAGAAGGTGACCACAGAACATGACAGTCTCCCCTCCTCACCCTGCTGATCAGCCCACACATCCATCATCTCTTCTGCGTCATCTATGACCTCAACCTTAATGTCAATCAGATCTTCACCCTAAAAGAAAAGTGTATGATGAGCTCAGGTCCCATCACTTCATGGTCAGATGTTGTGGAGGCTTCAGTGTCATCTACCTGATGATCCTCCGGGATGTTGTGATTCTCCTCCGGACAGTCCTGGGGATACAGAGGACGGGGACATCTCTCTGGTGGATTTCTCTTCCTGGATCCATCTGTGGAGACACAGACTGAATACATCACCTGCCGTGTATCTGTCTATATATGAGACACGTCTCTCAGAACTGGTAATTCTAGGTTTATGCATCAGGGACTAAATGACATTGTTGTGGTCCTCACCACCGGTACCGAGGTCCCAGCACATTGTGGCCTCAAGTATGAAGTAAGAATCAGCGAGGCCAAAGCCTAATGCTCTCTGCTCTACCCTCGGAGAATGAGGACCCTGAGGAGAGGGACAGAGAAGACCCTCGTCAGTCCGATGGAGGAGCCGCACTAAGACACACAACTTCTCCAAGCTTCCTCTCCACCAGTGATGGAACCACAGAGAAGCTGGAGAAAGCTCCACATTTCTATCCAGCGGTTTCTTTTCTCCTAACTCACCGTTATGGAGATTGGGGGAAGGACGGTTACCATTTATCAGTGATTCTTGTGAAGGACACCCGGTTCCTCCCACGTCACCAATCCGTGATGTCACTACACAGGCACAGCTCTCCGGTGCCCCCTTTGTATCTCACGTCAATAAGGGAACTGCACCTAGAGCAAATGGCCGCCGGGGAGACTGCCCTGTCACCAGGGCCGCCATCAGGGCATTACAGCCGTGACTGGCGTATGGGGCCCGGTGAGCAGAGGGGGCCCGCATCGGGCCCTGTCTCATCTGCTCACCGGGTCCCCCCTGCAGGCACTGCGGCACGCTATTGACGTGCGGGCCCGCGCCCGCACGTCAATAGTTAACAGCCGCCAGCCCGTCTGAGGCTGGCAGCTGAATAAGGCCGCAGTGCGCACTCGCCGGCGTCTGACGTCATTGTCAGCCGCCGGGCCCGGCGAGTGCGTCTGCGTGGAGCCTGGAGGGAGCTTCGCCCGGCGCAGGAGCATGGCCAGGTAAGAACTTTTTTTTTTTTTCTTTCAGAGCGGCGATCCGGGGGGGCAGAATGCTGGAGACAGTGACAGGGGCAGAATGCTGGAGACACAGTGGGGGCAGAATGCTGGAGACACAGTGGGGGCAGAATGCTGGAGACACAGTGGGGGCAGAATGCTGGAGACACAGTGGGGGCAGAATGCTGGAGACACAGTGGGGGCAGAATGCTGGACACACAGTGGAGGCAGAATGCTGGACACAGTGACAGGGGCAGAATGCTGGAGACACAGTGGGGGCAGAATGCTGGAGACACAGTGGGGGCAGAATGCTGGAGACACAGTGGGGGCAGAATGCTGGAGACACAGTGGGGGCAGAATGCTGGAGACACAGTGGAGGCAGAATGCCGGACACAGTGACAGGGGCAGAATGCTGGACACAGTGACAGGGGCAGAATGCTGGACACACAGTGGAGGCAGAATGCTGGACACAGTGACAGGGGCAGAATGCTGGACACAGCGACAGGGGCAGAATGCTGGACACAGCGACAGGGGCAGAATGCTGGACACAGCGACAGGGGCAGAATGCTGGACACAGCGACAGGGGCAGAATGCTGGACACAGCGACAGGGGCAGAATGCTGGACACAGTGACAGGGGCAGAATGCTGGACACAGGGGCAGACTGTGAGACCCGGGGGCAGAATGCTGGACATTGGGGCAGAATGCTGGACATTGGGGCAGAATGCGAGATACGGGGCATGATTGGAGACACGGGGCAGGATGAAAGACATGGGGGCATGGTTGGAGACACTGGGGGCAGAATTGGAGACAGATCGTGCAGGATCATGGGGCAGGATGGATACAGATGGGGCAGGATGGAGAGATCACATGGGGCGATCATAAGGGGCAGGATGGGGAGATCATATGGGGCAGAATGGATACTCATGAGGGCAGGATGGGAGAACATATGGCTGACGCCAGGAATGAGACACACTGTGGCCAGGATGGGGAATATTATTACCATAGGGGCTAATTTAGGGATATTATTACTGCAGTGATGTATTTATTTTATTTATTGAGGACACGGTTTTAAATGGGGGGGGCGGTCCTGTTACTGTGTAGAGTGACACTATGTCGCCTCTTTTACTTCATGTGGTGTAATGTAGAAGTTGGGGAAAATGAAGTAATGTGTTCTACAAGCAGAGCTCGAGAGATAACTGTGTTATTTCCTGCAGAGAGAAGTCCTGGCTGGAAGAAATGATGGCGGTCTGTGCTGGATGAAAGATGAAGGACTTCACCTAGAGACGTCACTGGTGAGTCAGTGTGTTACCTATACACTGACACTATACACTGTATACAGAGCTCCTGTGTATAATTTCACTAGTGATCACTGTATTATCTGTACACAGACACTGCATACTAAGTCAGGGCCGCCATCAGGGCATTACAGCCGTGACTGGCGTATGGGGCCCGGTGAGCAGAGGGGGCCCGCATCGGGCCCTGTCTCATCTGCTCACCGGGCCCCCCCTGCAGGCACTGCGGCACGCTATTGACGTGCGGGCCCGCGCCCGCACGTCAATAGTTAACAGCCGCCAGCCCGTCTGAGGCTGGCAGCTGAATAAGGCCGCAGTGCGCACTCGCCGGCGTCTGACGTCATTGTCAGCCGCCGGGCCCGGCGAGTGCGTCTGCGTGGAGCCTGGAGGGAGCTTCGCCCGGCGCAGGAGCATGGCCAGGTAAGAACTTTTTTTTTTTTTCTTTCAGAGCGGCGATCCGGGGGGGCAGAATGCTGGAGACAGTGACAGGGGCAGAATGCTGGAGACACAGTGACAGGGGCAGAATGCTGGACACAGTGACAGGGGCAGAATGCTGGACACAGTGACAGGGGCAGAATGCTGGACACAGTGACAGGGGCAGAATGCTGGACACAGTGACAGGGGCAGAATGCTGGACACAGTGACAGGGGCAGAATGCTGGACACAGTGACAGGGGCAGAATGCTGGACACAGTGACAGGGGCAGAATGCTGGACACAGTGACAGGGGCAGAATGCTGGACACAGTGACAGGGGCGGAATGCTAGACACAGTGACAGGGGCGGAATGCTGGACACAGGGGCAGACTGTGAGACCCGGGGGCAGAATGCTGGACATTGGGGCAGAATGCTGGACATTGGGGCAGAATGCGAGATACGGGGCATGATTGGAGACACGGGGCAGGATGAAAGACATGGGGGCATGACTTGAGACAGATGGGGAAGGATTGGAGACAGATGGGGCAGAATGGAGACACAGGGGGCATGATTGGAGACATGGGGGCATGGTTGGAGACATAGTAACATAGTTAGTAAGGCCGAAAAAAGACATTTGTCCATCCAGTTCAGTCTATATTCCATCATAATAAATCCCCAGATTTACGTCCTTCTACAGAACCTAATAACTGTATGATACAATATTGTTCTGCTCCAGGAAGACATCCAGGCCTCTCTTGAACCCCTCGACTGAGTTCGCCATCACCACCTCCTCAGGCAAGCAATTCCAGATTCTCACCGCCCTAACAGTAAAGAATCCTCTTCTATGTTGGTGGAAAAACCTTCTCTCCTCCAGACGCAAAGAATTCAACCTTGTGCCCGTCACCTTCCTTAGTATAAACAGATCCTCAGCGAGATATTTGTATTGTCCCCTTATATACTTATACATGGTTATTAGATCGCCCCTCAGTCGTCTTTTTTCTAGACTAAATAATCCTAATTTCGCTAATCTATCTGGGTATTGTAGTTCTCCCATCCCATTTATTAATTTTGTTGCCCTCCTTTGTACTCTCTCTAGTTCCATTATATCCTTCATGAGCACCGGTGCCCAAAACTGGACACAGTACTCCATGTGCGGTCTAACTAGGGATTTGTACAGTGGCAGTATAATGCTCTCATCATGTGTATCCAGACCTCTTTTAATGCACCCCATGATCCTGTTTGCCTTGGCAGCTGCTGCTTGGCACTGGCTGCTCCAGGTAAGTTTATCATTAACTAGGATCCCCAAGTCCTTCTCCCTGTCAGATTTACCCAGTGGTTTCCCGTTCAGTGTGTAATGGTGATATTGATTCCTTCTTCCCATGTGTATAACCTTACATTTATCATTGTTAAACCTCATCTGCCACCTTTCAGCCCAAGTTTCCAACTTATCCAGATCCATCTGTAGCAGAATACTATCTTCTCTTGTATTAACTGCTTTACATAGTTTTGTATCATCTGCAAATATCGATATTTTACTGTGTAAACCTTCTACCAGGTCATTAATGAATATGTTGAAGAGAACAGGTCCCAATACCGACCCCTGCGGTACCCCACTGGTCACAGCGACCCAGTTAGAGACTATACCATTTATAACATAGGGGGCAGAATGGAGACATGGGGCATGATTGGAGACACTGGGGGCAGAATTGGAGACAGATCGTGCAGGATCATGGGGCAGGATGGATACAGATGGGGCAGGATGGAGAGATCACATGGGGCGATCATATGGGGCAGGATGGGGAGATCATATGGGGCAGAATGGATACTCATGAGGGCAGGATGGGAGAACATATGGCTGACGCCAGGAATGAGACACACGGTGGCCAGGATGGGGAATATTATTACCATAGGGGCTAATTTAGGGATATTATTACTGCAGTGATGTATTTATTTTATTTTTTGAGGACACGGTTTTAAATTGGGGGGGGGGTCCTGTTACTGTGTAGAGTGACACTGTCGCCTCTTTTTCTTCATGTGGTGTAATGTAGAAGTTGGGAAAAATTAAGTAATGTATTCTACAAGCAGAGCTCGAGAGATAACTGTGTTATTTCCTGCAGAGAGAAGTCCTGGCTGGAAGAAATGATGGCGGTCTGTGCTGGATGAAAGATGAAGGACTTCACCTAGAGACGTCACTGGTGAGTCAGTGTGTTACCTATACACTGACACTATACACTGTATACTGTATACAGAGCTCCTCTGTATAATTTCACTAGTGATCACTGTATTATCTGTACACAGACACTGCATACTAAGTACAGATCTCCTGTGTATAATGGCACTTATGGTGATAATATGGTGCTTTTTTTTTTTAATTACTGATCAGAATTGTAGTATTCAGTCACTATGTGGTGGTACTATGTGGTCTGGACATGGTGTTGCGGTATTTGTTCCTTGTATGTGATATTATTTGATCACTGTGGTGGTAATATGCGGTCTGGTCATGGTGTAGCGGTATTTGTTCCTTGTATGTGATATTATTCGGTCACTAGTGGTAATATGTGGTCTGGTCATGGTGTAGTGGTATTTGTTCTTTGTATGTGATATTATTCGATCACTGTGGTGGTAATATGTCATCTGGTCATAGTGCGGTGGTATTTGTTCCTTGTATGTGATATTATTGGTCATTTTAAAAATTGAAAAATAAATAAAAATATACCTAAATTGTATTGCATATTTTAACAAATATTTAATAGGTTACAATAGAGTAGGGACCGGCCAAAAGTGTCTACCGTGTTATGGTAGCGGCTTAAAAAATCTTTTGGCCAAAACAAAAGCTGCCGGCTATATGTGTGATCTGGTGATGGGAACTGTTAATGTGTGATAGGTGAGAAGTGGAGTTTTTCCAAGAGAGAGCGGTGGGACTGTGGACAGTTCGAGGGGTGGAGCGTGGAGGCGGGGCTGGGGTGGAGCCTGGGCGGAGTCTCAAGGGGGCCCCGAAAATTTTGCCAGTATGGGGCCCCGAAATTTCTAGTGGCAGCCCTGCCTGTCACCCACGCTGGGTATTCTAAGATTCGCAATCAGAGTAATAGGATCAGCCCCAAATTAATGATTTAATTGCCTTAAGGGCGCACTAGGTAATTACAAGTAATATACAGTCAAAATATATCAAGAATTACAGTCAGAGTAAAATATAACAATCACAATACAGGGCTTATAGGTATACAGCTGGAGGTCAATTTACCAGGTTGAAGGTCGCTTGTGGAAGCCGGGGGGGCGCAGCATTCCGCAGGTCCAAAACTTAGTTGCCGGGCAGCCCCCAGAAAGCGTGTGCTTGCTCCCCTCTGGCTGGCATACCCTTTTCCTTAAGATATCATCTTCTTCTGTGGAGTGAGTCCCCCTCTTCAAGTGTCCTTGGCTCTTAAACCTTCTATGGGTCCCTCCCCCTGTAGCTGGGTGGGCTTAGCAATCTCCACCCCTGTGCCTCTCTGCAAGATTTGTTCCAATATCTAATAAATGGGATAACTTCTCTTAGGATGATCGGATCAGTACACGGGCAGTACCAGCGCATGTGGTTTGTTCTGCCGGTCGTACTGGGATCAAACCTGGACCCATTCGGTCCCTGTGGGAGGCTGATCTCTATATCTCGGGTTTCAGACCTCCCACGGACACGGGAGTCGCACTGTTAGATGCGCAATTTCTTTAGGGCGAGGAGAATATGTTTTTATGAGCCGGTACCTCGGACGATGCGTCCATAATTCACAATTCAAAGTTGGAGACGGTTCGACTGGACGGCCATAATAGATGTGTATCCTGTGGCCACTGGACATGCATGCTTTAATTAGGCCCCCAAGCATTTCCAAGCCCCCTGCTGGTGTGGCTTCCTCACGGAGCTTTGAAGTACCTTCTGCAGTCTACACTGAGCTCAGCCCATTACGATACTAATAGGAACTTTATTCATTAGAAAAGGTGGGGGCCCGGAGCACTCCTCTCTGCAGACCTGTGACCAGGAGACAAAATGGAGTTACGCCAATCTCTGTTAGTATGCCCGTCCAAGATGGCGGCTGTTCCCTCATCACACCTCCCTGCTTTAGAGGGCGCTAGGGGGCATCACATTCCTGTGTTCCCCCATGCGCCCTTCTGCACCTTCTCCTTGCCGGGACAACCCATCAGCATTACCATGGTCGCTGCCTCCTCCCCTCTCTCTCTGAGGCTGTCTGGGCCCCCTCTTCTGTCTCTCTGAGGCTTCCTCTGCCTCCTCCTCTCTCTCTGAGGCTGTCTCTGCCCCCTCCTCTCTCTCTCTGAGGCTGTCTCTGCCTCCTCCTCGGTCTCTCTGAGGCTGTCTCTGCCTCCTCCTCGGTCTCTCTCTGAGGCTGTTTCTGCCCCCTCCTCTCTCTCTGAGGCTGTCTCTGCCTCCTCCTCTCTCTCTCTGAGGCCATCTCTGCCTCCTCCTTTGTCTCTCTCTGAGGCTGTCTCTGCCTCCTCTCCCTCTCTGAGGCTGTCTCTGCCTCCTCCTCTGTCTCTCTCTGAGGCTGTCTCTGCCTCCTCCGTCTCTCTCCGAGGCTGTCTTTGCCCCCTCCTCTCCCTCTGAGGCTGTCTCTGCCCCCTCCTCTCTCTCTGAGGCTGTTTGCTCCGCTGCCCGCTCTGCAGCTTTCTCTGCCCGCTCCGCTATCTCACGGCGTTCTGCCCGCTCTCGCTCCTCTGCTTCACGGCGTTCTGCCCGCTCTCGCTCCTCTGCTTCACGGCGTTCTGCACGCTGTCGCTCCGCCGCTTCACGGCGTTCTGCACGCTCGGCCTCCGCTGCTTTCTCTGCAGCTGCCATGAGTCTCATATAGGCGTCTTCATTACCCGCCTCAAGACGTGCCACTGCCGCTGCAACAAAGGCCTCTGATGTGGAGAGGCTGGGGCGGGTAGGTGGTGGGTAGTCCCTTGCCGGACTAAGCACGGGTGGCTGGCTCCTTAGGGAGTCTGGGCTGAGCTCCCCCTCGCCTTGAACGATACCGTTCTGTTGTGAATTCTGTTGTCGAGCTCCCTCCTGTGGTCATGAATGGAACTTCGGCTGGTTCTGTCAATGGGCTTCCTCTGGTGGATGTGAGTGGGGCTGCGGCTTCTGAGGTTCCTTCCACAGGTGACGAGGTTAATTCGTTAGCTGCTGCTCTATTTAACTCCACCTAGATCTTTGCTCCATGCCTCCAGTCAGTCAATGTTCCAGTATTGGTCTTGTTCACTCCTAGATCGTTTTTGTGACCTGTCTTTCCTGCATAAGCTAAGTTTTTGCTTGTGTTTCTTATTTTGCTATTTTTTCTGTCCAGCTTGCTATTTTGTTTGTTTCTTGCTTGCTGGAAGCTCTGGGACGCAGAGAGAGCACCTCCGCACCGTGAGTCGGTGCGGAGGGTCTTTTTGCGTTCTCTGCGTGGTCTTTTTGTAGTATTTTTGTGCTGACCGCAAAGTGACCTTTCCTATCCTCAGTCTGTTCAGTAAGTCGGGCCTCACTTTGCTAAATCTATTTCATCTCTGTGTTTGTAATTTTCATCTTTACTCACAGTCATTATATGTGGGGGGCTGCCTTTTCCTTGGGGAATTTCTCTGAGGCAAGGTAGGCTTTTATTTCTATCTTCAGGGCTAGCTAGTTTCTTAGGCTGTGACGAGTTGCATAGGGAGCGTTAGGAGCAATCCACGGCTGCTTCTAGTGTGTGTGATAGGTTTAGGGATTGCGGTCAGCAGAGTTTCCACATCTCAGAGCTCGTCCTATATTACTGATAACTATCAGGTCATTTTGTGTGCTATTAACCATCAGGTCCATTATTGTCCTAACCACCAAGTCATAACAGTACTGGAGGCCCAAAGTATTAATGCATCTCAATAGAGTGATAAGTGAAGCTCTGAGACCATTTTTTTTCCTTTGCACTGTGTTTTGTCTTTCTTATCCCCTAGACCTTTGGGTGGTTCAGGACACAGGTGTAGTGATGGACATTCAAGGTCTGTCCTCTTGTGTGGATCATCTCACTGCAAGAGTACAAAACATTCAAGATTTTGTGGTTCAGAATCCTATGTTAGAGCCTAGAATTCCAATTCCTGATTTGTTTTTTGGGGATAGATCTAAGTTTCTGAATTTCAAAAATAATTGTAAACTGTTTCTAGCTTTGAAACCCCGCTCCTCTGGTGACCCAGTTCAACAAGTAAAAATCATTATTTCCTTGTTGCGTGGTGACCCTCAAGACTTGGCATTTTCCCTTGCGCCTGGAGATCCTGCATTGCGTGATGTTGATGCGTTTTTTCTGGCGCTCGGATTGCTTTATGATGAACCAAATTCAGTGGATCAGGCAGAGAAAATCTTGCTGGCTCTGTGTCAGGGTCAGGATGAGGTAGAGATATATTGTCAGAAGTTTAGGAAGTGGTCTGTGCTCACTCAGTGGAATGAATGCGCTCTGGCAGCAATTTTCAGAAAGGGTCTCTCTGAAGCCCTTAAGGATGTCATGGTGGGATTTCCCATGCCTGCTGGTCTGAATGAGTCTATGTCTTTGGCCATTCAGATCGATCGACGCTTGCGTGAGCGTAAAGCTGTGCACCATTTGGCGGTATTATCTGAGCATAGACCAGAGCCTATGCAATGTGATAGGACTTTGACCAGAGCTGAACGGCAAGAACACAGACGTCGGAATGGGCTGTGTTTTTACTGTGGTGATTCCACTCATGCGATCTCTGATTGTCCTAAGCGCACTAAGCGGTTCGCTAGGTCTGCCACCATTGGCACTGTACAGTCGAAATTTCTTTTGTCCGTTACATTGATCTGCTCTTTGTCTTCCTATTCTGTTATGACATTTGTGGATTCAGGCGCTGCCCTGAATTTGATGGACTTGGAGTTTGCTAGGCGCTGTGGTTTTTTCTTGGAGCCCTTGCAGTATCCTATTCCATTGAGAGGAATTGATGCTACGCCTTTGGCCAAGAATAAGCCTCAGTACTGGATCCAATTGACCATGTGCATGGCTCCTGCACATCAGGAGGATATTCGCTTTTTGGTGTTGCATAATCTGCATGATGTGGTCGTTTTGGGGTTGCCATGGCTACAGGTCCATAACCCAGTATTGGATTGGAAATCTATGTCTGTGTCCAGCTGGGGTTGTCAGGGGGTACATGGTGATGTTCCATTTCGGTCTATTTCATCATCCACTCCTTCTGAAGTCCCAGAGTTCTTGTCGGATTACCGGGATGTATTTGATGAGCCCAAATCCAGTGCCCTACCTCCTCATAGGGATTGCGATTGTGCTATCGATTTGATTCCTGGTAGTAAGTTTCCTAAGGGCCGACTGTTCAATTTATCTGTGCCAGAACATGCCGCTATGCGGAGTTATGTAAAGGAATCCTTGGAAAAGGGTCATATTCGCCCGTCGTCGTCACCATTGGGAGCAGGGTTCTTTTTTGTGGCCAAGAAGGATGGTTCTTTGAGACCTTGTATAGATTACCGCCTTCTTAATAAAATCACAGTCAAATTTCAGTACCCGTTGCCGTTGCGGTCTGATTTATTTGCTCGGATTAAGGGGGCTAGTTGGTTCACCAAGATAGATCTTCGTGGTGCGTATAATCTTGTGCGTATTAAACAGGGCGATGAATGGAAAACAGCATTTAATACGCCCGAGGGTCATTTTGAGTACCTGGTTATGCCATTCGGGCTTTCCAATGCTCCATCAGTATTTCAGTCCTTTATGCATGACATCTTCCGAGAGTACCTGGATAAATTCCTGATTGTATATTTGGATGATATTTTGGTCTTCTCGCATGATTGGGAGTCTCACGTGAAGCAGGTCAGAATGGTGTTCCAGGTCCTTCGTGCTAATTCTTTATTTGTGAAGGGGTCAAAGTGTCTCTTTGGAGTTCAGAAGGTTTCATTTTTGGGGTTCATTTTTTCCCCTTCTACTATCGAGATGGACCCTGTTAAAGTCCAGGCCATTTATGATTGGACTCAGCCAACATCTGTGAAGAGTCTGCAAAAGTTCCTGGGCTTTGCTAATTTTTATCGTCGCTTCATCAATAATTTTTCTAGTGTTGCTAAGCCTTTGACTGATTTGACCAAGAAGGGTGCTGATGTGGTCAATTGGTCTTCTGCTGCTGTGGAAGCTTTTCAGGAGTTGAAGCGTCGTTTTTCTTCTGCCCCTGTGTTGTGCCAGCCAGATGTTTCGCTCCCATTTCAGGTCGAGGTTAATGCTTCTGAGATTGGAGCAGGGGCTGTTTTATCGCAAAGAAGTTCTGATGGCTCGGTGATGAAACCATGTGCCTTCTTTTCTAGAAAATCTTCGCCTGCTGAGCGTAATTATGATGTTGGCAATCGAGAGCTGTTGGCCATGAAGTGGGCATTCGAGGAGTGGCGTCATTGGCTTGAAGGAGCCAAGCATCGCGTGGTGGTCTTGACTGATCACAAAAATTTGACTTATCTCGAGTCTGCCAAACGGTTGAATCTTAGACAGGCTCGTTGGTCGCTATTTTTCTCCCGTTTTGACTTTGTGGTTTCGTACCTTCCAGGCTCTAAGAATGTGAAGGCCGATGCCCTGTCTAGGAGTTTTGTGCCCGACTCTCCGGGTGTTCCTGAGCCGGCGGGTATTCTCAAAAAGGGGGTAATTTTGTCTGCCATCTCCCCTGATTTGCGGCGGGTGCTGCAAAAATTTCGGGCTGATAGACCTGACCGTTGCCCAGCGGAGAAACTGTTTGTCCCTGATAAATGGACTAGTAGAGTTATCTCTGAGGTTCATTGTTCGGTGCTGGCTAGTCATCCTGGAATCTTTGGTACCCGAGATTTGGTGGCCAGATCCTTTTGGTGGCCTTCCTTGTCACGGGGTGTGCGTTCTTTTGTGCGGTCCTGTGGGACTTGTGCTCGGGCTAAGCCCTGCTGTTCTCGTGCCAGTGGGTTGCTTTTGCCCTTGCCGGTCCCCAAGAGGCCCTGGACGCATATCTCTATGGATTTTATTTCGGATCTCCCTGTCTCTCAAAAGATGTCGGTCATTTGGGTGGTTTGTGATCGCTTCTCTAAAATGGTCCATTTGGTACCCTTGTCTAAATTGCCTTCCTCCTCTGATTTGGTGCCATTGTTTTTCCAGCATGTGGTTCGTTTACATGGCATTCCGGAGAACATCGTTTCGGACAGAGGTTCTCAGTTTGTTTCGAGGTTTTGGCGTGCTTTTTGTGCCAGGATGGGCATTGATTTGTCTTTTTCCTCGGCTATCCATCCTCAGACAAATGGCCAAACCGAACGAACTGATCAGACCTTGGAAACATATCTGAGATGCTTTGTTTCTGCTGATCAGGATGATTGGTGTTATGTTTGCTAATGACAGGTGTTATGAAGGCAATCCAGAAACACAGTGTGCTTAGCGATCAGAGCGCACACAGTGAACTGACAAATACCCAAAAATACAAGAACGAGCTCTGAGATGTGGAAACTCTGTAGACTGCACACCTGATCCTATCCTAAACACAACTAAAAGCGGCTGTGGATTGCGCCTAACAACTACCTAGGCAACTCGGCACAGCCTAAGAAACTAGCTAGCCTGAAGATAGAAAAATAGGCCTGACTTGCCCCAGAGAAATTCCCCAAAGGAAAAGGCAGCCCCCCACATATAATGACTGTGAGTAAGATGAAAAGACAAAACGTAGGGATGAAATAGATTCAGCAAAGTGGGGCCCGATATTCTAGGACAGAGCGAGGACAGTAAAGCGAACTTTGCAGTCTACAAAAAACCCTAAAGCAAAACCACGCAAAGGGGGCAAAAAAACCCACCGTGCCGAACTAACGGCACGGCGGTACACCCTTTGCGTCTCAGAGCTTCCAGCAAAACAAAAGACAAGCTGGACAGAAAAAAAGCAACAAAAAGCACTTAGCTATACAGAGCAGCAGGTCACAGGAACAATCAGGAGAAGCTCAGATCCAACACTGAAACATTGACAAGGAGCAAGGATAGCAGCATCAGGTGGAGTTAAGTAATGAAGCAGTTAACGAGCTCACCAGAACACCTGAGGGAGGAAGCTCAAAAGCTGCAGTACCACTTGTGACCACAGGAGTGAATTCAGCCACAGAATTCACAACAGTACCCCCCCCTTGAGGAGGGGTCACCGAACCCTCACCAGAGCCCCCAGGCCGACCAGGATGAGCCGCATGAAAGGCACGAACAAGATCGGAAGCATGAACATCAGAGGCAAAAACCCAGGAATTATCTTCCTGAGCATAACCCTTCCATTTAACCAGATACTGGAGTTTCCGTCTAGAAACACGAGAATCCAAAATCTTCTCCACAATATACTCCAATTCCCCCTCCACCAAAACCGGGGCAGGAGGCTCAACAGAAGGAACCATAGGTGCCACGTATCTCCGCAACAACGACCTATTGAATACATTATGTATGGAAAAGGAGTCTGGGAGGCTCAAACGAAAAGACACAGGATTGAGAACCTCAGAAATCTTATACGGACCAATAAAACGAGGTTTAAATTTAGGAGAGGAAACCTTCATAGGAATATGACGAGAAGATAACCAAACCAGATCCCCAACACGAAGTCGGGGACCCACACGGCGTCTGTGATTAGCGAAAAGTTGAGCTTTCTCCTGGGACAAGATCAAATTGTCCACTACCTGAGTCCAGATCTGCTGCAACCTATCCACCACAGAATCCACACCAGGACAGTCCGAAGACTCAACCTGTCCTGAAGAGAAACGAGGATGGAACCCAGAATTGCAAAAAAATGGAGAAACCAAGGTAGCCGAGCTGGCCCGATTATTAAGGGCGAACTCAGCCAACGGCAAAAAGGACACCCAATCATCCTGGTCTGCAGAAACAAAACATCTCAGATATGTTTCCAAGGTCTGATTGGTTCGTTCGGTCTGGCCATTAGTCTGAGGATGGAAAGCCGAGGAAAAGGATAGGTCAATGCCCATCCTACCACAAAAGGCTCGCCAAAACCTTGAAACAAACTGGGAACCTCTGTCAGAAACAATATTCTCAGGAATGCCATGCAACCGAACCACATGCTGAAAGAACAAAGGTACCAAATCAGAGGAGGAAGGCAATTTAGCCAAGGGCACCAGATGGACCATTTTAGAAAAGCGATCACAGACCACCCAAATGACTGACATCTTTTGAGAAACGGGAAGGTCAGAAATGAAATCCATCGAAATATGTGTCCAAGGCCTCTTTGGGACCGGCAAGGGCAAAAGCAACCCACTGGCACGAGAACAGCAGGGCTTAGCCCTAGCACAAATCCCACAGGACTGCACAAAAGTACGTACATCCCGTGACAGAGATGGCCACCAGAAGGATCTAGCCACTAACTCTCTGGTACCAAAGATTCCAGGATGACCAGCCAACACCGAACAATGAAGTTCAGAGATAAGTTTATTAGTCCACCTATCAGGGACGAACAGTTTCTCTGCTGGACAACGATCAGGTTTATTCGCCTGAAATTTTTGCAGCACCCGCCGCAAATCAGGGGAGATGGCAGACACAATGACTCCTTCCTTGAGGATACCCGCTGGCTCAGATAAACCCGGAGAGTCGGGCACAAAACTCCTAGACAGAGCATCCGCCTTCACATTTTTAGAGCCCGGAAGGTACGAAATCACAAAGTCGAAGCGGGCAAAAAATAACGACCAACGGGCCTGTCTAGGATTCAAGCGCTTGGCAGACTCAAGATAAGTCAAGTTCTTATGATCAGTCAATACCACCACGCGATGCTTAGCTCCTTCAAGCCAATGACGCCACTCCTCGAATGCCCACTTCATGGCCAGCAACTCTCGATTGCCCACATCATAATTACGCTCAGCGGGCGAAAACTTCCTGGAAAAGAAAGCACATGGTTTCATCACTGAGCAATCAGAACCTCTCTGTGACAAAACCGCCCCTGCTCCAATCTCAGAAGCATCAACCTCAACCTGGAACGGAAGAGAAACATCTGGCTGACACAACACAGGGGCAGAACAAAAACGACGCTTCAACTCCTGAATAGCTTCCACAGCAGCAGAAGACCAATTAACCAAATCAGCACCCTTCTTGGTCAAATCGGTCAATGGTTTGGCAATGCTAGAAAAATTGCAGATGAAGCGACGATAAAAATTAGCAAAGCCCAGGAACTTTTGCAGACTTTTCAGAGATGTCGGCTGAATCCAATCCTGGATGGCTTGGACCTTAACTGGATCCATCTCGATAGTAGAAGGGGTAAAGATGAACCCCAAAAATGAAACTTTCTGCACACCGAAGAGACACTTTGATCCCTTCACAAACAAAGAGTTAGCACGCAGGACCTGAAAAACCATTCTGACCTGCTTCACATGAGACTCCCAATCATCTGAGAAGATCAAAATGTCATCCAAGTAAACAATCAGGAATTTATCCAGATACTCACGGAAGATGTCATGCATAAAAGACTGAAACACAGATGGAGCATTGGCAAGTCCGAACGGCATCACTAGATACTCAAAATGACCCTCGGGCGTATTGAATGCAGTTTTCCATTCATCTCCTTGCCTGATTCTCACCAGATTATACGCACCACGAAGATCTATCTTAGTGAACCAACTAGCCCCCTTAATCCGAGCAAACAAGTCAGATAACAATGGCAAGGGATACTGAAATTTAACAGTGATCTTATTAAGAAGGCGGTAATCAATACACGGTCTCAGCGAACCATCCTTCTTGGCTACAAAGAAGAACCCTGCTCCCAGTGGTGATGACGATGGGCGAATATGTCCCTTCTCCAGGGATTCCTTCACATAACTGCGCATAGCGGCGTGTTCGGGCACGGATAAATTAAATAATCGACCTTTAGGGAATTTACTACCAGGAATCAAATTGATAGCACAATCACAATCCCTATGCGGAGGTAGAGCATCGGACTTGGGCTCTTCAAATACATCCTGATAATCAGACAAGAACTCTGGGACCTCAGAAGGGGTGGATGACGAAATCGACAAAAATGGAACATCACCATGTACCCCCTGACAACCCCAGCTGGATACCGACATGGAATTCCAATCCAATACTGGATTATGGGTTTGTAGCCATGGCAACCCCAACACGACCACATCATGCAGATTATGCAACACCAGAAAGCGAATAACTTCCTGATGTGCAGGAGCCATGCACATGGTCAGCTGGGCCCAGTATTGAGGTTTATTCTTGGCCAAAGGTGTAGCATCAATTCCTCTCAATGGAATAGGACACCGCAAAGGCTCCAAGAAAAACCCACAACGTTTAGCATAATCCAAATCCATCAGATTCAGGGCAGCGCCCGAATCCACAAACGCCATGACAGAAAACGACGACAAAGAGCATATCAAGGTAATGGACAGAAGGAATTTGGACTGTACAGTACCAATAACGGCAGACCTAGCGGACCGCTTAGTGCGCTTAGGACAATCAGAAATAGCATGAGTGGAATCACCACAGTAGAAACACAGACCATTCAGACGTCTGTATTCCTGCCGTTCAACTCTAGTCATAGTCCTATCGCACTGCATAGGCTCAGGTTTAACCTCAGGCAGTACCGCCAAATGGTGCACAGATTTACGCTCGCGCAAGCGTCGACCGATCTGAATGGCCAAAGACAAAGACTCATTCAAACCAGCAGGCATAGGAAATCCCACCATGACATCCTTAAGAGCCTCAGAGAGACCCTTTCTGAACAAAGCTGCCAGCGCAGATTCATTCCACTGAGTGAGTACTGACCACTTCCTAAATTTCTGACAATATACTTCTATATCATCGTGACCCTGGCACAAAGCCAGCAAATTTTTCTCAGCCTGATCCACTGAATTAGGCTCATCGTACAGCAATCCGAGCGCCAGGAAAAACGCATCGACACTACTCAATGCAGGGTCTCCTGGCGCAAGAGAAAATGCCCAGTCTTGAGGGTCGCCGCGCAAAAAAGAAATAATAATCAAAACCTGTTGAATAGGATTACCAGAAGAATGAGGTTTCAAGGCCAGAAATAGCTTACAATTATATTTGAAACTTAGAAACTTAGTTCTATCTCCAAAAAACAAATCAGGAATAGGAATTCTTGGTTCTAGCATAGATTTCTGATCAATAGTATCTTGAATTTTTTGTACATTTATAACGAGATTATCCATTGAAGAGCACAGACCCTGAATATCCATGTCCACACCTGTGTCCAGAATCACCCAAATGTCTAGGGGAAAAAAAAAAGTGAACACAGAGCAGAGAAAAAAAAATAATAAAAATAATGATGTCAGAACTTTTTCTTTCCCTCTATTGAGAATCATTAGTTTGGGCTCCTTGTACTGTTATGTTTGCCCCAAAGGAAAAGGCAGCCCCCCACATATAATGACTGTGAGTAAGATGAAAAGACAAAACGTAGGGATGAAATAGATTCAGCAAAGTGGGGCCCGATATTCTAGGACAGAGCGAGGACAGTAAAGCGAACTTTGCAGTCTACAAAAAACCCTAAAGCAAAACCACGCAAAGGGGGCAAAAAAAACCACCGTGCCGAACTAACGGCACGGCGGTACACCCTTTGCGTCTCAGAGCTTCCAGCAAAACAAAAGACAAGCTGGACAGAAAAAAAGCAACAAAAAGCAAAAAGCACTTAGCTATACAGAGCAGCAGGTCACAGGAACAATCAGGAGAAGCTCAGATCCAACACTGAAACATTGACAAGGAGCAAGGATAGCAGCATCAGGCGGAGTTAAGTAATGAAGCAGTTAACGAGCTCACCAGAACACCTGAGGGAGGAAGCTCAGAAGCTGCAGTACCACTTGTGACCACAGGAGTGAATTCAGCCACAGAATTCACAACAGATTGGGTGTCCTTTTTGCCTTTGGCTGAGTTCGCCCTTAATAATCGGGCCAGCTCGGCTACTTTGGTTTCGCCGTTTTTCTGCAATTCTGGTTTTCATCCACGTTTCTCTTCAGGGCAGGTGGAGCCTTCGGACTGTCCTGGTGTGGATACTGTGGTGGACAGGTTGCAGCAGATTTGGACTCATGTGGTGGATAATTTGACATTGTCCCAGGAGAAGGCTCAACGTTTCGCTAACCGCCGGCGCTGTGTGGGTCCCCGACTTCGTGTTGGGGATTTGGTTTGGTTGTCGTCTCGTTATGTTCCTATGAAGGTTTCCTCTCCTAAGTTTAAGCCTCGTTTCATTGGTCCGTATAAGATTTCTGAGGTTCTCAATCCTGTGTCGTTTCGTTTGGCCCTCCCAGCTTCTTTTGCCATCCATAATGTGTTCCATAGGTCGTTGTTGCGGAGATACGTGGCGCCTGTGGTTCCATCCGTTGATCCTCCTGCTCCGGTGTTGGTTGAGGGGGAGTTGGAGTATGTGGTGGAAAAGATTTTGGATTCTCGTGTTTCGAGACGGAAACTAAAGTACCTGGTCAAATGGAAGGGTTATGGTCAGGAAGATAATTCCTGGGTTTTTGCCTCCGATGTTCATGCTGCCGATCTGGTTCGTGCCTTTCATTTGGCTCGTCCTGGTCGGCCTGGGGGCTCTGGTGAGGGTTCGGTGACCCCTCCTCAAGGGGGGGTACTGTTGTGAATTCTGTTGTCGAGCTCCCTCCTGTGGTCATGAATGGTACTTTGGCTGGTTCTGTCAATGGGCATCCTCTGGTGGATGTGAGTGGGGCTGCGGCTTCTGAGGTTCCTTCCACAGGTGACGAGGTTAATTCGTTAGCTGCTGCTCTATTTAACTCCACCTAGATCTTTGCTCCATGCCTCCAGTCAGTCAATGTTCCAGTATTGGTCTTGTTCACTCCTAGATCGTTTTTGTGACCTGTCTTTCCTGCATAAGCTAAGTTTTTGCTTGTGTTTCTTATTTTGCTATTTTTTCTGTCCAGCTTGCTATTTTGTTTGTTTCTTGCTTGCTGGAAGCTCTGGGACGCAGAGAGAGCACCTCCGCACCGTGAGTCGGTGCGGAGGGTCTTTTTGCGTTCTCTGCGTGGTCCAGTATTGATTTCAAAAACCTGACCTGCACATCCAAACATAGACTGAGTGTGAACAGGTGCTGAACCCAGAGTCGCCAACTCGTATATAGTTAAATAAATAGGGCAGCACACTGCAGCGCCAAAACATGCAAACTTGAAAAAACGAAATTTGAACTGCATTACTGCACTAGAAATATGAAAAATGAGAGCTTTTAGCGCACAAAAATGGCCAATTTTATGTGTACCTCGTAGCCACGTTAAGGCATCTCTCTTATACGAGGTCCTACGCTTGACCTACCTCACTGAGAATAAACGTCTCCATCTGAATGGGTACATGTAAAAACCTCTTCTTGGACTCAAATTCTCTCTCTATGTGGAGGGGTATTGGACCTACTATAATTAAAACACCTGAAGCTAGGAGGCGGGGAGTGCACGATCAGAAGGCTAGAGAATACATTTCAAAAACCTGACCTGCACATCCAAACATAGACTGAGTGTGAACAGGTGCTGAACCCAGAGTCGCCAACTCGTATATAGTTAAATAAATAGGGCAGCACACTGCAGCGCCAAAACATGCAAACTTGAAAAAACGAAATTTGAACTGCATTACTGCACTAGAAATATGAAAAATGAGAGCTTTTAGCGCACAAAAATGGCCAATTTTTACATGTACCCATTCAGATGGAGACGTTTATTCTCAGTGAGGTAGGTCAAGCGTAGGACCTCGTATAAGAGAGATGCCTTAACGTGGCTACGAGGTACACATAAAATTGGCCATTTTTGTGCGCTAAAAGCTCTCATTTTTCATATTTCTAGTGCAGTAATGCAGTTCAAATTTCGTTTTTTCAAGTTTGCATGTTTTGGCGCTGCAGTGTGCTGCCCTATTTATTTAAATGTTCCAGTATTGGTCTTGTTCACTCCTGGATCGTTCTTGTGACCTGTCTTTCCTGCATAAGCTAAGTTTTTGCTTGTGTTTCTTATTTTGCTATTTTTTCTGTCCAGCTTGCTATTTTGTTTGTTTCTTGCTTGCTGGAAGCTCTGGGACGCAGAGGGAGCACCTCCGCACCGTGAGTCGGTGTGGAGGGTCTTTTTGCGTCCTCTGCGTGGTCTTTTTGTCGTATTTTTGTGCTGACCGCAAAGTGACCTTTCCTATCCTCAGTCTGTTCAGTAAGTCGGGCCTCACTTTGCTAAATCTATTTCATCTCTGTGTTTGTAATTTTCATCTTTACTCACAGTCATTATATGTGGGGGGCTGCCTTTTCCTTGGGGAATTTCTCTGAGGCAAGGTAGGCTTTTATTTCTATCTTCAGGGCTAGCTAGTTTCTTAGGCTGTGACGAGTTGCATAGGGAGCGTTAGGAGCAATCCACGGCTGCTTCTAGTGTGTGTGATAGGTTTAGGGATTGCGGTCAGCAGAGTTTCCACGTCTCAGAGCTCGTCCTATATTACTGATAACTATCAGGTCATTTTGTGTGCTATTAACCATCAGGTCCATTATTGTCCTAACCACCAAGTCATAACACCGTTCACCACCACCTCCTCATAGACCATAGCACTGGCCTGCGCCCTCACTGCACTCCTGGTGCCATCTGCCATCTTTGGAACCTCTGGTTACTGACACAGCTGTAACCCTGACCTTGCACACAACTTATTATATCTACACTCTGACCGTCTAGTGCTGGGCTGACCTTAAGACCCCAGCAGTGAAAGTTACCGCTGGTAGTCTTTAGTGTCTGGGAGTAGGGGTCCCACGCACACTATTACTCTGATCCCACTGCTGCCACCACTGTGAAGGACACCCGGTTCCTCCCACGTCACCAATCCGTGACGTCACTACACAGGCACAGCTCTCCGGCGCCCCCTTTGTATCTCAGGTCAATAAGGGAACTGCACCTAGAGCAAATGGCCGCCGGGGAGACTGCCCTGTCACCCACGCTGGGTATTCTAAGAGTCGCAATCAGAGTAAAAGGATCAGCCCCAAATTAATTTATGATTTAATTGCCTTAAGGGCGCACTAGGTAATTACAAGTAATATACAGTCAAAATATATCAAGAATTACAGTCAGAGTAAAATATAACAATCACAATACAGGGCTTAAAGGTACACGCTTAAAGCGTGTGCTTGCTCCCCTCTGGCTGGCATACCCTTTTCCTTAAGATATCATCATCTTCTTCTGTGGAGTGAGTCCCCCTCTCCAAGTGTCCTTGGCTCTTAAACCTTCTATGGGTCCCTCCCCCTGTAGCTGGGTGGGCTTAGCAATCTCCACCCCTGTGCCTCTCTGCAAGATTTGTTCCAATATCTAATAAATGGGATAACTTCTCTCAGGATGATCGGATCAGTACACGGGCAGTACCAGCGCATGTGGTTTGTTCTGCCGGTCGTACTGGGATCAAACCTGGACCCATTCGGTCTCTGTGGGAGGCTGATCTCTATATCTCGGGTTTCAGACCTCCCATGGACACGGGAGTCGCACTGTTAGATGCACAATTTCTTTAGGGCGAGGGGAATACTTTTTATGAGCCGGTACCTCGGACGATGTGTCCATAATTCACGATTCCATGTTGGAGACGGTTCGACTGGACGGCCATAATAGTGTGTATCCTGTGGCCACTGGACATGCATGCTTTAATTAAGCCCCCAAGCATTTCCAAGCCCCCTGCTGTTGTGGCTTCCTCACTGAGCTTTGAAGTACCTTCTGCAGTCTACACTGAGCTCAGCCCATTACCATACTAATAGGAACTTTATTCATTAGAAAAGGTGGGGGCCCGGAGCACTCCTCTCTGCAGACCTGTGACCAGGAGACAAAATGGATAAGACCAAGAGAAAGAAAAGATCATGTCCATAGAAATGGGAGCACCTCAGACAAATATCAAAAGTGCAAAGTTTTTATTATAGATCAACATGATAATATACCACACAGAAAGAAAACATAAGATTTAAAAACATTTAAAAGTGCAAAATGCAACAGAAAAGAAACACAGCAGTCATATCCTAATATAGGGAAAATGACAACCCACAACCCTATCCACTCCCAAGAAAACAAAAATATATATGTAAACAAATGTAGTGACCCAAGACAAGGTCCTGTAATCACATACACTATATAGAAAAACAATATGTACCTCTCAACCTCAGTAGGAACAATGCAATGCCTACAAGCGCATGGCGCCACTTGATATCACAGTACCATATAGTCCTAAAAAAACATGATATTATGCTCACCGGCACGTAACAATCCCATGCCTGGGCAGCTGTTGAAAAAAGGCTCATTGCACATAGGTAAAGAACATGCTGGACATGGTGGTCACATACATGTCAGAATTGAACAAAAACCCACGCCTAAAGAGATCATATGCATATGAAAAACCAGATCATATGCACGTTAAAGAGGGAGATCCCATTATATGGAATTCCACAACAGTAGTCATCAAGGCATGCGGGTTATGGTTGTGGACCAAGTTCTGGGTAACATCTGTGGGGGGGACTTAACTAAGGAACTCCTACGACGAGAATCACGCTGGATCTATGACCTGAAGACTACATCACCAAATGGACTAAATGAAGAACTTTTGTTCACTGGTTTTTATGCCTAATATATGATCTGGAGTGGTATTTGATATTGGGGTACCTGGCGTGTGACTTTCGGCACCATGTAATGCAATGTTATATACTGCACTATTTGTTGTGCATTTGTTTAATAGGTTTTGGTTTACATCACAGTACCATATGGCATTCGGTGCTTCCAACTTCTTGGCTCTTCTATTTTTCATACGTGCCCACATTCTCTGGGCCTGTTCGGATGTTCTTTTTGTTATCCTTATTACCGGCTCATTTTTGATACGGTCCTCACAGGGTTATTGTTTAATATGACTTTGAGTCACTATAATAAAAATACTGTATTCGATACGTTATGGATATCACAGTACCTTATATAGTATCCAGTGCATAATATATTTTTTTACTTACTTTTTGGGTCATTTTTTGAGCTAGTCTTTGGATTACAGCACACTTTTTTCAGGCCATGCTTAGTTAGGCGGGTACACGCATGACTTTGTTCATGTGTGTGCTTCCTATGCGTTCTCCATCAATGTACATATGGACATACGTGGCTTGGGATCATTTGCTCTGTGGCCATATCACTATGTGAAGAGTCTTACCCCGTACCCAGGCAGTTCTGGCCAAGTCCTATAGTATTGACATATGACTGCACTGCATTTCGTACCCTGTGTATAGATAGCGTTGTACACATATTTCTGGTGTGTCTATGCTACTATCGATGACTGCGAAGTGATTTAGTCTGTGTGATACCTGTGGGACTCATGCTTATTAATACGTACATTTCCATCCCATGAGTATTTGTCGGAACATGTCCGATAATTTAGATAAGAGTGTGATCGTTTGTGGCAATAGGTGGGCTAGTACTAGTGGAGTTTTGCATGTGCTATATTTACTTGCTTCTTTGTGTTTTACACATATTCAAATTCATTTTAAATACTGTTATATCTAAGACCGCAGCTGCCCAGCATGACGATTTTGCTGCTGGGCTACTGTGGTGGGTGCCGGGCTCGCTTGGGACCGTCTCTTTAATAGGTTCGTGTTTTCTTTTTTGTTTCCTCCATTCAGCGTGCGGGTATACTCTTGTATGGGAATCAGGTCGCTGGGGTTTTGTCATAGGCGCGTGAGTATGTAGGTCGATCGCGCCCAGTGCGCATGCGCCGTCTTTTGACATTCAGCGCGCAGGTACATTTTTGTATGGGAATCAGGTTGCCGGGGATTTGTCACAGGCGCGCGAGTGTGTAAGTCTATCGCGCCCAGTGCGCATGCGTCGGGGGGGTCTTTCTTGCCTTTATACAACTTTATTAGTCAGACGCCGTCACTCAGGACCAACAATATGGCCGCGACCATCTCGCTCCATGTGCTTCCCCGCTGATGCCTTCGCACAGGTGAGCACCATTTTTCTCATTAGGATTTAGCTTATATTCATGTTTAACATCCCACACAGTATGCTACTTTTTCCCTGAGGAAGCCGCCACAGCTGCGGCGATACGCGTGGGTTGCATCCCACAGCCCCTTTCCCTCTCCCCCATATCTCTCCCTGTTTAACGTGCATATGATCTGGTTTTTCATATGCATATGATCTCTTTAGGCGTGGGTTTTTGTTCAATTCTGACATGTATGTGACCACCATGTCCAGCATGTTCTTTACCTATGTGCAATGAGCCTTTTTTCAACAGCTGCCCAGGCATGGGATTGTTACGTGCCGGTGAGCATAATATCATGTTTTTTTAGGGCTATATGGTACTGTGATATCAAGTGGCGCCATGCGCTTGTAGGCATTGCATTGTTCCTACTGAGGTTGAGAGGTACATATTGTTTTTCTATGTAGTGTATGTGATTACAGGACCTTGTCTTGGGTCACTACATTTGTTTACATATATATTTTTGTTTTCTTGGGAGTGGATAGGGTTGTGGGTTGTCATTTTCCCTATATTAGGATATGACTGCTGTGTTTCTTTTCTGTTGCATTTTGCACTTTTAAATGTTTTTAAATCTTATGTTTTCTTTGTGTGTGGTATATTATCATGTTGATCTATAATAAAAACTTTGCACTTTTGATATTTGTCTGAGGTGCTCCCATTTCTATGGACATGATCTTTTCTTTCTCTTGGTCTTATCGGTGCTTTTCAAGTCCATGGTGAGCCCCAGCATGTAATCATTTAGACATATATTTAGTGGTGCCCTCCACCTCTCTCCATTTCATCAGGAGACAAAATGGAGTCACGCCAATCTCTGTTAGTATGCCCGTCCAAGATGGCGGCTGTTCCCTCATCACAATTCTTTTTTGGGAGCTCATGGGGTCACCATGAGGACACGGCCTCCCTCCTGGACAGGATCCTCTGGGATCACTCTAAGAGGAGAGAACCTGCCGTCCTCCTATTAATAGACGAGTTACTATGTTTTAATTCTTCTTTAACCCCTTCACTACCTTTAACGTAAAGGTACGTCTTGGCGATCATGCCAGCACAGGAGCTATACCCTCGCAATCGCCGCTGGGAGGTCGGCTTATGGGATAGCAGAGTCCCGGCTATCAATGCCAGGAGCGGTGCCACACTGCCCCTGGCTGTTCACCCTCCAAGATGCCTAGATTAATACTGATAGCAAAATTTAGGGGTTTGGGAGAGGGAGGGGGCTCCCCCTTTCTTCCCATCGGCACCACCGTGACGTCATTGCGAGTGCCCGATGGGGACATGACAACCTCAGGGTCAGCCAGTGACTGTGCCAGGAGCATGGACTAAGAGGCTTCAGTCAGTGCAGTATACAAGCGATCAGCATAATAAAAGCGCCACAAGATAAATAAAAAATGAAAAAAACAAAATAGCTCTATTTATGTAAAAATAAGAATAAAGTACATATATGTGATAATTCTGCATCCAGAATGAAATGACCTATAAAACTGCCCCACTAGATAACCTCTCAGAAAAACAAACAAGCCGCCATACATCTCCATCAGCAGGAAATAAAAAAAGTTACAGCTCTCAAAATAAAGCAATGCAAAAATAATTATTTTTTTCTATAAAAGTTTTTATTGTGTGAAAGCGCCAAAACATAAAAAAAATATAAATGAGGTATCGCTCTAATCGTACAGACCTAAAGAATAAAGATGCCTCATCAATTTTACCACACGGTGAATGGCATAAAAAAAAATCCTGAGTAGCTGGTGTTAGTTCATTCTGCCTCTGAAAAACTGGAAAAGAAAGCCAACGTCATGTGCCAACGTCAACTCGCCACGTAAAAAAATAAGCCATCACATTACTATGTTGGCCGAAAAATGGAAAAATTATAGCTCTCAAAATATAGTGATGCAAAAACTATTTTGCAATAAAAGCGTCTTTTAGTGTGTGACAGAAGCCAAACATAAAAGCATCGCAGTAAGGCTCGGCGCACATTTATCCTGCGCTCTGCACTGAGCACTTACGCCGGGGCTTCTGTGTAAATCTCTGAAATTTGCGATTCACACAGAACCTCCGGCAGAAGATTCCCTATAATGAGGCAGATAGAGGCAGAGTGGACATCATGTGGCTTATCCGGCGGTGTCTATCTTTTTCGACAGAGTAAATCTGCTGCCTCATTATAGCGAATGGACCTGTCCATCGTGTCACCTGAATTACGTCTCTCGGAGATTTAGATGGAAACCCCAAAGTAAGTGCTCAGTGTCGAGTGCAGAATAAATGAGATCCAAAATGGGCCCAACAAAAGCTTCTACTCAATCCACTCAGGTGTGTCATCTCTCAATGGAAATATACGGGGCTTCCACGTACTGATAGTACAAAGGTTCTGAAAAAGCACTTTGGCTTCTCATCCCCAAAAAGAAATTCAGCAAATTCTGCACTCCAAAACTCAAATGCCCCCCAGTGTGCATAAACCACATTTAGTGCCCACATGTTTGGCATTTCTGTTGCGATGAGACCCTGCCTAATTTACGGGTGTATGTCTCCAGAAGCACGGGCTGGGCATAATGTTCTGGTCACTACAACGTATTGGTCATTACTACGGCAGTTGACAATTTTCACTCAACAACATCCACTGCTGCCTGTTTCTGGAAAAGACCCATGGAGTCAAAATCATCACTACAGCTGTATATAAATTCCCAAAGGGGTATAATTTCCAAAATTTGGTCACTTGAGGGGAATTCTGCTGTTCTAACACTTAGGGGCTCTGTATATGGAGTCCGCAAACTATTCTAGGAAAATCTGCGCTCCAGGAGGCAAATAGCGCTCCGGAATCTCACCATATGGCTAAAAAGTACTGTACAGCCAAATATGAGGTATTGCCACATTCAGCAAAAATTGTGCGACACATTGTGGTGCCATTTTTATCCATTGTACCTTGTGAAAATGTAAAATCTGGGGCCAAAATAATTATGTTTTCATCACCGCCCAAAGGTATAAAATTCTGTGACATACCTGGGGTGTGCCCCCCTACATGAGTTCATTGAGAGGTGTAGTTTGTGAAATGGGGTCACTGATGGGGGGTTCTGCTGTTCTGGCACCTCAGAATATCTTCCAATGGGTCATGGCACACTCAAACCATAACAGTAAAATCTGAACTCCAATATGGCGCATCTTCCTTTCCGAGCTTTGCACTATGCCTCAAAAGTAGTTATTGACCACATATGGGGTATTGGTGTTCTGAGAAGAAATTGCACTGTTCATTTTCTCCTATTCACCATTTTGAACATTGAAAACTTGGGGCCAAAGCAACATTTTAGTGGAAAAAAATGGTAATTTTCCATTGACTCAGCTAATGTTCTACATTTCTGTGAATCGCCTGAGGGCTAAAAATGCTCACTACACCCCTAGATTAATTCCTCAGGAGGTGTAGTTTCCAGAATCAGGACACTTGTGGTGGTTTCTGCTGTCTTGGCATATCAGGGGCTCTACAACCGTGACATCGCATCACCAATCTCTCTCAAAATAGCACTCCAGAATTCAGTTGGCGTTCCTTCCTTCCCGAGCCTTGCCATGCATGCAAACAGTAGTTTTCCACCACATAAAGGATATCGGCGAATACAGGAGAAATTGCAAAACAAATTTTGGGGTCCACGGTCTCCTGTTTTAACTTATGAAAATTCAAAATTTGGATCTAACACAACATGTTTGTGGGAATTTTTTTTTATATTTTCACAGATCAAAGTTATAAACTTCTGAACTATGAGTTCAAGGTGCATACCACACTTCTACATATATTCCTGGAGGGATGTAGCTTCCAAAATGGAGTCACTTGTGGTTTGTTTCACTGTTTAGGTACATCAGGGGCCCTGTAAACACGACATGGGGTGCGCCATCTATTACACCCAATTTTACGTTCCAAAAGTCAAATGGTGTTCCTTCCTTTCCGAGCTCTGCCGTGCGCCCAAACAGTAGTTTTCTACTACATATGGGGTATCAACGTACTCAGGAAAAACTGCGCTACAAATTGTATTGTCAATTTGTGTAAAATTTGAGGCTAAAGAAATATTTTTGTGGGGAAAAGTAAAATCTTCATGTTTTCCCCCCACATTTCTTTAATTCCTGTGAAGCTACTAAAGGGTTAATAAACTTCTTGTATGTGGTTTTGAGCACTTTGAGAAGTGAAGTTATTTAAATGGTGTAAATTTTGTGTATTTTCTGTCACATGGGCCCCTCAAAGTCACTTCAAATGGGATTTGGCCCCTAAAAAATTGGTTTTGTAAATTTTGTTGGAAAAAATGAGGAATTGCTGTTAACATTTTAAGCATTACAACTTCCTAACAAAAAAAAACGTTTAAAAAAATAAAGTAAAGTAGACATATGGTAAGTAACTTATAGCCATAAAAATTCAAAGATGCAAAAAATACTGACCAAAATTAACCTCGAACATGAAGTACAATGTGTCACAAAAAACAGACTCTGAATCACTGGGATACGTTGAAGCGTTCCAGAGTTATCTCATAAAGTGACACTGGTCAGAATTGTAAAATTTAACATGACCATGAAGGTGAAAATAGACTTGATGAGTGAAAGGGTTAAAGAGAAAAGTCTCAACAACCACCTTGATATAAACATTGGGATTTTTGCCCATTTCTCAAGGCAAAACTTCTCCAGTTCCTTCAAGTTAGATGGTTTCCTCTGGTGAACAGCGATCTTCAAGTCTGAACACAGATTCACCTTGGATTAAGGTCTGGACTGACTCAGCCGCTCCAGAAAGTTTACACTGGAGTGTTGCTTTAGCCGTACGCTTTGAGTCATTTCCTCGTTGGAAGGCGAACCTTCATCCCAGTATCAAATCACTGACAGACAAACAGGTTTTGCTCAAGAATATTATCCCTGTATTTCGCACCATTCATCTTTCCCTCGACTCAGACCATTTTTCCTGTCCCTGCTGCCAAAAATCATCCCCACAGCATTATGCTGCCACCACCATATTTCACTGTGGGCATGGTGTTCTTGGGGTGATGAGCTGTGTTGGTTTGGCACCAGACATAGGGTTTACCTTGATGTCCAAAAAGTTCAATTTTGGTCTCATCTGACCACAGCACCTTCCTCCTTACAATTGGGGAGTCTCCCACATGTCTTTAGGCAAACTCAAAACGAGCCTTAATAATAATAATAATTTTATTTATATAGCGCCAACATATTCCGCAGCGCTTTACAAATTATAGAGGGGACTTGTACAGACAATAGACATTACAGCATAACAGAAATCACAGTTCAAAACAGATACCAGGAGGAGTGAGGGCCCTGCTCGCAAGCTTACAAACTATGGGGAAAAGGGGAGACACGAGAGGTGGATGGTAACAATTGCTTTAGTTATTCGGACCAGCTATAGTGTAAGGCTCAGGTGTTCATGTAAAGCTGCATGAACCAGTTACCTGCCTAAGTATGTAGCAGTACAGACACAGAGGGCTAATACTGCATAAAGTGTATGAGAACATGATGCGAGGAACCTTTTTTTTTTTTTTTTTTTATTATAAATAGGCCACACAGGGATCGTTAGGTTAATGCATTGAGCCTTACAATTTTTGTGTGTAAGTCAAGGCTTTTTCCATAAAGGCCACCTCTATGGAGTGTGCGGCTTATTGTGGTCGTATGGACAGAAACTTCTTCAGTCTCTGTTGGGAACTCTGCAGCTCCTTCAGGGTTACCTTTGGTCTCTGTGCTGCCTCTCTGATTAATGCCCTCTTTGCACAGGCTGAGAGTTTTGACGTGCGCCCAGGTTTGTTGTGGTACCATGTTCTTTCAATTTGATGATAATGGATTTGAAGGTGCTTTGGAGGATCATCAGAGATTGGGGGATTTTTTTTTTCTTATAACTGAACCCTGACTTGCACTTTGTCCCTGACATGTTTGGAGATTTTGTCTTCATGGTGTTTGGTTAGTGGTGCCGCCTTCTCCCTCTGCTCACCCCACGGCCTCTTCGTGCTTGTTATGGTCCTGCTGCTCCTGCCACCTCTGCACAGCTGTCCTTGCTCTGCATGGCACCTTGCCGTCATTCACTTCCGCAGTCTGGTACGCCTCCGGACTTGTTGACTTAACATCACTTGTTGGCAACTGTGTCTCACCATCATCGTCCGCTTGAGAAACTAATTGCTGTTCCCCACCCTAGTTTTCTTCTGACCGTCACTGCTCAGATATTTTGGCATGAATAAATACGATCTCACGTCCCTCTTGAAAAGTGCAGGGCGAAAGGCCAGAATCAATAACTGGAAATATTAAGACTCGCTCCTCAAGTGTCCAAGTGTGGGATCACTTGTCTCCTGGGACTCATGGATGAGCATGTTTGTTGTGCTCCCACCTGCAAACTGTACGGTGTTATTTTTTATAAATAAAATATGTAGCCCTGAAAATGAATTTAACGCTAGAGCCACCTGCTGACTCTCCAAAATGTGTGACTAAGGCTACGTTCACACTAGCGTTGTGCGCCGCTGCGTCGGCGACGCGACGCACCGAAAAACGCGTGCAAACGCACGCAAAAACGCTGCGTTTTGCGACGCGTGCGTCGTTTTTTGACGAAAATCGTACGCAAGAAAAATGCAACTTGTTGCGTTTTCATGGTCCGACGCTAGCGTCAAAAAAGACGCACGTGTCGGAAAACGCAACAAGCAAAAACGCATGCGTCCCCCATGTTAAACATAGGGGCGCATGACGCGTGCGTCGCCCGACGCTAGCGCGACGCACACTAGCCGAACGCTAGTGTGAACGTAGCCTAAGTGCCACCTGATGGCGCTCAAAAAACTATGAGTGAGTGCTGCGTGATGGCCCTTCAAAATGTGTAATTGAGGGCACTCAAAAAAATGTGGAGCAAGGGCCGCGTGATAACGCTGCTGATATGGTGTAGAAGGAGGAGAACAAGAAAAATAAAAAAAACCATGAACTGTATAATCATATTAGGGTGAAAACGGTGCATGGGAATACAGATCCGCCTATTAGTTATCATGACCCCGGCAGCAATAAACCCCCGGAATAAGCAGGGAGGGAGAAGTGACTGCGGCCTGCAAGCCTTAGATCTGTCCAACTCCGTGTAAAATAAAGATGGCATCATACAATGGGAGAAAGACCCAAATGTAACTCCTGTGTGAATAAATGGACAAAGGACTGGTGGTGTTCTGTCCCCAGGATGGAGAACGTTCCCCCACATGGAGATTCATTGGCAAAGGTCTCCAAGGAGATAACAGAAATGTTTTGAACCCCAGTTTTGATCTATGTGAAGCCTTGTGGGCCGCCTGAGGCTCTGAGCCGACACATGAGGAACTGCTGCCGACCATAGCTGGAGTCCGAGGCCTGAAGGTCCTTGTTGTGCTAGTTGGATCCCGCGCCCCTGAAACTGGGAAGTCCCACTCCTTCTACATGAGATGTTTTCTGAGGTCCTGTTCTACGTATATTCCAGGGGGTGCTGCATTCCCTCCTTCTCATTTTTGATAGGTCTTCAGCAGTCTACGAGTCCCAAAAAATCAGAAATCTCATGCACACGATTCCTTTTTTTCTTGACAAATGGAAAACTGCTGCATTTTTTAAAGAAGCAGCATGTCAAGTCTTTCACTGATTTTACAGTGTTTTTCACCATTGAAAAAGCACAAAAACGCAGTAAAAACAGTGTGAACATGGCCTAAGGGGTGGAGGAGGTTTATTTTTCTCTCCTAGTAATTTTGCCATATAAACAAGTCATACAGGGATGAATATTTCCTCACCTTTTATCCCTGTAAAATCCGTTTTATCTGCGGTTTTGTATGTGTTATTGTCAGTCCGTAAAAGTTCCGCAATACTCTGACAACATTGTTTGTAGTAGTGACCTGGGAGTCAGAGATGTGTCCAGGCGTCTTCCCCATGATGTTCCCAGGCGTCTTCCCCATGATGTTCCCAGGCGTCTTCCCCATGATGTTCCCAGGCGTCTCCCCCATGATGTTCCCAGGCGTCTTCCCCATGATGTTCCCAGGCGTCTCCCCCATGATGTTCCCAGGCGTCTTCCCCATGATGTTCCCAGGCGTCTTCCCCATGATGTTCCCAGGCGTCTTCCCCATGATGTTCCCAGGCGTCTTCCCCATGATGTTCCCAGGCGTCTCCCCCATGATGTTCCGAGGCGTCTTCCCCATGATGTTCCCAGGCGTCTCCCCCATGATGTTCCCAGGCGTCTCCCCATGATGTTCCCAGGCGTCTTCCCCATGATGTTCCCAGGCGTCATCCATGTCAGAGATTTTACTACGGTATCACATGCCGGTCATCATCATCACAGACGCCGGTCATTATTACATGCCGGTCATCATCATCATCATCACAGACGCCGGTCATCATCACAGACGCCGGTCATTATTACATGCCGGTCATCATCATCATCATCATCATCATCACAGACGCCGGTCATTATCACACACCTGTGGAAACATCTCCCGGAATCTCCTCCTTCCCGTCACTCACACACGGCTGATCCCCCCTCGTCATCGTTTCCTCTTCTGTCTCTTCCTTCACTTTATTCTTAGTCGGATCTTCCTCCTGATAGATCAGATGTAACAATCAGCACAATACATTTAGTAGCATCTTACGGGGTCAGGCATACACATCCCTGCAGCAAAGCATCACACAGCAAAGCATCAAGACGGCCGGGACTTAACATCCATCTCCTCTCTTCACACAGGTACAATCTCTGCTTCCTGTCATCTGCTGCCCATCATCCTACAACAATTCCTTTACTGGTACAATCTCTGCTTCCTGTCATCTGCTGCCTATCATCCTGCAACAATTCCTTTACTGGTACAATCTCTGCTTCCTGTCATCTGCTGCCCATCATCCTACAACAATTCCTTTACTGGTACAATCTCTGCTTCCTGTCATCTGCTGCCCATCATCCTACAACAATTCCTTTACTGGTACAATCTCTGCTTCCTGTCATCTGCTGCCTATCATCCTGCAACAATTTCTTTACTGGTACAATCTCTGCTTCCTGTCATCTGCTGCCTATCATCCTGCAACAATTCCTTTACTGGTACAATCTCTGCTTCCTGTCATCTGCTGCCCATCATCCTGCAACAATTCCTTTACTGGTACAATCTCTGCTTCCTGTCATCTGCTGCCCATCATCCTGCAACAATTCCTTTACTGGTACAATCTCTGCTTCCTGTCATCTGCTGCCCATCATCCTACAACAATTCCTTTACTGGTATATAACAGTGCTTGCTGAATGCTAAATCCATTTGTTGTATTAAATACTCATTGCTGCACATCCATGCTGGGGTCACAGGAGATATTATCATGTGCAAGGTGTTATATGGTGGCAGGCAGGGCCAGTGCCTTTGATCATGTAACCTCCCCGGGGTGTTGGCCAATTGCTAATTTATCCCAGATAAGGGCCCACAATTCCTCTCACCTGATCCTTTACTCAGCCCTATAAATTTAGTAGCATCTTAAGGGGTGCATGTGTGTGGGGTCAGGCACGCGCATCCCTGCAGCAAAGCATCACACAGCTAAGCATTGAGACGCCGCAGTTATTTCAACGGCAGGAGTCAGGACCCCACTCTATGATCTGACTCTTTTGGGTAAGTCTGCTGATTTAGAACTTCTTATTACTTGAATCTAGCTTTTGTATTAACCCATCTTACTCCTTCACCATGTTTACATATGCCCTTACAGTGTTTGCTCCACTAATCCTCACTCTCCTTCGCTATCACAAACCCCAGCTCCCTCTAACCAAATAACCATCTCTCCCTCTTTCCTCCCCACCTGTCCTCCTCTGCTGACCTGCTCCTCAACCTCAAATCTGTCCTAATAAAACAAGTCGCCCACTCTCCTTCTCCCACCTGCTCTCTCTCTGCTTCTCCTCACTGCTGGAGACATATCTACCAACCCGGGACCCCCTCAGCTCATACCTCCCACTACTACCCCCTCCTATCGCTCCCTATCCAACATGAACTACCGCAATCTTTCCAACATAAAACCCGTGCCCCTGATGCCCACCCCCCTGCTCCCTCTCTCTGGAGCACTCTGACTGCCCGCTCAATCTGCAATAAGCTTCATGCGATTCACGACCTTTTTCGCTCTCACAATCTTGCCTTCCTCGGCCTCACAGAAACATGGCTGACACCCTCTGACACAGCCTCCCCTGCTGCGCTGTGTTACGGCGGCCTCCACTTCACCCACACCCCTCGCCCCGGCAACATACATGGTGGAGGAGTGGGTCTTCTCCTTTCTTCAAACTGCACCTTTAACCCAATCCCACCTCTACCGTCCCTTATCCTCCCCTCTTTTTAAGTCCACTCTGTCCGCATCTACTCTCCCTCCAATCTCCAAGTGGCCGTCATATACCGACCTCCAGGCCCGGCCACTGCCTTTATTGACCAATTCTCCACCTGGCTCCTTCACTTTCTGTCTGTTGAAATTCCCACCATCATCATGGGTGACTTCAACATCCCCATTGATACCCTTCAATCAACAGCCTCCAAACTTCTGTCCCTTACTTCATCTTTTGGACTTACTCAGTGGTCCTCCGCAGCCACCCACACAGAGGGACATACACTGGACCTGGTCTTCACCCGTCTCTTCTCCCTCTATCCGACCACCATCTGCTCACCTTCTCATCCCTGTCCTCCTCACCGGTCATCCATGTCCAGCAACATGCACACCCATGCAGAAACCTTGCACACCTAGACACCCACACACTCTCTGACTCCATCCTACCACTGGCATCCATATCCTCAGTCCACGACAGACAGTGCCACTGCTTTCTACAATGCCACTCTCGCATCGGCTATTGACACAGTTGCCCCTCTCGTCCATGGCAGAGTGTGACATATCAATAGACAACCCTGGCACAATATCACCACTAAAAAGCTCTGGCAAGTGTTCAGGGTTGCAGAGTGACGTTGGAAGAAAACAAATTCGCAAGACGACTTCACTGCATTCAAACAGGCAACACTCGCCTTTAAATCTGCTCTCACCTCTGCTAAACAGGCGACTTCACATCCCTCGTATCCTCCCTATCCTACAACCCCAAACAGTTATTCAAAACCTTTAACTCCCTCCTCCACCCTCCACTGCCCCCTCCAACCTCCCTCATCTCTGCTGAGGACTTTGCCACACACTTTAAAAAGAAGATCGACCAAACAAGGCAAGTCTTCATTGTTCAACCACCACAACCCCTTTGTATACCAGACCAATGCCCAAACCCCATAACCTCCCCATCCAACATCACTGAATGGGGCTTAATTTTCTCCTCTCCAAATCGCACCTCACCACCTGTGCGCTCGACCCCATCCCACCTCCTCACCACACTTATCCCGTCCCTAACCCACCTCTTCAACCTATCACTAACTTCTGGCACTTTCCCCTCTGCTTTCAAACATGCCACAATCACGCCTATTCTTAAAAAGCCAACCCCCTATCCAACTGGTATACGTCCAGCTATCGCCCAATATCGCTGCTCCAATTCGCTTCCAAACTCCTGGAGCAGCACGTCCACTCTGAACTCTCCTCCCACCTCTCATCTAACTTGCTCTTTGACAATCTACAATCTGGTTTCCGCCCCCATCACTCAACTGACACAGCCCTGACTAAAATTACTAACGACCTACTTACAGCCAAAGCTAATGGACAATACTCTGTACTCCTCCTTCTAGACCTGTCCTCTGCTTTCGACACAGTTGACCACTGCCTCCTACTACAGATCCTCTCCTCCTTTGGCATTAAAGACCTCGTCCTATCCTGGATCTCCTCGTACCTTTCCAACCGCACATTCAGCGTCTCCCACACTACCTCCTCATCCCACCGGCTCTCTGTTGGAGTCCCCCAAGGCTCTGTTCTTGGACCCCTACTCTTCTCAATCTATACACTTGGCCTGGGACAACTCAAAGTCTCATGGATTCCAGTACCACCTTTATGCTGATGACACTCAGATCTACCTCTCTGGCCCAGACATTACCTCTCTGCTGTCCAGAATCCCGGAATGTCTATCAGCCATATCCTCCTTCTCCTCTTGCTTCCTCAAACTCAATGTGGACAAATCTGAACTCATCATCTTTCCTCCATCTCATAGATCTTCCTTACCTGACCTATCTATCGCAACTCAATTAACGACATCACGCTCTCCCCCATACCGGAAGTCAGCTGCCTCGGAGTAACCCTTGACTCTGCCCTGTCCTTCAAACCGCACATCCAAGCTCTCTCCACCTCCAGCTCAAAAATATCTCCAGAATCCGTCCTTTCCTCAACTCTCAATCTACTAAAATGCTTGTGCACGCCCTCATCATCTCCCGCATTGACTACTGCAATATTCTTTTCTGTGGCCTCCCTGCTAACACCCTTGCACCTTTCCAGTCTATCCTTAACTCTGCTGCCCGACTAATTCATCTCTTTCCTCACTACTCCTCTGCAAATCTCTTCACTGGCTTCCATTCCCTCAGCGTATCCAGTTCAAATTACTAATACTGACCTACAAAGCCATCCACAACCTGTCTCCTCCATATATCTCTGAACTAATCTCCCCTCACGTGATCTCCAGTCCTCCCAAGATCTCCTTCTCTCCTCCACACTTATCCGCTCCTCACCCAACCGCCTCCAAGGCTTCTCCCGAATATCCCCCATCCTCTGGAATTCTTTGCCCCAACACGTCCGACTATCAGCCACATTCGGATCCTTCAGACGGAACCTGAAAACCCACCTCTTCAGGAAAGCCTACAGCCTACACTGACCCCGCTGCCTCCTCATCACTGACCGCGCTGCCGCCTCACCAACACCGGAGCTGCCGCCTCACCAACACCGGAGCTGCCGCCTCACCAACACCGGAGCTACCGCCTCACCAACACCGGAGCTACCGCCTCACCAACACCGGAGCTACCGCCTCACCAACACCGGAGCTACCGCCTCACCAACCCCGGAGCTACCGCCTCACCAACACCGGAGCTCCTACAACCCCCAACCTTTTGTCTCCATCCCCACCATCCTGTAGAATGTGAGCCCCCAAGGGCAGGGTCCTCGCCCCTCTGTAATGTCCCAGCAGTCACCTCTCCATTCATCACCCAGAATCCTCCAGTGCTGTATAATGTCCCAGCAGTCTCCTCTCCCCTCATCACCCAGAATCCTCCAGTGCTGTATAATCTCCCAGCAGTCACCTCTCCGCTCATCACCCAGAATCCTCCAGTGCTGTATAATCTCCCAGCAGTCACCTCTCAACTCATCACCCAGAATCCTCCAGTCCTGTATAATCTCCCAGCAGTCACCTCTCCGCCCATCACCCAGAATCCTCCAGTGCTGTATAATGTCCCAGCAGTCACCTCTCCACTCATCACCCAGAATCCTCCAGTGCTGTATAATGTCCCAGCAGTCACCTCTCCGCTCATCACCCAGAATCCTCCAGTGCTGTATAATCTCCCAGCAGTCACCTCTCAACTCATCACCCAGAATCCTCCAGTCCTGTATAATCTCCCAGCAGTCACCTCTCCGCCCATCACCCAGAATCCTCCAGTGCTGTATAATGTCCCAGCAGTCACATCTCCGCTCATCACCCAGAATCCTCCAGTCCTGAATAATGTCCCAGCAGTCACCTCTCGGCTCATCACCCAGAATCCTCCAGTGCTGTATAATGTCCCAGCAGTCTCCTCTCCGCTCATCACCCAGAATCCTCCAGTGCTGTATAATGTCCCAGCAGTCACCTCTCCGCTCATCACCCAGAATCCTCCAGTGCTGTATAATGTCCCAGCAGTCACCTCTCCGCTCATCACCCAGAATCCTCCAGTGCTGTATAATGTCCCAGCAGTCTCCTCTCCGCTCATCACCCAGAATCCTCCAGTGCTGTATAATCTCCCAGCAGTCACCTCTCCGCTCATCACCCAGAATCCTCCAGTCCTGTATAATGTCCCAGCAGTCACCTCTCCGCTCATCACCCAGAATCCTCCAGTGCTGTATAATGTCCCAGCAGTCACCTCTCCGCTCATCACCCAGAATCCTCCAGTGCTGTATAATCTCCCAGCAGTCACCTCTCCGCTCATCACCCAGAATCCTCCAGTGCTGTATAATCTCCCAGCAGTCTCCTCTCCGCTCATCACCCAGAATCCTCCAGTGCTGTGTAATGTCCCAGCAGTCACCTCTCCGCTCATCACCCAGAATCCTCCAGTCCTGTATAATGTCCCAGCAGTCACCTCTCCGCTCATCACCCAGAATCCTCCAGTCCTGTATAATCTCCCAGCAGTCACCTCTCCGCTCATCACCCAGAATCCTCCAGTCCTGTATAATGTCCCAGCAGTCACCTCTCCGCTCATCACCCAGAATCCTCCAGTCCTGTATAATCTCCCAGCAGTCACCTCTCCGCTCATCACCCAGAATCCTCCAGTGCTGTATAATGTCCCAGCAGTCACCTCTCCTCTCATCACCCAGAATCCTCCAGTGCTGTATAATGTCCCAGCAGTCACCTCTCCGCTCATCACCCAGAATCCTCCAGTGCTGTATAATGTCCCAGCAGTCACCTCTCCGCTCATCACCCAGAATCCTCCAGTGCTGTATAATGTCCCAGCAGTCTCCTCTCCGCTCATCACCCAGAATCCTCCAGTGCTGTATAATCTCCCAGCAGTCACCTCTCCGCTCATCACCCAGAATCCTCCAGTCCTGTATAATGTCCCAGCAGTCACCTCTCCGCTCATCACCCAGAATCCTCCAGTGCTGTATAATGTCCCAGCAGTCACCTCTCCGCTCATCACCCAGAATCCTCCAGTGCTGTATAATCTCCCAGCAGTCACCTCTCCGCTCATCACCCAGAATCCTCCAGTGCTGTATAATCTCCCAGCAGTCTCCTCTCCGCTCATCACCCAGAATCCTCCAGTCCTATATAATGTCCCAGCAGTCACCTCTCCGCTCATCACCCAGAATCCTCCAGTGCAGTATAATGTCCCAGCAGTCACCTCTCCGCTCATCACCCAGAATCCTCCAGTGCTGTATAATGTCCCAGCAGTCACCTCTCCGCTCATCACCCAGAATCCTCCAGTGCTGTATAATGTCCCAGCAGTCACCTCTCCGCTCATCACCCAGAATCCTCCAGTGCTGTATAATGTCCCAGCAGTCACCTCTCCGCAAATCACCCAGAATCCTCCAGTCCTGTATAATGTCCCAGCAGTCACCTCTCCGCTCATCACCCAGAATCCTCCAGGGCTGTATAATCTCCCAGCAGTCACCTCTCCGCTCATCACCCAGAATCCTCCAGTGCTGTATAATGTCCCAGCAGTCACCTCTCCGCTCATCACCCAGAATCCTCCAGTGCTGTATAATGTCCCAGCAGTCACCTCTCCGCACATCACCCAGAATCCTCCAGTGCTGTATAATCTCCCAGCAGTCACCTCTCCGCTCATCACCCAGAATCCTCCAGTGCTGTATAATCTCCCAGCAGTCACCTCTCCGCTCATCACCCAGAATCCTCCAGTGCTGTATAATGTCCCAGCAGTCACCTCTCCGCACATCACCCAGAATCCTCCAGTCCTGTATAATGTCCCAGCAGTCACCTCTCCGCTCATCACCCAGAATCCTCCAGTCCTGTATAATCTCCCAGCAGTCACCTCTCCGCTCATCACCCAGAATCCTCCAGTGCTGTATAATCTCCCAGCAGTCACCTCTCCGCTCATCACCCAGAATCCTCCAGTGCTGTATAATCTCCCAGCAGTCACCTCTCCGCTCATCACCCAGAATCCTCCAGTCCTGTATAATCTCCCAGCAGTCACCTCTCCGCTCATCACCCAGAATCCTCCAGTGCTGTATAATCTCCCAGCAGTCACCTCTCCGCTCATCACCCAGAATCCTCCAGTCCTGTATAATCTCCCAGCAGTCACCTCTCCGCTCATCACCCAGAATCCTCCAGTGCTGTATAATCTCCCAGCAGTCACCTCTCCGCTCATCACCCAGAATCCTCCAGTCCTGTATAATCTCCCAGCAGTCACCTCTCCGCTCATCACCCAGAATCCTCCAGTCCTGTATAATCTCCCAGCAGTCACCTCTCCACTCATCACCCAGAATCCTCCAGTGCTGTATAATCTCCCAGCAGTCACCTCTCCGCTCATCACCCAGAATCCTCCAGTCCTGTATAATGTCCCAGCAGTCACCTCTCCGCTCATCACCCAGAATCCTCCAGTGCTGTATAATGTCCCAGCAGTCACCTCTCCGCTCATCACCCAGAATCCTCCAGTGCTGTATAATGTCCCAGCAGTCACCTCTCCGCTCATCACCCAGAATCCTCCAGTGCTGTATAATCTCCCAGCAGTCACCTCTCCGCTCATCACCCAGAATCCTCCAGTGCTGTATAATCTCCCAGCAGTCACCTCTCCGCTCATCACCCAGAATCCTCCAGTCCTGTATAATGTCCCAGCAGTCACCTCTCCGCTCATCACCCAGAATCCTCCAGTGCTGTATAATGTCCCAGCAGTCACCTCTCCGCTCATCACCCAGAATCCTCCAGTGCTGTATAATGTCCCAGCAGTCACCTCTCCGCTCATCACCCAGAATCCTCCAGTCCTGTATAATGTCCCAGCAGTCACCTCTCCGCTCATCACCCAGAATCCTCCAGTGCTGTATAATGTCCCAGCAGTCACCTCTCCGCTCATCACCCAGAATCCTCCAGTCCTGTATAATGTCCCAGCAGTCACCTCTCCGCTCATCACCCAGAATCCTCCAGTCCTGTATAATGTCCCAGCAGTCACCTCTCCGCTCATCACCCAGAATCCTCCAGTGCTGTATAATGTCCCAGCAGTCACCTCTCCGCTCAGCACCCAGAATCCTCCAGTCCTGTATAATGTCCCAGCAGTCACCTCTCCGCTCATCACCCAGAATCCTCCAGTGCTGTATAATCTCCCAGCAGTCACCTCTCCGCTCATCACCCAGAATCCTCCAGTGCTGTATAATCTCCCAGCAGTCACCTCTCCGCTCATCACCCAGAATCCTCCAGTGCTGTATAATGTCCCAGCAGTCATCTCTCCGCTCATCACCCAGAATCCTCCAGTCCTGTATAATGTCCCAGCAGTCACCTCTCCGCTCATCACCCAGAATCCTCCAGTCCTGTATAATGTCCCAGCAGTCACCTCTCCACTCATCACCCAGAATCCTCCAGTGCTGTATAATGTCCCAGCAGTCACCTCTCCGCTCATCACCCAGAATCCTCCAGTGCTGTATAATCTCCCAGCAGTCACCTCTCCGCTCATCACCCAGAATCCTCCAGTGCTGTATAATCTCCCAGCAGTCACCTCTCCGCTCATCACCCAGAATCCTCCAGTCCTGTATAATGTCCCAGCAGTCACCTCTCCACTCATCACCCAGAATCCTCCAGTCCTGTATAATGTCCCAGCAGTCACCTCTCCGCTCATCACCCAGAATCCTCCAGTGCTGTATAATGTCCCAGCAGTCACCTCTCCGCTCATCACCCAGAATCCTCCAGTGCTGTATAATCTCCCAGCAGTCACCTCTCCGCTCATCACCCAGAATCCTCCAGTCCTGTATAATCTCCCAGCAGTCACCTCTCCGCTCATCACCCAGAATCCTCCAGTCCTGTGTAATGTCCCAGCAGTCACCTCTCCGCTCATCACCCAGAATCCTCCAGTGCTGTATAATCTCCCAGCAGTCACCTCTCCGCTCATAACCCAGAATCCTCCAGTGCTGTATAATGTCCCAGCAGTCACCTCTCCGCTCATCACCCAGAATCCTCCAGTCCTGTATAATCTCCCAGCAGTCACCTCTCCGCTCATCACCCAGAATCCTCCAGTGCTGTATAATCTCCCAGCAGTCACCTCTCCGCTCATCACCCAGAATCCTCCAGTGCTGTATAATCTCCCAGCAGTCACCTCTCCGCTCATCACCCAGAATCCTCCAGTCCTGTATAATGTCCCAGCAGTCACCTCTCCGCTCATCACCCAGAATCCTCCGATGCTGTATAATGTCCCAGCAGTCACCTCTCCGCTCATCACCCAGAATCCTCCAGTCCTGTATAATGTCCCAGCAGTCACCTCTCCGCTCATCACCCAGAATCCTCCAGTCCTGTATAATGTCCCAGCAGTCACCTCTCCCCTCATCACCCAGAATCCTCCAGTGCTGTATAAAGTCCCAGCAGTCACCTCTCCGCTCATCACCCAGAATCCTCCAGTGCTGTATAATGTCCCAGCAGTCACCTCTCCGCTCATCACCCAGAATCCTCCAGTCCTGTATAATCTCCCAGCAGTCACCTCTCCGCTCATCACCCAGAATCCTCCAGTCCTGTATAATGTCCCAGCAGTCACCTCTCCGCTCATCACCCAGAATCCTCCAGTGCTGTATAATCTCCCAGCAGTCACCTCTCCGCTCATCACCCAGAATCCTCCAGTCCTGTATAATGTCCCAGCAGTCACCTCTCCCCTCATCACCCAGAATCCTCCAGTCCTGTATAAAGTCCCAGCAGTCACCTCTCCGCTCATCACCCAGAATCCTCCAGTGCTGTATAATGTCCCAGCAGTCACCTCTCCCCTCATCACCCAGAATCCTCCAGTGCTGTATAATGTCCCAGCAGTCACCTCTCCGCTCATCACCCAGAATCCTCCAGTCCTGTATAATGTCCCAGCAGTCACCTCTCCGCTCATCACCCAGAATCCTCCAGTCCTGTATAATCTCCCAGCAGTCACCTCTCCGCTCATCACCCAGAATCCTCCAGTCCTGTATAATGTCCCAGCAGTCACCTCTCCGCTCATCACCCAGAATCCTCCAGTCCTGTATAATGTCCCAGCAGTCACCTCTCCGCTCATCACCCAGAATCCTCCAGTCCTGTATAATCTCCCAGCAGTCACCTCTCCGCTCATCACCCAGAATCCTCCAGTGCTGTATAATCTCCCAGCAGTCTCCTCTCCGCTCATCACCCAGAATCCTCCAGTCCTGTATAATCTGCCAGCAGTCTCCTCTCCGCTCATCACCCAGAATCCTCCAGTGCTGTATAATCTCCCAGCAGTCACCTCTCCGCTCATCCCCCAGAATCCTCCAGTGCTGTATAATGTCCCAGCAGTCACCTCTCCGCTCATCACCCAGAATCCTCCAGTCCTGTATAATCTCCCAGCAGTCACCTCTCCGCTCATCACCCAGAATCCTCCAGTGCTGTATAATCTCCCAGCAGTCACCTCTCCGCTCATCACCCAGAATCCTCCAGTCCTGTATAATCTGCCAGCAGTCTCCTCTCCGCTCATCACCCAGAATCCTCCAGTGCTGTATAATCTCCCAGCAGTCACCTCTCCGCTCATCCCCCAGAATCCTCCAGTCCTGTATAATCTGCCAGCAGTCTCCTCTCCTCTCATCACCCAGAATCCTCCAGTGCTGTATAATCTCCCAGCAGTCACCTCTCCGCTCATCACCCAGAATCCTCCAGTGCTGTATAATGTCCCAGCAGTCACCTCTTCGCTCATCACCCAGAATCCTCCAGTGCTGTATAATCTCCCAGCAGTCACCTCTCCGCTCATCACCCAGAATCCTCCAGTGCTGTATAATGTCCCAGCAGTCACCTCTTCGCTCATCACCCAGAATCCTCCAGTCCTGTATAATCTCCCAGCAGTCACCTCTCCGCTCATCACCCAGAATCCTCCAGTGCTGTATAATCTCCCAGCAGTCACCTCTCCGCTCATCACCCAGAATCCTCCAGTCCTGTATAATGTCCCAGCAGTCTCCTCTCCGCTCATCACCCAGAATCCTCCAGTGCTGTATAATGTCCCAGCAGTCACCTCTCCGCTCATCACCCAGAATCCTCCAGTGCTGTATAATGTCCCAGCAGTCACCTCTTCGCTCATCACCCAGAATCCTCCAGTCCTGTATAATCTCCCAGCAGTCACCTCTCCGCTCATCACCCAGAATCCTCCAGTGCTGTATAATCTCCCAGCAGTCACCTCTCCGCTCATCACCCAGAATCCTCCAGTCCTGTATAATGTCCCAGCAGTCTCCTCTCCGCTCATCACCCAGAATCCTCCAGTGCTGTATAATGTCCCAGCAGTCACCTCTTCGCTCATCACCCAGAATCCTCCAGTGCTGTATAATCTCCCAGCAGTCACCTCTCCGCTCATCACCCAGAATCCTCCAGTCCTGTATAATGTCCCAGCAGTCACCTCTCCGCTCATCACCCAGAATCCTCCAGTGCTGTATAATCTCCCAGCAGTCACCTCTCCGCTCATCACCCAGAATCCTCCAGTCCTGTATAATGTCCCAGCAGTCACCTCTCCGCTCATCCCCCAGAATCCTCCAGTGCTGTATAATGTCCCAGCAGTCACCTCTCCGCTCATCACCCAGAATCCTCCAGTGCTGTATAATCTCCCAGCAGTCACCTCTCCGCTCATCACCCAGAATCCTCCAGTGCTGTATAATGTCCCAGCAGTCACCTCTCCGCTCATCACCCAGAATCCTCCAGTCCTGTATAATCTCCCAGCAGTCACCTCTCCGCTCATCACCCAGAATCCTCCAGTCCTGTATAATCTCCCAGCAGTCACCTCTCCGCTCATCACCCAGAATCCTCCAGTCCTGTGTAATGTCCCAGCAGTCACCTCTCCGCTCATCACCCAGAATCCTCCAGTGCTGTATAATCTCCCAGCAGTCACCTCTCCGCTCATCACCCAGAATCCTCCAGTCCTGTATAATGTCCCAGCAGTCACCTCTCCGCTCATCACCCAGAATCCTCCAGTCCTGTATAATCTCCCAGCAGTCACCTCTCCCCTCATCACCCAGAATCCTCCAGTGCTGTATAATGTCCCAGCAGTCACCTCTCCGCTCATCACCCAGAATCCTCCAGTCCTGTATAATCTCCCAGCAGTCACCTCTCCGCTCATCACCCAGAATCCTCCAGTCCTGTATAATCTCCCAGCAGTCACCTCTCCGCTCATCACCCAGAATCCTCCAGTGCTGTATAATCTCCCAGCAGTCACCTCTCCGCTCATCACCCAGAATCCTCCAGTGCTGTATAATCTCCCAGCAGTCACCTCTCCGCTCATCACCCAGAATCCTCCAGTGCTGTATAATGTCCCAGCAGTCACCTCTCCGCTCATCCCCCAGAATCCTCCAGTGCTGTATAATGTCCCAGCAGTCACCTCTCCGCTCATCACCCAGAATCCTCCAGTCCTGTATAATCTCCCAGCAGTCACCTCTCCGCTCATCACCCAGAATCCTCCAGTGCTGTATAATCTCCCAGCAGTCACCTCTCCGCTCATCACCCAGAATCCTCCAGTGCTGTATAATGTCCCAGCAGTCACCTCTCCGCTCATCACCCAGAATCCTCCAGTCCTGTATAATCTCCCAGCAGTCACCTCTCCGCTCATCACCCAGAATCCTCCAGTCCTGTGTAATGTCCCAGCAGTCACCTCTCCGCTCATCACCCAGAATCCTCCAGTGCTGTATAATGTCCCAGCAGTCACCTCTCCGCTCATCACCCAGAATCCTCCAGTCCTGTATAATCTCCCAGCAGTCACCTCTCCGCTCATCACCCAGAATCCTCCAGTCCTGTATAATGTCCCAGCAGTCACCTCTCCGCTCATCACCCAGAATCCTCCAGTCCTGTATAATCTCCCAGCAGTCACCTCTCCGCTCATCACCCAGAATCCTCCAGTCCTGTATAATGTCCCAGCAGTCACCTCTCCGCTCATCACCCAGAATCCTCCAGTCCTGTATAATCTCCCAGCAGTCACCTCTCCGCTCATCACCCAGAATCCTCCAGTGCTGTATTATCTCCCAGCAGTCACCTCTCCGCTCATCACCCAGAATCCTCCAGTGCTGTATAATGTCCCAGCAGTCACCTCTCCGCTCATCACCCAGAATCCTCCAGTCCTGTATAATGTCCCAGCAGTCACCTCTCCGCTCATCACCCAGAATCCTCCAGTGCTGTATAATGTCCCAGCAGTCACCTCTCCGCTCATCACCCAGAATCCTCCAGTGCTGTATAATGTCCCAGCAGTCACCTCTCCGCTCATCACCCAGAATCCTCCAGTGCTGTATAATGTCCCAGCAGTCACCTCTCCGCTCATCACCCAGAATCCTCCAGTCCTGTATAATGTCCCAGCAGTCACCTCTCCGCTCATCACCCAGAATCCTCCAGTCCTGTATAATCTCCCAGCAGTCACCTCTCCGCTCATCACCCAGAATCCTCCAGTGCTGTATTATCTCCCAGCAGTCACCTCTCCGCTCATCACCCAGAATCCTCCAGTGCTGTATAATGTCCCAGCAGTCACCTCTCCGCTCATCACCCAGAATCCTCCAGTCCTGTATAATGTCCCAGCAGTCACCTCTCCGCTCATCACCCAGAATCCTCCAGTGCTGTATAATGTCCCAGCAGTCACCTCTCCGCTCATCACCCAGAATCCTCCAGTGCTGTATAATCTCCCAGCAGTCACCTCTCCGCTCATCACCCAGAATCCTCCAGTGCTGTATAATGTCCCAGCAGTCACCTCTCCGCTCATCACCCAGAATCCTCCAGTCCTGTATAATGTCCCAGCAGTCACCTCTCCGCTCATCACCCAGAATCCTCCAGTGCTGTATAATGTCCCAGCAGTCACCTCTCCGCTCATCACCCAGAATCCTCCAGTGCTGTATAATGTCCCAGCAGTCACCTCTCCGCTCATCACCCAGAATCCTCCAGTCCTGTATAATGTCCCAGCAGTCACCTCTCCGCTCATCACCCAGAATCCTCCAGTGCTGTATAATGTCCCAGCAGTCACCTCTCCGCTCATCACCCAGAATCCTCCAGTGCTGTATAATCTCCCAGCAGTCACCTCTCCGCTCATCACCCAGAATCCTCCAGTGCTGTATAATCTCCCAGCAGTCTCCTCTCCGCTCATCACCCAGAATCCTCCAGTGCTGTATAATGTCCCAGCAGTCTCCTCTCCGCTCATCACCCAGAATCCTCCAGTGCTGTATAATGTCCCAGCAGTCACCTCTCCACTCACCCAGAATCCTCCAGTGCTGTATAATGTCCCAGCAGTCACCTCTCCCCTCATCACCCAGAATCCTCCAGTGCTGTATAATGTCCCAGCAGTCACCTCTCCGCTCATCACCCAGAATCCTCCAGTGCTGTATAATGTCCCAGCAGTCACCTCTCCGCTCATCACCCAGAATCCTCCAGTGCTGTATAATGTCCCAGCAGTCACCTCTCCGCTCATCACCCAGAATCCTCCAGTGCTGTATAATGTCCCAGCAGTCACCTCTCCGCTCATCACCCAGAATCCTCCAGTGCTGTATAATCTCCCAGCAGTCACCTCTCCGCTCATCACCCAGAATCCTCCAGTGCTGTATAATCTCCCAGCAGTCACCTCTCCGCTCATCACCCAGAATCCTCCCGTCCTGTATAATCTCCCAGCAGTCTCCTCTCCGCTCATCACCCAGAATCCTCCAGTGCTGTATAATCTCCCAGCAGACACCTCTCCGCTCATCACCCAGAATCCTCCAGTCCTGTATAATGTCCCAGCAGTCACCTCTCCGCTCATCACCCAGAATCCTCCAGTGCTGTATAATCTCCCAGCAGTCACCTCTCCGCTCATCACCCAGAATCCTCCAGTGCTGTATAATGTCCCAGCAGTCACCTCTCCGCTCATCACCCAGAATCCTCCAGTGCTGTATAATGTCCCAGCAGTCACCTCTCCACTCACCCAGAATCCTCCAGTGCTGTATAATGTCCCAGCAGTCACCTCTCCGCTCATCACCCAGAATCCTCCAGTCCTGTATAATGTCCCAGCAGTCACCTCTCCGCTCATCACCCAGAATCCTCCAGTCCTGTATAATGTCCCAGCAGTCACCTCTCCGCTCATCACCCAGAATCCTCCAGTCCTGTATAATCTCCCAGCAGTCACCTCTCCGCTCATCACCCAGAATCCTCCAGTCCTGTATAATGTCCCAGCAGTCACCTCTCCGCTCATCACCCAGAATCCTCCAGTCCTGTATAATCTCCCAGCAGTCACCTCTCCGCTCAGCAGCTCAATCATCTTGTTGCTGAGCTCCAGGATCTTCTTGTTCCTCTCATGTAGCAGGGAGTGCGGGGGAGGCTCTGTGATGGGGCTCCGCCCTCCTGACTCCTGGAGATGGATGATGGGAGTCACACCGCCCCCCGGTGTCTTCCTCACTATTGTGTAATCCTGTGTATGGAGAGAGACACTTAGGGAGAAGATTCCTTCCCGACTCCAGATCTCAGTAGAAATCCCGGGATCAATAACCGTCTCCAGTAATCTGGGGCCATAACCGGGAATATTATTCCCCTCCGGACAGACATCCCGGCTCCTCTACTGCTCTTATAGGGAATCCCCATGACAACTCCTCCGGGCAGAGAGCTCCACACAATCACTGCTCTTACAGTAAAGAATCCTTCTCTCTATTCCGATGTCGGACTTGTCACAGAACACAATAAAGCTGATAGAAATGTAGAGGAGTTACCTCTCCGCTCAGCAGGGAGATGATCTCCAGGGCGAAGTGGAATAATCTTCTGGTGGTCTCATCCCTGTCCATCCTCGGGGTCATTCAGGAGGAGGAGGGATGAGCACTGGATCAGCTGGAGGGATCTCGTCCTGCCGGCGTCTTCATGATGAAGGAGAAGATGGAAATCACAGGGGACGAGAGAACGACAATCACTAAATTCTGCCAAATATCAACATTTATCAGGAAGTTCCTGGTCGACATATTGCAGATACATTGAGGATATGAGAGGAAATCATTCCGCATTTCATCACAAAGTGGACAAAGAAAGAAGACATTCTTTACAGAAGAATAGATTTACCTAAATAAGACGGACATATTGAGAATTTATATGCTTCCAAAATGGACACGTGATATAAAGAAATCATATGGTGAATATGTTCTAGAACAGTTGGACAGTGTCCCTATTGTCTCATTCTTTCCTTTGTCTGCATGTTGTCCATCATGATCTGTTTTAACTATGTATGGAATTACACTGTTTAAAGTATGGATATTTTTAGAGCACATTCATAGATATAATATTTGGCACCAAACAGTGATGTTTTTAGAATTGCACTGATTATCAACATAATCATAGTTTTATTTTAATATAATTGGCACCTTCTTCCTTAAAGTAAACCATTCACCTGGTGTAACAGCACATTGTCTGACAGGCGATAGCACCGCATGTCTTGCGCTGTCCTCTTCCCTGTGGTGGTGTCCCCTGCTCCCTCCGGGAACATGTTGCGGCCAGGCGCCGGCTCGCTCATGTGACTGGGATGGGCGGGGACTCTGCTACGTGGTGGGGGCCACTGCGGGACGTGTGGTGCTTGTCGGCACCAGTAGATAAATATAACACGCGAGCACCAGGTGATCACTGGTGGATGTACAAGCGGCGTGTTAGCGCCGCTGGTTTCTATGACGATGCCACGTCACAAGCGCGCAGGCGCACTTTCACATAGTAGGGATTGGATGCCGTGCGGTCGGGTGACCGGAACGGCACAGTATTTAAGGAGCACTAAGATTGGAGTTAAGCCACGCCCCCTGAGGAAGCGAGGCTACAATTAGCACGCGAAACGCGCGTTGGGGTAACCGGGACTCACACATTTACTGGACATAGGTAATTATTGATTTTGATTTGCTATTGATGTACTGGCCATGAGTGTCCCATGTGGGTTTATGTATATGAGTAGTGGGTGTTTGGAAATTTGGGAACATTGGTCCCTGGGAAGGTATTTATAATATACCCACACTCCACATCATTACCCAGATAGAATTTTTCTGAGTTTCATAGTGTGAATCACTGGTTAAGTAACTTCACCTGGGTATGGTTCACATATTACTACTTGTTTGACCTTCGATATCCATTTTTATTCCTGTATTGTTTTTTGATTTCTAATAAAGTTTGTATTTTGTGCTAAAACTCTAAGTCCTCCCTTTTCTATACTAATTTATCAGGAAGAATCTGGAGGAAAAGGCTCAAAACTCCACAGCGGCCTCCTCCGCCGATCTGACCGCTCATTATCAGCCTCATAGGCAGAGAACAGTCACCGTGGTAACTACACCGCCAGTAGAGGACGGTCACCTTGGTAACTACACCGCCAGCAGAGGACGGTCATCGTGGTAACTACATCACCAGCTGAGGACAGTCAACGTGGTAACTCTACTGCTAGTGGGGGACAGTCACCATGGTAACTACACCGCCAGCAGAGGTATGTCACCATGGTAACTATACCACCAGAGATTGACGGTCACTACGGTAACTACACCGCCAGCAGAGATCTGTCATGACAGTCACTGCGGTAACTACACTGCCAGGAGAGGCTGTGAGATGAGGAGGTGCTGTACATCCCTGATGCTATAGTCTCTTCCAAGGAGAGCTACCGTATTTTTCTGACTATAAGATGCACTTTTTTACCTCCCAAAGTGTAGAGAAAAATGTGGCATTTGTCTTACAGTCCGGATCTACCGGCTCTGGCTGTGGTGGGGAGGTAGGGAGCGGTTTCGGCAGAGCAGAGGGTCACAGGGGCAGGAGCCAGCAGATGCGGCTAACTCCTGTGCCCGTTGCTAAAGAGAAATGAATATTCACTGCATTCCATGGCCATGGAGGGCAATGAATATTCATTTCTTTTTGGCATCCTGGTATGATTGGTCCTGGTATTATTGGTCCCATCCTTATTCTGGTACGATTAGTCCCATCACGCTCCTGGCATGCATGGCCCCCATCAGAAAAGATTAACAAAAAACATTACACTTACCTTCCAGGCGCTCCCTCGCAGCGTCCTGCTCCGGTGCCAGAAGATGCTTAATGCTTGTAATGGCAGGGACGTGACCGCCGCCGGCAGCAGCAGGAAGGCTCCGGCTTACACTGCGCGCTACTGAAGAGCAATGAATACTCGCTGCTCTCTGCGATGTACAGTCCCGGTGAGTATTCCGGCAGCCGTGCTCTGCTTGTGACATCCCTGACATGTGCTTCTTACAAGCATTAATCAGCTGCTGGCAACGGAGTAGGAAGCTGCGAGGAAGCGGAGGAAGGAAGTGTAATGTTTTTGTTTTTTTTCTGATGGGCCAATCATACCAGGATAGGGATGAGGGGGCCATGCATACCAGGACCGGGATGAGGGGGCCATGCATACCAGGACCGGGATAAGGGGGCCATGCATACCAGGACCGGGATGAGGGGGCCATGCATACCAGGACCGGGATGAGGGGGCCATGCATACCAGGACCGGGATGAGGGGGCCATGCATACCAGGATAGGGATGAGGGGCTATGTATACCAGGATAGGGATGAGGCCATGTATACCAGGACAGGGATGAGGGGGCCATGCATACCAGGACAGGGATGAGGGGGCCATGCATACCAGGACAGGGATGAGGGGGCCATGCATACCAGGACCGGGATGAGGGGCCATGCATACCAGGACCGGGATGAGGGGCTATGCATACCAGGATAGGGATGAGGGGCCATGTATACCAGGACCGGGATGAGGGGGCCATGCATACCAGGACCGGGATGAGGGGGCCATGCATACCAGGACCGGGATGAGGGGGCCATGCATACCAGGATAGGGATGAGGGGCTATGTATACCAGGATAGGGATGAGGCCATGTATACCAGGACAGGGATGAGGGGGCCATGCATACCAGGACAGGGATGAGGGGGCCATGCATACCAGGACAGGGATGAGGGGGCCATGCATACCAGGACCGGGATGAGGGGGCCATGCATACCAGGACCGGGATGAGGGGCCATGCATACCAGGACCGGGATGAGGGGCTATGCATACCAGGATAGGGATGAGGGGCCATGTATACCAGGACCGGGATGAGGGGGCCATGTATACCAGGAAGAGGGGCCATGTATACCAGGACCGGGATGAGGGGCTATGCATACCAGGATAGGGATGAGGGGCCATGTATACCAGGATAGGGATGAGGCCATGAATACCAGGACCGGGATGAGGGGGCCATGCATACCAGGACCGGGATGAGGGGCCATGCATACCAGGACCGGGATGAGGGGCCATGCATACCAGGATAGGGATGAGGGGCCATGTATACCAGGATAGGGATGAGGGGCCATGTATATCAGGACCGAGATGTGTGGGCCATGTATACCAGGATAGGGATGAGGGAGCTATACATACCAGGATAGGGATGAGGGGGCCATGTATACCAGGATAGGGATGAGGTTACCAGGATAGGGATGAGGGAGACATGCATATCAGGATAGGGATGAGGGGGCCATGTATACCAGGATAGGGATAAGGGGGCCATGCATACCAGGACCGGGATGAGTGGGCCATGTATACCAGGATAGGGATGAGGGGCCATGTATACCAGGATACGGATGAGGGGTCATGCATACCAGGACCAGGATGAGGGAGCCATGCATACCAGGATAGGGATGAGGGGGCCATGCATACCAGGATAGGGATGAAGGGGCCATGCATACCAGGATAGGGATGAGGGGGCCATGCATACCAGGATAGGGATGAGGGGGCCATGCATACCAGGATAGGGATGAGGGGGCCATGCATACCAGGATAGGGATGAGGGGGCCATACATACCAGGATAGGGATGAGGGGGCTATACATACCAGGATAGGGATGAGGGGGCTATACATACCAGGATAGGGATGAGGGGGCTATACATACCAGGATAGGGATGAGGGGGCCATGTATACCAGGACCGGGATGAGGGGGCCATGTATACCAGGATAGGGATGAGGGGTCCATACATACCAGGATAGGGATGAGGGGCCATGCATACCAGGATAGGGATGAGGGGCCATGCATACCAGGAACGGGATGAGGGGGCCATACATACCAGGATAGGGATGAGGGGCCATGCATACCAGGATAGGGATGAGGGGGCCATGTATACCAGGATAGGGATGAGGGAGCTATACATACCAGGATAGGGATGAGGCCATGTATACCAGGACCGGGATGAGGGGGCCATGCATACCAGGACCAGGATGAGGGGGCCATGTATACCAGGATAGGGATGAGGGGGCCATGTATACTAGGATAGGGATGAGGGAGCCATGTATACTAGGATAGGGATGAGGGGGCTATACATACCAGGAGCGGGATGAGGGGGCCATACATACCAGGAGCGGGATGAGGGGGCCATGCATACCAGGATAGGGATGAGGGGGCCATGCATACCAGGATAGAGATGAGGGGGCCATGCATACCAGGATAGGGATGAGGGGGCCATGCATACCAGGATAGGGATGAGGGGGCCATGCATACCAGGATAGGGATGAGGGGACCTTATTTACCAGGATAGGGATATTAAATACAGAATTGACCACATTTTTTGCTTCATTTTTTCCCCTAATTTCCTCCTCTAAAACCTAGGTGCGTCTTATGGTCCGGTGCATCTTATAGTCCGAAAAATAAGGTAATTTCAGCTGAGATACAAGCGATCGCCAATCTGCCATTATTGCTCCACATTAAAAATGAAATAAAATAATCACGATGCATCGGAGGCAAGAAAATACACAGAGCCGGTGTCTGTCCGTGTCCAATCCTTGTCTGGTCTCAGATCCCGGTCACAAGTCTTTATTACAGCACAGAGATGAGAGAGTGGGAGGAATGGCTTCTTACATTACCAGTACTTGTGAATAGCAAGGTGGTAAATGATGTCTCTATATAGAGGGTCCTTTGTGATCTGCGGAGGACTGGTCTGATAATTTCACACCGTAGATGTCTCCTCCCTCAGGTAATGTGATGTAAGAAGCCGTTCCTCCCGCTCTCTCATCTCTGTAATAAAGACTTGTGACCTGAGACCAGACGAGGATCGGACACGGACAGACGCGGCTTCTGCTCTTGTGTCTGATGTTATAGCTGGTAAATGTGCGGCGACTCCTGAGCTTCTCCTATAACTTCACATACAGGTTTTCACTACATAACACAACCCCCCCACAGACCCCTCTATATAGAGACCGTGCCCGGAGTTACTGCTCTTATCAATAACACTTAGAATACAGAATTATCAGAGATATAGAGGCAGATGGAAGTGTCTAATAATAATCACAGTATCAATATTTACCAGAACATTAACCCCTTAACGACTGCCGATACGCCTTTAACGGTGGCAGTTAAGGGTACTTAAACCACAGGAAAAAGTGTATAGCGCCCCCCAGAGTCGGAATTTCTCCGGGGTCTCGGCTGCAGGGGGTACAGAGAACATGATTCTGGTCAGTTTTTACTGGCTCCAGTGTTGCGATCGCCGTTATTAACCGTATAACGGTGACTGCAAAAAAAAAGTCTGATTTTCCATTTAATTTCTCACTCCTCTGTGACCGCACATCAGAAGAGAGAGAAATAGGGTCCCCCGGTCTTGTGACCCCTCCCTCCCTATGTTCCTGCGTCCCCCCACGGCCGCCGGCATCTTTTTCCGGGAAGAAAATGGCGGGCTCATGTGCAGTACCCCGGCCGAGATCTGCCGGTCGGCACTTGGCAACAATAGATTTTTCTTATTGGTTCATTTTGATCACTATGATAGACCCTATCACAGTAATCACAATAAAAAAATAGTAAATAAACCCCCCTTTATCCCCCCTTAGTAAGGGAAAAATTATAAAATTCAAAAAAATGGATTTATTTCCATTTTCCCTTTAGGGGTGTGTTTGGATTAGGGTTTCAGTTATATTTCGGGGTTTCCACTGTTTAGGCACATCAGGGGTCTCCAAAAGCAACATGGTGTCTGATCTCCATTCCAGCCAATTCTGCGTTAAAAAGTCAAATGATGCTCCTTCCCTCCCGAGCTCTCCCATGCGCCCAAACAGTAGTTTACCCCCACACATGGGGTATCGGCGCACTCAGGACACATTGGACAACAAGTTTTGTAGCTCATTTTCTCTTTCTACCCTTGTGAAAATAAAAAACAAAAAATGGGTCTGAAGTAAAATGTTTTTAAAAAAGTTAAATGTTCATTTTTTCCTTTCGCATTGCTTCAGTTCCTGTGAAGCACGTAAAGGGTTAATAAACTTCCGGAATGTGGTTTGGAGCACCTTGAGGGGTGCAGTTTGTAGAATGGGGTCACACTTGGTTATTTTCTATCACAGACCCCTCAAAGTGACTTCACTGTGAGGTGGTCCCTAAAAAATGGTGTTGTAAAAATGAGAAATCGCTGGTCAACTTTTAACCCTTATAACTCCTTAACAAAAAAAAAAATTGTTTCCAAAATTGTGTGGCTGTAAAGTAGACATGTGGGAATAGTGCACCGATGTCAGTATGTCTCCCTCTGAGGTGGGCTCCGGTGGGTACACATGTGGGAATAGTGCACTGATGTCAGTATGTCTCCCTCTGAGGTGAGCTCCGGTGGGTAGACATGTGGGAATAGTGCGGTGATGTCAGTATGTCTCCCTCTGAGGTGGGCTCCGGTGGGTAGACATGTGGGAATAGTGCGGTGATGTCAGTATGTCTCCCTCTGAGGTGGGCTCCGGTGGGTAGACATGTGGGAATAGTGCACTGATGTCAGTATGTCTCCCTCTGAGGTGAGCTCCGGTGGGTAGACATGTGGGAATAGTGCGGTGATGTCAGTATGTCTCCCTCTGAGGTGGGCTCCGGTGGGTAGACATGTGGGAATAGTGCAATGATGTCAGTATGTCTCCCTCTGAGGTGGGCTCCGGTGGGTAGACATGTGGGAATAGTGCACTGATGTCAGTATGTCTCCCTCTGAGGTGGGCTCCGGTGGGTAGACATGTGGGAATAGTGCAATGATGTCAGTATGTCTCCCTCTGAGGTGGGCTCCGGTGGGTAGACATGTGGGAATAGTGCGGTGATGTCAGTATGTCTCCCTCTGAGGTGGGCTCCGGTGGGTAGACATGTGGGAATATTGCGGTGATGTCAGTATGTCTCCCTCTGAGGTGGGCTCCGGTGGGTAGACATGTGGGAATAGTGCACTGATGTCAGTATGTCTCCCTCTGAGGTGGGCTCCGGTGGGTAGACATGTGGGAATAGTGCGGTGATGTCAGTATGTCTCCCTCTGAGGTGGGCTCCGGTGGGTAGACATGTGGGAATAGTGCGGTGATGTCAGTATGTCTCCCTCTGAGGTGAGCTCCGGTGGGTAGACATGTGGGAATAGTGCGGTGATGTCAGTATGTCTCCCTCTGAGGTGGGCTCCGGTGGGTAGACATGTGGGAATAGTGCACTGATGTCAGTATGTCTCCCTCTGAGGTGAGCTCCGGTGGGTAGACATGTGGGAATAGTGCGGTGATGTCAGTATGTCTCCCTCTGAGGTGGGCTCCGGTGGGTAGACATGTGGGAATAGTGCGGTGATGTCAGTATGTCTCCCTCTTAGGTGGGCTCCGGTGGGTAGACATGTGGGAATAGTGCGCTGATGTCAGTATGTCTCCCTCTGAGGTGGGCTCCGGTGGGTAGACATGTGGGAATAGTGCGGCGATGTCAGTATGTCTCCCTCTGAGGTGGGCTCCGGTGGGTAGACATGTGGGAATAGTGCGCTGATGTCAGTATGTCTCCCTCTGAGGTGGGCTCCGGTGGGTAGACATGTGGGAATAGTGCGGCGATGTCAGTATGTCTCCCTCTGAGGTGGGCTCCGGTGGGTAGACATGTGGGAATAGTGCACTGATGTCAGTATGTCTCCCTCTGAGGTGGGCTCCGGTGGGTAGACATGTGGGAATAGTGCACTGATGTCAGTATGTCTCCCTCTGAGGTGAGCTCCGGTGGGTAGACATGTGGGAATAGTGCACTGATGTCAGTATGTCTCCCTCTGAGGTGGGCTCCGGAGGGTAGACATGTGGGAATAGTGCGCTGATGTCAGTATGTCTCCCTCTGAGGTGGGCTCCGGTGGGTAGACATGTGGGAATAGTGCACTGATGTCAGTATGTCTCCCTCTGAGGTGGGCTCCGGTGGGTAGACATGTGGGAATAGTGCGCTGATGTCAGTATGTCTCCCTCTGAGGTGGGCTCCGGTGGGTAGACATGTGGGAATAGTGCGCTGATGTCAGTATGTCTCCCTCTGAGGTGGACTCCGGTGGGTAGACATGTGGGAATAGTGCACTGATGTCAGCATGTCTCCCTCTGAGGTGGGCTCCGGTGGGTAGACATGTGGGAATAGTGCGGTGTTGTCAGTATGTCTCCCTCTGAGGTGGGCTCCGGTGGGTAGACATGTGGGAATAGTGCGCTGATGTCAGTATGTCTCCCTCTGAGGTGGGCTCCGGTGGGTAGACATGTGGGAATAGTGCGGTGATGTCAGTATGTCTCCCTCTGAGGTGAGCTCCGGTGGGTAGACATGTGGGAATAGTGCGGTGATGTCAGTATGTCTCCCTCTGAGGTGGGCTCCGGTGGGTAGACATGTGGGAATAGTGCGCTGATGTCAGTATGTCTCCCTCTGAGGTGGGCTCCGGTGGGTAGACATGTGGGAATAGTGCACTGATGTCAGTATGTCTCCCTCTGAGGTGGGCTCCGGTGGGTAGACATGTGGGAATAGTGCGCTGATGTCAGTATGTCTCCCTCTGAGGTGGGCTCTGGTGGGCAGACATGTGGGAATAGTGCGCCCATGTCAGTATGTCTCCCTCTGAGGTGGGCTCCGGTGGGTAGACATGTGGGAATAGTGCACTGATGTCAGTATGTCTCCCTCTGAGGTGGGCTCCGGTGGGTAGACATGTGGGAATAGTGCGCTGATGTCAGTATGTCTCCCTCTGAGGTGGGCTCCGGTGGGTAGACATGTGGGAATAGTGCACTGATGTCAGTATGTCTCCCTCTGAGGTGGGCTCCGGTGGGTAGACATGTAGAAATAGTGCGGTGATGTCAGTATGTCTCCCTCTGAGGTGAGCTCCGGTGGGTAGACATGTGGGAATAGTGCGGCGATGTCAGTATGTCTCCCTCTGAGGTGGGCTCCGGTGGGTAGACATGTGGGAATAGTGCACTGATGTCAGTATGTCTCCCTCTGAGGTGAGCTCCGGTGGGTAGACATGTGGGAATAGTGCGGCGATGTCAGTATGTCTCCCTCTGAGGTGGGCTCCGGTGGGTAGACATGTGGGAATAGCGCGCTGATGTCAGTATGTCTCCCTCTGAGGTGGGCTCCGGTGGGTAGACATGTGGGAATAGTGCGGCGATGTCAGTATGTCTCCCTCTGAGGTGGGCTCCGGTGGGTAGACATGTAGGAATAGTGCGGTGATGTCAGTATGTCTCCCTCTGAGGTGGGCTCCGGTGGGTAGACATGAGGGAATAGTGCGGTGATGTCAGTATGTCTCCCTCTGAGGTGGGCTCCGGTGGGTAGACATGTGGGAATAGTGCGGTGATGTCAGTATGTCTCCCTCTGAGGTGGGCTCCGGTGGGTAGACATGTGGGAATAGTGCACTGATGTCAGTATGTCTCCCTCTGAGGTGGGCTCCGGTGGGTAGACATGTCGAAATAGTGCGGTGATGTCAGTATGTCTCCCTCTGAGGTGGGCTCCGGTGGGTAGACATGTGGAAATAGTGCGGTGATGTCAGTATGTCTCCCTCTGAGGTGGGCTCCGGTGGGTAGACATGTGGGAATAGTGCGGTGATGTCAGTATGTCTCCCTCTGAGGTGGGCTCCGGTGGGTAGACATGTGGGAATAGTGCGCTGATGTCAGTATGTCTCCCTCTGAGGTGAGCTCCGGTGGGTAGACATGTGGGAATAGTGCGGTGATGTCAGTATGTCTCCCTCTGAGGTGGGCTCCGGTGGGTAGACATGTGGAAATAGTGCGGTGATGTCAGTATGTCTCCCTCTGAGGTGGGCTCCGGTGGGTAGACATGTGGGAATAGTGCGCTGATGTCAGTATGTCTCCCTCTGAGGTGGGCTCCGGTGGGTAGACATGTGGGAATAGTGCAGTGATGTCAGTATGTCTCCCTCTGAGGTGGGCTCCGGTGGGTAGACATGTGGGAATAGTGCGGTGATGTCAGTATGTCTCCCTCTGAGGTGGGCTCCGGTGGGTAGACATGTGGGAATAGTGCGCTGATGTCAGTATGTCTCCCTCTGAGGTGGGCTCCGGTGGGTAGACATGTGGGAATAGTGCGGTGATGTCAGTATGTCTCCCTCTGAGGTGAGCTCCGGTGGGTAGACATGTGGGAATAGTGCGCTGATGTCAGTATGTCTCCCTCTGAGGTGGGCTCCGGTGGGTAGACATGTGGGAATAGTGCACTGATGTCAGTATGTCTCCCTCTGAGGTGGGCTCCGGTGGGTAGACATGTGGGATTAGTGCACTGATGTCAGTATGTCTCCCTCTGAGGTGGGCTCCGGTGGGTACACATGTGGGAATAGTGCACTGATGTCAGTATGTCTCCCTCTGAGGTGGGCTCCGGTGGGTAGACATGTGGGAATAGTGCGGTGATGTCAGTATGTCTCCCTCTGAGGTGGGCTCCGGTGAGTAGACATGTGGGAATAGTGCACTGATGTCAGTATGTCTCCCTCTGAGGTGGGCTCCGGTGGGTAGACATGTGGGAATAGTGCACTGATGTCAGTATGTCTCCCTCTGAGGTGGGCTCCGGTGGGTAGACATGTGGGATTAGTGCACTGATGTCAGTATGTCTCCCTCTGAGGTGGGCTCCGGTGGGTAGACATGTGGGAATAGTGCGGTGATGTCAGTATGTCTCCCTCTGAGGTGAGCTCCGGTGGGTAGACATGTGGGAATAGTGCGGTGATGTCAGTATGTCTCCCTCTGAGGTGAGCTCCGGTGGGTAGACATGTGTGAATAGTGCGGTGATGTCAGTATGTCTCCCTCTGAGGTGGGCTCCGGTGGGTAGACATGTGGGAATAGTGCGGTGATGTCAGTATGTCTCCCTCTGAGGTGGGCTCCGGTGGGTAGACATGTGGGAATAGTGCGGTGATGTCAGTATGTCTCCCTCTGAGGTGGGCTCCGGTGGGTAGACATGTGGGAATAGTGCGCTGATGTCAGTATGTCTCCCTCTGAGGTGGGCTCCGGTGGGTAGACATGTGGGAATAGTGCGGTGATGTCAGTATGTCTCCCTCTGAGGTGAGCTCCGGTGGGTAGACATGTGGGAATAGTGCGCTGATGTCAGTATGTCTCCCTCTGAGGTGGGCTCCGGTGGGTAGACATGTGGGAATAGTGCACTGATGTCAGTATGTCTCCCTCTGAGGTGGGCTCCGGTGGGTAGACATGTGGGAATAGTGCGGTGATGTCAGTATGTCTCCCTCTGAGGTGGGCTCCGGTGGGTAGACATGTGGGAATAGTGCGGTGATGTCAGTATGTCTCCCTCTGAGGTGGGCTCCGGTGGGTAGACATGTGGGAATAGTGCGGTGATGTCAGTATGTCTCCCTCTGAGGTGAGCTCCGGTGGGTAGACATGTGGGAATAGTGCGCTGATGTCAGTATGTCTCCCTCTGAGGTGGGCTCCGGTGGGTAGACATGTGGGAATAGTGCGGTGATGTCAGTATGTCTCCCTCTGAGGTGGGCTCCGGTGGGTAGACATGTGGGAATAGTGCGGTGATGTCAGTATGTCTCCCTCTGAGGTGGGCTCCGGTGGGTAGACATGTAGGAATAGTGCACTGATGTCAGTATGTCTCCCTCTGAGGTGAGCTCCGGTGGGTAGACATGTGGGAATAGTGCGGTGATGTCAGTATGTCTCCCTCTGAGGTGGGCTCCGGTGGGTAGACATGTGGGAATAGTACACTGATGTCAGTATGTCTCCCTCTGAGGTGGGCTCCGGTGGGTAGACATGTGGGAATAGTGCGGTGATGTCAGTATGTCTCCCTCTGAGGTGGGCTCCGGCGGGGAGCTGGCATCAAAGTCGGGACATGTCAGCTGTTCTGAGCCCCAATAGGCACGGGTGGAATCGCGATCCACCTGCTATTAACTAGTTACATGCTGCTGTCAAACACTGAGCAAGCGCTTCTAGTCATCTGGCCGAAAATGCGCGCATCGCTGACTCCCATCACATGATCGTCGGCATGACAATCACAGGTCCTTGAGACCTCTAGGATTGTTGATGCCGGAATGCTGTGAGCGCCCCCCTGTGGTCGATGCTCATAGCAAGTCTGCAATTCAGCCACATAGGAGCGATGTAACATAGTAACATAGTTAGTAAGGCCGAAAAAAGACATTTGTCCATCCAGTTCAGCCTATATTCCATCATAATAAATCCCCAGATCTCCGTCCTTCTACAGAACCTAATAATTGTATGATACAATATTGTTCTGCTCCAGGAAAACATCCAGGCCTCTCTTGAACCCCTCGACTGAGTTCGCCATCACCACCTCCTCAGGCAAGCAATTCCAGATTCTCACTGCCCTAACAGTAAAGAATCCTCTTCTATGTTGGTGGAAAAACCTTCTCTCCTCCAGACGCAAAGAATGCCCCCTTGTGCCCGTCACCTTCCTTGGTATAAACAGATCCTCAGCGAGATATTTGTATTGTCCCCTTATATACTTATACATGGTTATTAGATCGCCCCTCAGTCGTCTTTTTTCTAGACTAAATAATCCTAATTTCGCTAATCTATCTGGGTATTGTAGTTCTCCCATCCCCTTTATTAATTTTGTTGCCCTCCTTTGTACTCTCTCTAGTTCCATTATATCCTTCATGAGCACCGGTGCCCAAAACTGGACACAGTACTCCATGTGCGGTCTAACTAGGGATTTGTACAGAGGCAGTATAATGCTCTCATCATGTGTATCCAGACCTCTTTTAATGCACCCCATGATCCTGTTTGCCTTGGCAGCTGCTGCCTGGCACTGGCTGCTCCAGGTAAGTTTATCATTAACTAGGATCCCCAAGTCCTTCTCCCTGTCAGATTTACCCAGTGGTTTCCCATTCAGTGTGTACTGGTGATATTGATTCCTTCTTCCCATGTGTATAACCTTACATTTATCATTGTTAAACCTCATCTGCCACCTTTCAGCCCAAGTTTCCAACTTATCCAGATCCATCTGTAGCAGAATACTATCTTCTCTTGTATTAACTGCTTTACATAGTTTTGTATCATCTGCAAATATCGATATTTTACTGTGTAAACCTTCTACCAGATCATTAATGAATATGTTGAAGAGAACAGGTCCCAATACTGACCCCTGCGGTACCCCACTGGTCACAGCGACCCAGTTAGAGACTATACCATTTATAACCACCCTCTGCTTTCTATCACTAAGCCAGTTACTAACCCATTTACACACATTTTCCCCCAGACCAAGCATTCTCATTTTGTGTACCAACCTCTTGTGCGGCACGGTATCAAACGCTTTGGAAAAATCGAGATATACCACGTCCAATGACTCACCTTGGTCCAGTCTATAGCTTACCTCTTCATAAAAACTGATTAGATTGGTTTGACAGGAGCGATTTCTCATAAACCCATGCTGATATGGAGGTAAACAGTTATTCTCATTGAGATAATCCAGAATAACATCCCTCAGAAACCCTTCAAATATTTTACCAACAATAGAGGTTAGACTTACTGGCCTATAATTTCCAGGTTCACTTTTAGAGCCCTTTTTGAATATTGACACCACATTTGCTATGCGCCAGTCCTGCGGAACAGACCCTGTCGCTATAGAGTCCCTAAAAATAAGAAATAATGGTTTATCTATTACATTACTTAGTTCTCTTAGTACTCGTGGGTGTATGCCATCCGGACCCGGAGATTTATCTAGTTTAATCTTATTTAGCCGGTTTCGCACCTCTTCTTGGGTTAGATTGGTGACCCTTAATATAGGGTTTTCATTGTTTCTTGGGATTTCACCTAGCATTTCATTTTCCACCGTGAATACCGTGGAGAAGAAGGTGTTTAATATGTTAGCTTTTTCCTCGTCATCTACAACCATTCTTTCCTCACTATTTTTTAAGGGGCCTACATTTTCAGTTTTTATTCTTTTACTATTGATATAGTGATGTGATCATCACCTGTATGTAGCAGAGCCGATCAGGTTGTGGCAGCTTCTAGCTTCCCATGAAGGCTATTGAAGCATGCCAAAAGTAAAAAAAAGTTTTTAAAAATATGAAAAAAATAAAAAAAAGTATATAAAAGTTCAAATTACCTCCGTCTCGCCCCATTCAAAATAATTAAAAAAAAAAATCAAACCTACACATATTTGTTATCGCTGCATTCAGAATCGCCCGATCTATCAATAAAAAAAGGATTAACCTGATCGCTAAACGGCAAAACGCCAGAATTACGTTTTTTTGGTCGCTGCGACATTGCATTAAAGTGTAATAACGGGAGATCAAAAGAACGTTTCTGCACAAAAATGGTATCATTAGAAACGTCAGCTCAGCGCGCAAAAAATAAGCCGTCACCCGACCCCAGATCACAAAAATGGAGACGCTGCGGGGATAGGAAAATGGCGCAATCTTTGGTTTTTAGTAACATTTGGATTCTTTCCATCACTTAGATAATAAAGAACCCGGAGAAGTTTGGTGTCTGTGACCTCGTAATGACCTGGAGAATCACAACGGCCGCTCAGATTTACCATCTAGTGAACGTGGAGAAAAAACTCAAAAAACACTTGTGGGATGGAAGTTATTTTACAATTTCACCGCACTTGGAACTTGTTCCCCATTTTCTGTTACACGACGACACGGTAAAACCAACGTCGTTCAAAAGTCCAACTCGTCCCGCAAAAAATAAGCCCCAACATGGCCGCAGTGACGGAAAAACAAGAGTTATGTCTCTGGGAAGGAGGGAGCGAAAACCGAACACGGAAAAAGCTCCGGGAGTGAAGGGGTTAAGTAGCAAATTGGCTCCGTCACTAAGGGGTTAACATCCCCCACACTGAGGAGCCTCAGTCACAGGAGCAGCTCTGATCTCACCGCACGCTCTCCCCACGCCGCACGCTCTCCCCTCACCGCACGCTCTCCTCACGCCGCACGCTCTCCCCTCGCCGCACGCTCTCCCCTCGCCGCACGCTCTCCCCTCGCCGCACGCTCTCCCCTCGCCGCACGCTCTCCCCACGCCGCACGCTCTCCCCTCGCCGCACGCTCTCCTCTCACCGCACGCTCTCCCCACACCGCACGCTCTCCTCAAACCGCACGCTCTCCCCACACCGCACGCTCTCCTCTCACCGCACGCTCTCCCCACACCGCACGCTCTCCCCACACCGCACGCTCTCCCCACACCGCACGCTCTCCCCACACCGCACGCTCTCCCCTCACCGCACGCTCTCCCCACACCGCACGCTCTCCCCACACCGCACGCTCTCCCCACACCGCACGCTCTCCTCTCACCGCACGCTCTCCCCACACCGCACGCTCTCCCCACACCGCACGCTCTCCCCACACCGCACGCTCTCCCCTCACCGCACGCTCTCCCCACGCCGCACGCTCTCCCCTCGCCGCACGCTCTCCCCACGCCGCACGCTCTCCCCACGCCGCACGCTCTCCCCTCGCCGCACGCTCTCCTCACGCCGCACGCTCTCCCCACGCCGCACGCTCTCCCCACGCCGCACGCTCTCCCCACGCCGCACGCTCTCCCCACGCCGCACGCTCTCCCCACGCCGCACGCTCTCCCCACGCCGCACGCTCTCCTCTCGCCGCACGCTCTCCCCACACCGCACGCTCTCCCCTCACCGCACGCTCTCCTCTCACCGCACGCTCTCCCCACGCCGCACGCTCTCCTCTCACCGCACGCTCTCCCCACACCGCACGCTCTCCCCACACCGCACGCTCTCCTCTCACCGCACGCTCTCCCCACACCGCACGCTCTCCCCACACCGCACGCTCTCCTCTCACCGCACGCTCTCCCCACACCGCACGCTCTCCTCTCACCGCACGCTCTCCCCACGCCGCACGCTCTCCTCTCACCGCACGCTCTCCCCACACCGCACGCTCTCCCCACGCCGCACGCTCTCCTCTCACCGCACGCTCTCCCCACACCGCACGCTCTCCCCACGCCGCACGCTCTCTCCTCGCCGCACGCTCTCCTCACACCACACGCTCTCCCCACACCGCACGCTCTCCTCAAACCGCACGCTCTCCTCTCACGCTCTCCCCACACCGCACGCTCTCCTCTCACCGCACGCTCTCCCCACACCGCACGCTCTCTCCTCACACCACACGCTCTCCCCACACCGCACGCTCTCCCCACGCCGCACGCTCTCCCCACGCCGCACGCTCTCCCCACGCCGCACGCTCTCCCCACGCCGCACGCTCTCCTCTCACCGCACGCTCTCCCCACACCGCACGCTCTCCCCTCACCGCACGCTCTCCTCTCACCGCACGCTCTCCCCACGCCGCACGCTCTCCTCTCACCGCACGCTCTCCCCACACCGCACGCTCTCCCCACACCGCACGCTCTCCTCTCACCGCACGCTCTCCCCACACCGCACGCTCTCCCCACACCGCACGCTCTCCTCTCACCGCACGCTCTCCCCACACCGCACGCTCTCCTCTCACCGCACGCTCTCCCCACGCCGCACGCTCTCCTCTCACCGCACGCTCTCCCCACACCGCACGCTCTCCCCACGCCGCACGCTCTCCTCTCACCGCACGCTCTCCCCACACCGCACGCTCTCTCCTCGCCGCACGCTCTCCCCACGCCGCACGCTCTCTCCTCGCCGCACGCTCTCCCCACGCCGCACGCTCTCTCCTCGCCGCACGCTCTCTCCTCGCCGCACGCTCTCCTCTCGCCGCACGCTCTCCTCACACCACACGCTCTCCCCACACCGCACGCTCTCCCCACACCGCACGCTCTCCTCTCACCGCACGCTCTCCCCACACCGCACGCTCTCCCCACACCGCACGCTCTCCCCACACCGCACGCTCTCCCCTCACCGCACGCTCTCCCCACACCGCACGCTCTCCCCTCGCCGCACGCTCTCCCCACGCCGCACGCTCTCCCCACGCCGCACGCTCTCCCCTCGCCGCACGCTCTCCTCACGCCGCACGCTCTCCCCACGCCGCACGCTCTCCCCACGCCGCACGCTCTCCCCACGCCGCACGCTCTCCCCACGCCGCACGCTCTCCCCACGCCGCACGCTCTCCCCACGCCGCACGCTCTCCCCACGCCGCACGCTCTCCTCTCACCGCACGCTCTCCCCACACCGCACGCTCTCCCCTCACCGCACGCTCTCCTCTCACCGCACGCTCTCCCCACGCCGCACGCTCTCCTCTCACCGCACGCTCTCCCCACACCGCACGCTCTCCCCACACCGCACGCTCTCCTCTCACCGCACGCTCTCCCCACACCGCACGCTCTCCCCACACCGCACGCTCTCCCCACACCGCACGCTCTCCCCACACCGCACGCTCTCCTCTCACCGCACGCTCTCCCCACGCCGCACGCTCTCCTCTCACCGCACGCTCTCCCCACACCGCACGCTCTCCCCACGCCGCACGCTCTCCTCTCACCGCACGCTCTCCCCACACCGCACGCTCTCTCCTCGCCGCACGCTCTCCCCACGCCGCACGCTCTCTCCTCGCCGCACGCTCTCCTCTCGCCGCACGCTCTCCTCACACCACACGCTCTCCCCACACCGCACGCTCTCCTCAAACCGCACGCTCTCCTCTCACGCTCTCCCCACACCGCACGCTCTCCTCTCACCGCACGCTCTCCCCACACCGCACGCTCTCTCCTCACACCACACGCTCTCCCCACACCGCACGCTCTCCTCAAACCGCACGCTCTCCTCTCACGCTCTCCCCACACCGCACGCTCTCCTCTCACCGCACGCTCTCCTCACACCGCACGCTCTCCTCACACCGCACGCTCTCTCCTCGCCGCACGCTCTCCTCTCGCCGCACGCTCTCCTCTCACCGCACGCTCTCCTCACGCCGCACGCTCTCCTCTCACCGCACGCTCTCCCCACACCGCACGCTCTCCTCTCACCGCACGCTCTCCTCACACCGCACGCTCTCCTCTCACCGCACGCTCTCTCCTCGCCGCACGCTCTCCTCTCGCCGCACGCTCTCCTCTCACCGCACGCTCTCCTCACGCCGCACGCTCTCCTCTCACCGCACGCTCTCCCCTCACCGCACGCTCTCCTCACGCCGCACGCTCTCCTCACGCCGCACGCTCTCCCCACACCGCACGCTCTCTCCTCACAGATTCACCACAAGTCCCAGAACTCCACCAAACCCCCCTATAATCTCACCGGAATGGCGGGAAACCTGCTGCTGGCTGACACCAGAGAACACGAGCTGCACACAGCCAGGACGGAGCTGCTGCACTGGAAGGACCTGTGGTGACGTCACCGTCATGTGATCAGGGGGCGGAGCTCCAGAGAGAAGTAGTGACGATCCTGTTATGTGACAATGATGACGTCACCACAGCTCCTCCCCCTCAGTGCAGCAGTCACTTCCTCCTTGTTCTGTTCTGACATTAATTCTCCTCCAGAAACTCCGGTGTAGACGGCTCAGCGGTGACAGGAGGAGAATGGAGGAGATTCCGGCAGCTCCGGTGTAGACGGCTCAGCGGTGACAGGAGGAGAATGGAGGAGATTCCAGCAGCTTCGGTGTAGACAGCTCAGCGGTGACAGGAGGAGAATGGAGGAGATTCCAGCAGCTCCGGTGTAGACGGCTCAGCGGTGACAGGAGGAGAATGGAGGAGATTCCGGCAGCTCCGGTGTAGACGGCTCAGCGGTGACAGGAGGAGAATGGAGGAGATTCCGGCAGCTCCGGTGTAGACGGCTCAGCGGTGATAGGAGGAGAATGGAGGAGATTCCGGCAGCTCCGGTGTAGACGGCTCAGCGGTGACAGGAGGAGAATGGAGGAGATTCCGGCAGCTCCGGTGTAGACGGCTCAGCGGTGATAGGAGGAGAATGGAGGAGATTCCGGCAGCTCCGGTGTAGACGGCTCAGCGGTGACAGGAGGAGAATGGAGGAGATTCCGGCAGCTCCGGTGTAGACGGCTCAGTGGTGACAGGAGGAGAATGGAGGAGATTCCGGCAGCTCCGGTGTAGACGGCTCAGCGGTGACAGGAGGAGAATGGAGGAGATTCCGGCAGCTGCGGTGTAGACGGCTCAGCGATGACAGGAGGAGAATGGAGGAGATTCCGGCAGCTCCGGTGTAGACGGCTCAGCGGTGACAGGAGGAGAATGGAGGAGATTCCGGCAGCTCCGGTGTAGACGGCTCAGCGGTGACAGGAGGAGAATGGAGGAGATTCCGGCAGCTCCGGTGTAGACGGCTCAGTGGTGACAGGAGGAGAATGGAGGAGATTCCGGCAGCTCCGGTGTAGACGGCTCAGCGGTGACAGGAGGAGAATGGAGGAGATTCCGGCAGCTCCGGTGTAGGCGGCTCAGCGGTGACAGGAGGAGAATGGAGGAGATTCCGGCAGCTCCGGTGTAGACGGCTCAGCGGTGACAGGAGGAGAATGGAGGAGATTCCGGTGTAGACGGCTCAGCGGTGACAGGAGGAGAATGGAGGAGATTCCGGCAGCTCCGGTGTAGACGGCTCAGCGGTGACAGGAGGAGAATGGAGGAGATTCCGGCAGCTCCGGTGTAGACGGCTCAGCGGTGACAGGAGGAGAATGGAGGAGATTCCGGTGTAGACGGCTCAGCGGTGACAGGAGGAGAATGGAGGAGATTCCGGCAGCTCCGGTGTAGACGGATCAACGGTGACAGGAGGAGAATGGAGGAGATTCCGGCAGCTCCGGTGTAGACGGCTCAGCGGTGACAGGAGGAGAATGGAGGAGATTCCGGCAGCTCCGGTGTAGATGGCTCAGCGGTGACAGGAGGAGAATGGAGGAGATTCCGGAAGCTCCGGTGTAGACGGCTCAGCGGTGACAGGAGGAGAATGGAGGAGATTCCGGAAGCTCCGGTGTAGACGGCTCAGCGGTGACAGGAGGAGAATGGAGGAGATTCCGGAAGCTCCGGTGTAGACGGCTCAGCGGTGACAGGAGGAGAATGGAGGAGATTCTGGCAGCTCCGGTGTAGACGGCTCAGCGGTGACAGGAGGAGAATGGAGGAGATTCCGGCAGCTCCGGTGTAGACGGCTCAGCGGTGACAGGAGGAGAATGGAGGAGATTCCGGAAGCTCCGGTGTAGACGGCTCAGCGGTAACAGGAGGAGAATGGAGGAGATTCCAGCAGCTCCGGAGTAGACGGCTCAGCGGTGACAGGAGGAGAATGGAGGAGATTCCGGAAGCTCCGGTGTAGACGGCTCAGCGGTGACAGGAGGAGAATGGAGGAGATTCCGGCAGCTCCGGTGTAGACGGCTCAGCGGTGACAGGAGGAGAATGGAGGAGATTCCGGCAGCTCCGGTGTAGACGGATCAGCGGTGACAGGAGGAGAATGGAGGAGATTCCGGCAGCTCCGGTGTAGACGGCTCAGTGGTGACAGGAGGAGAATGGAGGAGATTCTGGCAGCTCCGGTGTAGACGGCTCAGCGGTGACAGGAGGAGAATGGAGGAGATTCCAGCAGCTCCGGTGTAGACGGCTCAGCGGTGACAGGAGGAGAATGGAGGAGATTCCGGAAGCTCCGGTGTAGACGGCTCAGCGGTGACAGGAGGAGAATGGAGGAGATTCCGGCAGCTCCGGTGTAGACGGCTCAGCGGTGACAGGAGGAGAATGGAGGAGATTCCGGCAGCTCCGGTGTAGACGGATCAGCGGTGACAGGAGGAGAATGGAGGAGATTCCGGCAGCTCCGGTGTAGACGGCTCAGTGGTGACAGGAGGAGAATGGAGGAGATTCTGGCAGCTCCGGTGTAGACGGCTCAGCGGTGACAGGAGGAGAATGGAGGAGATTCCAGCAGCTCCGGTGTAGACGGCTCAGCGGTGACAGGAGGAGAATGGAGGAGATTCCAGCAGCTCCGGAGTAGACGGCTCAGCGGTGACAGGAGGAGAATGGAGGAGATTCCGGCAGCTCCGGTGTAAATGGATCAGCGGTGACAGGAGGAGAATGGAGGAGATTCCGGCAGCTCCGGTGTAGACGGCTCAGCGGTGACAGGAGGAGAATGGAGGAGATTCCGGCAGCTCCGGTGTAGACGGCTCAGCGGTGACAGGAGGAGAATGGAGGAGATTCCGGCAGCTCCGCTGTAGACGGCTCAGCGGTGACAGGAGGAGAATGGAGGAGATTCCGGCAGCTCCGGTGTAGACGGCTCAGAGGTGACAGGAGGAGAATGGAGGAGATTCCAGCAGCTCCGGTGTAGACGGCTCAGAGGTGACAGGAGGAGAATGGAGGAGATTCCGGCAGCTCCGGTGTAGACGGCTCAGAGGTGACAGGAGGAGAATGGAGGAGATTCCAGCAGCTCCGGTGTAGACGGCTCAGCGGTGACAGGAGGAGAATGGAGGAGATTCCGGCAGCTCCAGTGTAGACGGCTCAGCAGTGACAGGAGGAGAATGGAGGAGATTCCGGCAGCTCCGGTGTAGACGGCTCAGCGGTGACAGGAGAAGAATGGAGGAGATTCCGGCAGCTCCGGTGTAGACGGCTCAGCGGTGACAGGAGGAGAATGGAGGAGATTCCGGCAGCTCCGGTGTAGACGGCTCAGCGGTGACAGGAGGAGAATGGAGGAGATTCTGGCAGCTGCGGTGTAGACGGCTCAGCGGTGACAGGAGGAGAATGGAGGAGATTCCGGCAGCTCCGGTGTAGACGGCTCAGCGGTGACAGGAGGAGAATGGAGGAGATTCCGGCAGCTGCGGTGTAGACGGCTCAGCGGTGACAGGAGGAGAATGGAGGAGATTCCGGCAGCTCCGGTGTAGGCGGCTCAGCGGTGACAGGAGGAGAATGGAGGAGATTCCGGCAGCTCCGGTGTAGACGGCTCAGCGGTGACAGGAGGAGAATGGAGGAGATTCCGGCAGCTTCGGTGTAGACGGCTCAGCGGTGACAGGAGGAGAATGGAGGAGATTCCGGCAGCTCCGGTGTAGACGGCTCAGCGGTGACAGGAGGAGAATGGAGGAGATTCCGGTGTAGACGGCTCAGCGGTGACAGGAGGAGAATGGAGGAGATTCCGGCAGCTCCGGTGTAGACGGATCAGCGGTGACAGGAGGAGAATGGAGGAGATTCCGGCAGCTCCGGTGTAGACGGCTCAGCGGTGACAGGAGGAGAATGGAGGAGATTCCGGCAGCTCCGGTGTAGATGGCTCAGCGGTGACAGGAGGAGAATGGAGGAGATTCCGGAAGCTCCGGTGTAGACGGCTCAGCGGTGACAGGAGGAGAATGGAGGAGATTCCGGAAGCTCCGGTGTAGACGGCTCAGCGGTGACAGGAGGAGAATGGAGGAGATTCCGGCAGCTCCGGTGTAGACGGCTCAGCGGTGACAGGAGGAGAATGGAGGAGATTCCGGAAGCTCCGGTGTAGACGGCTCAGCGGTAACAGGAGGAGAATGGAGGAGATTCCAGCAGCTCCGGAGTAGACGGCTCAGCGGTGACAGGAGGAGAATGGAGGAGATTCCGGAAGCTCCGGTGTAGACGGCTCAGCGGTGACAGGAGGAGAATGGAGGAGATTCCGGCAGCTCCGGTGTAGACGGCTCAGCGGTGACAGGAGGAGAATGGAGGAGATTCCGGCAGCTCCGGTGTAGACGGATCAGCGGTGACAGGAGGAGAATGGAGGAGATTCCGGCAGCTCCGGTGTAGACGGCTCAGTGGTGACAGGAGGAGAATGGAGGAGATTCTGGCAGCTCCGGTGTAGACGGCTCAGCGGTGACAGGAGGAGAATGGAGGAGATTCCAGCAGCTCCGGTGTAGACGGCTCAGCGGTGACAGGAGGAGAATGGAGGAGATTCCGGAAGCTCCGGTGTAGACGGCTCAGCGGTGACAGGAGGAGAATGGAGGAGATTCCGGCAGCTCCGGTGTAGACGGCTCAGCGGTGACAGGAGGAGAATGGAGGAGATTCCGGCAGCTCCGGTGTAGACGGATCAGCGGTGACAGGAGGAGAATGGAGGAGATTCCGGCAGCTCCGGTGTAGACGGCTCAGTGGTGACAGGAGGAGAATGGAGGAGATTCTGGCAGCTCCGGTGTAGACGGCTCAGCGGTGACAGGAGGAGAATGGAGGAGATTCCAGCAGCTCCGGTGTAGACGGCTCAGCGGTGACAGGAGGAGAATGGAGGAGATTCCAGCAGCTCCGGAGTAGACGGCTCAGCGGTGACAGGAGGAGAATGGAGGAGATTCCGGCAGCTCCGGTGTAAATGGATCAGCGGTGACAGGAGGAGAATGGAGGAGATTCCGGCAGCTCCGGTGTAGACGGCTCAGCGGTGACAGGAGGAGAATGGAGGAGATTCCGGCAGCTCCGGTGTAGACGGCTCAGCGGTGACAGGAGGAGAATGGAGGAGATTCCGGCAGCTCCGCTGTAGACGGCTCAGCGGTGACAGGAGGAGAATGGAGGAGATTCCGGCAGCTCCGGTGTAGACGGCTCAGAGGTGACAGGAGGAGAATGGAGGAGATTCCAGCAGCTCCGGTGTAGACGGCTCAGAGGTGACAGGAGGAGAATGGAGGAGATTCCGGCAGCTCCGGTGTAGACGGCTCAGAGGTGACAGGAGGAGAATGGAGGAGATTCCAGCAGCTCCGGTGTAGACGGCTCAGCGGTGACAGGAGGAGAATGGAGGAGATTCCGGCAGCTCCAGTGTAGACGGCTCAGCAGTGACAGGAGGAGAATGGAGGAGATTCCGGCAGCTCCGGTGTAGACGGCTCAGCGGTGACAGGAGAAGAATGGAGGAGATTCCGGCAGCTCCGGTGTAGACGGCTCAGCGGTGACAGGAGGAGAATGGAGGAGATTCCGGCAGCTCCGGTGTAGACGGCTCAGCGGTGACAGGAGGAGAATGGAGTAGATTCCGGCAGCTCCGGTGTAGACGGCTCAGCGGTGACAGGAGGAGAATGGAGGAGATTCCGGCAGCTCCGGTGTAGACGGCTCAGCGGTGACAGGAGGAGAATGGAGGAGATTCCGGCAGCTCCGGTGTAGACGGCTCAGCGGTGACAGGAGGAGAATGGAGGAGATTCCGGCAGCTCCGGTGTAGACGGCTCAGCGGTGACAGAAGGAGAATGGAGGAGATTCTGGCAGCTCCGGTGTAGATGTCTCAGCGGTGACAGGAGGAGAATGGAGGAGATTCCGGCAGCTCCGGTGTAGACGGCTCAGCGGTGACAGGAGGAGAATGGAGGAGATTCCGGCAGCTGCGGTGTAGACGGCTCAGCGGTGACAGGAGGAGAATGGAGGAGAATCCGGCAGCTCCGGTGTAGACGGCTCAGCGGTGACAGGAGGAGAATGGAGGAGATTCTGACAGCTCCGGTGTAGACGGCTCAGAGGTGACAGGAGGAGAATGGAGGAGATTCCGGCAGCTCCGGTGTAGACGGCTCAGCGGTGACAGGAGGAGAATGGAGGAGATTCCGGCAGCTCCGGTGTAGACGGCTCAGCGGTGACAGGAGGAGAATGGAGGAGATTCCGGCAGCTCCGGTGTAGACGTCTCAGCGGTGACAGGAGGAGAATGGAGGAGATTCTGGCAGCTCCGGTGTAGACGGCTCAGCGGTGACAGGAGGAGAATGGAGGAGATTCCGGCAGCTCCGGTGTAGACGGCTCAGCGGTGACAGGAGGAGAATGGAGGAGATTCCGGCAGCTCCGGTGTAGACGGCTCAGCGGTGACAGGAGGAGAATGGAGGAGATTCCGGCAGCTCCGGTGTAGACGGCTCAGCGGTGACAGAAGGAGAATGGAGGAGATTCCGGCAGCTCCGGTGTAGACGGCTCAGTGGTGACAGGAGGAGAATGGAGGAGATTCCGGCAGCTCCGGTGTAGACGGCTCAGCGGTGACAGGAGGAGAATGGAGGAGATTCCGGCAGCTCCGATGTAGACGGCTCAGCGGTGACAGGAGGAGAATGGAGGAGATTCCGGCAGCTCCGGTGTAGACGGCTCAGCGGTGACAGAAGGAGAATGGAGGAGATTCCGGCAGCTCCGGTGTAGACGGCTCAGTGGTGACAGGAGGAGAATGGAGGAGATTCCGGCAGCTCCGGTGTAGACGGCTCAGTGGTGACAGGAGGAGAATGGAGGAGATTCCGGCAGCTCCGGTGTAGACGGCTCAGCGGTGACAGGAGGAGAATGGAGGAGATTCCGGCAGCTCCGGTGTAGACGGCTCAGCGGTGACAGGAGGAGAATGCAGGAGATTCCGGCAGCTCCTGTGTAGACGGCTCAGCGGTGACAGGAGGAGAATGGAGGAGATTCCGGCAGCTCCGATGTAGACTCAGTGATGACAGGAGGAGAATGGAGGAGATTCCGGCAGCTCCGGTGTAGACGGCTCAGCGGTGACAGGAGGAGAATGGAGGAGATTCTGGCAGCTCCGGTGTAGACGGCTCAGCGGTGACGGGAGGAGAATGGAGGAGATTCCGGCAGCTCCGGTGTAGACGGCTCAGCGGTGACAGGAGAATGGAGGAGATTCCGGCAGCTCCGGTGTAGACGGCTCAGTGGTGACAGGAGGAGAATGGAGGAGATTCCGGCAGCTCCGGTGTAGACGGCTCAGCGGTGACAGGAGAAGAATGGAGGAGATTCCGGCAGCTCCGGTGTAGACGGCTCAGCGGTGACAGGAGGAGAATGGAGGAGATTCCGGCAGCTCCGGTGTAGACGGCTCAGCGGTGACCGGAGGAGAATGGAGGAGATTCCGGCAGCTCCGGTGTAGACAGCTCAGCGGTGACAGGAGGAGAATGGAGGAGATTCCGGCAGCTCCGGTGTAGACGGCTCAGCGGTGACAGGAGGAGAATGGAGGAGATTCCGGCAGCTCCGGTGTAGACGACTCAGCGGTGACAGGAGGAGAATGGAGGAGATTCCGGCAGCTCCGGTGTAGACGGCTCAGCGGTGACAGGAGGAGAATGCAGGAGATTCCGGCACCTCCGGTGTAGACGGCTCAGCGGTGACAGGAGGAGAATGCAGGAGATTCCAGCAGCTCCGGTGTAGACGGCTCAGCGGTGACAGGAGGAGAATGGAGGAGATTCCGGCAGCTCCGGTGTAGACGGCTCAGCGGTGACAGGAGGAGAATGGAGGAGATTCCGGCAGCTCCTGTGTAGACGGCTCAGCGGTGACAGGAGGAGAATGGAGGAGATTCTGGCAGCTCCGGTGTAGACGGCTCAGCGGTGACAGGAGGAGAATGGAGGAGATTCCGGCAGCTCCGGTGTAGACGACTCAGCGGTGACAGGAGGAGAATGGAGGAGATTCCGGCAGCTCCGGTGTAGACGGCTCAGGGGTGACAGGAGGAGAATGGAGGAGATTCCGGCAGCTCCGGTGTAGACGGCTCAGCGGTGACAGGAGGAGAATGGAGGAGATTCCGGCAGCTCCGGTGTAGACGGCTCAGCGGTGACAGGAGGAGAATGGAGGAGATTCCGGCAGCTCCGGTGTAGACGGCTCAGCGGTGACAGGAGGAGAATGGAGGAGATTCCGGCAGCTCCGGTGTAGACGGCTCAGCGGTGACAGGAGGAGAATGGAGGAGATTCCGGCAGCTCCGGTGTAGACGGCTCAGCGGTGACAGGAGGAGAATGGAGGAGATTCCGGCAGCTCCGGTGTAGACGGCTCAGCGGTGACAGGAGGAGAATGGAGGAGATTCCGGCAGCTCCGGTGTAGACGGCTCAGCGGTGACAGGAGGAGAATGGAGGAGATTCCGGCAGCTCCGGTGTAGACGGCTCAGCGGTGACAGGAGGAGAATGGAGGAGATTCCGGCAGCTCCGGTGTAGACGACTCAGCGGTGACAGGAGGAGAATGGAGGATATTCCGGCAGCTCCGGTGTAGACGGCTCAGCGGTGACAGGAGGAGAATGGAGGAGATTCCGGCAGCTCCGGTGTAGACGGCTCAGCGGTGACAGGAGGAGAATGGAGGAGATTCCGGCAGCTCCGGTGTAGACGGCTCAGCGGTGACAGGAGGAGAATGGAGGAGATTCCGGCAGCTCCGGTGTAGACGGCTCAGCGGTGACAGGAGGAGAATGGGGGAGATTCCGGCAGCTCCGGTGTAGACGGCTCAGCGGTGACAGGAGGAGAATGGGGGAGATTCCGGCAGCTCTGATGTAGACGGCTCAGCGGTGACAGGAGGAGAATGGAGGAGATTCCGGCAGCTCTGATGTAGACGGCTCAGCGGTGACAGGAGGAGAATGGAGGCGATTCCGGCAGCTCCGGTGTAGACGGCTCAGCGGTGACAGGAGGAGAATGGAGGAGATTCCGGCAGCTCCGGTGTAGACGGCTCAGCGGTGACAGGAGGAGATTCCGGCAGCTCCAGTGTAGACGGCTCAGCGGTGACAGGAGGAGAATGGGGGAGATTCCGGCAGCTCCGGTGTAGACGGCTCAGCGGTGACAGGAGGAGAATGGAGGAGATTCCGGCAGCTCCAGTGTAGACGGCTCAGCGGTGACAGGAGGAGAATGGAGGAGATTCCGGCAGCTCCGGTGTAGACGGCTCAGCGGTGACAGGAGGAGAATGGAGGAGATTCCGGCAGCTCCGGTGTAGACGGCTCAGCGGTGATAGGAGGAGAATGGAGGAGATTCCGGCAGCTCCGGTGTAGACGGCTCCACGGTGACAGGAGGAGATTCCGGCAGCTCCGGTGTAGACGGCTCAGTGGTGACAGGAGGAGAATGGAGGAGATTCTGGCAGCTCCGGTGTAGACAGCTCAGCGGTGACGGGAGGAGAATGGAGGAGATTCCGGCAGCTCCGGTGTAGACGGCTCAGCGGTGACAGGAGGAGAATGGAGCAGATTCCAGCAGCTCCGGTGTAGACGGCTCAGCGGTGAAAGGAGGAGAATGGAGGAGATTCCGGCAGCTCCGGTGTAGACGGCTCAGCGGTGACAGGAGGAGAATGGAGCAGATTCCAGCAGCTCCGGTGTAGACAGCTCAGCGGTGACAGGAGGAGAATGGAGGAGATTCCGGCTGCTCCGGTGTAGACGGCTCCGCGGTGACAGGAGGAGAATGGAGGAGATTCCGGCAGCTCTGCTGTAGACGGCTCAGCGGTGACAGGAGGAGAATGGAGGAGATTCCGGCAGCTCCGGTGTAGACGGATCAGCGGTGACAGGAGGAGAATAGAGGAGATTCCGTCAGCTCCGGTGTAGACGACTCAGCGGTGACAGGAGGAGAATGGAGGAGATTCCGGCTGCTCCGGTGTAGACGGCTCCGCGGTGACAGGAGGAGAATGGAGGAGATTCCGGCAGCTCTGGTGTAGACGGCTCAGCGGTGACAGGAGGAGAATGGAGGAGATTCCGGCAGCTCTGGTGTAGACGGCTCAGCGGTGACAGGAGGAGAATGGAGGAGATTCCGGCAGCTCCGGTGTAGACGGCTCAGCGGTGACAGGAGGAGAATAGAGGAGATTCCGTCAGCTCCGGTGTAGACGGCTCAGCGGTGACAGGAGGAGAATGGAGGAGATTCCGGCAGCTCCGGTGTAGACGGCTCAGCGGTGACAGGAGGAGAATGGAGGAGATTTCGGCAGCTCCGGTGTAGACGGCTCAGCGGTGACAGGAGGAGAATAGAGGAGATTCCGGCAGCTCCGGTGTAGACGGCTCAGCGGTGACAGGAGGAGAATGGAGGAGATTCCGGCAGCTCCGGTGTATACGGCTCAGCGGTGACAGGAGGAGAATGGAGGAGATTCCGGCAGCTCCGGTGTAGACGGCTCAGCGGTGACAGGAGGAGAATGGAGGAGATTCCGGCAGCTCCGGTGTAGACGGCTCAGCGGTGACAGGAGGAGCATGGAGGAGATTCCGGCAGCTCCGGTGAAGATGGCTCAGGGGATCTAGGGTTCCACTAGAATCCGTGAATGTAGTTTGTAGTGTTTTACTGAAAGTTGTGCGAGTACAACACGGACATCTTTTGCATGGTTTAAATCCATAGTATGGACATGTGGTTACTGATTGAAGTGTTCCCTTAGTTCCCTTAGTCCCTTACTGATTGAAGTGTTCCCGTGATCGCTCCTGGCACTTACAGTCATGGCCAAAAGTATTGACACCCCTGCAATTCTGTCAGATAATACTCAGTTTCTTCCTGAAAATGATTGCAAACACAAATTATTTGGTATTATCTTCATTTAACCCCTTCCCGACCCATGACGCCACGTAGGCGTCATGAAATTCGGTGCCAATCCGACCCATGACGCCTATGTGGCGTCATGGAAAGATTGCATCCCTGCAGATCGGGTGATAGGGTTAACTCCAATTTCACCCGATCTGCAGGGACAGGGGAAGTGGTATTACAGCCCGGGGGGGGGGGAGGGGGGGGGGGGAGGGGTGGCTACGATCGCTCTGATTGGCTGTTGAAAGTGAAACTGCCAATCAGAGCGATTTGTAATATTTCACCTATTAAAACTGGTGAAATATTACAATCCAGCCATGGCTGATGCTGCAATATCATCGGCCATGGCTGGAAACACTGGTGTGCCCCCACCCCACCGATCGCCCACCCAAGCCACTGATCTGTCCTGTACACTGCTCCGGCTCCCCTCCGTCCTGTGCTCTGCTCCCCCGTGCTGTTGTCCACTCCCCCCGTGCTCCAATCCACCCCCCCGTGCTCCGATCCATCCCCATGTGCTCCGATCCACCCCCTGTGCTCCGATCCGCACCCCCGTGCTACAATCCACCCCCCCGTGCTCTGATCCACCCCCCCATGCTCCGATCCCCCCCCCCCCCGTGCTCCCCCTCACCCCATCATACTTACCGATCCTCCCGGGGTCCGTCCGTCTTCTCCCTGGGCGCCGCCATCTTCCAAAATGGCGGGCGCATGCGCAGTGCGCCCGCCAAATCTGCCGGCCGGCAGATTCGTTCCAATGTGCATTTTGATCACTGAGATAAAACCTATCACAGTGATCAAAATAAAAAAAATTAGTAATTGACCCCCCCATCCTTTGTCACCCCCATAGGTAGGGACAATAATAAAATAAAAAAGAAATTTTTTTTTTCCACTAAGGTTGGGGTTAGAACTAGGGTTAGGGTTAGGGTTTCGGTATGTGCACACGTATTCTGGTCCCCTGCGGATTTATCGCGGATTTACCGCGCATTTCACTGCGGTTTTACAACTGCGATTTTCTATTGGAATGTAAAAAGCTGCGTTTCCGTGCAGTTTTTCTGCAGCATGTGTACAGCGATTTTTGTTTCCCATAGGTTTACATTGAACTGTAAACTCATGGGAAACTGCTGCGGATCCGCAGCGTTTTCCGCAGCATGTGCACATACCTTTAGAATTAGGCTATGTGCACACGGTGCGGATTTGGCTGCGGATCTGCAGCGGATTGGCCGCTGCGGATTCGCAGCAGTGTTCCATCCGGTTTACAGTACCATGTAAACCTATGGAAAACCAAATCCGCTGTGCCCATGGTGTGGAAAATACCGCGCGGAAATGCTGCGTTGTATTTTCTGCAGCATGTCAATTCTTTGTGCGGATTCCGCTGCGTGTTACACCTGTTCCTCAATAGGAATCCACAGGTGAAATCTGCACAAAAAACACTGGAAATCCGCGGTAAATCCGCAGGTAAAACGCAGTGCCTTTTACCCGTGGATTTTTCAAAAATGGTGCTGAAAAATCTCACACGAATCCGCAACGTGGGCACATAGCCTTAGGGTTGGAATTAGGGTTATGATTAGGGTTAGGGGTGTGGGGGGGTTAGGGTTGTGATTAGGGTTATGGCTACAGTTGGGATAAGGTTTAGGGGTGTGTTGGAGTTAGAATTGAGGGGTTTCCACTGTTTAGGCACATCAGGGGTCTCCAAACGCAACATGGCGCCACCATTGATTCCAGCCAATCTTGTATTCAAAAAGTCAAATGGTGCTCCCTCACTTCCGAGCCCCGACCTGCGCCCAAACAGTGGTTTACCCCCACATATGGGGTACCAGCATACTCAGGACAAACTGCGCAACAATTAATGGGGTCCAATTTCTCCTGTTACCCTTGTGAAAATAAAAAATTGCTTGCTAAAACATCATTTTTGAGGAAAGAAAAATTATTTTTTATTTTCACGGCTCTGCGTTGTAAACATCTGTGAAGCACTTGGGGGTTCAAAGTGCTCACCACATATCTAGATAAATTCCTTGGGGGGTCTAATTTCCAAAATGGGGTCACTTGTGGGGGGTTTCTACTGTTTAGGCACACCAGGGGCTCTGCAAACGCAACGTGACGCCCGCAGACCATTCCATCAAAGTCTGCATTTCAAAAGTCACTACTTCCCTTCTGAGCCCCGACGTGTGCCCAAACAGTGGTTTACCCCCACACAGCGTATCAGCGTACTCAGGAGAAACTGGACAACAACTTTTGGAGTCCAATTTCTCCTGTAACCCTTGGGAAAATAAAAAATTCTGGGCAAAAAAATTATTTTTGAGGAAAGAAAACGTATTATTTTCACGGCTCTGCGTTATAAACTTCTGTGAAGCACTTGGGGGTTCAAAGTGCTCACCACATATCTAGATAAGTTCCTTTCGGGGTCTAGTTTCCAAAATGGGGTCACTTGTGGGGGGTTTCTACTGTTTAGCCACATAAGGGGCTCTGCAAACGCAACGTAACGCCTGCAGAGCATTCCATCAAAGTCTGTATTTCAAAACGTCACTACTTCACTTCCGAGCCCTGGCATGTGCCCAAACAGTAGTTTACCCCCACATATGGGGTATCACCGTACTCAGGAGAAACTGGACAACAAATAATGGGGTCAAATTTCTCCTGTTACCTTTGGGAAAATTAAAAAATTCTGGGCTAAATAATTATTTTTGAGGAAATAAATTTATTTTTTTTCATGGCTCTGCGTTATAAACTTCTGTGAAGCAGTTGGGGGTTCAAAGTGCTCACCACACATCTAGATTAGTTCCTTTGGGGGTCTAGTTTCCAAAATGGGGTCATTTGTGGGGGATCTCCAATGTTTAGGCACACAGGGGCTCTCCAAACGCAACATGGTGTCCGCTAATGATTGGAGCTAATTTTCCATTTAAAAAGCCAAATGACGTGCCTTCCCTTCCGAGCCCTGCCGTGCGCCCAAACAGTGGTTTACCCCCACATATGGGGTATCAGCGTACTCAGGACAAACTGGACAACAACACTTGGGGTCCAATTTCTCCTATTACCCTTGGCAAAATAGGAAATTGCAAGCTAAAAAGTCATTTTTGAGGAAAGAAAAATTATTTTTTATTTTCATGGCTCTGCGTTATAAACTTCTGTGAAGCACCTGGGGGTTTAAAGTGCTCAATATGCATCTAGATAAGTTCCTTGGGGGGTCTAGTTTCCAAAATGGGGTCACTTGTGGGGGAGCTCCAATGTTTAGGCACACAGGGGCTCTCCAAACGCGACATGGTGTCCGCTAACGATGAAGATAATTTTTCATTCAAAAAGTCAAATGGCGCTCCTTCCCTTCCAAGCCCTGCCGTGCACCGAAACAGTGGTTTACCCCCACATATGAGGTATCAGCGCACTCAGGACAAATTGTACAACAACTTTCATGGTTCAGTTTCTCCTTTTCCCATTGGGAAAATAAAAAAATTGTTGCTAAAAAATCATTTTTGTGACTAAAAAGTTAAATGTTCATTTTTTCTTTCCATGTTGCTTCTGCTGCTGTGAAGCACCTGAAGGGTTAATAAACTTCTTGAATGTGGTTTTGAGCACCTTGAGGGGTGCAGTTTTTAGAATGGTGTCACTTTTGGGTATTTTCAGCCATATAGACCCCTCAAACTGACTTCAAATGTGAGGTGGTCCCTAAAAAAAATGGTTTTGTAAATTTTGTTGTAAAAATGAGAAATCGCTGGTCAAATTTTAACCCTTATAACTTCCTAGCAAAAAATAATTTTGTTTCAAAAATTGTGCTGATGTAAAGTAAACATGTGGGAAATGTTATTTATTAACTATTTTGTGTCACATAACTCTCTGGTTTAACAGAATAAAAATTCAAAATGTGAAAATTGCGAAATTTTCAAAATTTTCGCCAAATTTCCGTTTTTATCACAAACGCAGAATTTATTTACCTAAATTGACACTGACATGAAGCCAAATATGTCACGAAAAAACAATCTGAGAACCGCTAGGGTCCATTGAAGCGTTCCTGAGTTATTACCTCATAAAGGGACACTGGTCAGAATTGCAAAAAATGGCCAGGTCATTAAGGTCAAAATAGGCTGGGTCATGAAGGGGTTAATTTGTCTTAAATGAAAACACAAAAAGAATTGTCCTAAAGCCAAATTGGATATAATTCCACACCAAATATAAAAAAGGGGTGGACAAAAGTATTGGCACAGTTGGAAAAATCATGTGATGCTTTTCTAATTAGTGTAATTAACAGCACCTGTAACTTACCTGTGGCACCTAACAAGTGTTGGCAATAACTAAATCACACTTGCAGCCAGTTGACTTGGATTAAAGTTGACTCAACCTCTGTCCTGTGTCCTTGTGTGTACCACATTGAGCATGGAGAAAAGAAAGAAGACCAAAGAACTGTCTGAGGACTTGAGAAACCAAATTGTGAGGAAGCATGAGCAATCTCAAGGCTACAAGTCCATCTCCAAAGACCTGAATGTTCCTGTGTCTACCGTGCGCAGTGTCATCAAGAAGTGTAAAGCCCATGGCACTGTGGCTAACCTCCCTAGATGTGGACGGAAAAGAAAAATTGACAAGAGATTTCAACGCAAGATTGTGCGGATGTTGGATAAAGAACCTCGACTAACATCCAAACAAGTTCAAGCTGCCCTGCAGTCCGAGGGTACAACAGTGTCACCCCGTACTATCCGTCGGCGTCTGAATGAAAAGGGACTGTATGGTAGGAGACCCAGGAAGACCCCACTTACCCCGAGACATAAAAAAGCCAGGCTGGAGTTTGCCAAAACTTACCTGAAAAAGCCTAAAACGTTTTGGAAGAATGTTCTCTGGTCAGATGAGACAAAAGTAGAGCTTTTTGGGCAAAGGCATCAACATAGAGTTTACAGGAGAAAAAAAAGAGGCATTCAAAGAAAAGAACACGGTCCCTACAGTCAAACATGGCGGAGGTTCCCTGATGTTTTTGGGTTGCTTTGCTGCATCCGGCACTGGACTGCTTGACCGTGTGCATGGCATTATGAAGTCTGAAGACTACCAACAAATTTTGCAGCATAACGTAGGGCCCAGTGTGAGAAAGCTGGGTCTCCCTCAGAGGTCATGGGTCTTCCAGCAGGACCATGACCCAAAACACACTTCAAAAAGCACTAGAAAATGGTTTGAGAGAAAGCACTGGAGACTTCTAAGGTGGCCAGCAATGAGTCCAGACCTGAATCCCATAGAACACCTGTGGAGAGATCTAAAAATGGTAGTTTGGAGAAGGCGCCTTCAAATATCAGGGACCTGGAGCAGTTTGCCAAAGAAGAACGGTCTAAAATTCCAGCAGAGCATTGTAAGAACCTCATTGATGGTTACCGGAAGTGGTTGGTCGCAGTTATTTTGGCTAAAGGTTGTGCAACCAAGTATTAGGCTGAGGGTGCCAATACTTTTGTCTGGCCCATTTTTGGAGTTTTGTGTGAAATGATCAATGTTTTGCTTTTTGCTTCATTCTCTTTTGTGTTTTTTCATTTAAGATAAATTAAATGAAGATAATAATACCAAATAATTTGTGATTGCAATCATTTTCAGGAAGAAACTGAGTATTATCTGACAGAATTGCAGGGGTGTCAATACTTTTGGCCATGACTGTAGGCTGTGTGCACACGTTGCTGTTTTTTTGCGTTTTTTTCACATTTTTCGCAATAAAAACGCTATAAAACAGCAAAAAAAGCCATACATTATGCATCCCATCATTTAGAATGCATTCCGCAATTTTTGTCCACATGATGCGTTTTTTTATGCAAAAAAAACGCATCGCGGTAAAAAATGCAGCATGTTCATTAATTTAGCGGATTTTTTGCGGATTTCCCATTATATAATGCATTGGGAAATGTCCGGAAAAATCCGCAGAAAAAATGCACCAAAAACGTGCAAAAAACGCATGCAGATTTCTTGCAGAAAATTTCCGTTTTTTCTCAGGAAATTTCTGCAATAAATTCTGAACGTGTGCACATAGCCTAAGTGTCGGGTGTGACAATCAGCTGACACCCGGCCCCGATTGTCCGCACACCACCCGTGTGTGATCGGCTATGACGCACTATCCCGTCCATGGTCAGACGGGCCCAGCCCACATGGACGGGATAGTACGTCGGATGTCATAAAGGGATTAAAATGGGATCCTTTAAATGAGGGCGATATATGGAAAACATTCTCCCGCGGCTGTTAACCCGTTAAATGCTGCTGTCAAACTCTGCCGCTGTCAATCTGATCATCGCCTGTATGTAGCAGAGCCGATCGGGTTATGGCAGCTTCTAGTCTCCCATGGAGACTATTAAAGCATGGCAAAAGTAAAAAAAAGTTTTTAAAAATATAAAAATATAAAAGTTCACATCACCTCCCTTTTACCACATTCAAATTAAAACAATAAAAAATAATAATCAAATCCACACATATTTGGTATCGCTGTCTTCAGAATCGCCCGATCTATCAATAAAAAAATGATTAACCTGATTGCTAAATGGCGTAGCGGGAAAAAAAAGTAAAAACGCCAGAATTACGTTTTATTGGTCACCATGACATTGAATTAAAATGCAATAACGGGCGATGAAAAGATCGTATCTGCACCAAAATGGTATCATACAAAACGTCAGCTCGGCGCGTAGAAAATAATCCCTCACCCAACCCCAGATCACAAAAATGGAGACGCTGCGGGTATCGGAAAATGGCGCATTTTTTTTAATTTAAAGCAAAGTTTGGATTTTTTTCACCACTTAGATAAAACGTAACCTAGTCATGTTTGGTGTCTATGAACTCGTAATGACCTGGAGAATCATAATGGTAGCTCGGGTTTAGCATTTAGTGAACATAGTAAAAAAGACAAACAAAAAACAAGCGTGGGATTGCACTTTTTTTTTTGCAATTTCACCACACTTGGATTTTTTTTCCGGTTTTCCAGTACGCAATATGTTAAGGGTATGTGCACACGATGCAGATTTAGTGCAGAATTGGTGCAGAACTGCAGCAGATTTTTCTGCTGCAGAAACGCTGCAGAACTGCACTGTGATTTACAGTACAATGTAAATCAATGAGAAAAGAAAAAAGCTGTGCACATGGTGCAGAAAAATCTGCGCAGAAACGCTGCAGATTTCAAAGAAGTGCACGTCGCTTCTTTTGTGCAGTTCTGCAGCGTTTCTGCGCAGATTTTTCTGCACCATGTGCACAGCTTTTTTCTTTTCTCATTGATTTACATTGTACTGCACAGAAACTGCACAGAAACTGCACAAAAACTGCACAGAAACTGCACAGAAACTGCATCAAATCTGCAGATTTAGTGCAGAAAATTCTGCACCACATTTCCTACGTGTGCACATAGCCTAAAACCAAAGTTGTCTTTCAAATGTGCAGCTTGTCCCACAAAAAACAAGCCCTCACATGGCCATATTGACCGAAAATAAAAAAAGTTGTGGCTCTGGGAAGAAGGCGAGGAAAAAACAAGAGTGAAAATACCCCCGGTCATGAAGGGGTTAATGTTTATTAACCCCTCTGTGACCTTGGACGTACTATCCCGTCGAGGTGCCCTGGGCCTATCTGACCTTTGACGGGATAGTACGTCCTGCCCTTTAATGCGATACCGCGACTTAAGTCGCGGTGATCGCATTAAAATTCCGATGCCATCTCACCTGGGGGGAGATGGCCTCGGCATCCAGGGCATTGTCGCCGCCCACCCGCCCTCTCGATCGCTGTGATTGGCTGTTCAATTCTGAACAGCCAATCACAGCCATTCTCATTGTTTCAGCCAATCGGAGCGGCTGAAACAATGAGGTCACAGGCTAGGATCGAGTACCGATGTACTCGATCCTAGGTCCGGTGCCTGGCAACGCCAGGCACCGGCAAGAACACCCCGGATTGGCGCGATCGCCGATCACATCGATTGCGCCAATCGCAGGGCACCGCGCGGTATTATCGCGCTGTGCCCTGCCGGAACCTGCGTGGATCGGTGCTCTAATAGCACCGATCCTAGGATAGGACACAGTGCAGGCCCAGTAGGGCCTGCAGGAGCCGATTGGCGCGATCGATGTCATCGTCGATCGCGCCAATCACAGGGCGCAGCGGCGATCATGCTGTGACCGCTCTGTGCCCTGCAGGTGACCTGGCTGTGACCTGCCTAGGATGGCGCGAACAGATCCGATCCTAGGCAGGTCACAGCCAGGTCACCAGGAAAGCTCTGATTGGTGGGATCGATGTTATGGTCGATCCCACCAATGACAGGTCACAGCAGCAGCATGACCGCTCTGTGACCTGTCTGTGTCACCTGCCTGACCTGTGTATGACCGCTCTGCAGGGTCCTCATTCTAGCTGAGGATTCCTACAGAGCGGTCATACTGCTGGATCTCCCTGCTGGATTTTGTGCCTGGATCTCCCTGCCGTGCTGGGTATTGTGGTGCCACAGCAGCCTGTAGCACCACAATCCCTGCTAAAGAAAGAAGACAACTAAACGCAAGTTTTATCCCTGATCCCTGCCCAATCCCCGTTCATCCACCCCAATCCCCGTTCATCCACCCCAATCCCCCCTTCCCCCTCTTTTTACCCCCTCCACCCCCATTTGTGCCGCCTCCGTGCGCACATTTAGTAGCCGCCGAGCGTTGATTGGTGACGCAGTTCACCGATCAACGCTCGCGCTCGCTTTTTTTCCCTCGCCCCCGTTGCGCCAACTCCGTACACACATTCCGCAGCCGCCAAAGTTTGATAAGTGACGCAGTTCACTTATCAGAGTTTGTGCCTGCCGTTTTCCTTTTTTTTTTTCACCCCCCTTTTGCGCCACCTGACTACAACCGTACGTTTTGATCACTGATCCCTGCCCAATCCCCACTTCCACCCCCATCTCCCTTCCCCCTCTTTTTACCCCCCTTTGCACCTCCTTCCGTGCGCCCATTTAACAGCCGCCGAGCGTTGATTGGTGACGCAGTTCACCGATCAACTCTCGCGCTCGCTTTTTTCCCTTCAGCCTTTTTGCGCAACCTCCGTACACACATCCCGCAGCCGCCAAACTTTGATAAGTGACGCAGTTCTCTTATCAGAGTTTGTGCCTGCCTTTTTTTTTTTTTTTTTACAGGTTTTTCTTCTCCTTTTAGCATTTTCTTTTCAGATAAGTTTGCACAAATCACTATCCCCCCACACATACACATACAGTTATCAATAAAGTGCACCCAATCACCATATTCACACAAAAATGTCCCGCTCGTCCCGTTCGTCCCAACAGCGCTATTCATTGGAGGAGGCATATGCTTTCCTTGCCTCCGACACTGATAGCGAGGAAGAGGATCCCACTTTTCTTCACTTTTCTGATTCTTCATCCTCTTCCTCCTCCTCCTCCTCTTCCTCCTCATCTTCCTCCTCGGGTCCTGCGGAACCACCACGCAGACGCCCCAGGACAGAAGATGAGGCAGCCCCCACCACTCCTGAACCAGCGCTCCCCACTGCGGAACCCACATGGACCTCGCCCCCCGAAAATTACGAGCCACTGATTCCTGATTTTGTGGCAGAATCAGGAATCAAGTTTGACACCACGGGCCTCACAGAAACAGACTTTTTCAAAGTCTTTTTCTCTGAGGATATTATTAACCTCATGGTGGAGCAAACTAATTTGTATGCTCGTCAATTTTTGGAGCAAAACCCCGGTACATCATTTTCCAACTGGTCTCCTGTAGACGCAGTTGAAATGATGCAGTTTTGGGGCCTGGTCCTCCACATGGGGATCGTGAAGAAGCCAGAAATGCGGCAATATTGGAGTGTAGATGTTTTATATAACACTCCAGTATTCCGAATGGCCATGGTTCGGAGACGTTTTGAGGCCATCCATAAATTCCTGCATTATTCCGATAATGCACAGTGTCCCGCACGAGATGACCCCAACTTTGACCGTCTGTTCAAAGTTCGGCCGGTCATCGAACACTTCAACAAAAAGTTTTCTGAAGTGTACGTGCCCAAAAGGGACATCTGCGTGGATGAGTCCTTGGTCCATTTTAAGGGGCGGCTCGGATTCCGTCAATACCTGCCCAACAAAAGGGCCAGGTACGGAATCAAACTCTACAAGCTGTGTGAGAGTGCCTCAGGGTACATCCACAGGTTTAGAGTGTATGAAGGGAAGGACAGCAGGATTGAACCCCCTGAGTGTCCTCCTGTCCTGGGAGTGAGTGGGAAGATCGTGTGGGATTTGGTGCACCCACTGCTGGATAAAGGTTATCACCTCTATACTGATAACTTTTATACCAGCATCCCACTCTACAAATCCCTCTCTGCACGAGGTACCGCAGCCTGCGGTACTGTGCGCAAAAATCAGAGAGGCCTCCCAAAGACGCTACTTCGGCAGATGCTCAGAAAAGGTGAGAGCAAGGCCCAATGTAGCGACCACCTGCTGGTGGTCAAGTACAAGGACAAGAGGGATGTCCTTCTCTTGACCACCATACATGGTGATGGCAGAGCCCTCAGCACTGTACGGGGTACCTCTACACAGGTCTGCAAACCGGACTGTGTACTGGGCTACAACAAAAGCATGGGGGGGGTTGATCTCTCTGATCAACTCCTCCAACCATACAGTGCTTTGAGAAAGGCCAAGGTGTGGTACAAAAAGTTGGCCGTCCACATCGTACAAATGGCAATGCTCAACGCTTTCCTGCTGTTACGATGTGCACGCCACACCGATACGTCGTACCTTCAGTTCCAGGAGGTAGTGGTTAAGGCCCTGATATTTGGTACTCCGGAAGGAGAGGGCCCCAGTACTTCCGGAACTGAAGGTGCTCGTATCGTACCAGGCCAGCATTTTCCGGGGGTGGTCCCGCCAACCGGCAGAAAAGGTAAGCCGCAAAAAAGGTGCCGAGTGTGTTACAAAAGGGGAATACGCAAGGACACCATTTATCAATGCGACACCTGCCCCGAAAAACCTGGCCTGTGTATGAAGGATTGCTTCAGATTGTACCACACCTCCATGCACTACTAATTTACTTTACAAGAAAGCGTACATTAGTTCCAAAAAGGGGGCACATCTAGATAAGTTCCTTGGGGGGGGTCTAGGTTCCAAAATGATGTCACTTGTGGTTTTTTTTTACTGTTTAGGCACATCAGGGGCTCTGCAAACGGAACATGACGACCGCAGACAATTTCTGCATTCCAAAACGTCACAACTTCCCTTTCGAGCCCCAACGTGTGCCTAAACAGTTTTTTCCCACATATGGCGTACCAGCGTAATCAGGACAATTTGGACAACAACTTTTGATGTCCAATTTCTCCTGTTACCTTTGGGAAAATTAAAAATTGGGGACTAAAATATCATTTTTGTGGGAAAAAATAGGATTTTTTATTTTCACGCCAGGGCATTATAAACTTTAGTGAAGCACGTGGGGGTTCAAATTTCTCACCAAACACCTAGATAAGTTCCTTAGGGAGTATAGTTTCCAAAATGGGGTCACTTGTGGGGGGTTTCTACTGTTTAGTCACATCAGGGGCTCTGCAAATGGAACATGATGCCAGCAGAACATTCCATCAAAGTCTGCATTCCAAAACGTCACTACTTCCCTTTCGAGCCCCAACGTGTGCCCAAACAGTAGTTCCTCCCCACATATGGGGTATCAGCGTACTCAGGACAAATTGGACAACAACTTTTGGGGTCCAATTTCTCCTGGTACCCTTGGGAAAATTAAAAATTGGGGACTAAAATATCATTTTTGTGGGAAAAAATAGGATTTTTTATTTTCACGCCTGGGCATTATAAACTTTAGTGAAGCACGTGGGGGTTCAAAATTCTCACCACACAACTAGATAAGTTCCTTAGGGGGTACAGTTTCCAAAATGGGGTCACTTGTGGGGGGTTTCTACTGTTTAGTCACATCAGGGGCTCTGCAAATGGAACATGATGCCAGCAGAACATTCCATCAAAGTCTGCATTCCAAAACGTCACTACTTCCCTTTCGAGCCCCAACGTGTGCCCAAACAGTAGTTCCTCCCCACATATGGGGTATCAGCGTACTCAGGACATAGTTACATAGTTACATAGTTATTAAGGTTGAAGGAAGACTATATGTCCATCTAGTTCAACCCATAGCCTAACCTAACATGTTGATCCAGAGGAAGGCAAAAAAAGCCCATGTGCAAAGAGTAAGCTCCACATTGGGGAAAAAAATTCCTTCCCGACTCCACATACGGCAATCAGACTAGTTCCCTGGATCAACGCCCTATCAAGGAATCTAGTGTATATACCCTGTAACATTATACTTTTCCAGAAAGGTATCCAGTCCCCTCTTAAATTTAAGTAATGAATCACTCATTACAACATCATACGGCAGAGAGTTCCATAGTCTCACTGCTCTTACAGTAAAGAATCCGCGTCTGTTATTATGCTTAAACCTTTTTTCCTCCAACCGCAGAGGATGCCCCCTTGTCCCTGTTTCAGGTCTATGATTAAAAAGATCATCAGAAAGGTCTTTGTACTGTCCCCTCATATATTTATACATTAAAATAAGATCACCCCTTAGTCTTCGTTTTTCCAAACTAAATAGCCCCAAGTGTAATAACCTATCTTGGTATTGCAGACCCCCCAGTCCTCTAATAACCTTGGTCGCTCTTCTCTGCACCCGCTCCAGTTCAGCTATGTCTTTCTTATACACCGGAGACCAGAACTGTGCACAGTATTCTAAGTGTGGTCGAACTAGTGACTTGTATAGAGGTAAAATTATATTCTCCTCATGAGCATCTATGCCTCTTTTAATGCATCCCATTATTTTATTTGCCTTTGTAGCAGCTGCCTGACACTGGCCACTGAATTTAAGTTTGTCATCCACCCATACACCCAGGTCTTTTTCATTGACGGTTTTGCCCAGAGTTTTAGAATTAAGCACATAATTATACATCTTATTACTTCTACCCAAGTGCATGACCTTACATTTATCCCCATTAAAGCTCATTTGCCATTTATCAGCCCAAGCTTCTAGTTTACATAAATCATCCTGTAATATAAAATTGTCCTCCTCTGTATTGATTACCCTGCAGAGTTTAGTGTCATCTGCAAATATTGAAATTCTACTCTGAATGCCCCCTACAAGGTCATTAATAAATATGTTAAAAAGAAGAGGGCCCAATACTGACCCCTGTGGTACCCCACTGCTAACCGCTACCCAGTCCGAGTGTGCTCCATTAATAACCACCCTTTGTTTCCTATCCCTGAGCCAGCTCTCAACCCACTTGCACATATTTTCCCCTATCCCCATTATTCTCATTTTATGTATCAACCTTTTGTGTGGCACCGTATCAAAAGCTTTTGAAAAGTCCATATACACTACATCCACTGGGTTCCCTTGGTCCAATCCGGAACTTACCTCTTCATAGAAACTGATCAAATTAGTCTGACATGAACGGTCCCTAGTAAACCCGTGCTGATACTGGGTCATGAGGTTATTCCTCTTCAGATACTCCAGTATAGCATCCCTTAGAATGCCCTCCAGGATTTTACCCACAGTAGAGGTTAAGCTTACTGGCCTATAATTTCCGAGTTCAGTTTTTGTCCCCTTTTTGAATATTGGCACCACATTTGCTATACACCAGTCCTGTGGCACAGACCCTGTTATTATGGAGTCTTTAAAGATTAAAAATAATGGTCTATCAATGACTGTACTTAATTCCTGCAGTACTCGGGGGTGGATCCCATCCGGGACCGGAGATTTGTCAATTTTAGTGATTTTTAGACGCCGCCGCACTTCCTGCTGGGTTAAGCAGGTTACATTTAATGGGGAATTTTTATCACTAGTCATTTTGTCGCCATGGGATTTTCTTGTGTAAATACTGATGAAAAAAAGTCATTTAGCATATTGGCTTTTTCCTCATCCTCATCCACCATCTCACCCAGACTATTTTTAAGGGGGCCAACACTATCATTTTTTAGTTTCTTACTATTTATGTAGTTAAAGAATATTTTAGGATTATTTTTACTCTCTCTGGCAATGAGTCTCTCTGTCTCAATCTTTGCTGCCTTGATTTGCTTTTTACAGAATTTATTTAATTTTCTGTATTTATTTAATGCCTCCTCACTGCCTACTTCCTTTAATTCTCTAAATGCTTTCTTTTTGTCACTTATTGCGCCCCTTACAGCTCTATTTAGCCATATTGGTTTCCTCCTATTCCTAGTATGTTTATTCCCATACGGTATATACTGTGCACAGGTCCTATCCAGGATGCTAATAAACGTCTCCCATTTTCTTTGTGTATTTTTGTGTCTCAGGATATCGTCCCAGTTAATTGCACCAAGATCCTCTCTCATCCGTTGGAAATTTGCCCTCCTGAAGTTTAGTGTCCTTGTAACCCCTCTACTACACATCTTTTTAAAGGATACTTGAAAACTTATTATTTTGTGATCGCTATTTCCCAAGTGACCCCCAATCCTTATATTTGATATGCGGTCTGGCCTGTTGGTTAATATTAGGTCTAGCAGTGCCCCCCTTCTTGTTGGGTCCTGAACCAGTTATGAAAGGTAATTGTCTCTCATAATTGTCAAAAACTGATTACCTTTGCTGGAACTGCAGGTTTCTATTCCCCAATCTATTTCAGGGTAGTTGAAGTCCCCCATAATAATGACTTCTCCTTGAGTCGCAGCTTCATCTATTTGCTTTACGAGGATATTCTCCATTGCTTCCATTATTTTTGGAGATTTATAACAAAACCCTATCAGTAATTTATTATTTTTTCCCCCTCCCCTTATCTCCACCCACAGGGATTCTACATTTTCATTAAATTCACCTATATTATCGCGCAGGATGGGTTTTAAGGATGATTTTACATATAGACACACCCCTCCCCCTCGCTTATCTGTACGGTCATTTCTGAACAGGCTGTAGCCCTGCAAGTTAACAGCCCAGTCATGGCTCTCATCCAGCCACGTTTCAGATATCCCCACCATGTCATAATTATGCTCCAACAACATTAGTTCTAATTCGTCCATTTTGTTGGCGAGGCTTCTGGCATTAGTATACATGCACTTTATGTTCCTCTCTGTACTTCTATTTCTTAAATTATTAACTGTTCTGACCCCAACCCCCATGCCACCGCCACCCCCAACTTCCTTATTTGTGCCCAGGTCTCTGTCTGCACTATCTTCCCCTCCTATAAAATGAATACCCTCCCCCCCAATTCCTAGTTTAAACACTCCTCCAACCTTCTAGCCATTCTCTCCCCCAGCACAGCTGCACCCTCCCCATTGAGGTGCAGCCCGTCCCTAGCGTAGAGCCTGTAGCCAACTGAGAAGTCGGCCCAGTTCTGCAGGAACCCAAACCCCTCTTTCCTACACCAATTCTTGAGCCACTTATTAACCTCCCTAATCTCCCGTTGCCTCTCTGGCGTGGCACGTGGTACCGGCAGTATTTCGGAAAATACCACGTTGGAGGTCCTTGCTTTCAGCTTGCAGCCTAATTCCCTGAAATCATCTTTAAGGACCTTCCACCTACCTCTAACTTTGTCATTAGTGCCAATGTGCACCATGACCGCTGGGTCCTCACCAGCCCCTCCCAATAATCTGTCCACCCGATCAGCGATGTGTCGGTCTCGAGCGCCAGGTAGGCAGCACACCGTTCGACGATCCCTGTCTTTGTGACAGATTGCCCTATCTGTTCCCCTAATAATTGAGTCCCCCACTACCAGCACCTGTCTGGCCTGCCCTGCTCTCCTATTTCCCTCCTTACTGGAGCAGTCACTCCTCCGGCTTTCAGAGGACATGCCTGGCTGCAGCAGTGCTACCCCTGTACTGGCACCCCCCCTCATCTGCCAACTTAGCAAACTTATTGGGGTGTTCCAGATCAGGACTAGCCGACAAATTGGACAACAACTTTTGGGGTCCAATTTCTCCTGGTACCCTTGGGAAAATTAAAAATTGGGGACTAAAATATCATTTTTGTAGGAAAAAATAGGATTTTTTATTTTCACGCCTGGGCATTATATACTTTAGTGAAGCACGTGGGGGTTCAAAATTCTCACCACACAACTAGATAAGTTCCTTAGAGGGTCTAGTTTCCAAAATGGGGTCACTTGTGGGGGGTTTCCACTGTTTAGGCACATCATGGGCTCTCCAAACGCGACATGGCGTCCGATCTCAATTCCAGCCAAAGTTAGCTTGAAAAAGTCAAACGGCGCTCCTTTCCTTCTGAGCCCTGCCATGCGCCCAAACAGTGGTTCCCCCCAAATATGGGGTATCAGCGTACTCAGGACAAATTGGACAACAACTTTTGGGGTCCAATTTCTCCTTTTACCCTTGAGAAAATAAAAAATTGGGGACTAAACGATCATGTTTGTGGAAAAAAATAGGAATTTTTTTTTTCACGCCCGGGCGTTATAAACTTTCGTGAAGCACTTGGGGGATAAAAATGCTCATGACACATCTAGATAAGTTCCTTAGGGGGTCTAGTTTCCAAAATGGGGTCACTTGTGGGGGGTTTCCACTGTTTAGGCACATCAGGGGGTCGCCAAACACGACATGGCGTCCGATCTCAATTCCAGCCAAAGTTAGCTTGAAAAAGTCAAACGGCGCTCCTTTCCTTCTGAGCCCTGCCATGCGCCCAAACAGTGGTCCCCCCCCACATATGGGGTATCAGCGTACTCAGGACAAATTGGACAACAACTTTTGGGGTCCAATTTCTCCTTTTACCCTTGAGAAAATTAAAAATTGGGGACTAAACGATCATGTTTGTGGAAAAAATAGGAATTTTTTTTTTCACGCCTGGGCATTATATACTTTAGTGAAGCACGTGGGGGTTCAAAATTCTCACCACACAACTAGATAAGTTCCTTAGAGGGTCTAGTTTCCAAAATGGGGTCACTTGTGGGGGGTTTCCACTGTTTAGGCACATCATGGGCTCTCCAAACGCGACATGGCGTCCGATCTCAATTCCAGCCAAAGTTAGCTTGAAAAAGTCAAACGGCGCTCCTTTCCTTCTGAGCCCTGCCATGCGCCCAAACAGTGGTTCCCCCCAAATATGGGGTATCAGCGTACTCAGGACAAATTGGACAACAACTTTTGGGGTCCAATTTCTCCTTTTACCCTTGAGAAAATAAAAAATTGGGGACTAAACGATCATGTTTGTGGAAAAAATAGGATTTTTTTTTTCACGCCCGGGCGTTATAAACTTTCGTGAAGCACTTGGGGGATAAAAGTGCTCATGACACATCTAGATAAGTTCCTTAGGGGGTCTAGTTTCCAAAATGGGGTCACTTGTGGGGGGTTTCCACTGTTTAGGCACATCAGGGGGTCGCCAAACGCGACATGGCGTCCGATCTCAATTCCAGCCAAATTTAGCTTGAAAAAGTCAAACGGCGCTCCTTTCCTTCTGAGCCCTGCCATGCGCCCAAACAGTGGTCCCCCCCCCACATATGGGGTATCAGCGTACTCAGGACAAATTGGACAACAACTTTTGAGGTCCATTTTCTCCTTTTACCCTTGAGAAAATAAAAAATTGGGGACTAAACGATCATGTTTGTGGAAAAAATAGGAATTTTTTTTTCACGCCCGGGCGTTATAAACTTTCGTGAAGCACTTGGGGGATAAAAGTGCTCATGACACATCTAGATAAGTTCCTTAGGGGGTCTAGTTTCCAAAATTGGGTCATTTGTGGGGGGTTTCCACTGTTTAGGCACATCAGGGGGTCGCCAAACGCGACATGGCGTCCGATCTCAATTCCAGCCAAATTTAGCTTGAAAAAGTCAAACGGCGCTCCTTTCCTTCTGAGCCCTGCCATGCGCCCAAACAGTGGTCCCCCCCACATATGGGGTATCAGCGTACTCAGGACAAATTGGACAACAACTTTTGGGGTCCAATTTCTCCTTTTACCCTTGAGAAAATAAAAAATTGGGGACTAAACGATCATGTTTGTGGAAAAAATAGGATTTTTTTTTTTCACGCCCGGGCGTTATAAACTTTCGTGAAGCACTTGGGGGATAAAAGTGCTCATGACACATCTAGATAAGTTCCTTAGGGGGTCTAGTTTCCAAAATGGGGTCATTTGTGGGGGGTTTCCACTGTTTAGGCACATCAGGGGGTCGCCAAACGCGACATGGCGTCCGATCTCAATTCCAGCCAAATTTAGCTTGAAAAAGTCAAACGGCGCTCCTTTCCTTCTGAGCCCTGCCATGCGCCCAAAAAGTGGTTCCCCCTCACATGTGGGGTATCAGCGTACTCAGGATAAATTGGACAACAACTTTTGAGGTCCAGTTTCTCTTTTTACCCTTGGGAAATGAAAAAGATTATTGCTGAAAGATCATTTTTGTGACTAAAAAGTAAAATGTTCATTTTTTCCTTCCATGTTGCTTCTGCTGCTGTGAATCACCTGAAGGGTTAATAAACTTCTTCAATGTGGTTTTGAGCACCTTGAGAGGTGCAGTTTTTAGAATGGTGTCACTTTTGGGTATTTTCTGCCATATAGACTCTTCAAAATGACTTCAAATGTGAGGTGGTCCCTAAAAAAAATGGTTTTGTAAATTTGGTTGTAAAAATGAGAAATTGCTGGTCAAATTTTAACCCTTATAACTTCCTTGAAAAAAAAAAGTTTGTTTCAAAAATTGTGCTGATGTAAAGTACACATGTGGGAAATGTTATTTATTAACTATTTTGTGTCACATAACTCTCTGGTTTAACAGAATAAAAATTCAAAGTTGGAAAATTGTGAAATTTTCAAAATTTTCGCCAAATTTCCGTTTTTTTTCACAAATAAACGCAAGTTATATCGAAGAAATTTTAGCACTATCATGAAGTACAATATGTTACAAGAAAACAATCTCAGAATCGCTAAGATCCGTTGAAGCGTTTCGGAGTTATAACCTCATAAAGGGACACTGGTCAGAATTGTAAAAATTGGCCTGGTCATTGACGTGCAAACCACCCTTGGGGGTAAAGGGGTTAATGTATATATGAATATATAGTCTATGTACATATATAGATACAGTACATGCTTTAAACACCTATATACATAGACTATATAGTGATATATACAGTAATAAACATTAACCCCTTCATGAACCCCATTCATTTCTGTATACACACTCTGTACATTTCCAGTCAGACATTATTCTCCATTTTGTTGTGGCTCCTCAGTTGCCTCCTATGCTAAGCTGTTCTATTACAAGAGGTCGCACAAGCTCCTATAACTTCTTATGGGAGAGGGGGAAATTCTCATGCTATTTGTTGTCTTCTATGAAGGGCTCTGGCCTCCATTTTGTTGAAGCCATCCAATCCTGGCCGGGGGCGTGGCTTCGTTTGGGCGGCAGAGCTGCAGCAGATCTCTGCGGCCATTTTGAGAGACGTTGTGGTAGAGAGAGGTCCTGAGAGTTTCTGTCTGAGGGGAAATGTGATTAGAAGTAGAGAGAGGGGATGAATAACTGCCAGACCACAAAGGACAGTGAGAGCAGCAGTGCACACCGAATAACATGGCCGACCACACTGAGGATGACAGGAAGCTCTGTGTAATGGAGGACAGGGAGCACATTTCTGAGGGAGACTGAAGTGAAAACAATACATCCATGGAAAAGCCGCCATATTCTATAGAAACTGACAGGAATGTGGCCATGTGATGTAATGGAGGACGGGGAGCACTTGTCTGGGGGAAGTGTGTGAGGAGAAGCAGAAATAAGGAGGAATAAAAGAGAAATCCAAGTGAAGCCAGAATATCACACACTGTATGACGGGAGGGCGAGGAATAAAGCCCAGAGCTGCCAGTATACGCTATATACAGCTGCAGATAGCAGCACTGTGTAATGCAGGATGATGGCAGTGGGGACACAACATAACACGGGAAACTTCATCATATCACATCAAACTTCACAATCTTACCTGGGAACCACAAACCATGCATAGAAGGGGCTGACATGGGGCAAAGTGGGTGACACAATAAATTCTTATGTCTTCTGTCCTTCCTAAGGCAGAACTCCTCTAACCCTGCCTATAAAAGTAGTCAAAAAGTTTTTTTCCTAATCTGAAATTAATTCTGAGGTTGGATTATCAGTTATTCTGGTTACTTGGTGGTTTTAGATGAGTTGGTAAACATATACCCCCAGCCCATTCTCCTACACAGGGTGGGCAACACTCCGTCACATATGTAAACATACTGACCATTTGGCCATTAAACCAAATTAAATCAAGAAGTGTCATTCAATTTTTTCATTAAAAAATCACCTTTTATTTGCACATTTTAAAAGTACACACAATACAAATAAAATAGTACCTCCAACCAATGACTACTACTTCTTAAAGGTCAGCTGAGCCGTATGCATAAATGTCAAACAAAAAGAAATTGGGACCAAATATTTTTTTACTGCCCCTACAGTCATTACATGATACTTGTTGACAATGTTGGTGATATTCACCTAATATCAATATTGTTCATGAATTATTCAATGATCCATATTCCTAAAAATTACTACTTGAAATAAGCCATCGTAAGGAGCAGACAAAAAACATTGGGAATGCAATATATGCAGAGCAAATGTAGACTGATTAACACAAAATCATGCTACTATGTGGCAACTCAAATGCACATGTGAATCTACTTCCAAAGACCTTTGATGCACCGCAACCACGCCGATCACAGACTATGCTGAACGGCTTACTAGGGAAAATAACCCCAATCAATCCACTACTACATTTCACGGTGCACCGCATCCTCACTGGTCATGGAAATGCTAAAACAGGCTTGCCAAGATAAAAAATCCCACTCAATACATATTACCTTGATATATGCACGGCTTCCCAAGTAAAGTGCCAAGTGACACGCTGACCTCCTACTGCCCGACGCGCGTTTCGCATGTGCTTCTTCCTGGGGCGTGATAATAGGATTGCGAATATGGAGAAAAAAAATTGACAAAATATTGCAAAAAATATCTACCTCTTGACGGAACATAATCAGTAATTTTATTTTTATCGTACATCAGTAATTAAATGACATTTTTAGAACTTGAGGCTATTTTCTTTCCCCCAGTTATGATGTTTATAAATTGCTTACTTGGGACAATTTTAATTTTTTTCACTCACAATTCAAGAACCAAAACTAATCACACTCGCCATATAAGTGTTCGTTTTCTTTTCACCACAGGATGAGTTATGTATTTTTTTTAGTGCTGCTATATTTATTACAGGATGATTTATGTAGAAGCTTGGGCTGATAAATGGCAAATGAGCTTTAATGGGGATAAATGTAAGGTCATGCACTTGGGTAGAAGTAATAAGATGTATAATTATGTGCTTAATTCTAAAACTCTGGGCAAAAACATCAATGAAAAACACCTGGGAGTATGGGTGGATGACAAACTCATGTTCAGAGGCCAGTGTCAGGCAGCTGCTACAAAGGCAAATAAAATAATGGGATGCATTAAAGGAGGCATAGATGCTCATGAGGAGAACATAATTTTACCTCTATACAAGTCACTAGTGCGACCACACTTAGAATAATGTGCACAGTTCTGGTCTCCGGTGTATAAGAAAGACATAGCTGAACTAGAGCGGGTGCAGAGAAGAGCGACCAAGGTTATTAGAGGACTGGGGGGTCTGCAATACCAAGATAGGTTATTGTTGTGAATTCCGCTCTTGGGCTCCCTCCGGTGGTTGTAAGTAGTATTTTTGTGAGTTCTGCTCTTGGGCTCCCTCCTGTGGTTTTGAGTGGTATGGCTGCTTCTTGGATTTAGCTTCTGCAGCTGTTTTCACTGATCGTCTTTCGGGCTCGGCTATAGTAGTCTGGCCTTAGCCCTCATTCAATGCCAGTTGTCAATTGTTCCAGCCTGGAGTCATTGCTCTTTGGATTTTCCTGACACTCTGACCAGTTCTGCAGAGCTAAGTCCTTGCTTGTCCTTTGCAGTTCACTTATTGTGGACTTTGTTGTTCAGTACTGTCTTTGTTTTTGCTCATTTGTCCAGCTTATTAGTATGGATATATTCAGCTAGGCTGGAAGCTCTGGGCAGCAGAGTTTGCCCTCCACACCTTTAGTTAGGTGTGGAGTTTTTTGCATTTCTCTGCGGTGGACTTTTTCTAGGTTTTCTTACTGACCGCACAGTGCTCTTTCCTGTACTATTCCTATCTAGCTAGAAGTGGCCTCCTGTGCTAAATCTTGTTTCATACTATGTATGTCATTTCCTTCTCCTCTCACAGTCATTACATGTGGGGGGCTATCTATCCTTTGGGGATTTTCTCTGAGGCAAGATAGTTTTCCTGCTTCTATCCTTAGGGGTAGTTAGCTCTTAGGCTGTGACGAGATGCCTAGGCAGAGTTAGGAGCATCCCACGGCTATTTCTAGTGTTGTGTTGAGCTTAGGGACTGCGGTCAGTATAGTTCCCACCTGCTCAGAGCTAGTCACATGTCGCTCCTTAATCACCAGACCATAACAGTACAACTGGCCAAAAATGAGCTGAATGCATCTCAAAAGAAGGAAAAGAAAAGGAGTTCTGAGCCATTTTTTTTTCTTTGGTTTGTTTTGTCTTTTTTTCTTCCTCTTAATCTCTGGGTGATTCTGGATTTGAATGCAGGCATGGATGTTCAGGGGTTATTTTCTCGTGTGGATCAGCTTGCTGCAAGAGTACAGAGTATTCAAGATTATGTGGTTCAGACTCCGGCCTTAGAGCCTAGAATTCCTACTCCGGATTTGTTTTACGGGGATAGATCTAAGTTTTTGAACTTTAAAAATAAATGCAAATTGTTTTTTGCTCTGAAACCCCGTTCCTCTGGTGATCCCATTCAGCAAGTAAAGATAGTTATTTCTCTGCTGCGTGGCGATCCTCAGGACTGGGCATTCTCTCTTGAGTCAGGGAATCCGGCATTGCTTAATGTAGATGCATTTTTTCAATCGCTCGGATTATTGTATGACGAACCTAACTCTGTAGAGCATGCTGAGAAAACACTGTTGGCCCTGTGTCAGGGTCAGGAAGCGGCAGAATTATACTGCCAGAAATTTAGAAAATGGTCTGTGCTCACTAGATGGAATGAGGATGCTCTGGCAGCCATTTTCAGAAAGGGTCTTTCTGAAGCCCTTAAAGATGTTATGGTGGGGTTTCCCACGCCTGTTGGTTTGAGCAAATCTATGTCTCTGGCCATTCAGATTGATCGGCGCCTGCGCGAACGCAAAGTGGTGCACTATATGGCAGTGTCCTCTGAGCAGAGTCCTGAGTCCATGCAATGTGATAGGATTTTGACTAGAATAGAACGGCAGGAATTCAGACGTCAGAATAGCTGTGTTTTTACTGTGGTGATTCGGCTCATGTTATCTCTGATTGCCCTAAGCGTATTAAGAGGGTCGCTAGATCTGTTACCATTAGTACTTTGCAGCCTTTGCATCGTCCCATACCCTTGAGGGGTATTGATGCTACGCCATTGGCCAAGAATAAACCTCAGTATTGGACTCAGCTGACTATGTGCATGGCTCCTGCACATCAGGAAGATTGCAGTTTTCTGGTGTTGCATAATTTACATGATGTTGTTGCACTGAGTTTTCCATGGTTACAAGTACACAATCCAGTGCTGGATTGGAAATCAATGTCTGTGACTAGTTGGGGGTGTCAAGGGGTACATAGTGACGTTCCTTTAATGTCAATTTCCTCTTCCTCCTCTTCTGATGTTCCTGAATTTTTGTCAGATTTCCAGGATGTATTCGATGAGCCCAAGTCCAGTTCCCTTCCTCCACATAGGGACTGTGATTGTGCTATTGACTTGATTCCTGGCTGTAAGTTCCCTAAGGGCCGACTTTTCAATCTGTCTGTGCCAGAGCATGCCGCCATGCGCAGCTACAGTGGGGCAAAAAAGTATTTAGTCAGTCAGCAATAGTGCAAGTTCCACCACTTAAAAAGATGAGAGGCGTCTGTAATTTACATCATAGGTAGACCTCAACTATGGGAGACAAACTGAGAAATAAAAATCCAGAAAATCACATTGTCTGTTTTTTTAACAATTTATTTGCATATTATGGTGGAAAATAAGTATTTGGTCAGAAACAAACAATCAAGATTTCTGGCTCTCACAGACCTGTAACTTCTTCTTTAAGAGTCTCCTCTTTCCTCCACTCATTACCTGTAGTAATGGCACCTGTTTAAACTTATTATCAGTATAAAAAGACACCTGTGCACACCCTCAAACAGTCTGACTCCAAACTCCACTATGGTGAAGACCAAAGAGCTGTCAAAGGACACCAGAAACAAAATTGTAGCCCTGCACCAGGCTGGGAAGACTGAATCTGCAATAGCCAACCAGCTTGGAGTGAAGAAATCAACAGTGGGAGCAAAAATTAGAAAATGGAAGACAACAAGACCAGTGATAATCTCCCTCGATCTGGGGCTCCACGCAAAATCCCACCCCGTGGGGTCAGAATGATCACAAGAACGGTGAGCAAAAATCCCAGAACCACGCGGGGGGACCTAGTGAATGAACTGCAGAGAGCTGGGACCAATGTAACAAGGCCTACCATAAGTAACACACTACGCCACCATGGACTCAGATCCTGCAGTGCCAGACGTGTCCCAATGCTTAAGCCAGCACGTGTCCGGGCCCGTCTGAAGTTTGCTAGAGAGCATTTGGATGATCCAGAGGAGTTTTGGGAGAATGTCCTATGGTCTGATGAAACCAAACTGGAACTGTTTGGTAGAAACACAACTTGTCGTGTTTGGAGGAAAAAGAATACTGAGTTGCATCCATCAAACACCATACCTACTGTAAAGCATGGTGGTGGAAACATCATGCTTTGGGGCTGTTTCTCTGCAAAGGGGCCAGGACGACTGATCCGGGTACATGAAAGAATGAATGGGGCCATATATCGTGAGATTTTGAGTGCAAACCTCCTTCCATCAGCAAGGGCATTGAAGATGAAACGTGGCTGGGTCTTTCAACATGACAATGATCCAAAGCACACTGCCAGGGCAACGAAGGAGTGGCTTCGTAAGAAGCATTTCAAGGTCCTGGAGTGGCCTAGCCAGTCTCCAGATCTCAACCCTATAGAAAACCTTTGGAGGGAGTTGAAAGTCCGTGTTGCCAAGCGAAAAGCCAAAAACATCACTGCTCTAGAGGAGATCTGCATGGAGGAATGGGCCAACATACCAACAACAGTGTGTGGCAACCTTGTGAAGACTTACAGAAAACGTTTGACCTCTGTCATTGCCAACAAAGGATATATTACAAAGTATTGAGATGAAATTTTGTTTCTGACCAAATACTTATTTTCCACCATAATATGCAAATAAAATGTTAAAAAAACAGACAATGTGATTTTCTGGATTTTTTTTTCTCAGTTTGTCTCCCATAGTTGAGGTCTACCTATGATGTAAATTACAGACGCCTCTCATCTTTTTAAGTGGTGGAACTTGCACTATTGCTGACTGACTAAATACTTTTTTGCCCCACTGTATGTAAAGGAGTCTTTAGACAAGGGGCATATTCGGCCGTCTTCGTCACCATTGGGAGCGGGATTTTTTTTTGTTGCCAAGAAGGATGGCTCCTTAAGACCCTGTATTGATTATCGCCTTCTTAATAAGATCACGGTCAAATTCCAATACCCTTTAACTTTGCTCTCTGATTTGTTTGCTAGGATTAAGGGGGCTAGTTGGTTTACCAAGATTGACCTTCGAGGGGCATATAATCTTGTTCGTATTAAACAGGGTGACGAATGGAAGACTGCATTTAATACGCCCAAAGGCCATTTTGAATGCCTGCTGATGCCTTTCGGGCTTTCTAATGCTCCTTCTGTATTTCAGTCCTTTATGCATGATATTTTCCGCAATTATCTTGACAAATTCTTGATTGTGTATTTGGATGATATTTAGATTTTTTCCAATGATTGGGAGTCTCATGTGAAGCAGGTCAGGATGGTATTCCAGATCCTTCGTGATAATGCTCTATTTGTGAAGGGGTCTAAGTGCCTATTTGGAGATCAGAAGGTCTCTTTTTTGGGGTTTATTTTTTCTCCTTCGTCTATAGAAATGGATCCTGTTAAGGTCCAAGCCATTCATGACTGGATTCAACCCACATCTGTGAAGAGCTTTCAGAAATTTTTGGGCTTTGCTAATTTTTATCGCCGTTTCATTGCCAACTTCTCTAGTGTGGTTAAACTCCTGACCGATTTGACGAAGAAAGGCGCTGATGTGACGAACTGGTCCTCTGAGGCTGTTGAGGCCTTTCGGGAACTTAAACGCCGATTTACTTCTGCCCCTGTGTTGCGTCAGCCGGATGTTTCTCTTCCTTTTCAGGTTGAGGTTGACGCTTCTGAGATTGGGGCAGGGGCCGTTTTGTCTCAGAGGAATTCTGATGGTTCCTTGATGAAACCGTGTGCCTTCTTTTCTCGGAAGTTTTCGCCTGCGGAACGCAATTATGATGTCGGCAATCGGGAGTTGTTGGCTATGAAGTGGGCGTTGGAGGAGTGGCGACATTGGCTTGAGGGAGCTAAGCATCGCGTTGTGGTCTTGACTGATCATAAGAATCTGATTTACCTCGAGTCGGCCAAGCGGCTGAATCCTAGACAGGCTCGATGGTCCCTGTTTTTCTCCCGTTTTGATTTTGTGGTCTCGTATCTTCCGGGATCTAAGAACGTTAAGGCTGATGCCCTCTCTAGGAGTTTTTTGCCTGATTCCCCTGGAGTCCTTGAGCCGGTTGGCATTCTTAGGGAAGGGGTGATTCTTTCTGCCATCTCCCCTGATTTGCGGCGGGCGCTTCAGGAATTTCAGGCTGATAAGCCTGACCGCTGTCCTGTAGGGAAGCTGTTTGTTCCTGATAGATGGACAAGTAAGGTAATTTCTGAGGTCCATTGTTCTGTGTTGGCCGGTCATCCTGGGATTTTTGGTACCAGAGATTTGGTTGCTAGGTCCTTTTGGTGGCCTTCCTTGTCGCGGGATGTGCGTTCTTTTGTGCAGTCCTGTGGGACTTGTGCCCGGGCTAAGCCTTGCTGTTCCCGTGCTAGTGGGTTGCTTTTGCCTTTGCCCATTCTGGAGAGGCCTTGGACGCATATTTCCATGGATTTTATTTTGGATCTTCCTGTGTCCCAGAGGATGTCTGTTATCTGGGTGGTTTGTGACCGGTTCTCTAAAATGGTCCATTTGGTACCTTTGCCTAAATTGCCTTCTTCCTCTGATTTGGTTCAAATTGTTTTTTCAACATGTGGTTCGTTTGCATGGCATTCCGGAGAATATTGTGTCTGATAGAGGTTCCCAGTTTGTTTCCAGGTTTTGGCGGGCCTTTTGTGCTCGGATGGGTATTGATTTGTCTTTTTCTTCGGCGTTCCATCCTCAGACAAATGGCCAAACTGAGCGAACTAATCAAACCTTGGAAACCTATTTGAGATGCTTTGTGTCTGCTGATCACGATGATTGGGTGACTTTTTTGCCGTTGGCCGAGTTTGCCCTTAATAATCGGGCCAGTTCGGCTACTTTGGTTTCGCCTTTCTTTTGTAATTTTGGTTTCCATCCTCGTTTTTCTTCAGGGCAGGTTGAGCCTTCTGATTGTCCTGGTGTGGATTCTGTGGTGGACAGGTTGCAGCGGAATTGGGCTCATGTGGTGGACAATTTGACGTTGTCCCAGGAAAGGGCTCAGCGTTTTGCTAACCGCCGTCGGTGTGTTGGTCCTCGGCTTTGTGTGGGGGATTTGGTCTGGTTGTCCTCTCGTCATGTCCCTATGAAGGTTTCTTCCCGTAAGTTCAAGCCTCGGTTTATTGGTCCTTATAAGATTTCTGAGATTATCAATCCTGTGTCTTTTCGTTTGGCCCTTCCACCTTCTTTTGCCATCCACAATGTTTTCCATATATCTTTGTTGCGGAGATATGTGGTGCCCGTTGTTCCATCTGTTGATCCTCCTGCCCCGGTGTTGGTTGAGGGGGAGTTGGAATATGTGGTTGAGAAAATTTTGGATTCTCGTTTTTCAAGGCGGAAGCTTCAGTATCTTGTCAAGTGGAAGGGTTATGGCCAGGAGGATAATTCTTGGGTTGTTGCCTCCGATGTTCATGCCACCGATTTGGTTTGTGCTTTTCATTTGGCTCGTCCTGATCGGCCTGGGGGCTCTGGTGAGGTTTCGGTGACCCCTCCTCAAGGGGGGGTACTGTTGTGAATTCCGCTCTTGGGCTCCCTCCGGTGGTTGTAAGTAGTATTTTTGTGAGTTCTGCTCTTGGGCTCCCTCCTGTGGTTTTGAGTGGTATGGCTGCTTCTTGGATTTAGCTTCTGCAGCTGTTTTCACTGATCGTCTATCGGGCTCGGCTATATTAGTCTGGCCTTAGCCCTCATTCAATGCCAGTTGTCAATTGTTCCAGCCTGGAGTCATTGCTCTTTGGATTTTCCTGACACTCTGACCAGTTCTGCAGAGCTAAGTCCTTGCTTGTCCTTTGCAGTTCACTTATTGTGGACTTTGTTGTTCAGTACTGTCTTTGTTTTTGCTCATTTGTCCAGCTTATTAGTATGGATCTATTCAGCTAGGCTGGAAGCTCTGGGCAGCAGAGTTTGCCCTCCACACCTTTAGTTAGGTGTGGAGTTTTTTGCATTTCTCTGCGGTGGACTTTTTCTAGGTTTTCTTACTGACCGCACAGTGCTCTTTCCTGTACTATTCCTATCTAGCTAGAAGTGGCCTCCTGTGCTAAATCTTGTTTCATACTACGTATGTCATTTCCTTCTCCTCTCACAGTCATTGCATGTGGGGGGCTATCTATCCTTTGGGGATTTTCTCTGAGGCAAGATAGTTTTCCTGCTTCTATCTTTAGGGGTAGTTAGCTCTTAGGCTGTGACGAGATGCCTAGGCAGAGTTAGGAGCATCCCACGGCTATTTCTAGTGTTGTGTTGAGCTTAGGGACTGCGGTCAGTATAGTTCCCACCTGCTCAGAGCTAGTCACATGTCGCTCCTTAATCACCAGACCATAACAGGTTATTACACTTGGGGCTATTTAGTTTGGAAAAACGAAGACTAAGGGGTGATCCTATGTTAATGTATAAATATATGAGGGGACAGTACAAAGACCTTTCCGATGATCTTTTTAATCATAGACCTGAGACAGGGACAAGGGGGCATCCTCTACGTCTGGAGGAAAGAAGGTTTAAGCATAATAACAGACGCGGATTCTTTACTGTAAGAGCAGTGAGACTATGGAACTCTCTGCCGTATGATGTTGTAATGAGTGATTCATTACTTAAATTTAAGAGGGGACTAGATACCTTTCTGGAAAAGTATAATGTTACAGGGTATATACATTAGATTCCTTGATAGGGCGTTGATCCAGGGAACTAGTCTGATTGCCGTATGTGGAGACGGGAAGGAATTTTTTTCCCCAAGGTGGAGCTTACTCTTTGCCACATGGGTTTATTTTGCCTTCCTTTGGATCAACATGTTAGGGCATGTTCGGTTAGGCTATGGGTTGGACTAGATGGACTTATATAGTACCGAAAGGGAAGATTCTCTCAATTGGGTATGGGTGAAATAATAAATATAAAGATAAATTACTAAGAGGATAATCATAAATAGAAATACCCAATAATCCCAATGAGGAGAAGAAAAACGGGGTATAAATAAGAATGTATGAATTTATTGCACATATAAGAATTATTAGACAAAAATAAAGACATAAGGTAAGAAAAACAGCTAAAGAATGTCAGCCCTGTGAAGATGGAAAAATGCCGACCAAAGAAAATAATAGCTATGTGGTCACCGGTGTCGCAGCACCAGGTATAATACAGTATACACCCCTTCACACTCAATAGCTCCAACCATACGGTGATAGTGATATATGTAGTAACTATAATAAATAGCTCGGGTGTGGGTACATACATAGATAGATTGCACTAACACAGTCCAAAATAAAGGGCACAATGAAAAAACAGTAAACTATATACCTTCGGACATGGTGTAGACCTAATGCTGGGGCAGCGGTGAGCCACACAGAAGCCTCGACGCGCGTTTCACCGTCCTCGGCTTCGTCAGGAGGCGTGGCTTAAGAACAGAGGAAACGGACTATATATGCAGCCCAGAGCCCTAATCAGCGAATCGAGATGCCGTGGTGCATGATGCACCGCCCCGCGACGAAGCCGGCCGGCGCGCCGCATGGACGATGGGAAAGAGGACGTACGTCATCATTCCCCATCGCCATAGCGACGCGTCCAGCCCGCAACGCCACAGGGGCGGCGCAGCGCATACAGCAGGCGCCTCTGCGCATACCCGGAAGTGAATGTACGGAGCTACGGCCAATAAGTAAGTAATGGACATAGAAGTAAAGCATGATCCCTGCACGGAAACTGGCAATAACTAACCTAACTACCACTGAGCAGCATCCATATGCCGCCACCCATACGGCCGCATGCAGTAACAAACATATAATTAAGTTACCGCATGAGGACAGCTAATATATATACATTAAAGGCAGCCTAAATATGCCTTCACAATATAAAAAGCTCTACCTGATAGTAGAAAGAGTCCTAAGTTCACAAGGACCCCCGCTGCCCACCTGGGAGACCCATTGTCTCTGGCATCAGGGGTCTTTGTGAACCAGCATGTAGGTTTATTGATTTTTATTTGCAGAAGTGTGTTGAAACACTTCCATCTTTTGTCAGGGACACCACCGATGTCCTCAAAAGACTGGATGGTCTTATTCTTGATGACGACGTGGTTTGTCACCTGCGACGTGGAGTCCCTCTACACCTCGATCGGACACGGCCACGGGATCCGAGCTGCTCGATTTTTTCTAGAAATGACCAATTTTGATTCTGCACTCATACAGTTTATTCTTGATTTACTGGACTTTATACTTACTCATAATTTTTTTGTGTTCAAGGACCGCCCCTTCCTACAGCTCCAGGGAACGGCGATGGGGGCGTCTTGTGCGCCTTCGTACGCCAATTTGTTCCTGGGGCTGTGGGAGAGGGATACGGTCCTTGACACACCTGGTCACAGCTCGGTTATCTCGTGGCTACGCTATATCGATGATATACTCTTCATATGGCAGGGCTCCGCGTCGCAACTTGAATCATTCCTATGTCGTCTCAATAGTAACATATTTAACATCAAATTGACCTGGAAGTACAGCCAAACCACTGTGGATTTTTTGGACCTTCAAATCTCTAAACTTAATGATGGGTCAGTCAGTACAGACATATTCAGAAAAGCTACCGCGACCAATTCCCTCCTACATTTCACCTCATCACATCCACCAAAATTAAAAAGTTCTATCCCTATAGGACAGTTTCTACGAGCACGTCGCATCTGCTCGGATGACACAGCATTTCACGTACAGGCCAGGGATCTGCGCCAAAGATTTAAAAACAGAGGTTATCCCAATCAAGATATCAGCCGCGGTCACTCACGTGCCCTGTATACTAAGAGATCTACTCTTTTGTCTAAACCTAGCTGTAAAAAGAACAAAACATGTGCTGATGCTACACCCAGATTTATAACTAAGTTCAATTCAAACTGGACTGAAATCAATCAGATTTTCAAAAAACACTGGTCTGTTCTGCTGGCAGACAGAGATTTGCAGCAACAACTCACGCCTTACCCTTCTATCACTTGGCGCAGATCCCGGACCTTGGGTGATTTGCTGTGCCAGAGTCACTATGTTGCACCTAAAAAGAATCCATTCATAACTGACAGTAAAGGTCCCCCTTGGGGCTGCTTTTCTTGCGGCAAATGTTCTGCATGTCGCTACATTCTTAGGACTAAAGAATTTTCAAATGCGAAAGGGGATAAAATTTTCAAAATAGTACACCACATTACATGTGACACGGAGGCGGTTGTATATCATGCCAGCTGCCCCTGTGGCTACATATACGTGGGTATGACAACTAGATCTCTTAAAATCCGGATACAGGAACACGTTAGAGATATTAAAAACGCGGTTGCCTGTTCAGAACCACATCTTTTAAAACCTATTGCTAGACATTTTTTCGATACTCATGAATGCAACCCCAGGGGACTTTCTGTTAGAGGCATTGATCGTGTCTATATGGGTATACGAGGTGGAAACCTCAAACAGAAATTACTACAAAAAGAAACGCGTTGGATAGTGACGTTGGATACTCTTTCACCAAATGGTCTCAATGAGACTATTAGTTTCAAGTCTTTTTTGTAATTACATCTGTGCGCTATTTTAATGGGTCGCGGACTTTAGTTTGGTTTTATCTTCTTGTATGTTGTTTGTCTTGTTATTGACTTATTTCTTTTGTATCATTATAGATATTTAGTCAGTCATTATGGAACCCTCCATTTTTGATCCTTCAGCACAGCCCTTTGGTGTCTATTACGGTGTACATCTCATCGGACAAGAATCTTTCTTACACGATACTACGCGACCATTCTAAACCTAGTGATGGTTTTCTATTTCTGCACTGATAATAATATATTTTCCCTTCCTGCCTTTCATTTATGACTGTTTCTGTGTGATTTTTCGAATATTTGGATGTTCTGTATAGATATTCATTATTTGTTATTTTTTATTCTAGTTAATTGATTCATTATATGTCTAGACTATGTTATCTCTCAGCTAGACCTATTTATATTGTCATTTTCTTTTTGGTATTTCTTGATATTTATGGATTACGGAATATCCCTTGTATTCTTTCTACTATCAGGTTGCGCTTTTTATATTGTGAAGGCATATTTAGGCTGCCTTTAATGTATATATATTAGCTGTCCTCATGCGGTAACTTAATTATATGTTTGTTACTGCATGCGGCCGTATGGGTGGCGGCATATGGATGCTGCTCAGTGGTAGTTAGGTTAGTTATTACCAGTTTCCGTGCAGGGATCATTCTTTACTTCTATGTCCATTACTTACTTATTGGCCGTAGCTCCGTACATTCACTTCCGGGTATGCCAGTAAGTCTAACCTCTATTGTTGGTAAAATATTTGAAGGGTTTCTGAGGGATGTTATTCTGGATTATCTCAATGAGAATAACTGTGTAACTCCATATCAGCATGGGTTTATGAGAAATCGCTCCTGTCAAACCAATCTAATCAGTTTTTATGAAGAGGTAAGCTATAGGCTGGACCACGGTGAGTCATTGGACGTGGTATATCTCGATTTTTCCAAAGCGTTTGATACCGTGCCGCACAAGAGGTTGGTACACAAAATGAGAATGCTTGGTCTGGGGGAAAATGTGTGTAAATGGGTTAGTAACTGGCTTAGTGATAGAAAGCAGAGGGTGGTTATAAATGGTATAGTCTCTAACTGGGTCGCTGTGACCAGTGGGGTACCGCAGGGGTCAGTATTGGGACCTGTTCTCTTCAACATATTCATTAATGATCTGGTAGAAGGTTTACACAGTAAAATATCGATATTTGCAGATGATACAAAACTATGTAAAGCAGTTAATACAAGAGAAGATAGTATTCTGCTACAGATGGATCTGGATAAGTTGGAAACTTGGGCTGAAAGGTGGCAGATGAGGTTTAACAATGATAAATGTAAGGTTATACACATGGGAAGAGGGAATCAATATCACCATTACACACTGAACGGGAAACCACTGGGTAAATCTGACAGGGAGAAGGACTTGGGGATCCTAGTTAATGATAAACTTACCTGGAGCAGCCAGTGCCAGGCAGCAGCTGCCAAGGCAAACAGGATCATGGGGTGCATTAAAAGAGGTCTGGATACATATGATGAGAGCATTATACTGCCTCTGTACAAATCCCTAGTTAGACCGCACATGGAGTACTGTGTCCAGTTTTGGGCACCGGTGCTCAGGAAGGATATAATGGAACTAGAGAGAGTACAAAGGAGGGCAACAAAATTAATAAAGGGGATGGGAGAACTACAATACCCAGATAGATTAGCGAAATTAGGATTATTTAGTCTAGAAAAAAGACGACTGAGGGGCGATCTAATAACCATGTATAAGTATATAAGGGGACAATACAAATATCTCGCTGAGGATCTGTTTATACCAAGGAAGGTGACGGGCACAAGGGGGCATTCTTTGCGTCTGGAGGAGAGAAGGTTTTTCCACCAACATAGAAGAGGATTCTTTACTGTTAGGGCAGTGAGAATCTGGAATTGCTTGCCTGAGGAGGTGGTGATGGCGAACTCAGTCGAGGGGTTCAAGAGAGGCCTGGATGTCTTCCTGGAGCAGAACAATATTGTATCATACAATTATTAGGTTCTGTAGAAGGACGTAGATCTGGGTATTTATTATGATGGAATATAGGCTGAACTGGATGGACAAATGTCTTTTTTCGGCCTTACTAACTATGTTACTATGTTACTATGTTACTATGCGCAGAAGCGCCTGCTGTATGCGCTGCGCCGCCCCTGTGGCGTTGCGGGCTGGACGCGTCGCTATGGCGATGGGGAATGATGACGTACGTCCTCTTTCCCATCGTCCATGCGGCGCGCCGGCCGGCTTCGTCGCGGGGCGGTGCATCATGCACCACGGCGTCTCGATTCGCTGATTAGGGCTCTGGGCTGCATATATAGTCCGTTTCCTCTGTTCTTAAGCCACGCCTCCTGACGAAGCCGAGGATGGTGAAACGCGCGTCGAGGCTTCTGTGTGGCTCACCGCTGCCCCAGCATTAGGTCTACACCATGTCCGAAGGTATATAGTTTACTGTTTTTTCATTGTGCCCTTTATTTTGGACTGTGTTAGTGCAATCTATCTATGTATGTACCCACACCCGAGCTATTTATTATAGTTACTACATATATCACTATCTCTGTATGGTTGGAGCTATTGAGTGTGAAGGGGTGTATACTGTATTATACCTGGTGCTGCGACACCGGTGACCACATAGCTATTATTTTCTTTGGTCGGCATTTTTCCATCTTCACAGGGCCGACATTCTTTAGCTGTTTTTCTTACCTTATGTCTTTATTTTTGTCTAATAATTCTTATATGTGCAATAAATTCATACATTCTTATTTATACCCCGTTTTTCTTCTCCTCATTGGGATTATTGGGTATTTCTATTTATGATTATCCTCTTAGTAATTTATCTTTATATTTATTATTTCACCCATACCCAATTGAGAGAATCTTCCCTTTCGGTACTATGTATTTAGCTTCAGGGGTATGGTCCCAATTAGCTATGGTGACCACATTGTAGGTTCTTTTACTTTTAGATGGACTTATAGTCTTCCTTCAACCTTAATAACTATGTAACTATGTCATAAAGGGCGTAGACATCCCGCGTCTCTGATTGGTCGAGGCCGCCAGGCACGGGCACATCGACGATGATGTCATAAAGGACGTAGAAATCCCACGTTTCTGATTCAGCGACGGGCACAGTATCGACGTAGATGTCATAATGGTTGCCATGGCGACGATGAGGTCATAAAGGTTGCCTCGACCAATCAGCGACGGGCACAATCTGCCGCGAATTCTGGAATGATCATTGTCCATATACTATGGGGACATGCATATTCTAGAATACCCGATGCGTTAGAATCGGGCCACAATCTAGTTCAAAATAAAACACTAAAAAAATCAAACATACACATATTTGGTATCACCGCGTTCAGAATCACCTGATCTATCAAGCTATAAAAATAATCTGATCAGTAAACTGTGCTGCGAAAAAAAAGTAAAAATGCCATAATTTAGTTTTTTTAGTTGCCGCAACATTGCATTAAATTGCAATAACGGGCAATCAAAAGATTGTATCTATTATTATTATTATTATTATTATTATTATTTATTTATATAGCACCATTGATTCCATGGTGCTGTACATGAGAAGGGGTCACATACAAGTTACAAATATCACATACAGTAAACAAACTAACAATGACAGACTGATACAGAGGGGCGAGGACCCTGCCGTTGCGGGCTTACATTCTACAGGATTATGGGGAAGGAGACAGTAGGTTGAGGGTTGCAGGAGCTCCGGTGTTGGTGAGGCGGTAGTGTTGTGAATTCTGTGGCTGAATTCACTCCTGTGGTCACAAGTGGTACTGCAGCTTCTGAGCTTCCTTCCTCAGGTGTTCTGGTGAGCTCATTAGCTGCTTCGTTACTTAACTCCACCTGATGCTGCTATCCTTGCTCCTAGTCAATGTTCCAGTGTTGGATCTGAGCTTCTCCTGATTGTTCCTGTGACCTGCTGCTCTGTATAGCTAAGTGCTTTTTTGCTATTTTGTTGCCCTTTTTCTGTCCAGCTTGTCTTTTGTTTTGCTGGAAGCTCTGAGACGCAAAGGGTGTACCGCCGTGCCGTTAGTCCGGCACGGTGGGTCTTTTTTGTCCCCCTTTGCGTGGGTTTTGCTTTAGGGTTTTTTGTAGACTGCAAAGTTCGCTTTACTGTCCTCGCTCTGTCCTAGAATATCGGGCCCCACTTTGCTGAATCTATTTCATCCCTACGTTTTGTCTTTTCATCTTACTCACAGTCATTATATGTGGGGGGCTGCCTTTTCCTTTGGGGTATTTCTCTGGGGGCAAGTCAGGCCTATTTTTCTATCTTCAGGCTAGCTAGTTTCTTAGGCTGTGCCGAGTTGCATAGGTAGTGGTTAGGTGCAATCCACAGCCACTTTTAGTTGTGTTTAGGATAGGATCAGGTGTGCAGTCTACAGAGTTTCCACGTCTCAGAGCTCGTTCTTTTGTTTTTGGGTATTTGTCAGATCACTGTGTGCGCTCTGATCGCTAGGCACACTGTGTCTCTGGATTGCCTTCATTACACCTTTCATTAGCAGACATAACAGTACTAGGAGCCAACTAATAATTCTCAATAGAGGGAAAGAAAAAGTTCTGACATCACTTTTTTTTTCTTCTCTGCTCTGTGTTCACTTTTTTTTTTTTTTTTTTTTTTTCCCCTAGACATTTGGGTGTTTCTGGACACAGGTGTGGACATGGATTTTCAGGGTCTGTGCTCTTCAATGGATAATCTCGTTATAAATGTACAAAAGATTCAAGATACTATTGATCAGAAATCTATGTTAGAACCAAGAATTCCTATTCCTGATTTGTTTTTTGGAGATAGAACTAAGTTTCCAAGTTTCAAAAATAATTGTAAGCTATTTCTGGCCTTGAAACCTCATTCTTCTGGTAATCCTATTCAACAGGTTTTGATTATTATTTCTTTTTTGCGCGGCGACCCTCAAGACTGGGCATTTTCTCTTGCGCCAGGAGACCCTGCATTGAGTAGTGTCGATGCGTTTTTCCTGGCACTCGGATTACTGTACGATGAGCCTAATTCAGTGGATCAGGCTGAGAAAAATTTGCTGGCTTTGTGCCAGGGTCAGGATGATATAGAAGTATATTGTCAGAAATTTAGGAAATGGTCAGTACTCACTCAGTGGAATGAATCTGCGCTGGCAGCTTTGTTCAGAAAGGGTCTCTCTGAGGCTCTTAAGGATGTCATGGTGGGATTTCCTATGCCTGCTGGTTTGAATGAGTCTTTGTCTTTAGCCATTCAGATCGGTAGACGCTTGCGCGAGCGTAAATCTGTGCACCATTTGGCGATATTGCCTGAGGTTAAACCTGAGCCTATGCAGTGCGATAGGACTATGACCAGAGTGGAACGGCAGGAATACAGACGTCTGAATGGGCTATGTTTCTACTGTGGTGATTCCACTCATGCTATTTCTGATTGTCCTAAGCGCACTAAGCGGTCCGCTAGGTCTGCCGTCATTGGTACTGTACAGTCCAAATTCCTTCTGTCCATTACCTTGATATGCTCTTTGTCGTCGTTTTCTGTCATGGCGTTTGTGGATTCAGGCGCTGCCCTAAATCTGATGGATTTGGATTATGCTAAACGTTGTGGGTTTTTCTTGGAGCCTTTGCGGTGTCCTATTCCATTGAGAGGAATTGATGCTACACCTTTGGCCAAGAATAAACCTCAGTACTGGGCCCAGCTGACCATGTGCATGGCTCCTGCACATCAGGAAGTTATTCGCTTTCTGGTGTTGCATAATCTGCATGATGTGGTCGTGTTGGGGTTGCCATGGCTACAAACCCATAATCCAGTATTGGATTGGAATTCCATGTCGGTATCCAGCTGGGGTTGTCAGGGGGTACATGGTGATGTTCCATTTTTGTCGATTTCGTCATCCACCCCTTCTGAGGTCCCAGAGTTCTTGTCTGATTATCGGGATGTATTTGAGGAGCCCAAGTCCGATGCCCTACCTCCGCATAGGGATTGTGATTGTGCTATCAATTTGATTCCTGGTAGTAAATTCCCTAAAGGTCGATTATTTAATTTATCCGTGCCCGAACACGCCGCTATGCGCAGTTATGTGAAGGAATCCCTAGAGAAGGGACATATTCGCCCATCGTCATCACCACTGGGAGCAGGGTTCTTCTTTGTAGCTAAGAAGGATGGTTCGCTGAGACCGTGTATTGATTACCGCCTTCTTAATAAGATCACTGTTAAATTTCAGTATCCCTTGCCATTGTTATCTGACTTGTTTGCTCGGATTAAGGGGGCTAGTTGGTTCACTAAGATAGATCTTCGTGGTGCGTATAATCTGGTGAGAATCAGGCAAGGAGATGAATGGAAAACTGCATTCAATACGCCCGAGGGTCATTTTGAGTATCTAGTGATGCCGTTCGGACTTGCCAATGCTCCATCAGTGTTTCAATCCTTTATGCATGACATCTTCCGTGAGTACCTGGGTAAATTCCTGATTGTTTACTTGGATGACATTTTGATCTTCTCAGATGATTGGGAGTCTCATGTGAAGCAGGTCAGAATGGTTTTTCAGGTCCTGCGTGCTAACTCTTTGTTTGTGAAGGGATCAAAGTGTCTCTTCGGTGTGCAGAAAGTTTCATTTTTGGGATTCATCTTTTCCCCTTCTACTATCGAGATGGATCCAGTTAAGGTCCAAGCCATCCAGGATTGGATTCAGCCGACATCTCTGAAAAGTCTGCAAAAGTTCCTGGGCTTTGCTAATTTTTATCGTCGCTTCATCTGTAATTTTTCTAGCATTGCCAAACCATTGACCGATTTGACCAAGAAGGGTGCTGATTTGGTCAATTGGTCTTCTGCTGCTGTGGAAGCTTTTCAGGAGTTGAAGCGTCGTTTTTGTTCTGCCCCTGTGTTGTGTCAGCCAGATGTTTCTCTTCCGTTCCAGGTCGAGGTTGATGCTTCTGAGATTGGAGCAGGGGCGGTTTTGTCACAGAGAGGTTCTGATTGCTCAGTGATGAAACCATGTGCTTTCTTTTCCAGGAAGTTTTCGCTCGCCGAGCGTAATTATGATGTGGGCAACCGAGAGTTGCTGGCCATGAAGTGGGCATTCGAGGAGTGGCGTCATTGGCTTGAAGGAGCTAAGCATCGCGTCGTGGTATTGACTGATCATAAGAACTTGACTTATCTCGAGTCTGCCAAGCGCTTGAATCCTAGACAGGCCCGTTGGTCGTTATTTTTTGCCCGCTTCGACTTTGTGATTTCGTACCTTCCGGGCTCTAAAAATGTGAAGGCGGATGCTCTGTCTAGGAGTTTTGTGCCCGACTCTCCGGGTTTATCTGAGCCAGCGGGTATCCTCAAGGAAGGAGTCATTGTGTCTGCCATCTCCCCTGATTTGCGGCGGGTGCTGCAAAAATTTCAGGCGAATAAACCTGATCGTTGTCCAGCGGAGAAACTGTTCGTCCCTGATAGGTGGACTAATAAACTTATCTCTGAACTTCATTGTTCGGTGTTGGCTGGTCATCCTGGAATCTTTGGTACCAGACAGTTAGTGGCTAGATCCTTCTGGTGGCCATCTCTGTCACGGGATGTACGTACTTTTGTGCAGTCCTGTGGGATTTGTGCTAGGGCTAAGCCCTCCTGTTCTCGTGCCAGTGGGTTGCTTTTGCCCTTGCCGGTCCCAAAGGGGCCTTGGACACATATTTCGATGGATTTCATTTCTGACCTTCCCGTTTCTCAAAAGATGTCAGTCATTTGGGTGGTCTGTGATCGCTTTTCTAAAATGGTCCATCTGGTGCCCTTGGCTAAATTGCCTTCCTCCTCTGATTTGGTACCTTTGTTCTTTCAGCATGTGGTTCGGTTGCATGGCATTCCTGAGAATATTGTTTCTGACAGAGGTTCCCAGTTTGTTTCAAGGTTCTGGCGAGCCTTTTGTGGTAGGATGGGCATTGACCTATCCTTTTCCTCGGCTTTCCATCCTCAGACTAATGGCCAGACCGAACGAACCAATCAGACCTTGGAAACATATCTGAGATGTTTTGTTCCTGCAGACCAGGATGATTGGGTGTCCTTTTTGCCGTTGGCTGAGTTCGCCCTTAATAATCGGGCCAGCTCGGCTACCTTGGTTTCTCCATTTTTCTGCAATTCTGGGTTCCATCCTCGTTTCTCTTCAGGACAGGTTGAGTCTTCGGACTGTCCTGGTGTGGATTCTGTGGTGGACAGGTTGCAGCAGATCTGGACTCAGGTAGTGGACAATTTGACCTTGTCCCAGGAGAAGGCTCAACTTTTCGCTAATCGCAGACGCCGTGTGGGTTCCCAACTTCGTGTTGGGGATCTGGTTTGGTTATCTTCTCGTCATATTCCTATGAAGGTTTCCTCTCCTAAATTTAAACCTCGTTTTATTGGTCCGTATAGGATTTCTGAGGTTCTCAATCCTGTGTCTTTTCGTCTGACCCTCCCAGACTCCTTTTCCATACATAATGTATTCCATAGGTCATTGTTGCGAAGATACGTGGCACCTATGGTTCCATCTGTTGAGCCTCCTGCCCCGGTTTTGGTGGAGGGGGAATTGGAGTATATTGTGGAGAAGATTTTGGATTCTCGTGTTTCTAGACGGAAACTCCAGTATCTGGTTAAATGGAAGGGTTATGCTCAGGAAGATAATTCCTGGGTTTTTGCCTCTGATGTTCATGCTCCCGATCTTGTTCGTGCCTTTCATGCGGCTCATCCTGGTAGGCCTGGGGGCTCTGGTGAGGGTTCGGTGACCCCTCCTCAAGGGGGGGGGGGTACTGTTGTGAATGCTGTGGCTGAATTCACTCCTGTGGTCACAAGTGGTACTGCAGCTTCTGAGCTTCCTTCCTCAGGTGTTCTGGTGAGCTCATTAGCTGCTTCGTTACTTAACTCCACCTGATGCTGCTATCCTTGCTCCTAGTCAATGTTCCAGTGTTGGATCTGAGCTTCTCCTGATTGTTCCTGTGACCTGCTGCTCTGTATAGCTAAGTGCTTTTTTGCTATTTTGTTGCCCTTTTTCTGTCCAGCTTGTCTTTTGTTTTGCTGGAAGCTCTGAGACGCAAAGGGTGTACCGCCGTGCCGTTAGTCCGGCACGGTGGGTCTTTTTTGTCCCCCTTTGCGTGGGTTTTGCTTTAGGGTTTTTTGTAGACTGCAAAGTTCGCTTTACTGTCCTCGCTCTGTCTAAGAATATCGGGCCCCACTTTGCTGAATCTATTTCATCCCTACGTTTTGTCTTTTCATCTTACTCACAGTCATTATATGTGGGGGGCTGCCTTTTCCTTTGGGGTATTTCTCTGGGGGCAAGTCAGGCCTATTTTTCTATCTTCAGGCTAGCTAGTTTCTTAGGCTGTGCCGAGTTGCATAGGTAGTGTTTAGGCGCAATCCACAGCCACTTTTAGTTGTGTTTAGGATAGGATCAGGTGTGCAGTCTACAGAGTTTCCACGTCTCAGAGCTCGTTCTTTTGTTTTTGGGTATTTGTCAGATCACTGTGTGCGCTCTGATCGCTAGGCACACTGTGTCTCTGGATTGCCTTCATTACACCTTTCATTAGCAGACATAACACGGTAGCTCCGGTAGTGGTGAGGCGGTAGCTTCGATAGTGATGAGGCAGCAGCGGTGTCAGTGCAGGCTGTAGGCTTTCCTGAAGAGATGAGTTATATATATACCAAATGTTATCAATAGAAACGTCTGATTGGCTCACAAAAAAGCTCTCTCCCAACCCAAGATCACGAAAAGTGGAGACGCTACAGGTCTCGGAAAATGACGCAATATTTTTTTTTTTTAAACAAATTTAGGATTTTTTTTCACCACTTCCAAAAAAAAAGAATCTAGCCATGTTTGGTGTCTATGAACTCGTAATGACCTGGAGAATCATAATGGCAGGTCAGTTTTACCATGTGGTGAACATGGTAAAAAAAATCCCCAGAAAAGCAGTTTTGGGATTGCACTTTTTTTTCACGGCATCTGGAATTTTTTTCCCGTTTTTGAGTACACGATATGGTAAAATCAATGATGTCATTCAAAAGTAAAACTTGTCCCGCAAAAAAAAAAAAAGCCCTCATGGCCAAATTCATGGGAAAATAAAAAAAGTTATGGCTCTAGGAAGAAGGGCAACGAAAAACAGAAACGCAAAAGGGCTTCGTCATGGAGGGTTTAAAAGTTTTTATTAGGAAGTTAGAGGGGTTAAAAGTTTAACAGTAGTTATTCATTTTTCGAACAAAATTTCACATTTCACTTTTGAAGTGACTTTGAGGGTCACATGTGTTGGGATACCTCCAAACAAAAGGTCATTGTAAAAATGACACCCCTCACTATATTTAAAACCGCATTCAGGAAGTTTGCCTACCCTTCAGGCACTTCACAAAAATAATAGCAATATGAAAGAATAAAATGAAAAAGTACGTACTTTTCACTACAATGTTGCTGTGTCCCCACCTTTTTCATATTCACAAGGGTAACAGGAGAAAATGGACCCACCAATTTGTTGGGTGACTTCTGATTACAGTCATGCACCATATGTTTGGGCGCTTATGATGCTCGGAAGGCAAGGAGCGCTATATGACTTGTCAGCCTCACTGGGGAAATGTTGCCCTGGCACTATATGAGAGGTACTGTAGTCTTTCCCTTCCTGACTTCCAAACATTAGGCCGTTAATCACTGCCACCTGAACCTGAAGCATTATATAGTGCCATCTGTATGATGTGTACGCTCTGCTTTTTTCCCATTATATAACTTATTGAAAATTTTGAAAACAAAAAGAAGGAACATAAGTATAGCGGTAAGTGTCCAGTACTGGGACTGCGAAAACATCAGACTTGGAAGTTATAAAAAAAACAAACAAAATGGATAAAGTAAAACATAGCAAAACCATCTAATAAGGGAATGAATGAGGGGAGAAATTTCCCAATATTTAGATATCTAGTACGAGCTAGTAAATGCCACAAGGTCAAAACAAATTGTTTTACTTTCAGGTAACAGAAATTTATAATAGATTTCTGTGAAAATTTACTTTTTTTTTTTCAGCATCCCTTCTTTCTATCTCTATTGCCATAACATAATATGACACACAATTGAAGCAGAGACCAAGAAATGAATCATATTTACCTTATAGCAACAGGTAAATGTGAAACCAGAAGGATACAGGAAGGTCTAGATTCAGATCTGAGTCGAGTTTTCAGTTTCTGCCACTAGATGGTGATTCTGTGAAATAGATAGCAGTGCAACATTGTGGAGGAGATTCTCAATCCAGACCGTGAGTATTAATATCATATTATTCACATATCTGAGATGGGAAAAGTGAAAATATTGGAGACAGAATGAAAGAAAGCAGTTAGGAAAAGCTTAGAACATATTACAGAAGGTATATCTTTTTTTATAATCATAAATACATTTTACAAAAAAAGTATTATTTTGGGGTAGAAGGTTGTAGTGTAATGGGGGAGACAAGGGCTGAGCCTCTTGATTCCTTGTTGTCACTTGTCTTTCAGCCAAGTCATTATACAGCTGCAGTTCAGAGTCATACAGTAGATCCATGACGTATACATCACTTCTCTGCACGGGGACAAACAACATTTTAACGTTCCAACAGAAACTTTATTCTCTGAGACTTTATTGGTCCCACTGTGTGGATCTCAATGGCTTTCATGCCCAGTCAGATGTTACTTCCCTACCCGTGATTTTCTACTGTCGCTCACAAATCTTTCCACCCTTGTCTGTTTGTCCACAGGTGGAGATATTTGTCAAATTGGTGATGGAAGATCTTTCTCACCTTAATGCGAGATTTAATAACGATCATCTAGGTGATTAATGAATTGAAAAACATGAAAGACGTGATCATCAAAGCAGACAAGGGTGGAAGTGCAGTCATCTGGTTGACACGTGTTCGAGGCAGAGGCATTCAAACAACTTAATAGAATAGAATGCTATAGTTATCCGAGTTACTCCTGTAATGTGCTGCTGCAGTGCAGTATGGAGCAATCTCCACCAGGGGGTGCTGGATAAGGAAAGGAGGCTGCACACACAGCACAGCTACACTGAACAACAACACAGGTGTCACAGGTAATGAAGTTGTGTATGGGCTGGTGGAGGGCAGGGTATGAGTGGTTATAGTTGTGTATGGGCTGGTGGAGGGCAGGGTATGAGTGGTTATAGTTGTGTATGGGCTGGTGGAGGGCAGGGTATGAGTGGTTACAGTTGTGTATGGGCTGGTGGAGGGCAGGGTATGAGTGGTTATAGTTGTGTATGGGCTGGTGGAGGGCAGGGTATGAGTGGTTACAGTTGTGTATGGGCTGGTGGAGGGCAGGGTATGAGTGGTTATAGTTGTGTATGGGCTGGTGGAGGGCAGGGTATGAGTGGTTATAGTTGTGTATGGGCTGGTGGAGGGCAGGGTATGAGTGGTTATAGTTGTGTATGGGCTGGTGGAGGGCAGGGTATGAGTGGTTATAGTTGTGTATGGGCTGGTGGAGGGCAGGGTATGAGTGGTTATAGTTGTGTATGGGCTGGTGGAGGGCAGGGTATGAGTGGTTACAGTTGTGTATGGGCTGGTGGAGGGCAGGGTATGAGTGGTTATAGTTGTGTATGGGCTGGTGGAGGGCAGGGTATGAGTGGTTATAGTTGTGTATGGGCTGGTGGAGGGCAGGGTATGAGTGGTTATCGTTGTGTATGGGCTGGTGGAGGGCAGGGTATGAGTGGTTATAGTTGTGTATGGGCTGGTGGAGGGCAGGGTATGAGTGGTTATCGTTGTGTATAGGCTGGTGGAGGACAGGTGTGAGAGGTTATCGTTGTGTATGGGCTGGTGGAGGACAGGTGTGAGAGGTTATAGTTGTGTATGGGCTGGTGGAAGACAGGTGTGAGAGGTTATAGTTGTGTATGGGCTGGTGGAGGACAGGTGTGAGAGGTTATAGTTGTGTATGGGCTGGTGGAGGACAGGTGTGAGAGGTTATAGTTGTGTATGGGCTGGTGGAGGACAGGTATGAGTGGTTATAGTTGTGTATGGGCTGGTGGAGGGCAGGGTATGAGTGGTTATAGTTGTGTATGGGCTGGTGGAGGGCAGGGTATGAGTGGTTATAGTTGTGTATGGGCTGGTGGAGGGCAGGGTATGAGTGGTTATAGTTGTGTATGGGCTGGTGGAGGGCAGGGTATGAGTGGTTATAGTTGTGTATGGGCTGGTGGAGGGCAGGGTATGAGTGGTTATCGTTGTGTATGGGCTGGTGGAGGGCAGGGTATGAGTGGTTATCGTTGTGTATAGGCTGGTGGAGGACAGGTGTGAGAGGTTATAGTTGTGTATGGGCTGGTGGAAGACAGGTGTGAGAGGTTATAGTTGTGTATGGGCTGGTGGAGGACAGGTGTGAGAGGTTATAGTTGTGTATGGGCTGGTGGAGGACAGGTGTGAGAGGTTATAGTTGTGTATGGGCTGGTGGAGGACAGGTATGAGTGGTTATAGTTGTGTATGGGCTGGTGGAGGGCAGGGTATGAGTGGTTATAGTTGTGTATGGGCTGGTGGAGGACAGGTGTGAGAGGTTATAGTTGTGTATGGGCTGGTGGAGGACAGGTGTGAGAGGTTATAGTTGTGTATGGGCTGGTGGAGGACAGGTATGAGAGGTTATCGTTGTGTATAGGCTGGTGGAGGACAGGTGTGAGAGGTTATAGTTGTGTATGGGCTGGTGGAGGACAGGTATGAGGGGTTATCGTTGTGTATAGGCTGGTGGAGGACAGGTGTGAGAGGTTATAGTTGTGTATGGGCTGGTGGAGGACAGGTGTGAGAGGTTATAGTTGTGTATGGGCTGGTGGAGGACAGGTGTGAGAGGTTATAGTTGTGTATGGGCTGGTGGAGGACAGGTATGAGGGGTTATCGTTGTGTATAGGCTGGTGGAGGACAGGTGTGAGAGGTTATAGTTGTGTATGGGCTGGTGGAGGACAGGTATGAGGGGTTATCGTTGTGTATGGGCTGGTGGAGGACAGGTGTGAGAGGTTATAGTTGTGTATGGGCTGGTGGAAGACAGGTGAGAGGTTATAGTTGTGTATGGGCTGGTGGAGGACAGGTGTGAGAGGTTATAGTTGTGTATGGGCTGGTGGAGGACAGGTGTGAGAGGTTATAGTTGTGTATGGGCTGGTGGAGGACAGGTGTGAGAGGTTATAGTTGTGTATGGGCTGGTGGAGGACAGGTGTGAGAGGTTATAGTTGTGTATGGGCTGGTGGAAGACAGGTGAGAGGTTATAGTTGTGTATGGGCTGGTGGAGGACAGGTGTGAGAGGTTATAGTTGTGTATGGGCTGGTGGAGGACAGGTGTGAGAGGTTATAGTTGTGTATGGGCTGGTGGAGGACAGGTGTGAGAGGTTATAGATGTGTATGGGCTGGTGGAGGACAGGTGTGAGAGGTTATAGTTGTGTATGGGCTGGTGGAGGACAGGTGTGAGAGGTTATAGTTGTGTATGGGCTGGTGGAGGACAGGTGTGAGAGGTTATAGTTGTGTATGGGCTGGTGGAGGACAGGTGTGAGAGGTTATAGTTGTGTATGGGCTGGTGGAAGACAGGTGAGAGGTTATAGTTGTGTATGGGCTGGTGGAGGACAGGTGTGAGAGGTTATAGTTGTGTATGGGCTGGTGGAAGACAGGTGAGAGGTTATAGTTGTGTATGGGTTGGTGGAGGACAAAGTTCATATGGAGGTGTTCTTCAATGCTGCTATACATAGGCTGGTTGATCGCTGTGACTACTACTCACCCCACCCTTCTCTTTCCTGTCATAATAATTATGGTATTAATTTTTAATAATTTACCACTAATGATTTTCCTGCGGGTTGTCAGCAAGGGACGGCTGACATTTGTGCAGATCCCCCTCCCTCACTTTTTTTTTAGGCTTGTTGCTGTTTCCTCTGCTGTGCTGCTAATTCTTTTTTTTTTTTTTAAATTAATCTGCCATTCTTTTCCATTTGTAGCGTTTCATGTCCCCTTGTCCTCTGGTGAAGGTAAACCTAATTTATCGATGTCTACCTCCCTTGACACCTTTTCAGGTCTACTAAAGCGATTTGTCACTAACCCCTCTGTGTAGATATAACCTGAAGGTTATAGCAATGGTTTGACTGCAGTGAATGGCAGTTTTTCATTTTCTTTTTCATCCTTTATTTTATGGTACTTTTGCATTTTGAGTTTAGATGTCTGTATTACATTTTATTATGTAAAAAAAACTATATATATATATATATATATATATATATATATATATATAAATATATATATACAGGGGTTGGACAAAATAATGGAAACACCTAACGTTTTGGCATCATAACCTTCGAAACCGTGACATATGGTAATGTTTTGTAGTTAATTATTTGTGTTATGTGATATGTGTATGTAAATTAACTGTTTGTTTTGCATGATTGTAATAACATTGATGAAAATCTGATACCAATGGCAGACCTCTCGGATTTTCAAAGAGGCCAAATTGTTGGTGCTCGTATGGCAGGCGCTAGTGTAACAGAAAGTGCCCGGATGCTTGGCGTGTCAAGAGGTACTGTCTCCAAAGTAATGACTGCGTTTGAAAGAGAAGGAAAAAATGTCCGCAGCAAAGCACAGGTCCGGCCGAAAGTTGAAGTCGACAGAGACCGTCGGACTCTGAAGTGAATTGTGAGAGAGGATCGCAAGACCACGGCTCCGAAAATCACTGCTGAGCTCAATGAACACCTACAGAACCCAGTTTCCATAAAAACTGTTCGTTGGGAGCTGCACAAATCTGGATTCCATGGAAGAGCTGCAATTAGAAAACCGCTGCTCTCAATGACCAATGTTTCCAAGCGTTTAGAGTGGTGTAGAAACCTCCAGAATTGGTCCCTCGAGCAGTGGAAACGTGATATTTTCAGACGAATCATCGTTTACTCTATTTCCGACCTCCGGCTGAATGTACGATTGGAGACAGCCGAAAGAAGCATTCCATCCAGACTGCCTTCTCCCAACCGTAAAACATAGTGGAGGGGAACGCCATCTTTCAGGATCATAATGCACCAATTCATACAGCTAGAATCGTTAAATAATGGCACGAGCAACATTCTAATGAAGTTGAGCATCTCATCTGGCCCCCACAATCCCCAGACCTCAACATTATTGAGCATTTATGGTTGATTTTAGAGATTCAATTTAGGTTGGAGGGGTTTTAACTGCAGAATGGGCTAAAATTCCTTTGGAAACAATTGACACCCTGTATGAATCCATACCTTGGAGAATTGAGGCTGTAATCGCCACAAAAGGTGGACCTACACCATATTAAACTTACTTTTGTTGATGTTTCCAGGTGTATCCATTATTTTGTCCAACCCCTGTATATATATGTATGTGTATATATATATATATATATACGGCCCCCTGACGTAGGAGCTTTGTTCCGAAACGCGCGTCGGGGTGTGTGCGTTTTCAGGACAGAGTGGCACCTCAAGGTAATAATCCCCCTGAGTTTCTTCCTATTTCTTTATTGCACATAGCACTTTTTTGAATAGAGGATTGCATATATCTGTGACTCTCTATAAAGGGATTTTTCCTCCTCGCTCATTGCACATAGCACTTAATTGTATGGGGGATGGTATATATTTGTGGCTCTCTATAATGAGTTTCCCCCTCTTTGCTCATTGCACACAGCACTTTTCAAATCATATATAGGATTGCATATAATTGTGACCCTCTGTGTTGCTGCACTATTCATTTACTATTTTTTTTTTTTAAATAATTTTGTATATGGCACGTTTATATTTTTTTTTCACTTAATTGTCACCATTTTTTTTTATAAAGTTGCTTCATTTGGAGGAATTTTTTTGGGATCCTCTATACCCAATCTGGGATTGATATTTTACTTATATAGGTCCACTTGTTATATCCTAATTTAGGACATACCGGTATATAGGTTCATATTCTGTATTGATTTTTATTATGCTATGTGAATCGTCCTGATACGCGCACACGTTTGTTCACATTTTAAATTCTTAATATTTTCCTGTACCGTTACTAGTAAATAAAGATATTTATCTTGAACTATACCACCTTGTTTGGGGCAGTGTGACTCCGTAGGCCTGTGACGTCACACGCTGCGCTGCAGCGTCGGCCATTTTTTCAGTACATCCAGGATCGCCTCCGGCCGGGACGACTCCTGGCTCTGTACTGTTTACCGGCACCCGGTCCTCTGATCTATTGGTATCCGGTGTGTGCCCAGCTGATTGCCCCCGCTCTGAGGAACATCTCCATTTACCAACTTCTGGTCCTCTGTCGTGCAGTACCGTATGCATCCGAGGGTCCGCTCAGTTCCAGCCACTAGTTACACCATCATGGTATGTGCTCTATTATTTATTTATTAATTTCTACCATATTGTATGTAGTGCATATCTAAATCGCTAAGGACTCCAACTGCGGGCTTAACCAGTGTGGATTGTGTGAACACCAGCATAGTTTGTTTATTTTATTTGTGCTAAGTTTGTTGCACTCAGGTACAGCAATAATTTATCTGTGTGTTTAAACCAGCCTTTAACCCTTGTAGCGCGGTATTTATTATTTCAATTGGTCTATTTGTTTTTCTGGCAGAGTGTGCACGGATCTGCCTGAATACCTGCAGCACTTGGGTTATTTATTCATTTAGTAGCGCCAGTGTGTTCTATTGTGATGTTCCATTTTTGTCTATTTCGTCTTCCACTCCTTCTGAAGTTCCAGAGTTTTTGTCGGATTATCGGGATGTATTTGATGAGCCCAAAGCCAGTGCCCTACCTCCTCATAGGGATTGCGATTGTGCTATTAATTTGATTCCTGGTAGTAAGTTTCCTAAGGGCCGATTGTTCAATTTATCTGTGCCAGAACACGCCGCTATGCGGAGTTATATAAAGGAATCCTTGGAGAAAGGCCATATTCGCCCGTCGTCATCACCGTTAGGAGCAGGGTTCTTTTTTGTGGCCAAGAAGGATGGTTCTTTGAGACCTTGTATTGATTACCGCCTTCTTAATAAAATTACAGTCAAATTTCAGTATCCTTTGCCGTTGCTGTCTGATTTATTTGCTCGTATTAAAGGGGCTAGTTGGTTCACCAAGATAGATCTTCGAGGTGCGTATAATCTTGTGCGTATTAAACAAGGCGATGAATGGAAAACAGCATTTAATACGCCCGAGGGCCATTTTGAGTACCTGGTTATGCCATTCGGGCTTTCCAATGCTCCATCAGTATTTCAGTCCTTTATGCATGACATCTTCCGAGAGTACCTGGATAAATTCCTGATTGCGTATTTGGATGATATTTTGGTCTTTTCGGATGATTGGGAGTCTCATGTGAAGCAGGTCAGAATGGTGTTCCAGGTCCTTCGTGCGAATTCCTTGTTTGTGAAGGGGTCAAAGTGTCTCTTTGGAGTTCAGAAGGTTTAATTTTGGGGGTTAATTTTTTCCCCTTCTACTATCGAGATGGACCCTGTTAAAGTCCAGGCCATTTACGATTGGACTCAGCCGACATCTGTGAAGAGCCTGCAAAACTTCCTGGGCTTTGCTAATTTTTATCGGCGCTTCATCGCTAATTTTTCTACTGTTGCTAAACCGTTGACTGATTTGACCAAGAAGGGTGCTGATGTGGTCAATTGGTCTTCTGCGGCTGTAGAGGCTTTTCAGGAGTTGAAGCGTCGTTTTTCTTCTGCCCCTGTGTTGTGCCAGCCAGATGTTTCACTTCCGTTTCAGGTTGAGGTTGATGCTTCTGAGATTGGAGCAGGGGCTGTTTTGTCGCAGAGAAGTTCTGATGGCTCGGTGATGAAGCCATGTGCTTTCTTTTCTAGAAAGTTTTCGCCTGCTGAGCGTAACTATGATGTTGGTAATCGTGAATTGTTGGCCATGAAGTGGGCATTCGAGGAGTGGCATCATTGGCTGGAAGGAGCCAAGCATCGCATGGTGGTCTTGACAGATCACAAGAATTTGACTTATCTTGAGTCTGCCAAAAGGTTGAATCCGAGACAGGCTCGATGGTCGTTATTTTTCTCCCGTTTTGATTTTGTGGTTTCGTACCTTCCGGGCTCTAAGAATGTCAAGGCTGATGCCCTGTCAAGGAGTTTTGTGCCTGACTCTCCGGGTGTTCCTGAGCCGGCGGGTATTCTCAAAGAGGGGGTAATTTTGTCTGCCATCTCCCCTGATTTGCGGCGGGTGCTGCAAAAATTTCAGGCTGATAGACCTGACCGTTGCCCAGCGGAGAAACTGTTTGTCCCTGATAGATGGACTAGTAGAGTTATCTCTGAGATTCATTGTTCAGTGTTGGCTGGGCATCCTGGAATCTTTGGTACCAGAGATTTGGTGGCTAGATCCTTCTGGTGGCCGTCTTTGTCGCGGGATGTGCGTTCTTTTGTGCAGTCCTGTGGGACTTGTGCTCGGGCTAAGCCCTGCTGTTCTCGTGCCAGTGGGTTGCTTTTGCCCTTGCCGGTCCCGAAGAGGCCCTGGACGCATATTTCTATGGATTTTATTTCGGATCTCCCCGTCTCTCAAAAGATGTCGGTCATTTGGGTGGTTTGTGATCGCTTTTCTAAGATGGTCCATTTGGTACCTTTGTCTAAATTGCCTTCCTCCTCTGATTTGGTGCCATTATTTTTCCAGCATGTGGTTCGTTTACATGGTATCCCGGAGAACATCGTTTCTGACAGAGGTTCCCAGTTTGTTTCAAGGTTTTGGCGATCCTTTTGTGCTAGGATGGGCATTGATTTGTCTTTTTCCTCGGCTTTTCATCCTCAGACTAATGGCCAAACCGAACGAACTAATCAAACTTTGGAAACATATCTGAGATGCTTTGTTTCTGCTGATCAGGATGATTGGGTGTTCTTTTTGCCGTTGGCTGAGTTTGCCCTTAATAATCGGGCCAGCTCGGCTACTTTGGTTTCGCCGTTTTTCTGCAATTCTGGTTTCCATCCTCGTTTCTCTTCAGGGCAGGTTGAGTCTTCGGACTGTCCTGGTGTAGATACTGTGATGGATAGGTTGCAGCAGATTTGGACTCATGTTGTGGACAATTTGACATTGTCCCAGGAGAAGGCTCAACGTTTCGCTAACCGCCGGCGCTGTGTGGGTCCCCGACTTCGTGTTGGGGATTTGGTTTGGTTGTCGTCTCGTTATGTTCCTATGAAGGTTTCCTCTCCAAAGTTTAAGCCTCGTTTCATTGGTCCGTATAAGATTTCTGAGGTTATCAATCCTGTGTCATTTCGTTTGGCCCTTCCTGCTTCTTTTGCCATCCATAATGTGTTCCATAGGTCGTTATTGCGGAGATACGTGGCGCCTGTGGTTCCATCCGTTGATCCTCCTGCCCCGGTGTTGGTTGAGGGGGAGTTGGAGTATGTGGTGGAGAAGATTTTGGATTCTCGTGTTTCGAGACGGAAACTCCAGTACCTGGTCAAGTGGAAGGGTTATGGTCAGGAAGATAATTCCTGGGTTTTTGCCTCTGATGTTCATGCTGCCGATCTGGTTCGTGCCTTTCATTTGGCTCATCCTGGTCGTTGACCCCTCCTCAAGGGGGCGGTACTGTTGTGAATTCTGTTGTCGGGCTCCCTCCTGTGGTCATGAATGGTACTTCGGCTGATTCTGTCCATGAACTTCCTCTGGTGGGTGTTTCTGAGTTTCCTTCCACAGGTGACGAGGTTAATTCGTTAGCTGCTGCTCTATTTAACTCCACTTAGATCTTTGCTCCATGCCACCTGTCAATGTTCCAGTATTGGTCTTGTTCACTCCTGGATCGTTCTTGTGACCTGTCTTCCCAGCAGAAGCTAAGTTCCAGCTTGTATTTCTTTTGTTTGCTATTTTTCTGTCCAGCTTGCTATTTTTATTGTTCTCTTGCTTGCTGGAAGCTCTGGGACGCAGAGGGAGCGCCTCCGCACCGTGAGTCGGTGCGGAGGGTCGTTTTGCGCCCTCTGCGTGGTCTTTTTGTAGGTTTTTGTGCTGACCGCAAAGTAACCTTTCCTATCCTCGGTCTGTTCAGTTAGTCGGGCCTCACTTTGCTAAATCTATTTCATCTCTGTGTTTGTATTTTCATCTTTACTCACAGTCATTATATGTGGGGGGCTGCCTTTTCCTTTGGGGAATTTCTCTGAGGCAAGGTAGGTTTTATTTTTCTATCTTCAGGGCTAGCTAGTTCCTTAGGGTGTGCCGAGTTGCATAGGGAGCGTTAGGCGCAATCCACGGCTATTTCTAGTGTGTTTGATAGGATTAGGGATTGCGGTCAGCAGAGTTCCCACGTCCCAGAGCTCGTCCTTTATTATCAGTAACTATCAGGTCATTCCGTGTGCTCTTAACCACCAGGTCCATTATTGTCCTGACCACCAGGTCATAACATGGAGCCAAGAGCAGAGACGGAGCCAAGTGCAGAAACACAGGAGGCGGAGCCAGATAGAACCGCAAAGAGCGGAGCCAGATAGAACTGCAAAGAGCGGAGCCACAGAGCAAAGCCAGAGAGTGCGAAGCAAGGTCTGAGTGCAGAGCCGCAAGAGTGCGGAGTGTAAGCAGACTGAGAACACAAGGAAAGACAAAGCAGGGAAGGAAGCCACAGACAAGGAGACCGAGAAAAGACAAAGTACAGACAAGGCAATGGAACAAGACACAGGGACCAGGATATTCTGCCTCCTGGAGAGCGGACTACAAGATCAAGGCAATAGCACAGAGAAAAGCCTCCAGAGAGGGAGTAACTCAGAGCAAGGCCAGGCAAACTCAGCAGCTAAACACTAACTGAGCTAACACATTGCACAGGCCCAGACCACAGGGTGGAGCTGCACTATATACAGGAGGCCTCTTGATAATTGGTCAGGAACTGATTAGACAGATGCACCTGATTCCTATAAGAACCAGAGAGTTCAGGCGCCGGCCCCCTACACACATAGCCATGAAGCATTCACATAGCAGAGACACAGAACATGGAGCTGGCATGAAACAGAAACCACATCATGGCCTGGAGCAGTGGGTAAGATTGTGTGAGAGATGTGAGGCCATGCTGTGATGCCAGCAGAGTTGTTACACTAATTATTCAGGTAAGTTTTGGCAAACTCCAGCCTGGCTTTTTTATGTCTCGGGGTAAGAAGTGGGGTCTTCCTGGGTCTCCTACCATACAGTCCCTTTTCATTCAGACGCCGACGGATAGTACGGGTTGACACTGTTGTACCCTCGGACTGCAGGGCAGCTTGAACTTATTGGATGTCGAGGTTCTTTATCCAACATCCGCACAATCTTGCGTTGAAATCTCTTGTCAATTTTTCTTTTCCGTCCACATCTAGGGAGGTTAGCCACAGTGCCATGGGCTTTACACTTCTTGATGACACTGCGCACGGTAGACACAGGAACATTCAGGTCTTTGGAGATGGACTTGTAGCCTTGAGATTGCTCATGCTTCCTCACAATTTGGTCTCTGAAGTCCTCAGACAGTTCTTTGGTCTTCTTTCTTTTCTCCATGCTCAATGTGGTGCACACAAGGACACAGGACAGAGGTTGAGTCAACTTTAATCCAAGTCAACTGGCTGCAAGTGTGATTTAGTTATTGCCAACACTTGTTAGGTGCCACAGCCTATTTTGATCTTAATGACCTGACCATTTTTTGCAATTCTGACCAGTGTCCCTTTATGAGGTAATAACTCAGGAACGCTTCAATGGATCCTAGCGGTTCTGAGATTGTTTTTTCGTGACATATTTGGCTTCATGTCATTGTCAATTTAGGTCAATAAATTCTGTGTTTATTTGTGATAAAAAAGGAAATTTGGAGAAAATTTTGAAAATTTCGCAATTTTCACATTTTGAATTTTTATTCTGTTAAACCAGAGAGTTATGTGACACAAAACAGTTAATAAATAACATTTCCCACATGTATACTTTACAACAGCACAATTTTGGAAACAAAATTATTTTTTGCTAGGAAGTTATAAGGGTTAAAATTTGACCAGCGATTTCTCATTTTTACAACAAAATTTACAAAACCATTTTTTTTAGGGACCACCTCACATTTGAAGTCAGTTTGAGGGGCCTATATGGCTGAAAATACCTAAAAGTGACACCATTCTAAAAACTGCACCCCTCAAGGTGCTCAAAACCACATTCAAGAAGTTTATTAACCCTTCAGGTGCTTCACAACAGCAGAAGCAACATGGAAGGAAAAAATGAACATTTAACTTTTTAGTCACAAAAATGATTTTTTAGCAACAATTTTTTTATTTTCCCAATGGGAAAAGGAGAAACTGAACCACGAAAGTTGTTGTACAATTTGTCCTGAGTACGCCGATACCTCATATGTGGGGGTAAACCACTGTTTGGGCGCACGGCAGGGCTTGGAAGGGAAGGAGCGCCATTTGACTTTTTGAATGAAAAATTATCTCCATCGTTAGCGGACACCATGTCGCGTTTGGAGAGCCCCTGTGTGCCTAAACATTGGAGCTCCCCCACAAGTGACCCCATTTTGGAAACTAGACCCCCCAAGGAACTAATCTAGATGCATATTGAGCACTTTAAACCCCCAGGTGCTTCACAGAAGTTTATAATGCAGAGCCATGAAAATAAAAAATAATTTTTCTTTCCTCAAAAATGACTTTTAGCCTGGAATTTCCTATTTTGCCAAGGGTAATAGGAGAAATTGGACCCAAAGTGTTGTCCAGTTTGTCCTGAGTACGCTGATACCCCATATGTGGGGGTAAACCACTGTTTGGGCGCACTGCAGGGCTCGGAAGGGAAGGCACATCATTTGGCTTTTTAAATGGAAAATTAGCTCCAATCATTAGCGGACACCTGTCACGTTTGGAGAGCCCCTGTGTGCCTAAACATTGGAGATCCCCCACAAATGACCCCTTCATTTTGGAAACTAGACCCCCAAAGGAACTAATCTAGATGTGTGGTGAGCACTTTGAACCCCCAACTGCTTCACAGAAGTTTATAACGCAGAGCCATGAAAAAAAAAATTTCTTTCCTCAAAAATAATTATTTAGCCCAGAATTTTTTAATTTTCCCAAGGGTAACAGGAGAAATTTGTTGTCCAGTTTCTCCTGAGTACGGTGATACCCCATATGTGGGGGTAAACTACTGTTTGGGCACATGCCGGGGCTCGGAATTGAAGTAGTGACGTTTTGAAATGCAGACTTTGATGGAATGCTCTGCAGGTGTCACGTTGCGTTTGCAGAGCCCCTTATGTGGCAAAACAGTAGAAACCCCCCACAATTGACCCCATTTTGGAAACTAGACCCCGAAATGAACTTATCTAGATATGTGGTGAGCACTTTGAACCCCCAAGTGCTTCACAGAAGTTTATAACGCAGAGCCGTGAAAATAATATGTTTTCTTTCCTCAAAAATAATTTTTTTGCCCAGAATTTTTTTATTTTCCCAAGGGTTACAGGAGAAATTGGACCCCAAAAGTTGTTGTCCAGTTTCTCCGGAGTACGCTGATACCCCATGTGTGGGGGTAAACCACTGTTTGGGCACACGTCGGGGCTCAGAAGAAGTAGTGACTTTTGAAATGCAGACTTTGATGGAATGGTCTACGGGCGTCACGTTGCGTTTGCAGAGCCCCTGGTGTGCCTAAACAGTAGAAACCCCCCACAAGTGATCCCATTTTGGAAATTAGACCCCCCCAAGGAACTTATCTAGATATGTGGTGAGCACTTTGAACCCCCAAGTGCTTCACAGACGTTTACAACGCAGAGCCGTGAAAATAAAAAATCATTTTTCTTTCCTCAAAAATGATGTTTTAGCAAGCAATTTTTTATTTTCACAAGGGTAACAGGAGAAATTGGACCCCATTAATTGTTGCGCAGTTTGTCCTGAGTATGCTGGTACCCCATATGTGGGGGTAAACCACTGTTTGGGCGCACGTCGGGGCTCGGAAGTGAGGGAGCACCATTTGACTTTTTGAATACAAGATTGGCTGGAATCAATGGTGGCGCCATGTTGCGTTTGGAGACCCCTGATGTGCCTAAACAGTGGAAACCCCTCAATTCTACCTCCAACACTAACCCCAACACACCCCTAACTCTAATCCCAACTGTAGCCATAACCCTAATCACAACCCTAACCCAACACACCCCTAACCACAACCCTAACCCCAACACACCCCTAACCCTAACCACAACCCTAATTCCAACCCTAACCCTAAGGCTATGTGCCCACATTGCGGATTCGTGTGAGATTTATCAGCATCATTTTTGAAAAATCCGCGGGTAAAAGGCACTGCGCTTTACCTGCGGATTTACCACGGATTTACAGTGTTTTTTTGTGCGGATTTCACCTGTGGATTCCTATTGAGGAACAGGTGTAACACGCTGCGGAATCCGCACAAAGAATTGACATGCTGCGGAAAATACAACGCAGCATTTCCGCGCGGTATTTTCCGCACCATGGGCACAGCGGATTTGGTTTTCCATAGGTTTACATGGTACTGTAAACCTGATGGAACACTGCAGCGAATCCGCAGCGGCCAATCCGCTGCAGATCCGCAGCCAAATCCGCACCGTGTGCACATAGCCTAATTCTAAAGGTATGTGCACACACTGCAGAAAACGCTGTGGATCCGCAGCAGTTTCCCATGAGTTTACAGTTCAATGTAAACCTATGGGAAACAAAAATCGCTGTACACATGCTGCAGAAAAACTGCACGGAAACGCAGCTTTTTACATTCCAATAGAAAATCGCAGTTGTAAAACCGCAGTGAAATGCGCAGAAAAACCGGAGGGGAGCCGGAGCAGTGTACAGGACAGATCAGTGGCTTGGGGGGGCGATCGGAGGGGTGGGGGCACACCAGTGTTTCCAGCCATGGCCGATGATATTGCAGCATCGGCCATGGCTGGATTGTAATATTTCACCAGTTTTTATAGGTGAAATATTACAAATCGCTGATTGGCAGTTTCACTTTCAACAGCCAATCAGAGCGATCGTAGCCACGCTGAGCCGTCTACACAGGAGCTGCCGGAATCTCCTCCATTCTCCTCCTGTCACAGGTGAGCCGTCTACACCGGAGCTGCCGGAATCTCCTCCATTCTCCTCCTGTCACCGCTGAGCCGTCTACACCGGAGCTTCCGGAATCTCCTCCATTCTCCTCCTGTCACCGCTGAGCCGCCTACACCGGAGCTGCCGGAATCTCCTCCATTCTCCTCCTGTCACCGCTGAGCCGTCTACACCGGAGCTGCCGGAATCTCCTCCATTCTCCTCCTGTCACCGCTGAGCCGTCTACACCGGAGCTGCCGGAATCTCCTCCATTCTCCTCCTGTCACCGCTGAGCCGTCTACACCGGAGCTGCCGGAATCTCCTCCATTCTCCTCCTGTCACCGCTGAGCCGTCTACACCGGAGCTGCCGGAATCTCCTCCATTCTCCTCCTGTCACCGCTGAGCCGCCTACACCGGAGCTGCCGTAATCTCCTCCATTCTCCTCCTGTCAACGCTGAGCCGTCTACACCGGAGCTGCCGGAATCTCCTCCATTCTCCTCCCGTCACCGCTGAGCCGTCTACATCGGAGCTGCTGGAATCTCCTCCATTCTCCTCCTTTCACCACTGATCTATCTATACCGGAGCTGCCGGAATCTCCTCCATTCTCCTCCTGTCACCGCTGAGCCGTCTACTCCGGAGCTGCCGAAATCTCCTCCATTCTCCTCCTGTCACCGCTGAGCCGTCTACACCGGAATCTCCATCATTCTCCTCCCGTCCCCGCTGAGCCGCCTACACCGGAGCTGCCGGAATCTCCTCCATTCTCCTCCTGTCACCGCTGAGCCGTCTACACCGGAGCTGCCGGAATCTCCTCCATTCTCCTCCTGTCACCGCTGAGCCGTCTACACTGGAGGTGCCGGAATCTCCTCCATTCTCCTCCTGTCACCGCTGAGCCGTCTTCACCGGAGCTGCCGGAATCTCCTCCATTCTCCTCCTGTCACCGCTGAGTCGTCTACACCGGAGCTGTCGGAATCTCCTCCATTCTCCTCCTGTCACCGCTGAGCCGTCTACACCGGAGCTGCCGGAATCTCCTCCATTCTCCTTCTGTCACCGCTGAGCCGTCTACACCGGAGCTGCTGGAATCTCCTCCATTCTCCTCCTGACACCGCTGAGCCGTCTACACCGGAGCTGCCGGAATCTCCTCCATTCTCCTCCTGTCACCGCTGAGCCATCTACATCGGAGCTGCTGGAATCTCCTCCATTCTCCTCCTGTCACCGCTGAGCCATCTACACCGGAGCTGCCGGAATCTCCTCCATTCTCCTCCTGTCACCCCTGAGCCGCCTACACCGGAGCTGCCGGAATCTCCTCCATTCTCCTCCTGTCACCGGTGAGCCGTCTACACCGGAGCTGCCGAAATCTCCTACATTCTCCTCCTGTCACCGCTGAGCCGTCTACACCGGAGCTGCCGGAATCTCCTCCATTCTCCTCCTGTCACCGCTGAGCCATCTACACCGGAGCTGCCGGAATCTCCTCCATTCTCCTCCCGTCACCGCTGTGCCGTCTACACCAGAGCTGCCGGAATCTCCTCCATTCTCCTCCTGTCACCGCTGAGCCGTCTACACCGGAGCTGCCGGAATCTCCTCCATTCTCCTCCTGTCACCACTGATCTATCTATACCGGAGCTGCCGGAATCTCCTCCATTCTCCTCTTGTCACCGCTGAGCCATCTACACCGGAGCTGCCGGAATCTCCTCCATTCTCCTCCTGTCACCACTGAGCCGTCTACACCGGAGCTGCCGGAATCTCCTCCATTCTCCTCCTGTCACCGCTGAGCCGTCTACTCCGGAGCTGCCGGAATCTCCTCCATTCTCCTCCTGTCACCACTGATCTATCTATACCAGAACTGCCGGAATCTCCTCCATTCTCCTCCTATCACCACTGATCTATCTATACCGGAGCTGCCGGAATCTCCTCCATTCTCCTCCTGTCACCGCTGAGCCGTCTACTCCGGAGCTGCCGAAATCTCCTCCATTCTCCTCCTGTCACCGCTGAGCCGTCTACACCGGAGCTGCCGGAATCTCCACCAATCTCCTCCTGTCACCGCTAACCCATCTACTCCGGAGCTGCCGGAATCTCCTCCATTCCTCCTGTCACCGCTGAGTCGTCTACACCGGAGCTGCCGGAATCTCCTCCATTCTCCTCCTGTCACCGCTGATCCATCTACACCGGAGCTGCCGGAATCTCCTCCATTCTCCTCCTGTCACCGCTGAGCCGTCTACACCGGAGCTGCCGGAATCTCCTCCATTCTCCTCCTGTCACCGCTGAGCCGTCTACACTGGAGGTGCCGGAATCTCCTCCATTCTCCTCCTGTCACCGCTGAGCCGTCTTCACCGGAGCTGCCGGAATCTCCTCCATTCTCCTCCTGTCACCGCTGAGTCGTCTACACCGGAGCTGTCGGAATCTCCTCCATTCTCCTCCTGTCACCGCTGAGCCGTCTACACCGGAGCTGCCGGAATCTCCTCCATTCTCCTTCTGTCACCGCTGAGCCGTCTACACCGGAGCTGCTGGAATCTCCTCCATTCTCCTCCTGACACCGCTGAGCCGTCTACACCGGAGCTGCCGGAATCTCCTCCATTCTCCTCCTGTCACCGCTGAGCCATCTACATCGGAGCTGCTGGAATCTCCTCCATTCTCCTCCTGTCACCGCTGAGCCATCTACACCGGAGCTGCCGGAATCTCCTCCATTCTCCTCCTGTCACCCCTGAGCCGCCTACACCGGAGCTGCCGGAATCTCCTCCATTCTCCTCCTGTCACCGGTGAGCCGTCTACACCGGAGCTGCCGAAATCTCCTACATTCTCCTCCTGTCACCGCTGAGCCGTCTACACCGGAGCTGCCGGAATCTCCTCCATTCTCCTCCTGTCACCGCTGAGCCATCTACACCGGAGCTGCCGGAATCTCCTCCATTCTCCTCCCGTCACCGCTGTGCCGTCTACACCAGAGCTGCCGGAATCTCCTCCATTCTCCTCCTGTCACCGCTGAGCCGTCTACACCGGAGCTGCCGGAATCTCCTCCATTCTCCTCCTGTCACCACTGATCTATCTATACCGGAGCTGCCGGAATCTCCTCCATTCTCCTCTTGTCACCGCTGAGCCATCTACACCGGAGCTGCCGGAATCTCCTCCATTCTCCTCCTGTCACCACTGAGCCGTCTACACCGGAGCTGCCGGAATCTCCTCCATTCTCCTCCTGTCACCGCTGAGCCGTCTACTCCGGAGCTGCCGGAATCTCCTCCATTCTCCTCCTGTCACCACTGATCTATCTATACCAGAACTGCCGGAATCTCCTCCATTCTCCTCCTATCACCACTGATCTATCTATACCGGAGCTGCCGGAATCTCCTCCATTCTCCTCCTGTCACCGCTGAGCCGTCTACTCCGGAGCTGCCGAAATCTCCTCCATTCTCCTCCTGTCACCGCTGAGCCGTCTACACCGGAGCTGCCGGAATCTCCACCAATCTCCTCCTGTCACCGCTAACCCATCTACTCCGGAGCTGCCGGAGTCTCCTCCATTCCTCCTGTCACCGCTGAGTCGTCTACACCGGAGCTGCCGGAATCTCCTCCATTCTCCTCCTGTCACCGCTGATCCATCTACACCGGAGCTGCCGGAATCTCCTCCATTCTCCTCTTGTCACCGCTGAGCCATCTACACCGGAGCTGCCGGAATCTCCTCCATTCTCCTCCTGTCACCACTGAGCCGTCTACACCGGAGCTGCCGGAATCTCCTCCATTCTCCTCCTGTCACCGCTGAGCCGTCTACTCCGGAGCTGCCGGAATCTCCTCCATTCTCCTCCTGTCACCACTGATCTATCTATACCAGAACTGCCGGAATCTCCTCCATTCTCCTCCTATCACCACTGATCTATCTATACCGGAGCTGCCGGAATCTCCTCCATTCTCCTCCTGTCACCGCTGAGCCGTCTACTCCGGAGCTGCCGAAATCTCCTCCATTCTCCTCCTGTCACCGCTGAGCCGTCTACACCGGAGCTGCCGGAATCTCCACCAATCTCCTCCTGTCACCGCTAACCCATCTACTCCGGAGCTGCCGGAATCTCCTCCATTCCTCCTGTCACCGCTGAGTCGTCTACACCGGAGCTGCCGGAATCTCCTCCATTCTCCTCCTGTCACCGCTGATCCATCTACACCGGAGCTGCCGGAATCTCCTCCATTCTCCTCCTGTCACCGCTGAGTCGTCTACACCGGAGCTGCCAGAATCTCCTCCATTCTCCTCCTGTCACCGCTGAGCCGTCTACACCGGAGCTGCCGGAATCTCCTCCATTCTCCTCCTGTCACCGCTGATCCGTTTACACCGGAGCTGCCGGAATCTCCTCCATTCTCCTCCTGTCACCGCTGAGTCGTCTACACCGGAGCTGCTGGAATCTCCTCCATTCTCCTCCTGTCACCGCTGAGCCGTCTACTCCGGAGCTGCCGGAATCTCCTCCATTCTCCTCCTGTCACCTCTGAGCCGTCTACACTGGAGCTGCCAGAATCTCCTCCATTCTCCTCCTGTCACCGCTGAGCCGTCTACACCGGAGCTGCCAGAATCTCCTCCATTCTCCTCCTGTCACCGCTGAGCCATCTACACCGGAGCTGCCGGAATCTCCTCCATTCTCCTCCTGTCACCGCTGAGCCGTCTACACGGGAACTGCCGGAATCTCCTCCATTCTCCTCCTGTCACCACTGATCTATCTATACCAGAGCTTCCGGAATCTCCTCCATTCTCCTCCTGTCACCACTGATCTATCTATACCGGAGCTGCCGGAATCTCCTCCATTCTCCTCCTGTCACCGCTGAGCTGTCTACTCCGGAGCTGCCAAAATCTCCTCCATTCTCCTCCTGTCACCGCTGAGCCGTCTACACCGGAATCTCCTCCATTCTCCTCCTGTCACCGCTGAGCCGTCTACACCGGAGCTGCCGGAATCTCCACCAATCTCCTCCTGTCACCGCTAACCCATCTACTCCGGAGCTGCCGGAATCTCCTCCATTCCTCCTGTCACCGCTGAGTCGTCTACACCGGAGCTGCCGGAATCTCCTCCATTCTCCTCCTGTCACCGCTGATCCGTCTACACCGGAGCTTCCGGAATCTCCTCCATTCTCCTCCTGTCACCGCTGAGTCGTCTACACCGGAGCTGCCGGAATCTCCTCCATTCTCCTCCTGTCACCGCTGAGCCATCTACACCGGAGCTGCCGGAATCTCCTCCATTCTCCTCCTGTCACCGCTGATCCGTCTACACCGGAGCTGCCGGAATCTCCTCCATTCTCATCCTGTCACCGCTGAGCCGTCTACACCGGAGCTGCCGGAATCTCCTCCATTCTCCTCCTGTCACCGCTGAGCCGTCTACACCGGAGCTGCCGGAATCTCTTCCATTCTCCTCCTGTCACCGCTGAGCCGTCTACACCGGAGCTGCCGGAATCTCCTCCATTCTCCTCCTGTCACCGCTGAATCGTCTACACCGGAGCTGCCGGAATCTCCTCCATTCTCCTCCTGTCACCGCTGAGCCGTCTACACCGGAGCTGCCGGAATCTCCTCCATTCTCCTCCTGTCACCGCTGAGCCGTCTACACCGGAGCTGCCGGAATCTCCTCCATTCTCCTCCTGTCACCGCTGAGCCGTTTACACCGGAGCTGCCGGAATCTCCTCCATTCTCCTCCTGTCACCACTGAGCCGTCTACACCGGAGCTACCGGAATCTCCTCCATTCTCCTCCTGTCACCGCTGAGCCACCTACACCGGAGCTGCCGGAATCTCCTCCATTCTCCTCCTGTCACCGCTGAGCCGTCTACACCGGAGCTGCCGAAATCTCCTCCATTCTTCTCCTGTCACCGCTGAGCCGTCTACACCGGAGCTGCCGCAATCTCCTCCATTCTCCTCCTGTCACCGCTGAGCCATATACACCGGAGCTGCCGGAATCTCCTCCATTCTCCTCCTGTCACCGCTGAGCCGTCTACACGGGAGCTGCCGGAATCTCCTCCATTCTCCTCCTGTCACCGCTGAGCCGTCTACACCTGAGCTGTCGGAATCTCCTCCATTCTCCTCCCGTCACCGCTGAGCCGTCTAAACCGAAGCTGCCGGAATCTCCTCCATTCTCCTCCTGTCACCGCTGAGCCGTCTACACCGGAGCTGCCGGAATCTCCTCCATTCTCCTCCTGTCACCGCTGAGCCGTCTACTCTGGAGCTGCCGGAATCTCCTCCATTCTCCTCCTGTCACCGCTGATCCGTTTACACCGGAGCTGCCGGAATCTCCTCCATTCTCCTCCTGTCACCGCTGAGTCGTCTACACCGGAGCTGCTGGAATCTCCTCCATTCTCCTCCTGTCACCGCTGAGCCGTCTACTCCGGAGCTGCCGGAATCTCCTCCATTCTCCTCCTGTCACCTCTGAGCCGTCTACACTGGAGCTGCCAGAATCTCCTCCATTCTCCTCCTGTCACCGCTGAGCCGTCTACACCGGAGCTGCCAGAATCTCCTCCATTCTCCTCCTGTCACCGCTGAGCCATCTACACCGGAGCTGCCGGAATCTCCTCCATTCTCCTCCTGTCACCGCTGAGCCGTCTACACGGGAACTGCCGGAATCTCTCCATTCTCCTCCTGTCACCACTGATCTATCTATACCAGAGCTTCCGGAATCTCCTCCATTCTCCTCCTGTCACCACTGATCTATCTATACCGGAGCTGCCGGAATCTCCTCCATTCTCCTCCTGTCACCGCTGAGCCGTCTACTCCGGAGCTGCCGAAATCTCCTCCATTCTCCTCCTGTCACCGCTGAGCCGTCTACATCGGAATCTCCTCCATTCTCCTCCTGTCACCGCTGAGCCGTCTACACCGGACCTGCGGGAATCTCCACCAATCTCCTCCTGTCACCGCTATCCTTTCTACTCCGGAGCTGCCGGAATCTCCTCCATTCCTCCTGTCACCGCTGAGTCGTCTACACCGGAGCTGCCGGAATCTCCTCCATTCCTCCTGTCACCGCTGAGTCGTCTACACCGGAGCTGCCGGAATCTCTTCCATTCTCCTCCTGTCACCGCTGAGCCGTCTACACCGGAGCTGCCGGAATCTCCTCCTGTCACCGCTGAATCGTCTACACCGGAGCTGCCGGAATCTCCTCCATTCTCCTCCTGTCACCGCTGAGCCGTCTACACTGGAGCTGCCGGAATCTCCTCCATTCTCCTCCTGTCACCGCTGAGCCGTCTACACCGGAGCTGCCGGAATCTCCTCCATTCTCCTCCTGTCACCGCTGAGCCGTCTACACCGGAGCTGCCGGAATCTCCTCCATTCTCCTCCTGTCACCACTGATCCGTCTACACCGGAGCTACCGGAATCTCCTCCATGCTCCTCCTGTCACCGCTGAGCCACCTACACCGGAGCTGCCGGAATCTCCTTCATTCTCCTCCTGTCACCGGTGAGCCGTCTACACCGGAGCTGCCGAAATCTCCTACATTCTCCTCCTGTCACCGCTGAGCCGTCTACACCGGAGCTGCCGGAATCTCCTCCATTCTCCTCCCGTCACCGCTGAGCCATCTACACCGGAGCTGCCGGAATCTCCTCCATTCTCCTCCCGTCACCGCTGTGCCGTCTACACCAGAGCTGCCGGAATCTCCTCCATTCTCCTCCTGTCACCGCTGAGCCGTCTACACCGGAGCTGCCGGAATCTCCTCCATTCTCCTCCTGTCACCACTGATCTATCTATACCGGAGCTGCCGGAATCTCCTCCATTCTCCTCTTGTCACCGCTGAGCCATCTACACCGGAGCTGCCGGAATCTCCTCCATTCTCCTCCTGTCACCACTGAGCCGTCTACACCGGAGCTGCCGGAATCTCCTCCATTCTCCTCCTGTCACCGCTGAGCCGTCTACTCCGGAGCTGCCGGAATCTCCTCCATTCTCCTCCTGTCACCACTGATCTATCTATACCAGAGCTGCCGGAATCTCCTCTATTCTCCTCCTGTCACCACTGATCTATCTATACCGGAGCTGCCGGAATCTCCTCCATTCTCCTCCTGTCACCGCTGAGCCGTCTACTCCGGAGCTGCCGAAATCTCCTCCATTCTCCTGTCACCGCTGAGCCGTCTACACCGGAGCTGCCGGAATCTCCACCAATCTCCTCCTGTCTCCGCTAACCCATCTACTCCGGAGCTGCCGGAATCTCCTCCATTCCTCCTGTCACCGCTGAGTCGTCTACACCGGAGCTGCCGGAATCTCCTCCATTCTCCTCCTGTCACCGCTGATCCATCTACACCGGAGCTGCCGAAATCTCCTCCATTCTCCTGTCACCGCTGAGCCGTCTACACCGGAGCTGCCGGAATCTCCACCAATCTCCTCCTGTCTCCGCTAACCCATCTACTCCGGAGCTGCCGGAATCTCCTCCATTCCTCCTGTCACCGCTGAGTCGTCTACACCGGAGCTGCCGGAATCTCCTCCATTCTTCTCCTGTCACCGCTGAGCCGTCTACACCGGAGCTGCAGCAATCTCCTCCATTCTCCTCCTGTCACCGCTGACCCGTCTACACCAGAGCTTCCGGAATCTCCTCCATTCTCCTCCTGTCACCGCTGAGCCGTCTACTCCGGAGCTGCCGGAATCTCCTCCATTCTCCTCCTGTCACCGCTGAGCCGTCTACACCGGAGCTGCCGGAATCTCCTCCATTCTCCTCCTGTCACCGCTGATCCGTCTACACCGGAGCTGCAGGAATCTCCTCCATTCTCCTCCTGTCACCGCTGAGCCGTCTACAGCGGAGCTGCCGGAATCTCCTCCATTCTCCTCCTGTCACCACTGAGCCGTCTACACCGGAGCTACCTGAATCTCCTCCATTCTCCTCCTGTCACCGCTGAGCCACCTACACCGGAGCTTCCGGAATCTCCTCCATTCTCCTCCTGTCACCGCTGAGCCACCTACACCGGAGCTGCCGGAATCTCCTCCCTTCTCCTCCTGTCACCGCTGAGCCGTCTACACCGGAGCTGCCGAAATCTCCTCCATTCTTCTCCTGTCACCGCTGAGCCGTCTACACCGGAGCTGCCGCAATCTCCTCCATTCTCCTCCTGTCACCGCTGACCCGTCTACACCAGAGCTTCCGGAATCTCCTCCATTCTCCTCCTGTCACCGCTGAGCCGTCTACTCCGGAGCTGCCGGAATCTCCTCCATTCTCCTCCTGTCACCGCTGAGCCGTCTACACCGGAGCTGCCGGAATCTCCTCCATTCTCCTCCTGTCACCGCTGATCCGTCTACACCGGAGCTGCAGGAATCTCCTCCATTCTCCTCCTGTCACCGCTGAGTCGTCTTCACCGGAGCTGCCGGAATCTCCTTCATTCTCCTCCTGTCACCGCTGAGCCGTCTACACCGGAGCTGCTGGAATCTCCTCCATTCTCCTCCTGTCACCGCTGAGCCGTCTACACCGGAGCTGCCGGAATCTCCTCCATTCTTCTCCTGTCACCGCTGAGCCGTCTACACCGGAGCTGCCGCAATCTCCTCCATTCTCCTCCTGTCACCGCTGACCCGTCTACACCGGAGCTTCCGGAATCTCCTCCATTCTCCTCCTGTCACCGCTGAGCCGTCTACTCCGGAGCTGCCGGAATCTCCTCCATTCTCCTCCTGTCACCTCTGAGCCATCTACACTGGAGCTGCCAGAATCTCCTCCATTCTCCTCCTGTCACCGCTGAGCCGTCTACACCGGAGCTGCCAGAATCTCCTCCATTCTCCTCCTGTCACCGCTGAGCCGTCTACACCGGAGCTGCCGGAATCTCCTCCATTCTCCTCCTGTCACCACTGAGCCGTCTACACCGGAGCTACCTGAATCTCCTCCATTCTCCTCCTGTCACCGCTGAGCCACCTACACCGGAGCTGCCGGAATCTCCTCCATTCTCCTCCTGTCACCGCTGAGCCGTATACACCGGAGCTGCCGAAATCTCCTCCATTCTTCTCCTGTCACCGCTGAGCCGTCTACACCGGAGCTGCCGCAATCTCCTCCATTCTCCTCCTGTCACCGCTGACCCGTCTACACCGGAGCTTCCGGAATCTCCTCCATTCTCCTCCTGTCACCGCTGATCCGTCTACACCGGAGCTGCCGGAATCTCCTCCATTCTCATCCTGTCACCGCTGAGCCGTCTACACCGGAGCTGCCGGAATCTCCTCCATTCTCCTCCTGTCACCGCTGAGCCGTCTACACCGGAGCTGCCGGAATCTCTTCCATTCTCCTGTCACCGCTGAGCCGTCTACACCGGAGCTGCCGGAATCTCCTCCATTCTCCTCCTGTCACCGCTGAGTCGTCTACACCGGAGCTGCCGGAATCTCCTCCATTCTCCTCCTGTCACCGCTGAGCCGTCTACACCGGAGCTGCCGGAATCTCCTCCATTCTCCTCCTGTCACCGCTGAGCCGTCTACACCGGAGCTGCCGGAATCTCCTCCATTCTCCTCCTGTCACCGCTGAGCCGTCTACACCGGAGCTGCCGGAATCTCCTCCATTCTCCTCCTGTCACCACTGAGCCGTCTACACCGGAGCTACCTGAATCTCCTCCATTCTCCTCCTGTCACCGCTGAGCCACCTACACCGGAGCTGCCGGAATCTCCTCCATTCTCCTCCTGTCACCGCTGAGCCGTCTACACCGGAGCTGCCGGAATCTCCTCCATTCTTCTCCTGTCAGCGCTGAGCCGTCTACACCGGAGCTGCCGCAATCTCCTCCATTCTCCTCCTTTCACCGCTGACCCGTCTACACCAGAGCTTCCGGAATCTCCTCCATTCTCCTCCTGTCACCGCTGAGCCGTCTACTCCGGAGCTGCCGGAATCTCCTCCATTCTCCTCCTGTCACCGCTGAGCCGTCTACACCGGAGCTGCCGGAATCTCCTCCATTCTCCTCCTGTCACCGCTGATCCGTCTACACCGGAGCTGCAGGAATCTCCTCCATTCTCCTCCTGTCACCGCTGAGTCGTCTTCACCGGAGCTGCCGGAATCTCCTTCATTCTCCTCCTGTCACCGCTGAGCCGTCTACACCGGAGCTGCCGGAATCTCCTCCATTCTCCTCCTGTCACCGCTGAGCCGTCTACACCGGAGCTGCCGGAATCTCCTCCATTCTCCTCCTGTCACCGCTGAGTCGTCTACACCGGAGCTCCCGGAATCTCCTCCATTCTCCTCCTGTCACCGCTGAGCCGTCTACAGCGGAGCTGCCGGAATCTCCTCCATTCTCCTCCTGTCACCGCTGATCCGTCTACACCGGAGCTGCCGGAATCTCCTCCATTCTCATCCTGTCACCGCTGAGCCGTCTACACCGGAGCTGCCGGAATCTCCTCCATTCTCCTCCTGTCACCGCTGAGCCGTCTACACCGGAGCTGCCGGAATCTCTTCCATTCTCCTGTCACCGCTGAGCCGTCTACACCGGAGCTGCCGGAATCTCCTCCATTCTCCTCCTGTCACCGCTGAGTCGTCTACACCGGAGCTGCCGGAATCTCCTCCATTCTCCTCCTGTCACCGCTGAGCCGTCTACACCGGAGCTGCCGGAATCTCCTCCATTCTCCTCCTGTCACCGCTGAGCCGTCTACACTGGAGCTGCCAGAATCTCCTCCATTCTCCTCCTGTCACCGCTGAGCCGTCTACACCGGAGCTGCCAGAATCTCCTCCATTCTCCTCCTGTCACCGCTGAGCCATCTACACCGGAGCTGCCGGAATCTCCTCCATTCTCCTCCTGTCACCGCTGAGCCGTCTACACGGGAACTGCCGGAATCTCTCCATTCTCCTCCTGTCACCACTGATCTATCTATACCAGAGCTTCCGGAATCTCCTCCATTCTCCTCCTGTCACCACTGATCTATCTATACCGGAGCTGCCGGAATCTCCTCCATTCTCCTCCTGTCACCGCTGAGCCGTCTACTCCGGAGCTGCCGAAATCTCCTCCATTCTCCTCCTGTCACCGCTGAGCCGTCTACACCGGAATCTCCTCCATTCTCCTCCTGTCACCGCTGAGCCGTCTACACCGGACCTGCGGGAATCTCCACCAATCTCCTCCTGTCACCGCTATCCTTTCTACTCCGGAGCTGCCGGAATCTCCTCCATTCCTCCTGTCACCGCTGAGTCGTCTACACCGGAGCTGCCGGAATCTCCTCCATTCCTCCTGTCACCGCTGAGTCGTCTACACCGGAGCTGCCGGAATCTCTTCCATTCTCCTCCTGTCACCGCTGAGCCGTCTACACCGGAGCTGCCGGAATCTCCTCCTGTCACCGCTGAATCGTCTACACCGGAGCTGCCGGAATCTCCTCCATTCTCCTCCTGTCACCGCTGAGCCGTCTACACTGGAGCTGCCGGAATCTCCTCCATTCTCCTCCTGTCACCGCTGAGCCGTCTACACCGGAGCTGCCGGAATCTCCTCCATTCTCCTCCTGTCACCGCTGAGCCGTCTACACCGGAGCTGCCGGAATCTCCTCCATTCTCCTCCTGTCACCACTGATCCGTCTACACCGGAGCTACCGGAATCTCCTCCATGCTCCTCCTGTCACCGCTGAGCCACCTACACCGGAGCTGCCGGAATCTCCTCCATTCTCCTCCTGTCACCGGTGAGCCGTCTACACCGGAGCTGCCGAAATCTCCTACATTCTCCTCCTGTCACCGCTGAGCCGTCTACACCGGAGCTGCCGGAATCTCCTCCATTCTCCTCCTGTCACCGCTGAGCCATCTACACCGGAGCTGCCGGAATCTCCTCCATTCTCCTCCCGTCACCGCTGTGCCGTCTACACCAGAGCTGCCGGAATCTCCTCCATTCTCCTCCTGTCACCGCTGAGCCGTCTACACCGGAGCTGCCGGAATCTCCTCCATTCTCCTCCTGTCACCACTGATCTATCTATACCGGAGCTGCCGGAATCTCCTCCATTCTCCTCTTGTCACCGCCGAGCCATCTACACCGGAGCTGCCGGAATCTCCTCCATTCTCCTCCTGTCACCACTGAGCCGTCTACACCGGAGCTGCCGGAATCTCCTCCATTCTCCTCCTGTCACCGCTGAGCCGTCTACTCCGGAGCTGCCGGAATCTCCTCCATTCTCCTCCTGTCACCACTGATCTATCTATACCAGAGCTGCCGGAATCTCCTCTATTCTCCTCCTGTCACCACTGATCTATCTATACCGGAGCTGCCGGAATCTCCTCCATTCTCCTCCTGTCACCGCTGAGCCGTCTACTCCGGAGCTGCCGAAATCTCCTCCATTCTCCTGTCACCGCTGAGCCGTCTACACCGGAGCTGCCGGAATCTCCACCAATCTCCTCCTGTCTCCGCTAACCCATCTACTCCGGAGCTGCCGGAATCTCCTCCATTCCTCCTGTCACCGCTGAGTCGTCTACACCGGAGCTGCCGGAATCTCCTCCATTCTCCTCCTGTCACCGCTGATCCATCTACACCGGAGCTGCCGAAATCTCCTCCATTCTCCTGTCACCGCTGAGCCGTCTACACCGGAGCTGCCGGAATCTCCACCAATCTCCTCCTGTCTCCGCTAACCCATCTACTCCGGAGCTGCCGGAATCTCCTCCATTCCTCCTGTCACCGCTGAGTCGTCTACACCGGAGCTGCCGGAATCTCCTCCATTCTTCTCCTGTCACCGCTGAGCCGTCTACACCGGAGCTGCAGCAATCTCCTCCATTCTCCTCCTGTCACCGCTGACCCGTCTACACCAGAGCTTCCGGAATCTCCTCCATTCTCCTCCTGTCACCGCTGAGCCGTCTACTCCGGAGCTGCCGGAATCTCCTCCATTCTCCTCCTGTCACCGCTGAGCCGTCTACACCGGAGCTGCCGGAATCTCCTCCATTCTCCTCCTGTCACCGCTGATCCGTCTACACCGGAGCTGCAGGAATCTCCTCCATTCTCCTCCTGTCACCGCTGAGCCGTCTACAGCGGAGCTGCCGGAATCTCCTCCATTCTCCTCCTGTCACCACTGAGCCGTCTACACCGGAGCTACCTGAATCTCCTCCATTCTCCTCCTGTCACCGCTGAGCCACCTACACCGGAGCTTCCGGAATCTCCTCCATTCTCCTCCTGTCACCGCTGAGCCACCTACACCGGAGCTGCCGGAATCTCCTCCCTTCTCCTCCTGTCACCGCTGAGCCGTCTACACCGGAGCTGCCGAAATCTCCTCCATTCTTCTCCTGTCACCGCTGAGCCGTCTACACCGGAGCTGCCGCAATCTCCTCCATTCTCCTCCTGTCACCGCTGACCCGTCTACACCAGAGCTTCCGGAATCTCCTCCATTCTCCTCCTGTCACCGCTGAGCCGTCTACTCCGGAGCTGCCGGAATCTCCTCCATTCTCCTCCTGTCACCGCTGAGCCGTCTACACCGGAGCTGCCGGAATCTCCTCCATTCTCCTCCTGTCACCGCTGATCCGTCTACACCGGAGCTGCAGGAATCTCCTCCATTCTCCTCCTGTCACCGCTGAGTCGTCTTCACCGGAGCTGCCGGAATCTCCTTCATTCTCCTCCTGTCACCGCTGAGCCGTCTACACCGGAGCTGCTGGAATCTCCTCCATTCTCCTCCTGTCACCGCTGAGCCGTCTACACCGGAGCTGCCGGAATCTCCTCCATTCTTCTCCTGTCACCGCTGAGCCGTCTACACCGGAGCTGCCGCAATCTCCTCCATTCTCCTCCTGTCACCGCTGAGCCGTCTACTCCGGAGCTGCCGGAATCTCCTCCATTCTCCTCCTGTCACCTCTGAGCCATCTACACTGGAGCTGCCAGAATCTCCTCCATTCTCCTCCTGTCACCGCTGAGCCGTCTACACCGGAGCTGCCAGAATCTCCTCCATTCTCCTCCTGTCACCGCTGAGCCGTCTACACCGGAGCTGCCGGAATCTCCTCCATTCTCCTCCTGTCACCACTGAGCCGTCTACACCGGAGCTACCTGAATCTCCTCCATTCTCCTCCTGTCACCGCTGAGCCACCTACACCGGAGCTGCCGGAATCTCCTCCATTCTCCTCCTGTCACCGCTGAGCCGTATACACCGGAGCTGCCGAAATCTCCTCCATTCTTCTCCTGTCACCGCTGAGCCGTCTACACCGGAGCTGCCGCAATCTCCTCCATTCTCCTCCTGTCACCGCTGACCCGTCTACACCGGAGCTTCCGGAATCTCCTCCATTCTCCTCCTGTCACCGCTGATCCGTCTACACCGGAGCTGCCGGAATCTCCTCCATTCTCATCCTGTCACCGCTGAGCCGTCTACACCGGAGCTGCCGGAATCTCCTCCATTCTCCTCCTGTCACCGCTGAGCCGTCTACACCGGAGCTGCCGGAATCTCTTCCATTCTCCTGTCACCGCTGAGCCGTCTACACCGGAGCTGCCGGAATCTCCTCCATTCTCCTCCTGTCACCGCTGAGTCGTCTACACCGGAGCTGCCGGAATCTCCTCCATTCTCCTCCTGTCACCGCTGAGCCGTCTACACCGGAGCTGCCGGAATCTCCTCCATTCTCCTCCTGTCACCGCTGAGCCGTCTACACCGGAGCTGCCGGAATCTCCTCCATTCTCCTCCTGTCACCGCTGAGCCGTCTACACCGGAGCTGCCGGAATCTCCTCCATTCTCCTCCTGTCACCACTGAGCCGTCTACACCGGAGCTACCTGAATCTCCTCCATTCTCCTCCTGTCACCGCTGAGCCACCTACACCGGAGCTGCCGGAATCTCCTCCATTCTCCTCCTGTCACCGCTGAGCCGTCTACACCGGAGCTGCCGGAATCTCCTCCATTCTTCTCCTGTCAGCGCTGAGCCGTCTACACCGGAGCTGCCGCAATCTCCTCCATTCTCCTCCTGTCACCGCTGACCCGTCTACACCAGAGCTTCCGGAATCTCCTCCATTCTCCTCCTGTCACCGCTGAGCCGTCTACTCCGGAGCTGCCGGAATCTCCTCCATTCTCCTCCTGTCACCGCTGAGCCGTCTACACCGGAGCTGCCGGAATCTCCTCCATTCTCCTCCTGTCACCGCTGATCCGTCTACACCGGAGCTGCAGGAATCTCCTCCATTCTCCTCCTGTCACCGCTGAGTCGTCTTCACCGGAGCTGCTGGAATCTCCTTCATTCTCCTCCTGTCACCGCTGAGCCGTCTACACCGGAGCTGCCGGAATCTCCTCCATTCTCCTCCTGTCACCGCTGAGCCGTCTACACCGGAGCTGCCGGAATCTCCTCCATTCTCCTCCTGTCACCGCTGAGTCGTCTACACCGGAGCTCCCGGAATCTCCTCCATTCTCCTCCTGTCACCGCTGAGCCGTCTACAGCGGAGCTGCCGGAATCTCCTCCATTCTCCTCCTGTCACCGCTGATCCGTCTACACCGGAGCTGCCGGAATCTCCTCCATTCTCATCCTGTCACCGCTGAGCCGTCTACACCGGAGCTGCCGGAATCTCCTCCATTCTCCTCCTGTCACCGCTGAGCCGTCTACACCGGAGCTGCCGGAATCTCTTCCATTCTCCTGTCACCGCTGAGCCGTCTACACCGGAGCTGCCGGAATCTCCTCCATTCTCCTCCTGTCACCGCTGAGTCGTCTACACCGGAGCTGCCGGAATCTCCTCCATTCTCCTCCTGTCACCGCTGAGCCGTCTACACCGGAGCTGCCGGAATCTCCTCCATTCTCCTCCTGTCACCGCTGAGCCGTCTACACCGGAGCTGCCGGAATCTCCTCCATTCTCCTCCTGTCACCGCTGAGCCGTCTACACCGGAGCTGCCGGAATCTCCTCCATTCTCCTCCTGTCACCCCTGAGCCGTCTACACCGGAGCTACGTGAATCTCCTCCATTCTCCTCCTGTCACCGCTGAGCCACCTACACCGGAGCTGCCGGAATCTCCTCCATTCTCCTCCTGTCACCGCTGAGCCGTCTACACCGGAGCTGCCGAAATCTCCTCCATTCTTCTCCTGTCACCGCTGAGCCGTCTACACCGGAGCTGCCGCAATCTCCTCCATTCTCCTCCTGTCACCGCTGACCCGTCTACACCGGAGCTTCCGGAATCTCCTCCATTGTCCTCCTGTCACCGCTGAGCCGTCTACTCCGGAGCTGCCGGAATCTCCTCCATTATCCTCCTGTCACCTCTGAGCCATCTACAACGGAGCTGCCAGAATCTCCTCCATTCTCCTCCTGTCACCGCTGAGCCGTCTACACCGGAGCTGCCAGAATCTCCTCCATTCTCCTCCTGTCACTGCTGACCGTCTACAGCGGAGCTGCCGGAATCTCCTCCATTCTCCTCCTGTCACCGCTGATCCGTCTACACCGGAGCTGCCGGAATCTCCTCCATTCTCATCCTGTCACCGCTGAGCCGTCTACACCGGAGCTGCCGGAATCTCCTCCATTCTCCTCCAGTCACCGCTGAGCCGTCTACACCGGAGCTGCCGGAATCTCCTCCATTCTCCTCCTGTCACCGCTGAGCCGTCTACACCGGAGCTGCCGGAATCTCCTCCATTCTTCTCCTGTCAGCGCTGAGCCGTCTACACCGGAGCTGCCGCAATCTCCTCCATTCTCCTCCTGTCACCGCTGACCCGTCTACACCAGAGCTTCCGGAATCTCCTCCATTCTCCTCCTGTCACCGCTGAGCCGTCTACTCCGGAGCTGCCGGAATCTCCTCCATTCTCCTCCTGTCACCGCTGAGCCGTCTACACCGGAGCTGCCGGAATCTCCTCCATTCTCCTCCTGTCACCGCTGATCCGTCTACACCGGAGCTGCAGGAATCTCCTCCATTCTCCTCCTGTCACCGCTGAGTCGTCTTCACCGGAGCTGCCGGAATCTCCTTCATTCTCCTCCTGTCACCGCTGTGCCGTCTACACCGGAGCTGCCGGAATCTCCTCCATTCTCCTCCTGTCACCGCTGAGCCGTCTACACCGGAGCTGCCGGAATCTCCTCCATTCTCCTCCTGTCACCGCTGAGTCGTCTACACCGGAGCTCCCGGAATCTCCTCCATTCTCCTCCTGTCACCGCTGAGCCGTCTACAGCGGAGCTGCCGGAATCTCCTCCATTCTCCTCCTGTCACCGCTGATCCGTCTACACCGGAGCTGCCGGAATCTCCTCCATTCTCATCCTGTCACCGCTGAGCCGTCTACACCGGAGCTGCCGGAATCTCCTCCATTCTCCTCCTGTCACCGCTGAGCCGTCTACACCGGAGCTGCCGGAATCTCTTCCATTCTCCTGTCACCGCTGAGCCGTCTACACCGGAGCTGCCGGAATCTCCTCCATTCTCCTCCTGTCACCGCTGAGTCGTCTACACCGGAGCTGCCGGAATCTCCTCCATTCTCCTCCTGTCACCGCTGAGCCGTCTACACCGGAGCTGCCGGAATCTCCTCCATTCTCCTCCTGTCACCGCTGAGCCGTCTACACCGGAGCTGCCGGAATCTCCTCCATTCTCCTCCTGTCACCGCTGAGCCGTCTACACCGGAGCTGCCGGAATCTCCTCCATTCTCCTCCTGTCACCCCTGAGCCGTCTACACCGGAGCTACGTGAATCTCCTCCATTCTCCTCCTGTCACCGCTGAGCCACCTACACCGGAGCTGCCGGAATCTCCTCCATTCTCCTCCTGTCACCGCTGAGCCGTCTACACCGGAGCTGCCGAAATCTCCTCCATTCTTCTCCTGTCACCGCTGAGCCGTCTACACCGGAGCTGCCGCAATCTCCTCCATTCTCCTCCTGTCACCGCTGACCCGTCTACACCGGAGCTTCCGGAATCTCCTCCATTGTCCTCCTGTCACCGCTGAGCCGTCTACTCCGGAGCTGCCGGAATCTCCTCCATTATCCTCCTGTCACCTCTGAGCCATCTACAACGGAGCTGCCAGAATCTCCTCCATTCTCCTCCTGTCACCGCTGAGCCGTCTACACCGGAGCTGCCAGAATCTCCTCCATTCTCCTCCTGTCACTGCTGACCGTCTACAGCGGAGCTGCCGGAATCTCCTCCATTCTCCTCCTGTCACCGCTGATCCGTCTACACCGGAGCTGCCGGAATCTCCTCCATTCTCATCCTGTCACCGCTGAGCCGTCTACACCGGAGCTGCCGGAATCTCCTCCATTCTCCTCCTGTCACCGCTGAGCCGTCTTCACCGGAGCTGCCGGAATCTCCTTCATTTTCCTCCTGTCACCGCTGAGCCGTCTACACCGGAGCTGCCGGAATCTCCTCCATTCTCCTCCTGTCACCACTGAGCCGTCTACACCGGAGCTGCCGGAATCTCCTCCATTCTCCTCCTGTCACCGCTGAGTCGTCTACACCGGAGCTGCCGGAATCTCCTCCATTCTCCTCCTGTCACCGCTGAGCCGTCTACAGCGGAGCTGCCGGAATCTCCTCCATTCTCCTCCTGTCACCGCTGATCCGTCTACACCGGAGCTGCCGGAATCTCCTCCATTCTCATCCTGTCACCGCTGAGCCGTCTACACCGGAGCTGCCGGAATCTCCTCCATTCTCCTCCTGTCACCGCTGAGCCGTCTACACCGGAGCTGCCGGAATCTCTTCCATTCTCCTGTCACCGCTGAGCCGTCTACACCGGAGCTGCCGGAATCTCCTCCATTCTCCTCCTGTCACCGCTGAGCCGTCTACACCGGAGCTGCCGGAATCTCCTCCATTCTCCTCCTGTCACCGCTGAGCCGTCTACACCGGAGCTGCCGGAATCTCCTCCATTCTCCTCCTGTCACCGCTGAGCCGTCTACACCGGAGCTGCCGGAATCTCCTCCATTCTCCTTCTGTCACCCCTGAGCCGTCTACACCGGAGCTACGTGAATCTCCTCCATTCTCCTCCTGTCACCGCTGAGCCACCTACACCGGAGCTGCCGGAATCTCCTCCATTCTCCTCCTGTCACCGCTGAGCCGTCTACACCGGAGCTGCCGAAATCTCCTCCATTCTTCTCCTGTCACCGCTGAGCCGTCTACACCGGAGCTGCCGCAATCTCCTCCATTCTCCTCCTGTCACCGCTGACCCGTCTACACCGGAGCTTCCGGAATCTCCTCCATTGTCCTCCTGTCACCGCTGAGCCGTCTACTCCGGAGCTGCCGGAATCTCCTCCATTCTCCTCCTGTCACCTCTGAGCCATCTACACCGGAGCTGCCAGAATCTCCTCCATTCTCCTCCTGTCACCGCTGAGCCGTCTACAGCGGAGCTGCCGGAATCTCCTCCATTCTCCTCCTGTCACCGCTGATCCGTCTACACCGGAGCTGCCGGAATCTCCTCCATTCTCATCCTGTCACCGCTGAGCCGTCTACACCGGAGCTGCCGGAATCTCCTCCATTCTCCTCCTGTCACCGCTGAGCCGTCTACACCGGAGCTGCCGGAATCTCTTCCATTCTCCTGTCACCGCTGAGCCGTCTACACCGGAGCTGCCGGAATCTCCTCCATTCTCCTCCTGTCACCGCTGAGTCGTCTACACCGGAGCTGCCGGAATCTCCTCCATTCTCCTCCTGTCACCGCTGAGCCGTCTACACCGGAGCTGCCGGAATCTCCTCCATTCTCCTCCTGTCACCGCTGAGCCGTCTACACCGGAGCTGCCGGAATCTCCTCCATTCTCCTCCTGTCACCGCTGAGCCGTCTACACCGGAGCTGCCGGAATCTCCTCCATTCTCCTCCTGTCACCCCTGAGCCGTCTACACCGGAGCTACGTGAATCTCCTCCATTCTCCTCCTGTCACCGCTGAGCCACCTACACCGGAGCTGCCGGAATCTCCTCCATTCTCCTCCTTTCACCGCTGAGCCGTCTACACCGGAGCTGCCGAAATCTCCTCCATTCTTCTCCTGTCACCGCTGAGCCGTCTACACCGGAGCTGCCGCAATCTCCTCCATTCTCCTCCTGTCACCGCTGACCCGTCTACACCGGAGCTTCCGGAATCTCCTCCATTGTCCTCCTGTCACCGCTGAGCCGTCTACTCCGGAGCTGCCGGAATCTCCTCCATTCTCCTCCTGTCACCTCTGAGCCATCTACACCGGAGCTGCCAGAATCTCCTCCATTCTCCTCCTGTCACCGCTGAGCCGTCTACACCGGAGCTGCCAGAATCTCCTCCATTCTCCTCCTGTCACCGCTGACCGTCTACAGCGGAGCTGCCGGAATCTCCTCCATTCTCCTCCTGTCACCGCTGATCCGTCTACACCGGAGCTGCCGGAATCTCCTCCATTCTCATCCTGTCACCGCTGAGCCGTCTACACCGGAGCTGCCGGAATCTCCTCCATTCTCCTCCTGTCACCGCTGAGCCGTCTACACCGGAGCTGCCGGAATCTCTTCCATTCTCCTGTCACCGCTGAGCCGTCTACACCGGAGCTGCCGGAATCTCCTCCATTCTCCTCCTGTCACCGCTGAGTCGTCTACACCGGAGCTGCCGGAATCTCCTCCATTCTCCTCCTGTCACCGCTGAGCCGTCTACACCGGAGCTGCCGGAATCTCCTCCATTCTCCTCCTGTCACCGCTGAGCCGTCTACACCGGAGCTGCCGGAATCTCCTCCATTCTCCTCCTGTCACCGCTGAGCCGTCTAAACCGGAGCTGCCGGAATCTCCTCCATTCTCCTCCTGTCACCACTGAGCCGTCTACACCGGAGCTACCTGAATCTCCTCCATTCTCCTCCTGTCACCGCTGAGCCACCTACACCGGAGCTGCCGGAATCTCCTCCATTCTCCTCCTGTCACCGCTGAGCCGTCTACACCGGAGCTGCCGAAATCTCCTGCATTCTTCTCCTGTCACCGCTGAGCCGTCTACACCGGAGCTGCCGCAATCTCCTCCATTCTCCTCCTGTCACCGCTGACCCGTCTACACCGGAGCTTCCGGAATCTCCTCCATTCTCCTCCTGTCACCGCTGAGCCGTCTACTCCGGAGCTGCCGGAATCTCCTCCATTCTCCTCCTGTCACCACTGAGCCGTCTACACCGGAGCTACCTGAATCTCCTCCATTCTCCTCCTGTCACCGCTGAGCCACCTACACCGGAGCTGCCGGAATCTCCTCCATTCTCCTCCTGTCACCGCTGAGCCGTCTACACCGGAGCTGCCGAAATCTCCTCCATTCTTCTCCTGTCACCGCTGAGCCGCCTACACCGGAGCTGCCGCAATCTCCTCCATTCTCCTCCTGTCACCGCTGACCCGTCTACACCGGAGCTTCCGGAATCTCCTCCATTCTCCTCCTGTCACCGCTGAGCCGTCTACTCCGGAGCTGCCGGAATCTCCTCCATTCTCCTCCTGTCACCTCTGAGCCATCTACACTGGAGCTGCCAGAATCTCCTCCATTCTCCTCCTGTCACCGCTGAGCCGTCTACACCGGAGATGCCAGAATCTCCTCCATTCTCCTCCTGTCACCGCTGAGCCATCTACACCGGAGCTGCCGGAATCTCCTCCATTCTCCTCCTGTCACCGCTGAGCCGTCTACACGGGAGCTGCCGGAATCTCCTCCATTCTCCTCCTGTCACCGCTGAGCCGTCTACACCGGAGCTGCCGGAATCTCCTCCGTTCTCCTCCCGTCACCGCTGAGCCGTCTACACCGAAGCTGCCGGAATCTCCTCCATTCTCCTCCTGTCACCGCTGAGCCGTCTACACCGGAGCTGCCGGAATCTCCTCCATTCTCCTCCTGTCACCGCTGAGCCGTCTACACCGGAGCTGCAGGAATCTCCTCCATTCTCCTCCTGTCACCGCAGAGCCGTCTACACCGGAGCTGCCGGAATCTCCTCCATTCTTCTCCTATCACCGCTGAGCCGTCTACACCGAAGCTGCCGAAATCTCCTCCATTCTTCTCCTGTCACAGCTGAGCCGTCTACACCGGAGCTGCCGCAATCTCCTCCATTCTCCTCCTGTCACCGCTGACCCGTCTACACCGGAGCTTCCGGAATCTCCTCCATTCTCCTCCTGTCACCGCTGAGCCGTCTACTCCGGAGCTGCCGGAATCTCCTCCATTCTCCTCCTGTCACCTCTGAGCCGTCTACACTGGAGCTGCCAGAATCTCCTCCATTCTCCTCCTGTCACCGCTGAGCCGTCTACACCGGAGCTGCCAGAATCTCCTCCATTCTCCTGTCACCGCTGAGCCATCTACACCGGAGCTGCCGGAATCTCCTCCATTCTCCTCCTGTCACCGCTGAGCCGTCTACACGGGAGCTGCCGGAATCTCCTCCATTCTCCTCCTGTCACCGCTGAGCCGTCTACACCGGAGCTTCCGGAATCTCCTCCATTCTCCTCCTGTCACCGCTGAGCCGTCTACACGGGAGCTGCCGGAATCTCCTCCATTCTCCTCCTGTCACCGCTGAGCCGTCTACACCGGAGCTTCCGGAATCTCCTCCATTCTCCTCCTGTCACCGCTGAGCCGTCTACACCGGAGCTGCCGGAATCTCCTCCATTCTCCTCCTGTCACCTCTGAGCCGTCTACACCGGAGCTGCCAGAATCTCCTCCATTCTCCTCCTGTCACCGCTGAGCCGTCTACACCAGAGCTGCCAGAATCTCCTCCATTCTCCTCCTGTCACCGCTGAGCCATATACACCGGAGCTGCCGGAATCTCCTCCATTCTCCTCCTGTCACCGCTGAGCCGTCTACACGGGAGCTGCCGGAATCTCCTCCATTCTCCTCCTGTCACCGCTGAGCCGTCTACACCGGAGCTGCCGGAATCTCCTCCATTCTCCTCCCTTCTCCTCCCGTCACCGCTGTGCCGTCTACACCAGAGCTGCCGGAATCTCCTCCATTCTCCTCCTGTCACCGCTGAGCCGTCTACACCGGAGCTGCCGGAATCTCCTCCATTCTCCTCCTGTCACCACTGATCTATCTATACCGGAGCTGCCGGAATCTCCTCCATTCTCCTCCTGTCACCGCTAACCCATCTACTCCGGAGCTGCCGGAATCTCCTCCATTCCTCCTGTCACCGCTGAGCCGTCTACACGGGAGCTGCCGGAATCTCCTCCATTCTCCTCCTGTCACCGCTGAGTTGTCTACACCGGAGCTGCCGGAATCTCCTCCATTCTCCTCCTATCACCGCTGAGCCGTCTACACCGGAGCTGCCGAAATCTCCTCCATTCTCCTCCTGTCACCACTGAGCCGTCTACACCGGAGCTGCCGGAATCTCCTCCATTCTCCTCCTGTCACCGCTGAGCTGTCTACACCGGAGCTGCCGGAATCTCCTCCATTCTCCTCTTGTCACCACTGAGCCCGTCTACACCGGAGCTGCCGGAATCTCCTCCATTCTCCTCCTGTGACCGCTGAGCCACCTACACCGGAGCTGCCGGAATCTCCTCCATTCTCCTCCTGTCACTGCTGACCCGTCTACACCGGAGCTACCGGAATCTCCTCCATTCTCCTCCTGTCACCGTTGAGCCGTCTACACCGGAGCTGCCGGAATCTCATCCATTCTCCTCCTGTCACCGCTGAGCCGTCTACACCGGAGCTTCCGGAATCTCCTCCATTCTCCTCCTGTCACCGCTGAGCCGTCTACACCGGAGCTGCCGGAATCTCCTCCGTTCTCCTCCCGTCACCGCTGAGCCGTCTACACCGAAGCTGCCGGAATCTCCTCCATTCTCCTCCTGTCACCGCTGAGCCGTCTACACCGAAGCTGCCGGAATCTCCTCCATTCTCCTCCTGTCACCGCTGAGCCGTCTACACCGGAGCTGCCGGAATCTCCTCCATTCTCCTCCTGTCACCGCTGAGCCGTCTACACCGGAGCTGCAGGAATCTCCTCCATTCTCCTCCTGTCACCGCAGAGCCGTCTACACCGGAGCTGCCGGAATCTCCTCCATTCTTCTCCAATCACCGCTGAACCGTCTACACCGGAGCTGCCGAAATCTCCTCCATTCTTCTCCTGTCACAGCTGAGCCGTCTACACCGGAGCTGCCGCAATCTCCTCCATTCTCCTCCTGTCACCGCTGACCCGTCTACACCGGAGCTTCCGGAATCTCCTCCATTCTCCTCCTGTCACCGCTGACCCGTCTACTCCGGAGCTGCCGGAATCTCCTCCATTCTCCTCCTGTCACCTCTGAGCCGTCTACACTGGAGCTGCCAGAATCTCCTCCATTGTCCTCCTGTCACCGCTGAGCCGTCTACACCGGAGCTGCCAGAATCTCCTCCATTCTCCTCCTGTCACCACTGAGCCATCTACACCGGAGCTGCCGGAATCTCCTCCATTCTCCTCCTGTCACCGCTGAGCCGTCTACACGGGAGCTGCCGGAATCTCCTCCATTCTCCTCCTGTCACCGCTGAGCCGTCTACACCGGAGCTTCCGGAATCTCCTCCATTCTCCTCCTGTCACCGCTGAGCCGTCTACACGGGAGCTGCCGGAATCTCCTCCATTCTCCTCCTGTCACCGCTGAGCCGTCTACACCGGAGCTTCCGGAATCTCCTCCATTCTCCTCCTGTCACCGCTGAGCCGTCTACACCGGAGCTGCCGGAATCTCCTCCATTCTCCTCCTGTCACCTCTGAGCCGTCTACACAGGAGCTGCCAGAATCTCCTCCATTCTCCTCCTGTCACCGTTAAGCCGTCTACACCGGAGCTGCCAGAATCTCCTCCATTCTCCTCCTGTCACCGCTGAGCCATATACACCGGAGCTGCCGGAATCTCCTCCATTCTCCTCCTGTCACCGCTGAGCCGTCTACACCGGAGCTGCCGGAATCTCCTCCATTCTCCTCCCTTCTCCTCTCGTCACCGCTGTGCCGTCTACACCAGAGCTGCCGGAATCTCCTCCATTCTCCTCCTGTCACCGCTGAGCCGTCTACACCGGAGCTGCCGGAATCTCCTCCATTCTCCTCCCTTCTCCTCTCGTCACCGCTGTGCCGTCTACACCAGAGCTGCCGGAATCTCCTCCATTCTCCTCCTGTCACCGCTGAGCCGTCTACACCGGAGCTGCCGGAATCTCCTCCATTCTCCTCCTGTCACCACTGATCTATCTATACCGGAGCTGCCGGAATCTCCTCCATTCTCCTCCTGTCACCGCTAACCCATCTACTCCGGAGCTGCCGGAATCTCCTCCATTCCTCCTGTCACCGCTGAGCCGTCTACACGGGAGCTGCCGGAATCTCCTCCATTCTCCTCCTGTCACCGCTGAGTTGTCTACTCCGGAGCTGCCGGAATCTCCTCCATTCTCCTCCTGTCACCTCTGAGCCATCTACACCGGAGCTGCCAGAATCTCCTCCATTCTCCTCCTGTCACCGCTGAGCCGTCTACACCGGAGCTGCCAGAATCTCCTCCATTCTCCTCCTGTCACCGCTGAGCCATCTACAGCGGAGCTGCCGGAATCTCCTCCATTCTCCTCCCGTCACCGCTGAGCCGTCTACACCGGAGCTGCCGGAATCTCCTCCGTTCTCCTCCCGTCACCGCTGAGCCGTCTACACCGAAGCTGCCGGAATCTCCTCCATTCTCCTCCTGTCACCGCTGAGCCGTCTACACCGGAGCTGCCGGAATCTCCTCCATTCTCCTCCTGTCACCGCTGAGCCGTCTACACCGGAGCTGCAGGAATCTCCTCCATTCTCCTCCTGTCACCGCAGAGCCATCTACACCGGAGCTGCCGGAATCTCCTCCATTCTTCTCCTATCACCGCTGAGCCGTCTACACCGGAGCTGCCAAAATCTCCTCCATTCTTCTCCTGTCACAGCTGAGCCGTCTACACCGTAGCTGCCGCAATCTCCTCCATTCTCCTCCTGTCACCGCTGACCCGTCTACACCGGAGCTTCCGGAATCTCCTCCATTCTCCTCCTGTCACCGCTGAGCCGTCTACTCCGGAGCTGCCAGAATCTCCTCCATTCTCCTCCTGTCACCTCTGAGCCGTCTACACTGGAGCTGCCAGAATCTCCTCCATTCTCCTCCTGTCACCGCTGAGCCGTCTACACCGGAGCTGCCAGAATCTCCTCCATTCTCCTCCTGTCACCGCTGAGCCGTCTACACCGGAGCTGCCGGAATCTCCTCCATTCTCCTCCTGTCACCACTGATCTATCTATACCGGAGCTGCCGGAATCTCCTCCATTCTCCTCCTGTCACCGCTAACCCATCTACTCCGGAGCTGCCGGAATCTCCTCCATTCCTCCTGTCACCGCTGAGCCGTCTACACGGGAGCTGCCGGAATCTCCTCCATTCTCCTCCTGTCACCGCTGAGTTGTCTACACCGGAGCTGCCGGAATCTCCTCCATTCTCCTCCTATCACCGCTGAGCCGTCTACACCGGAGCTGCCGAAATCTCCTCCATTCTCCTCCTGTCACCGCTGAGCTGTCTACACCGGAGCTGCCGGAATCTCCTCCATTCTCCTCTTGTCACCACTGAGCCCGTCTACACCGGAGCTGCCGGAATCTACTCCATTCTCCTCCTGTGACCGCTGAGCCACCTACATCGGAGCTGCCGGAATCTCCTCCATTCTCCTCCTGTCACCGCTGACCCGTCTACACCGGAGCTGCCGGAATCTCCTCCATTCTCCTCCTGTCACCGCTGAGCCGTCTACACCGGAGCTGCCGGAATCTCGTCCATTCTCCTCCTGTCACCGCTGAGCCGTCTACACCGGAGCTTCCGGAATCTCCTCCATTCTCCTCCTGTCACCGCTGAGCCGTCTACACCGGAGCTGCCGGAATCTCCTCCATTCTCCTCCTGTCACCTCTGAGCCGTCTACACCGGAGCTGCCAGAATCTCCTCCATTCTCCTCCTGTCACCGCTGAGCTGTCTACACCGGAGCTGCCAGAATCTCCTCCATTCTCCTCCTGTCACCGCTGAGCCATATACACCGGAGCTGCCGGAATCTCCTCCATTCTCCTCCTGTCACCGCTGAGCCGTCTACACGGGAGCTGCCGGAATCTCCTCCATTCTCCTCCTGTCACCGCTGAGCCGTCTACACCGGAACTGCCGGAATCTCCTCCATTCTCCTCCCGTCACCGCTGAGCCGTCTACACGGGAGCTGCCGGAATCTCCTCCATTCTCCTCCTGTCACCGCTGAGCCGTCTACACCGGAGCTGCCGGAATCTCCTCCGTTCTCCTCCCGTCACCGCTGAGCCGTCTACACCGAAGCTGCCGGAATCTCCTCCATTCTCCTCCTGTCACCGCTGAGCCGTCTACACCGGAACTGCCGGAATCTCCTCCATTCTCCTCCTGTCACCGCTGAGCCGTCTACTCCGGAGCTGCCGGAATCTCCTCCATTCTCCTCCTGTCACCTCTGAGCCATCTACACCGGAGCTGCCAGAATCTCCTCCATTCTCCTCCTGTCACCGCTGAGCCGTCTACACCGGAGCTGCCAGAATCTCCTCCATTCTCCTCCTGTCACCGCTGAGCCGTCTACACCGGAGCTGCCGGAATCTCCTCCATTCTCCTCCTGTCACCGCTGAGCCGTCTACACGGGAGCTGCCGGAATCTCCTCCATTCTCCTCCTGTCACCGCTGAGCCGTCTACACCGGAGCTGCCGGAATCTCCTCCGTTCTCCTCCCGTCACCGCTGAGCCGTCTACACCGAAGCTGCCGGAATCTCCTCCATTCTCCTCCTGTCACCGCTGAGCCGTCTACACCAGAGCTGCCGGAATCTCCTCCATTCTCCTCCTGTCACCGCTGAGCCGTCTACACCGGAGCTGCAGGAATCTCCTCCATTCTCCTCCTGTCACCGCAGAGCCATCTACACCGGAGCTGCCGGAATCTCCTCCATTCTTCTCCTATCACCGCTGAGCCGTCTACACCGGAGCTGCCGAAATCTCCTCCATTCTTCTCCTGTCACAGCTGAGCCGTCTACACCGTAGCTGCCGCAATCTCCTCCATTCTCCTCCTGTCACCGCTGACCCGTCTACACCGGAGCTTCCGGAATCTCCTCCATTCTCCTCCTGTCACCGCTGAGCCGTCTACTCCGGAGCTGCCAGAATCTCCTCCATTCTCCTCCTGTCACCTCTGAGCCGTCTACACTGGAGCTGCCAGAATCTCCTCCATTCTCCTCCTGTCACCGCTGAGCCGTCTACACCGGAGCTGCCAGAATCTCCTCCATTCTCCTCCTGTCACCGCTGAGCCATCTACACCGGAGCTGCCGGAATCTCCTCCATTCTCCTCCTGTCACCGCTGAGCCGTCTACACCGGAGCTGCCAGAATCTCCTCCATTCTCCTCCTGTCACCGCTGAGCCATCTACACCGGAGCTGCCGGAATCTCCTCCATTCTCCTCCTGTCACCGCTGAGCCGTCTACACCGGAGCTTCCGGAATCTCCTCCATTCTCCTCCTGTCACCGCTGAGCCGTCTACACGGGAGCTGCCGGAATCTCCTCCATTCTCCTCCTGTCACCGCTGAGCCGTCTACACCGGAGCTTCCGGAATCTCCTCCATTCTCCTCCTGTCACCGCTGAGCCGTTTACACCGGAGCTGCCGGAATCTCCTCCATTCTCCTCCTGTCACCTCTGAGCCGTCTACACCGGAGCTGCCAGAATCTCCTCCATTCTCCTCCTGTCACCGCTGAGCCGTCTACACCGGAGCTGCCAGAATCTCCTCCATTCTCCTCCTGTCACCGCTGAGCCATATACACCGGAGCTGCCGGAAATCTCCTCCATTCTCCTCCTGTCACCGCTGAGCCGTCTACACGGGAGCTGCCGGAATCTCCTCCATTCTCCTCCTGTCACCGCTGAGCCGTCTACACCGGAGCTGCCGGAATCTCCTCCATTCTCCTCCCTTCTCCTCCCGTCACCGCTGTGCCATCTACACCAGAGCTGCCGGAATCTCCTCCATTCTCCTCCTGTCACCGCTGAGCCGTCTACACCGGAGCTGCCGGAATCTCCTCCATTCTCCTCCTGTCACCACTGATCTATCTATACCGGAGCTGCCGGAATCTCCTCCATTCTCCTCCTGTCACCTCTAACCCATCTACTCCGGAGCTGCCGGAATCTCCTCCATTCCTCCTGTCACCGCTGAGCCGTCTACACGGGAGCTGCCGGAATCTCCTCCATTCTCCTCCTGTCACCGCTGAGTTGTCTACACCGGAGCTGCCGGAATCTCCTCCATTCTCCTCCTATCACCGCTGAGCCGTCTACACCGGAGCTGCCGAAATCTCCTCCATTCTCCTCCTGTCACCACTGAGCCGTCTACACCGGAGCTGCCGGAATCTCCTCCATTCTCCTCCTGTCACCGCTGAGCTGTCTACACCGGAGCTGTCGGAATCTCCTCCATTCTCCTCCTGTCACCACTGAGCCCGTCTACACCGGAGCTGCCGGAATCTCCTCCATTCTCCTCCTGTGACCGCTGAGCCACCTACACCGGAGCTGCCGGAATCTCCTCCATTCTCCTCCTGTCACCGCTGACCCGTCTACACCGGAGCTGCCGGAATCTCCTCCATTCTCCTCCTGTCACCGCTGAGCCATATACACCGGAGCTGCCGGAAATCTCCTCCATTCTCCTCCTGTCACCGCTGAGCTGTCTACACGGGAGCTGCCGGAATCTCCTCCATTCTCCTCCTGTCACCGCTGAGCCGTCTACACGGGAGCTGCCGGAATCTCCTCCATTCTCCTCCTGTCACCGCTGAGCCGTCTACACCGGAACTGCCGGAATCTCCTCCATTCTCCTCCCGTCACCGCTGAGCCGTCTACACGGGAGCTGCCGGAATCTCCTCCATTCTCCTCCTGTCACCGCTGAGCCGTCTACACCGGAGCTGCCGGAATCTCCTCCGTTCTCCTCCCGTCACCGCTGAGCCGTCTACACCGAAGTTGCCGGAATCTCCTCCATTCTCCTCCTGTCACCGCTGAGCCGTCTACACCGGAACTGCCGGAATCTCCTCCATTCTCCTCCTGTCACCGCTGAGCCGTCTACACCGGAGCTTCCGGAATCTCCTCCATTCTCCTCCTGTCACCGCTGAGCCGTCTACTCCGGAGCTGCCGGAATCTCCTCCATTCTCCTCCTGTCACCTCTGAGCCATCTACACCGGAGCTGCCAGAATCTCCTCCATTCTCCTCCTGTCACCGCTGAGCCGTCTACACCGCAGCTGCCAGAATCTCCTCCATTCTCCTCCTGTCACCGCTGAGCCATCTACACCGGAGCTGCCGGAATCTCCTCCATTCTCCTCCTGTCACCGCTGAGCCGTCTACACGGGAGCTGCCGGAATCTCCTCCATTCTCCTCCTGTCACCGCTGAGCCGTCTACACCGGAGCTTCCGGAATCTCCTCCATTCTCCTCCTGTCACCGCTGAGCCGTCTACACCGGAGCTGCCGGAATCTCCTCCATTCTCCTCCTGTCACCTCTGAGCCGTCTACACCGGAGCTGCCAGAATCTCCTCCATTCTCCTCCTGTCACCGCTGAGCCGTCTACACCGGAGCTGCCAGAATCTCCTCCATTCTCCTCCTGTCACCGCTGAGCCATATACACCGGAGCTGCCGGAAATCTCCTCCATTCTCCTCCTGTCACCGCTGAGCCGTCTACACGGGAGCTGCCGGAATCTCCTCCATTCTCCTCCTGTCACCGCTGAGCCGTCTACACCGGAGCTGCCGGAATCTCCTCCATTCTCCTCCCTTCTCCTCCCGTCACCGCTGTGCCATCTACACCAGAGCTGCCGGAATCTCCTCCATTCTCCTCCTGTCACCGCTGAGCCGTCTACACCGGAGCTGCCGGAATCTCCTCCATTCTCCTCCTGTCACCACTGATCTATCTATACCGGAGCTGCCGGAATCTCCTCCATTCTCCTCCTGTCACCTCTAACCCATCTACTCCGGAGCTGCCGGAATCTCCTCCATTCCTCCTGTCACCGCTGAGCCGTCTACACGGGAGCTGCCGGAATCTCCTCCATTCTCCTCCTGTCACCGCTGAGTTGTCTACACCGGAGCTGCCGGAATCTCCTCCATTCTCCTCCTATCACCGCTGAGCCGTCTACACCGGAGCTGCCGAAATCTCCTCCATTCTCCTCCTGTCACCACTGAGCCGTCTACACCGGAGCTGCCGGAATCTCCTCCATTCTCCTCCTGTCACCGCTGAGCTGTCTACACCGGAGCTGTCGGAATCTCCTCCATTCTCCTCCTGTCACCACTGAGCCCGTCTACACCGGAGCTGCCGGAATCTCCTCCATTCTCCTCCTGTGACCGCTGAGCCACCTACACCGGAGCTGCCGGAATCTCCTCCATTTTCCTCCTGTCACCGCTGACCCGTCTACACCGGAGCTGCCGGAATCTCCTCCATTCTCCTCCTGTCACCGCTGAGCCATATACACCGGAGCTGCCGGAAATCTCCTCCATTCTCCTCCTGTCACCGCTGAGCTGTCTACACGGGAGCTGCCGGAATCTCCTCCATTCTCCTCCTGTCACCGCTGAGCCGTCTACACCGGAGCTGCCGGAATCTCCTCCATTCTCCTCCCTTCTCCTCCCGTCACCGCTGTGCCATCTACACCAGAGCTGCCGGAATCTCCTCCATTCTGCTCCTGTCACCGCTGAGCCGTCTACACCGGAGCTGCCGGAATCTCCTCCATTCTCCTCCTGTCACAACTGATCTATCTATACCGGAGCTACCGGAATCTCCTCCATTCTCCTCCTGTCACCGCTAACCCATCTACTCCGGAGCTGCCGGAATCTCCTCCATTCCTCCTGTCACCGCTGAGCCGTCTACACGGGAGCTGCCGGAATCTCCTCCATTCTCCTCCTGTCACCGCTGAGTTGTCTACACCGGAGCTGCCGGAATCTCCTCCATTCTCCTTCTATCACCGCTGAGCCGTCTACACCGGAGCTGCCGAAATCTCCTCCATTCTCCTCCTGTCACCACTGAGCCGTCTACACCGGAGCTGCCGGAATCTCCTCCATTCTCCTCTTGTCACCGCTGAGCTGTCTACACCGGAGCTGCCGGAATCTCCTCCATTCTCCTCCTGTCACCACTGAGCCCGTCTACACCGGAGCTGCCGGAATCTCCTCCATTCTCCTCCTGTGACCGCTGAGCCACCTACACCGGAGTTGCCGGAATCTCCTCCATTCTCCTCCTGTCACCGCTGACCCGTCTTCACCGGAGCTGCCGGAATCTCCTCCATTCTCCTCCTGTCACCGCTGAGCCACCTACAGTGGAGCTGCCGGAATCTCGTCCATTCTCCTCCTGTCACCGCTGAGCCGTCTACACCGGAGCTTCCGGAATCTCCTCCATTCTCCTCCTGTCACCGCTGAGCCGTCTACACCGGAGCTGCCGGAATCTCCTCCATTCTCCTCCTGTCACCTATGAGTCGTCTACACCGGAGCTGCCAGAATCTCCTCCATTCTCCTCCTGTCACCGCTGAGCCGTCTACACCGGAGCTGCCAGAATCTCCTCCATTCTCCTCCTGTCACCGCTGAGCCATATACACCGGAGCTGCCGGAATCTCCTCCATTCTCCTCCTGTTACCGCTGAGCCGTCTACACGGGAGCTGCCGGAATCTCCTCCATTCTCATCCTGTCACCGCTGAGCCGTCTACACCGGAGCTGCCGGAATCTCCTCCATTCTCCTCCCGTCACCGCTGAGCCGTCTACACCGAAGTTGCCGGAATCTCCTCCATTCTCCTGTCACCGCTGAGCCGTCTACACCGGAGCTGCCGGAATCTCCTCCATTCTCCTCCTGTCACCGCTGAGCCGTCTACACCGGAGCTGCCGGAATCTCCTCCATTCTCCTGTCACCGCTGAGCCGTCTACACCGGAGCTGCCGGAATCTCCTCCATTCTCCTCCTGTCACCGCTGAGCCATCTACACCGGAGCTGCTGGAATCTCCTCCATTCTCCTCCTGTCACCGCTGAGCTGTCTACACCGGAGCTGCCGGAATCTCCTCCATTCTCCTCCTGTCATCACTGAGCCGTCTACATTGGAGCTGCCGGAATCTCCTCCATTCTTCTCCTGTCACCGCTGAGCCGTCTACACTGGAGCTGCCGGAATCTCCTCCATTCTCCTCCTGTCACTCCTGAGCCATCTACACTGGAGCTTCCGGAATCTCCTCCATTCTCCTCCTGTCACCGCTGAGCCGTCTACACCGGAGCTGCCGAAATCTCCTCCATTCTCCTCCTGTCAACGCTGAGCCGTCTACATCGGAGCTGCCGGAGTCTCCTCCATTCTCCTCCTGTCACCGCTGAGCCGTCTACACCAGAGCTGCCGGAATCTCCTCCATTCTCCTCCTGTCACCGCTGAGCCGTCTACACCGCAGCTGCCGGAATCTCCTCCATCCTCCTCCTGTCACCGCTGAGCCGTCTACACCGGAGCTGCCGGAATCTCCTCCATTCTCCTCCTGTCACCACTGAGCCATCTACACCGGAATCTCCTCCATTCTCCTCCTGTCACCGCTGAGCCGCCTACACCGGAGCTGCCGGAATCTCCTCCATTCTCCTCCTGTCACCGCTGAACCGTGTACATGGACCTGCTGGAATCTCCTCCATTCTCCTCCTGTCACTCCTGAGCCATCTACACTGGAGCTTCCGGAATCTCCTCCATTCTCCTCCTGACACCGCTGAGCCGTCTACACCGGAGCTGCCGGAATCTCCTCCATTCTCCTCCTGTCACCGCTGAGCCGTCTACACCAGAGCTGCCGGAATCTCCTCCATTCTCCTCCTGTCACCGCTGAGCCGTCTACACCGGAGCTGCCGGAATCTCCTCCATCCTCCTCCTGTCACCGCTGAGCCGTCTACACCGGAGCTGCCGGAATCTCCTCCATTCTCCTCCTGTCACCGCTGAGCAGTCTACACCGGAGCTGCCGGAATCTCCTCCATTCTCCTCCTCTCACCACTGAGCCGTCTACACCGGAGCTGCCGAAATCTCCTCCATTCTCCTCCTGTCACCGCTGAGCCGTCTACACCGGAGCTGCCGGAATCTCCTCCATTCTCCTCCTGTCACCGCTGAGCCGTCTACACCAGAGCTGCCGGAATCTCCTCCATTCTCCTCCTGTCACCGCTGAGCCGTCTACACCGGAGCTGCCGGAATCTCCTCCATTCTCCTCCTGTCACCACTGAGCCGTCTACATTGGAGCTGCCGGAATCTCCTTCATTCTTCTCCTGTCACCGCTGAGCCGTCTACACCGGAGCTGCCGGAATCTCCTCCATTCTCCTCCTGTCACTCCTGAGCCATCTACACCGGAGCTTCCGGAATCTCCTCCATTCTCCTCCTGTCACCGCTGAGCCGTCTACACCGGAGCTGCCGGAATCTCCTCCATTCTCCTCCTGTCACCGTTGAGCCGTCTACATCGGAGCTGCCGGAATCTCCTCCATTCTCCTCCTGTCACCGCTGAGACGTCTACACCGGAGCTGCCGGAATCTCCTCCATTCTCCTCCTGTCACCGCTGAGCCACCTACACCGGAGCTGCCGGAATCTCCTCCATTCTCCTCCTGTCACCGCTGAGCCGTCTACACCGGAGCTGCCGGAATCTCCTCCATTCTCCTCCTGTCACCGCTGAGCCGTCTACACCGGAGCTGCCGGAATCTCCTCCATTCTCCTCCTGTCACCGCTGAGCCGTCTACATCGGAGCTGCCGGAATCTCCTCCATTCTCCTCCTGTCACCGCTAACCCATCTACTCCGGAGCTGCCGGAATCTCCTCCATTCCTCCTGTCACCGCTGAGCCGTCTACACGGGAGCTGCCGGAATCTCCTCCATTCTCCTCCTGTCACCGCTGAGTTGTCTACACCGGAGCTGCCGGAATCTCCTCCATTCTCCTCCTATCACCGCTGAGCCGTCTACACCGGAGCTGCCGAAATCTCCTCCATTCTCCTCCTGTCACCACTGAGCCGTCTACACCGGAGCTGCCGGAATCTCCTCCATTCTCCTCCTGTCACCGCTGAGCTGTCTTCACCGGAGCTGCCGGAATCTCCTCCATTCTCCTCCTGTCACCACTGAGCCCGTCTACACCGGAGCTGCCGGAATCTCCTCCATTCTCCTCCTGTGACCGCTGAGCCACCTACACCGGAGCTGCCGGAATCTCCTCCATTCTCCTCCTGTCACCGCTGACCCGTCTACACCGGAGCTGCCGGAATCTCCTCCATTCTCCTCCTGTCACCGCTGAGCCACCTACACCGGAGCTGCCGGAATCTCGTCCATTCTCCTCCTGTCACCGCTGAGCCGTCTACACCGGAGCTTCCGGAATCTCCTCCATTCTCCTCCTGTCACCGCTGAGCCGTCTACACCGGAGCTGCCGGAATCTCCTCCATTCTCCTCCTGTCACCTATGAGTCGTCTACACCGGAGCTGCCAGAATCTCCTCCATTCTCCTCCTGTCACCGCTGAGCCGTCTACACCGGAGCTGCCAGAATCTCCTCCATTCTCCTCCTGTCACCGCTGAGCCATATACACCGGAGCTGCCGGAATCTCCTCCATTCTCCTCCTGTTACCGCTGAGCCGTCTACACGGGAGCTGCCGGAATCTCCTCCATTCTCCTCCTGTCACCGCTGAGCCGTCTACACCGGAGCTGCCGGAATGTCCTCCATTCTCCTCCCGTCACCGCTGAGCCGTCTACATCGAAGTTGCCGGAATCTCCTCCATTCTCCTGTCACCGCTGAGCCGTCTACACCGGAGCTGCCGGAATCTCCTCCATTCTCCTCCTGTCACCGCTGAGCCGTCTACACCGGAGCTGCCGGAATCTCCTCCATTCTCCTGTCACCGCTGAGCCGTCTACACCGGAGCTGCCGGAATCTCCTCCATTCTCCTCCTGTCACCGCTGAGCCATCTCCACCGGAGCTGCTGGAATCTCCTCCATTCTCCTCCTGTCACCGCTGAGCTGTCTACACCGGAGCTGCCGGAATCTCCTCCATTCTCCTCCTGTCACCACTGAGCCGTCTACATTGGAGCTGCCGGAATCTCCTCCATTCTTCTCCTGTCACCGCTGAGCCGTCTACACTGGAGCTGCCGGAATCTCCTCCATTCTCCTCCTGTCACTCCTGAGCCATCTACACTGGAGCTTCCGGAATCTCCTCCATTCTCCTCCTGTCACCGCTGAGCCGTCTACACCGGAGCTGCCGGAATCTCCTCCATTCTCCTCCTGTCACCGCTGAGCCGTCTACATCGGAGCTGCCGGAATCTCCTCCATTCTCCTCCTGTCACCGCTGAGCCGTCTACACCAGAGCTGCCGGAATCTCCTCCATTCTCCTCCTGTCACCGCTGAGCCGTCTACACAGGAGCTGCCGGAATCTCCTCCATCCTCCTCCTGTCACCGCTGAGCCGTCTATACCGGAGCTGCCGGAATCTCCTCCATTCTCCTCCTGTCACCACTGAGCCATCTACACCGGAATCTCCTCCATTCTCCTCCTGTCACCGCTGAGCCGCCTACACCGGAGCTGCCGGAATCTCCTCCATTCTCCTCCTGTCACCGCTGAACCGTGTACATGGACCTGCTGGAATCTCCTCCATTCTCCTCCTGTCACTCCTGAGCCATCTACACTGGAGCTTCCGGAATCTCCTCCATTCTCCTCCTGTCACCGCTGAGCCGTCTACACCGGAGCTGCCGGAATCTCCTCCATTCTCCTCCTGTCACCGCTGAGCCGTCTACACCGGAGCTGCCGGAATCTCCTCCATTCTCCTCCTGTCACCACTGAGCCGTCTACATTGGAGCTGCCGGAATCTCCTCCATTCTTCTCCTGTCACCGCTGAGCCGTCTACACCGGAGCTGCCGGAATCTCCTCCATTCTCCTCCTGTCACCACTGAGCCGTCTACACCGGAGCTGCCGGAATCTCCTCCATTCTCCTCCTGTCACCGCTGAGCCATCTACAACGGAGCTGCCGGAATCTCCTCCATACTCCTCCTGTCACCGCTGACCCGTCTACACCGGAGCTGCCGGAATCTCCTCCATTCTCCTCCTGTCACCGCTGAGCCGTCTATATCGGAGCTGCCGGAATCTCCTCCATTCTCCTCCTGTCACCGCTGAGCCGTCTACACCGGAGCTGCCGGAATCTCCTCCATTCTCCTCCTGTCACCGCTGAGCCGTCTACACCGGAGCTGCCGGAATCTCCTCCATTCTCCTCCTGTCACCGCTGAGCCGTCTACTCCGGAGCTGCTGGAATCTCCTCCATTCTCCTCCCGTCACCGCTGAGCCGTTTACAGCGGAGCTGCCGGAATCTCCTCCATTCTCCTCCTGTCACCGCTGAGCCGTCTACACCGGAGCTGCCGGAATCTCCTCCATTCTCCTCCCGTCACCGCTGAGCCATCTACACCGAAGCTGCCGGAATCTCCTCCATTCTCCTCCTGTCACCGCTGAGCCGTCTACACCGGAGCTGCCGGAATCTCCTCCATTCTCCTCCTGTCACCGCTGAGCCGTCTACTCCGGAGCTGCCGGAATCTCCTCCATTCTCCTCCTGTCACCGCTGAGCCGTCTACTCCGGAGCTGCCGGAATCTCCTCCATTCTCCTCCTGTCACCGCTGAGCCGTCTACACCGGAGCTGCCAGAATCTCCTCCATTCTCCTCCTGTCACCGCTGAGCCGTCTACACCAGAACTGCCGGAATCTCCTCCATTCTCCTCCTGTCACCACTGAGCAATCTACACCGGAGCTGCCAGAATCTCTTCCAGTCACCGCTGAGCCGTCTACACCGGAGCTGCCGGAATCTCCTCCATTCTCCTCCTGTCACCGCTGAGCCGTCTACTCCGGAGCTGCCGGAATCTCCTCCATTCTCCTCCTGTCACCGCTGAGCCGTCTACACCGGAGCTGCCGGAATCTCCTCCATTCTCCTCCTGTCACCGCTGAGCCGTCTACACCGGAGCTGCCGGAATCTCCTCCATTCTCCTCCTGTCACCGCTGAGCCATCTACACCGGAGCTGCCGGAATCTCCTCCATTCTCCTCCTGTCACCGCTGAGCCGTCTACTCCGGAGCTGCCGGAATCTCCTCCATTCTCTTCCTGTCACCGCTGAGCCGTCTACTCCGGAGCTGCCGGAATCTCCTCCATTCTCCTCCTGTCACCGCTGAGCCGTCTACTCCGGAGCTGCCGGAATCTCCTCCATTCTCCTCCTGTCACCGCTGAGCCGTCTACACCGGAGCTGCCGGAATCTCCTCCATTCTCCTCCTGTCACCGCTGAGCCGTCTACACCGGAGGTGCCGGAATCTCCTCCATTCTCCTGTCACCGCTGAGCCGTCTACACCGGAGCTGCCGGAATCTCCTCCATTCTCCTCCTGTCATCGCTGAGCCGTCTACACCAGAGCTGCCGGAATCTCCTCCATTCTCCTCCTGTCACCGCTGAGCCGTCTACACCGGAGCTGCCGGAATCTCCTCCATTCTCCTCCTGTCACCGCTGAGCCGTCTACACCGGAGCTGCCGGAATCTCCTCCTGTCACCGCTGATCCGTCTACACCGGAGCTGCCGGAATCTCCTCCATTCTCCTCCTGTCACCGCTGAGCCGTCTACACCGGAGCTGCCGGAATCTCCTCCATTCTCCTCCTGTCACCGCTGAGCCGTCTACACCGGAGCTGCCGGAATCTCCTCCGATCTCCTGTCACCGCTGAGCCGTCTACTCCGGAGCTGCTGGAATCTCCTCCATTCTCCTCCTGTCACCGCTGATCCGTCTACACCGGAGCTGCCGGAATCTCCTCCATTCTCCTCCTGTCACCGCTGAGCCGTCTACACCGGAGCTGCCGGAATCTCGTCCATTCTCCTCCTGTCATCGCTGAGCCGTCTACACCGGAGCTGCCGGAATCTCCTCCATTCTCCTCCTGTCACCGCTGAGCAATCTACATCGGAGCTGCCGGAATCTCCTCCATTCTCCTCCTGTCACCGCTGAGCCGTCTACTCCGGAGGTGCCGGAATCTCCTCCATTCTCCTCCTGTCACCGCTGAGCCGTCTACACCGGAGCTGCCGGAATCTCCTCCATTCTCCTCCTGTCACCGCTGAGCCGTCTACACCGGAGCTGCCGGAATCTCCTCCATTCTCCTCCTGTCACCGCTGAGCCGTCTACACCGGAGCTGCCGGAATCTCCTCCATTCTCCTCCTGTCACCGCTGAGCCGTCTACACCGGAGCTGCCGGAATCTCCTCCATTCTCCTCCTGTCACCGCTGAGCCGTCTACACCGGAGCTGCCGGAATCTCCTCCATTCTCCTCCTGTCACCGCTGAGCCGTCTACTCCGGAGCTGCCGGAATCTCCTCCATTCTCCTCCTGTCACCGCTGAGCCATCTACTCCGGAGCTGCCGGAATCTCCTCCATTCTCCTCCTGTCACCGCTGAGCCGTCTACTCCGGAGCTGCCGGAATCGCCTCCATTCTCCTCCTGTCACCGCTGAGCCGTCTACACCGGAGCTGCCGGAATCTCCTCCATTCTCCTCCTGTCACCGCTGAGCCGTCTACACCGGAGCTGCCGGAATCTCCTCCATTCTCCTCCTGTCACCGCTGAGCCATCTACACCGGAGCTGCCGGAATCTCCTCCATTCTCCTCCTGTCACCGCTGAGCCGTCTACTCCGGAGCTGCCGGAATCTCCTCCATTCTCCTCCTGTCACCGCTGAGCCGTCTACTCCGGAGCTGCCGGAATCTCCTCCATTCTCCTCCTGTCACCGCTGAGCCGTCTACTCCGGAGCTGCCGGAATCTCCTCCATTCTCCTCCTGTCACCGCTGAGCCGTCTACACCGGAGCTGCCAGAATCTCCTCCATTCTCCTCCTGTCACCGCTGAGCCGTCTACACCAGAGCTGCCGGAATCTCCTCCATTCTCCTCCTGTCACCACTGAGCCATCTACACCGGAGCTGCCAGAATCTCTTCCAGTCACCGCTGAGCCGTCTACACCGGAGCTGCCGGAATCTCCTCCATTCTCCTCCTGTCACCGCTGAGCCGTCTACTCCGGAGCTGCCGGAATCTCCTCCATTCTCCTCCTGTCACCGCTGAGCCGTCTACACCGGAGCTGCCGGAATCTCCTCCATTCTCCTTCTGTCACCGCTGAGCCGTCTACACCGGAGCTGCCGGAATCTCCTCCATTCTCCTCCTGTCACCGCTGAGCCATCTACACCGGAGCTGCCGGAATCTCCTCCATTCTCCTCCTGTCACCGCTGAGCCGTCTACTCCGGAGCTGCCGGAATCTCCTCCATTCTCCTCCTGTCACCGCTGAGCCGTCTACTCCGGAGCTGCCGGAATCTCCTCCATTCTCCTCCTGTCACCGCTGAGCCGTCTACTCCGGAGCTGCCGGAATCTCCTCCATTCTCCTCCTGTCACCGCTGAGCCGTCTACACCGGAGCTGCCGGAATCTCCTCCATTCTCCTCCTGTCACCGCTGAGCCGTCTACACCGGAGCTGCCGGAATCTCCTCCATTCTCCTGTCACCGCTGAGCCGTCTACACCGGAGCTGCCGGAATCTCCTCCATTCTCCTCCTGTCATCGCTGAGCCGTCTACACCAGAGCTGCCGGAATCTCCTCCATTCTCCTCCTGTCACCGCTGAGCCGTCTACACCGGAGCTGCCGGAATCTCCTCCATTCTCCTCCTGTCACCGCTGAGCCGTCTACACCGGAGCTGCCGGAATCTCCTCCTGTCACCGCTGATCCGTCTACACCGGAGCTGCCGGAATCTCCTCCATTCTCCTCCTGTCACCGCTGAGCCGTCTACATCGGAGCTGCCGGAATCTCCTCCATTCTCCTGTCACCCCTGAGCCGTCTACTCCGGAGCTGCCGGAATCTCCTCCATTCTCCTCCTGTCACCGCTGATCCGTCTACACCGGAGCTGCCGGAATCTCCTCCATTCTCCTCCTGTCACCGCTGAGCCGTCTACACCGGAGCTGCCGGAATCTCCTCCATTCTCCTCCTGTCACCGCTGAGCCGTCTACATCGGAGCTGCCGGAATCTCCTCCATTCTCCTGTCACCGCTGAGCCGCCTACACCGGAGCTGCCGGAATCTCCTCCATTCTCCTCCTGTCACCGCTGAGCCGTCTACACCGGAGCTGCCGGAATCTCCTCCATTCTCCTCCTGTCACCACTGAGCCGTCTACACCGGAGCTGCCGGAATCTCCTCCATTCTCCTCCTGTCACCGCTGAGCCGTCTACACCGGAGCTGCCGGAATCTCCTCCATTCTCCTCCTGTCACCGCTGAGCCATCTACACCGGAGCTGCCGGAATCTCCTCCATTCTCCTCCTGTCACCGCTGAGCCGTCTACATCGGAGCTGCCGGAATCTCGTCCATTCTCCTCCTGTCACCGCTGAGCCGTCTACACCAGATCTGCCGGAATCTCCTCCATTCTCCTCCTGTCACCGCTGAGCCGTCTACATCGGAGCTGCCGGAATCTCGTCCATTCTCCTCCTGTCACCGCTGAGCCGTCTACACCAGATCTGCCGGAATCTCCTCCATTCTCCTCCTGTCACCGCTGAGCCGTCTACATCGGAGCTGCCGGAATCTCCTCCATTCTCCTCCTGTCACCGCTGAGCCGTCTACACCGGAGCTGCCGGAATCTCCTCCATTCTCCTCCTGTCACCGCTGAGCCGTCTACACTGGAGCTGCCGGAATCTCCTCCATTCTCCTCCTGTCACCGCTGAGCCGTCTACACCGGAGCTGCCGGAATCTCCTCCATTCTCCTCCTGTCACCGCTGAGCCATCTACACCGGAGCTGCCGGAATCTCCTCCATTCTCCTCCTGTCACCGCTGAGCCGTCTACACCGGAGCTGCCGGAATCTCCTCCATTCTCCTCCTGTCACCGCTGAGCCGTCTACACCGGAGCTGCCGGAATCTCCATTCTCCTCCTGTCACCGCTGAGCCGTCTACACCGGAGCTGCCAGAATCTCCTCCATTCTCCTCCTGTCACCGCTGAGCCGTCTACACCGGAGCTGCCGGAATCTCCTCCATTCTCCTCCTGTCACCGCTGAGCCGTCTACACCGGAGCTGCCGGAATCTCCTCCATTCTCCTCCTGTCACCGCTAAGCTGTCTACACCGGAGCTGCCGGAATCTCCTCCATTCTCCTCCTGTCACCGCTGAGCCGTCTACACCGGAGCTGCCGGAATCTCCTCCATTCTCCTGTCACCGCTGAGCCGTCTACACCGGAGCTGCCGGAATCTCCTCCATTCTCCTCCTGTCACCGCTGAGCCATCTACACCGGAGCTGCTGGAATCTCCTCCATTCTCCTCCTGTCACCGCTGAGCTGTCTACACCGGAGCTGCCGGAATCTCCTCCATTCTCCTCCTGTCATCACTGAGCCGTCTACATTGGAGCTGCCGGAATCTCCTCCATTCTTCTCCTGTCACCGCTGAGCCGTCTACACTGGAGCTGCCGGAATCTCCTCCATTCTCCTCCTGTCACTCCTGAGCCATCTACACTGGAGCTTCCGGAATCTCCTCCATTCTCCTCCTGTCACCGCTGACCCGTCTACACCGGAGCTGCCGGAATCTCCTCCATTCTCCTCCTGTGACCGCTGAGCCACCTACACCGGAGCTGCCGGAATCTCCTCCATTCTCCTCCTGTCACCGCTGACCCGTCTACACCGGAGCTGCCGGAATCTCCTCCATTCTCCTCCTGTCACCGCTGAGCCACCTACACCGGAGCTGCCGGAATCTCGTCCATTCTCCTCCTGTCACCGCTGAGCCGTCTACACCGGAGCTTCCGGAATCTCCTCCATTCTCCTCCTGTCACCGCTGAGCCGTCTACACCGGAGCTGCCGGAATCTCCTCCATTCTCCTCCTGTCACCTATGAGTCGTCTACACCGGAGCTGCCAGAATCTCCTCCATTCTCCTCCTGTCACCGCTGAGCCGTCTACACCGGAGCTGCCAGAATCTCCTCCATTCTCCTCCTGTCACCGCTGAGCCATATACACCGGAGCTGCCGGAATCTCCTCCATTCTCCTCCTGTTACCGCTGAGCCGTCTACACGGGAGCTGCCGGAATCTCCTCCATTCTCCTCCTGTCACCGCTGAGCCGTCTACACCGGAGCTGCCGGAATGTCCTCCATTCTCCTCCCGTCACCGCTGAGCCGTCTACATCGAAGTTGCCGGAATCTCCTCCATTCTCCTGTCACCGCTGAGCCGTCTACACCGGAGCTGCCGGAATCTCCTCCATTCTCCTCCTGTCACCGCTGAGCCGTCTACACCGGAGCTGCCGGAATCTCCTCCATTCTCCTGTCACCGCTGAGCCGTCTACACCGGAGCTGCCGGAATCTCCTCCATTCTCCTCCTGTCACCGCTGAGCCATCTCCACCGGAGCTGCTGGAATCTCCTCCATTCTCCTCCTGTCACCGCTGAGCTGTCTACACCGGAGCTGCCGGAATCTCCTCCATTCTCCTCCTGTCACCACTGAGCCGTCTACATTGGAGCTGCCGGAATCTCCTCCATTCTTCTCCTGTCACCGCTGAGCCGTCTACACTGGAGCTGCCGGAATCTCCTCCATTCTCCTCCTGTCACTCCTGAGCCATCTACACTGGAGCTTCCGGAATCTCCTCCATTCTCCTCCTGTCACCGCTGAGCCGTCTACACCGGAGCTGCCGGAATCTCCTCCATTCTCCTCCTGTCACCGCTGAGCCGTCTACATCGGAGCTGCCGGAATCTCCTCCATTCTCCTCCTGTCACCGCTGAGCCGTCTACACCAGAGCTGCCGGAATCTCCTCCATTCTCCTCCTGTCACCGCTGAGCCGTCTACACAGGAGCTGCCGGAATCTCCTCCATCCTCCTCCTGTCACCGCTGAGCCGTCTATACCGGAGCTGCCGGAATCTCCTCCATTCTCCTCCTGTCACCACTGAGCCATCTACACCGGAATCTCCTCCATTCTCCTCCTGTCACCGCTGAGCCGCCTACACCGGAGCTGCCGGAATCTCCTCCATTCTCCTCCTGTCACCGCTGAACCGTGTACATGGACCTGCTGGAATCTCCTCCATTCTCCTCCTGTCACTCCTGAGCCATCTACACTGGAGCTTCCGGAATCTCCTCCATTCTCCTCCTGTCACCGCTGAGCCGTCTACACCGGAGCTGCCGGAATCTCCTCCATTCTCCTCCTGTCACCGCTGAGCCGTCTACACCGGAGCTGCCGGAATCTCCTCCATTCTCCTCCTGTCACCACTGAGCCGTCTACATTGGAGCTGCCGGAATCTCCTCCATTCTTCTCCTGTCACCGCTGAGCCGTCTACACCGGAGCTGCCGGAATCTCCTCCATTCTCCTCCTGTCACCACTGAGCCGTCTACACCGGAGCTGCCGGAATCTCCTCCATTCTCCTCCTGTCACCGCTGAGCCATCTACAACGGAGCTGCCGGAATCTCCTCCATACTCCTCCTGTCACCGCTGACCCGTCTACACCGGAGCTGCCGGAATCTCCTCCATTCTCCTCCTGTCACCGCTGAGCCGTCTATATCGGAGCTGCCGGAATCTCCTCCATTCTCCTCCTGTCACCGCTGAGCCGTCTACACCGGAGCTGCCGGAATCTCCTCCATTCTCCTCCTGTCACCGCTGAGCCGTCTACACCGGAGCTGCCGGAATCTCCTCCATTCTCCTCCTGTCACCGCTGAGCCGTCTACTCCGGAGCTGCTGGAATCTCCTCCATTCTCCTCCCGTCACCGCTGAGCCGTTTACAGCGGAGCTGCCGGAATCTCCTCCATTCTCCTCCTGTCACCGCTGAGCCGTCTACACCGGAGCTGCCGGAATCTCCTCCATTCTCCTCCCGTCACCGCTGAGCCGTCTACACCGAAGCTGCCGGAATCTCCTCCATTCTCCTCCTGTCACCGCTGAGCCGTCTACACCGGAGCTGCCGGAATCTCCTCCATTCTCCTCCTGTCACCGCTGAGCCGTCTACTCCGGAGCTGCCGGAATCTCCTCCATTCTCCTCCTGTCACCGCTGAGCCGTCTACTCCGGAGCTGCCGGAATCTCCTCCATTCTCCTCCTGTCACCGCTGAGCCGTCTACACCGGAGCTGCCAGAATCTCCTCCATTCTCCTCCTGTCACCGCTGAGCCGTCTACACCAGAACTGCCGGAATCTCCTCCATTCTCCTCCTGTCACCACTGAGCAATCTACACCGGAGCTGCCAGAATCTCTTCCAGTCACCGCTGAGCCGTCTACACCGGAGCTGCCGGAATCTCCTCCATTCTCCTCCTGTCACCGCTGAGCCGTCTACTCCGGAGCTGCCGGAATCTCCTCCATTCTCCTCCTGTCACCGCTGAGCCGTCTACACCGGAGCTGCCGGAATCTCCTCCATTCTCCTCCTGTCACCGCTGAGCCGTCTACACCGGAGCTGCCGGAATCTCCTCCATTCTCCTCCTGTCACCGCTGAGCCATCTACACCGGAGCTGCCGGAATCTCCTCCATTCTCCTCCTGTCACCGCTGAGCCGTCTACTCCGGAGCTGCCGGAATCTCCTCCATTCTCTTCCTGTCACCGCTGAGCCGTCTACTCCGGAGCTGCCGGAATCTCCTCCATTCTCCTCCTGTCACCGCTGAGCCGTCTACTCCGGAGCTGCCGGAATCTCCTCCATTCTCCTCCTGTCACCGCTGAGCCGTCTACACCGGAGCTGCCGGAATCTCCTCCATTCTCCTCCTGTCACCGCTGAGCCGTCTACACCGGAGGTGCCGGAATCTCCTCCATTCTCCTGTCACCGCTGAGCCGTCTACACCGGAGCTGCCGGAATCTCCTCCATTCTCCTCCTGTCATCGCTGAGCCGTCTACACCAGAGCTGCCGGAATCTCCTCCATTCTCCTCCTGTCACCGCTGAGCCGTCTACACCGGAGCTGCCGGAATCTCCTCCATTCTCCTCCTGTCACCGCTGAGCCGTCTACACCGGAGCTGCCGGAATCTCCTCCTGTCACCGCTGATCCGTCTACACCGGAGCTGCCGGAATCTCCTCCATTCTCCTCCTGTCACCGCTGAGCCGTCTACACCGGAGCTGCCGGAATCTCCTCCATTCTCCTCCTGTCACCGCTGAGCCGTCTACACCGGAGCTGCCGGAATCTCCTCCGATCTCCTGTCACCGCTGAGCCGTCTACTCCGGATCTGCTGGAATCTCCTCCATTCTCCTCCTGTCACCGCTGATCCGTCTACACCGGAGCTGCCGGAATCTCCTCCATTCTCCTCCTGTCACCGCTGAGCCGTCTACACCGGAGCTGCCGGAATCTCGTCCATTCTCCTCCTGTCATCGCTGAGCCGTCTACACCGGAGCTGCCGGAATCTCCTCCATTCTCCTCCTGTCACCGCTGAGCAATCTACATCGGAGCTGCCGGAATCTCCTCCATTCTCCTCCTGTCACCGCTGAGCCGTCTACTCCGGAGGTGCCGGAATCTCCTCCATTCTCCTCCTGTCACCGCTGAGCCGTCTACACCGGAGCTGCCGGAATCTCCTCCATTCTCCTCCTGTCACCGCTGAGCCGTCTACACCGGAGCTGCCGGAATCTCCTCCATTCTCCTCCTGTCACCGCTGAGCCGTCTACACCGGAGCTGCCGGAATCTCCTCCATTCTCCTCCTGTCACCGCTGAGCCGTCTACACCGGAGCTGCCGGAATCTCCTCCATTCTCCTCCTGTCACCGCTGAGCCATCTACACCGGAGCTGCCGGAATCTCCTCCATTCTCCTCCTGTCACCGCTGAGCCGTCTACTCCGGAGCTGCCGGAATCTCCTCCATTCTCCTCCTGTCACCGCTGAGCCATCTACTCCGGAGCTGCCGGAATCTCCTCCATTCTCCTCCTGTCACCGCTGAGCCGTCTACTCCGGAGCTGCCGGAATCGCCTCCATTCTCCTCCTGTCACCGCTGAGCCGTCTACACCGGAGCTGCCGGAATCTCCTCCATTCTCCTCCTGTCACCGCTGAGCCGTCTACACCGGAGCTGCCGGAATCTCCTCCATTCTCCTCCTGTCACCGCTGAGCCATCTACACCGGAGCTGCCGGAATCTCCTCCATTCTCCTCCTGTCACCGCTGAGCCGTCTACTCCGGAGCTGCCGGAATCTCCTCCATTCTCCTCCTGTCACCGCTGAGCCGTCTACTCCGGAGCTGCCGGAATCTCCTCCATTCTCCTCCTGTCACCGCTGAGCCGTCTACTCCGGAGCTGCCGGAATCTCCTCCATTCTCCTCCTGTCACCGCTGAGCCGTCTACACCGGAGCTGCCAGAATCTCCTCCATTCTCCTCCTGTCACCGCTGAGCCGTCTACACCAGAGCTGCCGGAATCTCCTCCATTCTCCTCCTGTCACCACTGAGCCATCTACACCGGAGCTGCCAGAATCTCTTCCAGTCACCGCTGAGCCGTCTACACCGGAGCTGCCGGAATCTCCTCCATTCTCCTCCTGTCACCGCTGAGCCATCTACACCGGAGCTGCCGGAATCTCCTCCATTCTCCTCCTGTCACCGCTGAGCCGTCTACTCCGGAGCTGCCGGAATCTCCTCCATTCTCCTCCTGTCACCGCTGAGCCATCTACTCCGGAGCTGCCGGAATCTCCTCCATTCTCCTCCTGTCACCGCTGAGCCGTCTACTCCGGAGCTGCCGGAATCGCCTCCATTCTCCTCCTGTCACCGCTGAGCCGTCTACACCGGAGCTGCCGGAATCTCCTCCATTCTCCTCCTGTCACCGCTGAGCCGTCTACACCGGAGCTGCCGGAATCTCCTCCATTCTCCTCCTGTCACCGCTGAGCCATCTACACCGGAGCTGCCGGAATCTCCTCCATTCTCCTCCTGTCACCGCTGAGCCGTCTACTCCGGAGCTGCCGGAATCTCCTCCATTCTCCTCCTGTCACCGCTGAGCCGTCTACTCCGGAGCTGCCGGAATCTCCTCCATTCTCCTCCTGTCACCGCTGAGCCGTCTACTCCGGAGCTGCCGGAATCTCCTCCATTCTCCTCCTGTCACCGCTGAGCCGTCTACACCGGAGCTGCCAGAATCTCCTCCATTCTCCTCCTGTCACCGCTGAGCCGTCTACACCAGAGCTGCCGGAATCTCCTCCATTCTCCTCCTGTCACCACTGAGCCATCTACACCGGAGCTGCCAGAATCTCTTCCAGTCACCGCTGAGCCGTCTACACCGGAGCTGCCGGAATCTCCTCCATTCTCCTCCTGTCACCGCTGAGCCGTCTACTCCGGAGCTGCCGGAATCTCCTCCATTCTCCTCCTGTCACCGCTGAGCCGTCTACACCGGAGCTGCCGGAATCTCCTCCATTCTCCTTCTGTCACCGCTGAGCCGTCTACACCGGAGCTGCCGGAATCTCCTCCATTCTCCTCCTGTCACCGCTGAGCCATCTACACCGGAGCTGCCGGAATCTCCTCCATTCTCCTCCTGTCACCGCTGAGCCGTCTACTCCGGAGCTGCCGGAATCTCCTCCATTCTCCTCCTGTCACCGCTGAGCCGTCTACTCCGGAGCTGCCGGAATCTCCTCCATTCTCCTCCTGTCACCGCTGAGCCGTCTACTCCGGAGCTGCCGGAATCTCCTCCATTCTCCTCCTGTCACCGCTGAGCCGTCTACACCGGAGCTGCCGGAATCTCCTCCATTCTCCTCCTGTCACCGCTGAGCCGTCTACACCGGAGCTGCCGGAATCTCCTCCATTCTCCTGTCACCGCTGAGCCGTCTACACCGGAGCTGCCGGAATCTCCTCCATTCTCCTCCTGTCATCGCTGAGCCGTCTACACCAGAGCTGCCGGAATCTCCTCCATTCTCCTCCTGTCACCGCTGAGCCGTCTACACCGGAGCTGCCGGAATCTCCTCCATTCTCCTCCTGTCACCGCTGAGCCGTCTACACCGGAGCTGCCGGAATCTCCTCCTGTCACCGCTGATCCGTCTACACCGGAGCTGCCGGAATCTCCTCCATTCTCCTCCTGTCACCGCTGAGCCGTCTACATCGGAGCTGCCGGAATCTCCTCCATTCTCCTGTCACCCCTGAGCCGTCTACTCCGGAGCTGCCGGAATCTCCTCCATTCTCCTCCTGTCACCGCTGATCCGTCTACACCGGAGCTGCCGGAATCTCCTCCATTCTCCTCCTGTCACCGCTGAGCCGTCTACACCGGAGCTGCCGGAATCTCCTCCATTCTCCTCCTGTCACCGCTGAGCCGTCTACATCGGAGCTGCCGGAATCTCCTCCATTCTCCTGTCACCGCTGAGCCGCCTACACCGGAGCTGCCGGAATCTCCTCCATTCTCCTCCTGTCACCGCTGAGCCGTCTACACCGGAGCTGCCGGAATCTCCTCCATTCTCCTCCTGTCACCACTGAGCCGTCTACACCGGAGCTGCCGGAATCTCCTCCATTCTCCTCCTGTCACCGCTGAGCCGTCTACACCGGAGCTGCCGGAATCTCCTCCATTCTCCTCCTGTCACCGCTGAGCCATCTACACCGGAGCTGCCGGAATCTCCTCCATTCTCCTCCTGTCACCGCTGAGCCGTCTACATCGGAGCTGCCGGAATCTCGTCCATTCTCCTCCTGTCACCGCTGAGCCGTCTACACCAGATCTGCCGGAATCTCCTCCATTCTCCTCCTGTCACCGCTGAGCCGTCTACATCGGAGCTGCCGGAATCTCGTCCATTCTCCTCCTGTCACCGCTGAGCCGTCTACACCAGATCTGCCGGAATCTCCTCCATTCTCCTCCTGTCACCGCTGAGCCGTCTACATCGGAGCTGCCGGAATCTCCTCCATTCTCCTCCTGTCACCGCTGAGCCGTCTACACCGGAGCTGCCGGAATCTCCTCCATTCTCCTCCTGTCACCGCTGAGCCGTCTACACTGGAGCTGCCGGAATCTCCTCCATTCTCCTCCTGTCACCGCTGAGCCGTCTACACCGGAGCTGCCGGAATCTCCTCCATTCTCCTCCTGTCACCGCTGAGCCATCTACACCGGAGCTGCCGGAATCTCCTCCATTCTCCTCCTGTCACCGCTGAGCCGTCTACACCGGAGCTGCCGGAATCTCCTCCATTCTCCTCCTGTCACCGCTGAGCCGTCTACACCGGAGCTGCCGGAATCTCCATTCTCCTCCTGTCACCGCTGAGCCGTCTACACCGGAGCTGCCAGAATCTCCTCCATTCTCCTCCTGTCACCGCTGAGCCGTCTACACCGGAGCTGCCGGAATCTCCTCCATTCTCCTCCTGTCACCGCTGAGCCGTCTACACCGGAGCTGCCGGAATCTCCTCCATTCTCCTCCTGTCACCGCTAAGCTGTCTACACCGGAGCTGCCGGAATCTCCTCCATTCTCCTCCTGTCACCGCTGAGCCGTCTACACCGGAGCTGCTGGAATCTCCTCCATTCTCCTCCTGTCACCGCTGAGCCGTCTACACCGGAGCTGCCGGAATCTCCTCCATTCTCCTCCTGTCACCTCTGAGCCGTCTACACCGGAGCTGCCGGAATCTCCTCCATTCTCCTCCTGTCACCGCTGAGCCGTCTACACCGGAGCTGCCGGAATCTCCTCCATTCTCCTCCTGTCACCGCTAAGCTGTCTACACCGGAGCTGCCGGAATCTCCTCCATTCTCCTCCTGTCACCGCTGAGCCGTCTACACCGGAGCTGCTGGAATCTCCTCCATTCTCCTCCTGTCACCGCTGAGCCATCTACACCGGAGCTGCCGGAATCTCCTCCATTCTCCTCCTGTCACCGCTGAGCCGTCTACACCGGAGCTGCCGGAATCTCCTCCATTCTCCTCCTGTCATCGCTGAGCCGTCTACACCAGAGCTGCCGGAATCTCCTCCATTCTCCTCCTGTCACCGCTGAGCCGTCTACACCGGAGCTGCCGGAATCTCCTCCTGTCACCGCTGATCCGTCTACACCGGAGCTGCCGGAATCTCCTCCATTCTCCTCCTGTCACCGCTGAGCCGTCTACATCGGAGCTGCCGGAATCTCCTCCATTCTCCTGTCACCCCTGAGCCGTCTACTCCGGAGCTGCCGGAATCTCCTCCATTCTCCTCCTGTCACCGCTGATCCGTCTACACCGGAGCTGCCGGAATCTCCTCCATTCTCCTCCTGTCACCGCTGAGCCGTCTACTCCGGAGCTGCCGGAATCTCCTCCATTCTCCTCCTGTCACCGCTGAGCCGTCTACATCGGAGCTGCCGGAATCTCGTCCATTCTCCTCCTGTCACCGCTGAGCCGTCTACACCAGATCTGCCGGAATCTCCTCCATTCTCCTCCTGTCACCGCTGAGCCGTCTACATCGGAGCTGCCGGAATCTCCTCCATTCTCCTCCTGTCACCGCTGAGCCGTCTACACCGGAGCTGCCGGAATCTCCTCCATTCTCCTCCTGTCACCGCTGAGCCGTCTACACTGGAGCTGCCGGAATCTCCTCCATTCTCCTCCTGTCACCGCTGAGCCGTCTACACCGGAGCTGCCGGAATCTCCTCCATTCTCCTCCTGTCACCGCTGAGCCATCTACACCGGAGCTGCCGGAATCTCCTCCATTCTCCTCCTGTCACCGCTAAGCCGTCTACACCGGAGCTGCCGGAATCTCCTCCATTCTCCTCCTGTCACCGCTGAGCCGTCTACACCGGAGCTGCCGGAATCTCCTCCATTCTCCTCCTGTCACCGCTGAGCCGTCTACACCGGAGCTGCCAGAATCTCCTCCATTCTCCTCCTGTCACCGCTGAGCCGTCTACACTGGAGCTGCCGGAATCTCCTCCATTCTCCTCCTGTCACCGCTGAGCCGTCTACACCGGAGCTGCCGGAATCTCCTCCATTCTCCTCCTGTCACCGCTGAGCCATCTACACCGGAGCTGCCGGAATCTCCTCCATTCTCCTCCTGTCACCGCTGAGCCATCTACACCGGAGCTGCTGGAATCTCCTCCATTCTCCTCCTGTCACCGCTAAGCTGTCTACACCGGAGCTGCTGGAATCTCCTCCATTCTCCTCCTGTCACCGCTGAGCCATATACACCGGAGCTGCCGGAATCTCCTCCATTCTCCTCCTGTCACCGCTGAGCCATATACACCGGAGCTGCCGGAATCTCCTCCATTCTCCTCCTGTCACCACTGAGCCGTCTACACCGGAGCTGCCGGAATCTCCTCCATTCTCCTCTTGTCACCGCTGAGCCGTCTACACCGGAGCTGCCGGAATCTCCTCCATTCTCCTCCTGTCACCGCTGAGCCGTCTACTCCGGAGCTGCCGGAATCTCCTCCATTCTCCTCCTGTCACCGCTGAGCCGTCTACACCGGAGCTGCCAGAATCTCCTCCATTCTCCTCCTGTCACCGCTGAGCCGTCTACACCAGAGCTGCCGGAATCTCCTCCATTCTCCTCCTGTCACCACTGAGCCATCTACACCGGAGCTGCCAGAATCTCTTCCAGTCACCGCTGAGCCGTCTACACCGGAGCTGCCGGAATCTCCTCCATTCTCCTCCTGTCACCGCTGAGCCGTCTACACCGGAGCTGCCAGAATCTCCTCCATTCTCCTCCTGTCACCGCTGAGCCGTCTACACCGGAGCTGCCGGAATCTCCTCCATTCTCCTCCTGTCACCGCTGAGCCGTCTACACCGGAGCTGCCGGAATTTCCTCCATTCTCCTCCTGTCACCGCTAAGCTGTCTACACCGGAGCTGCCGGAATCTCCTCCATTCTCCTCCTGTCACCGCTGAGCCGTCTACACTGGAGCTGCCGGAATCTCCTCCATTCTCCTCCTGTCACCGCTGAGCCGTCTACAGCGGAGCTGCCGGAATCTCCTCCATTCTCCTCCTGTCACCGCTGAGCCATCTACACCGGAGCTGCCGGAATCTCCTCCATTCTCCTCCTGTCACCGCTGAGCCATCTACACCGGAGCTGCTGGAATCTCCTCCATTCTCCTCCTGTCACCGCTAAGCTGTCTACACCGGAGCTGCTGGAATCTCCTCCATTCTCCTCCTGTCACCGCTGAGCCATATACACCGGAGCTGCCGGAATCTCCTCCATTCTCCTCCTGTCACCGCTGAGCCATATACACCGGAGCTGCCGGAATCTCCTCCATTCTCCTCCTGTCACCACTGAGCCGTCTACACCGGAGCTGCCGGAATCTCCTCCATTCTCCTCTTGTCACCGCTGAGCCGTCTACACCGGAGCTGCCGGAATCTCCTCCATTCTCCTCCTGTCACCGCTGAGCCGTCTACTCCGGAGCTGCCGGAATCTCCTCCATTCTCCTCCTGTCACCGCTGAGCCGTCTACACCGGAGCTGCCAGAATCTCCTCCATTCTCCTCCTGTCACCGCTGAGCCGTCTACACCAGAGCTGCCGGAATCTCCTCCATTCTCCTCCTGTCACCACTGAGCCATCTACACCGGAGCTGCCAGAATCTCTTCCAGTCACCGCTGAGCCGTCTACACCGGAGCTGCCGGAATCTCCTCCATTCTCCTCCTGTCACCGCTGAGCCGTCTACTCCGGAGCTGCCGGAATCTCCTCCATTCTCCTCCTGTCACCGCTGAGCCGTCTACACCGGAGCTGCCGGAATCTCCTCCATTCTCCTTCTGTCACCGCTGAGCCGTCTACACCGGAGCTGCCGGAATCTCCTCCATTCTCCTCCTGTCACCGCTGAGCCATCTACACCGGAGCTGCCGGAATCTCCTCCATTCTCCTCCTGTCACCGCTGAGCCGTCTACTCCGGAGCTGCCGGAATCTCCTCCATTCTCCTCCTGTCACCGCTGAGCCGTCTACTCCGGAGCTGCCGGAATCTCCTCCATTCTCCTCCTGTCACCGCTGAGCCGTCTACTCCGGAGCTGCCGGAATCTCCTCCATTCTCCTCCTGTCACCGCTGAGCCGTCTACACCGGAGCTGCCGGAATCTCCTCCATTCTCCTCCTGTCACCGCTGAGCCGTCTACACCGGAGCTGCCGGAATCTCCTCCATTCTCCTGTCACCGCTGAGCCGTCTACACCGGAGCTGCCGGAATCTCCTCCATTCTCCTCCTGTCATCGCTGAGCCGTCTACACCAGAGCTGCCGGAATCTCCTCCATTCTCCTCCTGTCACCGCTGAGCCGTCTACACCGGAGCTGCCGGAATCTCCTCCTGTCACCGCTGAGCCGTCTACATCGGAGCTGCCGGAATCTCCTCCATTCTCCTCCTGTCACCGCTGATCCATCTACACCGGAGCTGCCGGAATCTCCTCCATTCTCCTCCTGTCACCGCTGAGCCGTCTACACCGGAGCTGCCGGAATCTCCTCCATTCTCCTCCTGTCACCGCTGAGCCGTCTACATCGGAGCTGCCGGAATCTCCTCCATTCTCCTGTCACCGCTGAGCCGCCTACACCGGAGCTGCCGGAATCTCCTCCATTCTCCTCCTGTCACCGCTGAGCCGTCTACACCGGAGCTGCCGGAATCTCCTCCATTCTCCTCCTGTCACCACTGAGCCGTCTACACCGGAGCTGCCGGAATCTCCTCCATTCTCCTCCTGTCACCGCTGATCCGTCTACACCGTAGCTGCCGGAATCTCCTCCATTCTCCTCCTGTCACCGCTGAGCCGTCTACACCGGAGCTGCCGGAATCTCCTCCATTCTCCTCCTGTCACCGCTGAGCCATCTACACCGGAGCTGCCGGAATCTCCTCCATTCTCCTCCTGTCACCGCTGAGCCGTCTACATCGGAGCTGCCGGAATCTCGTTCATTCTCCTCCTGTCACCGCTGAGCCGTCTACACCAGATCTGCCGGAATCTCCTCCATTCTCCTCCTGTCACCGCTGAGCCGTCTACATCGGAGCTGCCGGAATCTCCTCCATTCTCCTCCTGTCACCGCTGAGCCGTCTACACCGGAGCTGCCGGAATCTCCTCCATTCTCCTCCTGTCACCGCTGAGCCGTCTACACTGGAGCTGCCGGAATCTCCTCCATTCTCCTCCTGTCACCGCTGAGCCGTCTACACCGGAGCTGCCGTAATCTCCTCCATTCTCCTCCTGTCACCGCTGAGCCATCTACACCGGAGCTGCCGGAATCTCCTCCATTCTCCTCCTGTCACCGCTGAGCCGTCTACACCGGAGCTGCCGGAATCTCCTCCATTCTCCTCCTGTCACCGCTGAGCCGTCTACACCGGAGCTGCCGGAATCTCCTCCATTCTCCTCCTGTCACCGCTGAGCCGTCTACACCGGAGCTGCCGGAATCTCCTCCATTCTCCTCCTGTCACCGCTGAGCCGTCTACACCGGAGCTGCCGGAATCTCCTCCATTCTCCTCCTGTCACCGCTGAGCCGTCTACACCGGAGCTGCCGGAATCTCCTCCATTCTCCTCCTGTCACCGCTGAGCCGTCTACACCGGAGCTGCCGGAATCTCCTCCATTCTCCTCCTGTCACCGCTGAGCCGTCTACACCGGAGCTGCCGGAATCTCCTCCATTCTCCTCCTGTCACCGCTGAGCCGTCTACACCGGAGCTGCCGGAATCTCCTCCATTCTCCTCCTGTCACCGTTGTGCCGTCTACACCGGAGCTGCCGGAATCTCCTCCATTCTCCTCCTGTCACCGCTGAGCCGTCTATACCGGAGCTGCCGAAATCTCCTCCATTCTCCTCCTGTCACCGCTGAGCCGTCTACACCGGAGCTGCCGGAATCTCCTCCATTCTCCTCCTGTCACCGCTGAGCCGTCTACACCGGAGCTGCCGGAATCTCCTCCATTCTCCTCCTGTCACCGCTGAGCCGTCTACACCGGAGCTGCCGGAATCTCCTCCATTCTCCTCCTGTCACCGCTGAGCCGTCTACACCGGAGCTGCCGGAATCTCCTCCATTCTCCTCCTGTCACCGCTGAGCCATCTACACCGGAGCTGCCGGAATCTCCTCCATTCTCCTCCTGTCACCGCTGAGCCATCTACACCGGAGCTGCCGGAATCTCCTCCATTCTCCTCCTGTCACCGCTGAGCCGTCTACACCGGAGCTGCCGGAATCTCCTCCATTCTCCTCCTGTCACCGCTGAGCCGTCTACACCGGAGCTGCCGGAATCTCCTCCATTCTCCTCCTGTCACCGCTGAGCCGTCTACACCGGAGCTGCCGGAATCTCCTCCATTCTCCTCCTGTCACCGCTGAGCCGTCTACACCGGAGCTGACGGAATCTCCTCCATTCTCCTCCTGCCACCGCTGAGCCGTCTACACCGGAGCTGCCGGAATCTCCTCCATTCTCCTCCTGTCACCGCTGAGCCGTCTACACCGGAGCTGCCGGAATCTCCTCCATTCTCCTCCTGTCACCGCTGAGCCGTCTACACCGGAGCTGCCGAAATCTCCTCCATTCTCCTCCTGTCACCGCTGAGCCGTCTACACCGGAGCTGCCGGAATCTCCTCCATTCTCCTCCTGTCACCGCTGAGCCGTCTACACCGGAGCTGCCGGAATCTCCTCCATTCTCCTCCTGTCACCGCTGAGCCGTCTACACCGGAGCTGCAGGAATCTCCTCCATTCTCCTCCTGTCACCACTGATCTATCTATACCGGAGCTGCCGGAATCTCCTCCATTCTCCTCCTGTCACCGCTGAGCCGTCTACACCGGAGCTGCCGGAATCTCCTCCATTCTCCTCCTGTCACCGCTGAGCCGTCTATACCGGAGCTGCCGAAATCTCCTCCATTCTCCTCCTGTCACCGCTGAGCTGTCTACACCGGAATCTCCTCCATTCTCCTCCTGTCACCGCTGAGCCGTCTACACCGGAGCTGCCGGAATCTCCTCCATTCTCCTCCTGTCACCGCTGAGCCGTCTATACCGGAATCTCCTCCATTCTCCTCCTGTCACCGCTGAGCCGTCTACTCCGGAGCTGCCGGAATCTCCTCCATTCTCCTCCTGTCACCGCTGAGCCGTCTACACCGGAGCTGCCGGAATCTCCTCCATTCTCCTCCTGTCACCGCTGAGCCGTCTACACCGGAGCTGCAGGAATCTCCTCCATTCTCCTCCTGTCACCACTGATCTATCTATACCGGAGCTGCCGGAATCTCCTCCATTCTCCTCCTGTCACCGCTGAGCCGTCTACACCGGAGCTGCCGGAATCTCCTCCATTCTCCTCCTGTCACCGCTGAGCCGTCTATACCGGAGCTGCCGAAATCTCCTCCATTCTCCTCCTGTCACCGCTGAGCTGTCTACACCGGAATCTCCTCCATTCTCCTCCTGTCACCGCTGAGCCGTCTACACCGGAGCTGCCGGAATCTCCTCCATTCTCCTCCTGTCATCGCTGAGCCGTCTACACCAGAGCTGCCGGAATCTCCTCCATTCTCCTCCTGTCACCGCTGAGCCGTCTACACCGGAGCTGCCGGAATCTCCTCCTGTCACCGCTGATCCGTCTACACCGGAGCTGCCGGAATCTCCTCCATTCTCCTCCTGTCACCGCTGAGCCGTCTACATCGGAGCTGCCGGAATCTCCTCCATTCTCCTGTCACCCCTGAGCCGTCTACTCCGGAGCTGCCGGAATCTCCTCCATTCTCCTCCTGTCACCGCTGAGCCGTCTACACCGGAGCTGCCGGAATCTCCTCCATTCTCCTCCTGTCACCGCTGAGCCGTCTACACCGGAGCTGCCGGAATCTCCTCCATTCTCCTCCTGTCACCGCTGAGCCGTCTACATCGGAGCTGCCGGAATCTCCTCCATTCTCCTGTCACCGCTGAGCCGCCTACACCGGAGCTGCCGGAATCTCCTCCATTCTCCTCCTGTCACCGCTGAGCCGTCTACACCGGAGCTGCCGGAATCTCCTCCATTCTCCTCCTGTCACCACTGAGCCGTCTACACCGGAGCTGCCGGAATCTCCTCCATTCTCCTCCTGTCACCGCTGATCCGTCTACACCGTAGCTGCCGGAATCTCCTCCATTCTCCTCCTGTCTCCGCTGAGCCGTCTACACCGGAGCTGCCGGAATCTCCTCCATTCTCCTCCTGTCACCGCTGAGCCGTCTACACCGGAGCTGCCGGAATCTCCTCCATTCTCCTCCTGTCACCGCTGAGCCATCTACACTGGAGCTGCCGGAATCTCCTCCATTCTCCTCCTGTCACCGCTGAGCCGTCTACATCGGAGCTGCCGGAATCTCGTCCATTCTCCTCCTGTCACCGCTGAGCCGTCTACACCAGATCTGCCGGAATCTCCTCCATTCTCCTCCTGTCACCGCTGAGCCGTCTACATCGGAGCTGCCGGAATCTCCTCCATTCTCCTCCTGTCACCGCTGAGCCGTCTACACCGGAGCTGCCGGAATCTCCTCCATTCTCCTCCTGTCACCGCTGAGCCGTCTACACTGGAGCTGCCGGAATCTCCTCCATTCTCCTCCTGTCACCGCTGAGCCGTCTACACCGGAGCTGCCGGAATCTCCTCCATTCTCCTCCTGTCACCGCTGAGCCATCTACACCGGAGCTGCCGGAATCTCCTCCATTCTCCTCCTGTCACCGCTAAGCCGTCTACACCGGAGCTGCCGGAATCTCCTCCATTCTCCTCCTGTCACCGCTGAGCCGTCTACACCGGAGCTGCCGGAATCTCCTCCATTCTCCTCCTGTCACCGCTGAGCCGTCTACACCGGAGCTGCCAGAATCTCCTCCATTCTCCTCCTGTCACCGCTGAGCCGTCTACACTGGAGCTGCCGGAATCTCCTCCATTCTCCTCCTGTCACCGCTGAGCCGTCTACACCGGAGCTGCCGGAATCTCCTCCATTCTCCTCCTGTCACCGCTGAGCCATCTACACCGGAGCTGCCGGAATCTCCTCCATTCTCCTCCTGTCACCGCTGAGCCATCTACACCGGAGCTGCTGGAATCTCCTCCATTCTCCTCCTGTCACCGCTAAGCTGTCTACACCGGAGCTGCTGGAATCTCCTCCATTCTCCTCCTGTCACCGCTGAGCCATATACACCGGAGCTGCCGGAATCTCCTCCATTCTCCTCCTGTCACCGCTGAGCCATATACACCGGAGCTGCCGGAATCTCCTCCATTCTCCTCCTGTCACCACTGAGCCGTCTACACCGGAGCTGCCGGAATCTCCTCCATTCTCCTCTTGTCACCGCTGAGCCGTCTACACCGGAGCTGCCGGAATCTCCTCCATTCTCCTCCTGTCACCGCTGAGCCGTCTACTCCGGAGCTGCCGGAATCTCCTCCATTCTCCTCCTGTCACCGCTGAGCCGTCTACACCGGAGCTGCCAGAATCTCCTCCATTCTCCTCCTGTCACCGCTGAGCCGTCTACACCAGAGCTGCCGGAATCTCCTCCATTCTCCTCCTGTCACCACTGAGCCATCTACACCGGAGCTGCCAGAATCTCTTCCAGTCACCGCTGAGCCGTCTACACCGGAGCTGCCGGAATCTCCTCCATTCTCCTCCTGTCACCGCTGAGCCGTCTACACCGGAGCTGCCAGAATCTCCTCCATTCTCCTCCTGTCACCGCTGAGCCGTCTACACCGGAGCTGCCGGAATCTCCTCCATTCTCCTCCTGTCACCGCTGAGCCGTCTACACCGGAGCTGCCGGAATCTCCTCCATTCTCCTCCTGTCACCGCTAAGCTGTCTACACCGGAGCTGCCGGAATCTCCTCCATTCTCCTCCTGTCACCGCTGAGCCGTCTACACCGGAGCTGCCGGAATCTCCTCCATTCTCCTCCTGTCACCGCTGAGCCGTCTACACCGGAGCTGCCGGAATCTCCTCCATTCTCCTCCTGTCACCGCTGAGCCATCTACACCGGAGCTGCCGGAATCTCCTCCATTCTCCTCCTGTCACCGCTGAGCCATCTACACCGGAGCTGCTGGAATCTCCTCCATTCTCCTCCTGTCACCGCTAAGCTGTCTACACCGGAGCTGCTGGAATCTCCTCCATTCTCCTCCTGTCACCGCTGAGCCATATACACCGGAGCTGCCGGAATCTCCTCCATTCTCCTCCTGTCACCGCTGAGCCATATACACCGGAGCTGCCGGAATCTCCTCCATTCTCCTCCTGTCACCACTGAGCCGTCTACACCGGAGCTGCCGGAATCTCCTCCATTCTCCTCTTGTCACCGCTGAGCCGTCTACACCGGAGCTGCCGGAATCTCCTCCATTCTCCTCCTGTCACCGCTGAGCCGTCTACTCCGGAGCTGCCGGAATCTCCTCCATTCTCCTCCTGTCACCGCTGAGCCGTCTACACCGGAGCTGCCAGAATCTCCTCCATTCTCCTCCTGTCACCGCTGAGCCGTCTACACCAGAGCTGCCGGAATCTCCTCCATTCTCCTCCTGTCACCACTGAGCCATCTACACCGGAGCTGCCAGAATCTCTTCCAGTCACCGCTGAGCCGTCTACACCGGAGCTGCCGGAATCTCCTCCATTCTCCTCCTGTCACCGCTGAGCCGTCTACTCCGGAGCTGCCGGAATCTCCTCCATTCTCCTCCTGTCACCGCTGAGCCGTCTACACCGGAGCTGCCGGAATCTCCTCCATTCTCCTTCTGTCACCGCTGAGCCGTCTACACCGGAGCTGCCGGAATCTCCTCCATTCTCCTCCTGTCACCGCTGAGCCATCTACACCGGAGCTGCCGGAATCTCCTCCATTCTCCTCCTGTCACCGCTGAGCCGTCTACTCCGGAGCTGCCGGAATCTCCTCCATTCTCCTCCTGTCACCGCTGAGCCGTCTACTCCGGAGCTGCCGGAATCTCCTCCATTCTCCTCCTGTCACCGCTGAGCCGTCTACTCCGGAGCTGCCGGAATCTCCTCCATTCTCCTCCTGTCACCGCTGAGCCGTCTACACCGGAGCTGCCGGAATCTCCTCCATTCTCCTCCTGTCACCGCTGAGCCGTCTACACCGGAGCTGCCGGAATCTCCTCCATTCTCCTGTCACCGCTGAGCCGTCTACACCGGAGCTGCCGGAATCTCCTCCATTCTCCTCCTGTCATCGCTGAGCCGTCTACACCAGAGCTGCCGGAATCTCCTCCATTCTCCTCCTGTCACCGCTGAGCCGTCTACACCGGAGCTGCCGGAATCTCCTCCTGTCACCGCTGAGCCGTCTACATCGGAGCTGCCGGAATCTCCTCCATTCTCCTCCTGTCACCGCTGATCCATCTACACCGGAGCTGCCGGAATCTCCTCCATTCTCCTCCTGTCACCGCTGAGCCGTCTACACCGGAGCTGCCGGAATCTCCTCCATTCTCCTCCTGTCACCGCTGAGCCGTCTACATCGGAGCTGCCGGAATCTCCTCCATTCTCCTGTCACCACTGAGCCGCCTACACCGGAGCTGCCGGAATCTCCTCCATTCTCCTCCTGTCACCGCTGAGCCGTCTACACCGGAGCTGCCGGAATCTCCTCCATTCTCCTCCTGTCACCACTGAGCCGTCTACACCGGAGCTGCCGGAATCTCCTCCATTCTCCTCCTGTCACCGCTGATCCGTCTACACCGTAGCTGCCGGAATCTCCTCCATTCTCCTCCTGTCTCCGCTGAGCCGTCTACACCGGAGCTGCCGGAATCTCCTCCATTCTCCTCCTGTCACCGCTGAGCCGTCTACACCGGAGCTGCCGGAATCTCCTCCATTCTCCTCCTGTCACCGCTGAGCCATCTACACCGGAGCTGCCGGAATCTCCTCCATTCTCCTCCTGTCACCGCTGAGCCGTCTACATCGGAGCTGCCGGAATCTCGTTCATTCTCCTCCTGTCACCGCTGAGCCGTCTACACCAGATCTGCCGGAATCTCCTCCATTCTCCTCCTGTCACCGCTGAGCCGTCTACATCGGAGCTGCCGGAATCTCCTCCATTCTCCTCCTGTCACCGCTGAGCCGTCTACACCGGAGCTGCTGGAATCTCCTCCATTCTCCTCCTGTCACCGCTGAGCCGTCTACACTGGAGCTGCCGGAATCTCCTCCATTCTCCTCCTGTCACCGCTGAGCCGTCTACACCGGAGCTGCCGTAATCTCCTCCATTCTCCTCCTGTCACCGCTGAGCCATCTACACCGTAGCTGCCGGAATCTCCTCCATTCTCCTCCTGTCACCGCTGAGCCGTCTACACCGGAGCTGCCGGAATCTCCTCCATTCTCCTCCTGTCACCGCTGAGCCGTCTACACCGGAGCTGCCGGAATCTCCTCCATTCTCCTCCTGTCACCGCTGAGCCGTCTACACCGGAGCTGCCGGAATCTCCTCCATTCTCCTCCTGTCACCGCTGAGCCGTCTACACCGGAGCTGCTGGAATCTCCTCCATTCTCCTCCTGTCACCGCTGAGCCGTCTACACCGGAGCTGCCGGAATCTCCTCCATTCTCCTCCTGTCACCGCTGAGCCGTCTACACCGGAGCTGCCGGAATCTCCTCCATTCTCCTCCTGTCACCGCTGAGCCGTCTACACCGGAGCTGCCGGAATCTCCTCCATTCTCCTCCTGTCACCGCTGAGCCGTCTACACCGGAGCTGCCGGAATCTCCTCCATTCTCCTCCTGTCACCGTTGTGCCGTCTACACCGGAGCTGCCGGAATCTCCTCCATTCTCCTCCTGTCACCGCTGAGCCGTCTATACCGGAGCTGCCGAAATCTCCTCCATTCTCCTCCTGTCACCGCTGAGCCGTCTACACCGGAGCTGCCGGAATCTCCTCCATTCTCCTCCTGTCACCGCTGAGCCGTCTACACCGGAGCTGCCGGAATCTCCTCCATTCTCCTCCTGTCACCGCTGAGCTGTCTACACCGGAATCTCCTCCATTCTCCTCCTGTCACCGCTGAGCCGTCTTCACCGGAGCTGCCGGAATCTCCTCCATTCTCCTCCTGTCACCGCTGAGCCGTCTACACCGGAGCTGCCGGAATCTCCTCCATTCTCCTCCTGTCACCGCTGAGCCGTCTACACCGGAGCTGCCGGAATCTCCTCCATTCTCCTCCTGTCACCGCTGAGCCATCTACACCGGAGCTGCCGGAATCTCCTCCATTCTCCTCCTGTCACCGCTGAGCCATCTACACCGGAGCTGCCGGAATCTCCTCCATTCTCCTCCTGTCACCGCTGAGCCGTCTACACCGGAGCTGCCGGAATCTCCTCCATTCTCCTCCTGTCACTGCTGAGCCGTCTACACCGGAGCTGCCGGAATCTCCTCCATTCTCCTCCTGTCACCGCTGAGCCGTCTACACCGGAGCTGCCGGAATCTCCTCCATTCTCCTCCTGTCACCGCTGAGCCGTCTACACCGGAGCTGCCGGAATCTCCTCCATTCTCCTCCTGTCACCGCTGAGCCGTCTACACCGGAGCTGACGGAATCTCCTCCATTCTCCTCCTGCCACCGCTGAGCCGTCTACACCGGAGCTGCCGGAATCTCCTCCATTCTCCTCCTGTCACCGCTGAGCCGTCTACACCGGAGCTGCCGGAATCTCCTCCATTCTCCTCCTGTCACCGCTGAGCCGTCTATACCGGAGCTGCCGAAATCTCCTCCATTCTCCTCCTGTCACCGCTGAGCCGTCTACACCGGAGCTGCCGGAATCTCCTCCATTCTCCTCCTGTCACCGCTGAGCCGTCTACACCGGAGCTGCCGGAATCTCCTCCATTCTCCTCCTGTCACCGCTGAGCCGTCTACACCGGAGCTGCAGGAATCTCCTCCATTCTCCTCCTGTCACCACTGATCTATCTATACCGGAGCTGCCGGAATCTCCTCCATTCTCCTCCTGTCACCGCTGAGCCGTCTACACCGGAGCTGCCGGAATCTCCTCCATTCTCCTCCTGTCACCGCTGAGCCGTCTATACCGGAGCTGCCGAAATCTCCTCCGTTCTCCTCCTGTCACCGCTGAGCTGTCTACACCGGAATCTCCTCCATTCTCCTCCTGTCACCGCTGAGCCGTCTACACCGGAGCTGCCGGAATCTCCTCCATTCTCCTCCTGTCACCGCTGAGCCGTCTATACCGGAATCTCCTCCATTCTCCTCCTGTCACCGCTGAGCCGTCTACTCCGGAGCTGCCGGAATCTCCTCCATTCTCCTCCTGTCACCGCTGAGCCGTCTACACCGGAGCTGCCGGAATCTCCTCCATTCTCCTCCTGTCACCGCTGAGCCGTCTACACCGGAGCTGCAGGAATCTCCTCCATTCTCCTCCTGTCACCACTGATCTATCTATACCGGAGCTGCCGGAATCTCCTCCATTCTCCTCCTGTCACCGCTGAGCCGTCTACACCGGAGCTGCCGGAATCTCCTCCATTCTCCTCCTGTCACCGCTGAGCCGTCTATACCGGAGCTGCCGAAATCTCCTCCATTCTCCTCCTGTCACCGCTGAGCTGTCTACACCGGAATCTCCTCCATTCTCCTCCTGTCACCGCTGAGCCGTCTACACCGGAGCTGCCGGAATCTCCTCCATTCTCCTCCTGTCACCGCTGAGCCGTCTACACCGGAGCTGCCGTAATCTCCTCCATTCTCCTCCTGTCACCGCTGAGCCGTCTACACCGGAGCTGCCGAAATCTCCTCCATTCTCCTCCTGTCACCGCTGAGCCGTCTATACCGGAATCTCCTCCATTCTCCTCCTGTCACCGCTGAGCCGTCTACTCCGGAGCTGCCGGAATCTCCTCCATTCTCCTCCTGTCACCGCTGAGCCGTCTACTCCGGAGCTGCCGGAATCTCCTCCATTCTCCTCCTGTCACCGCTGAGCCGTCTACACCGGAGCTGCCGGAATCTCCTCCATTCTCCTCCTGTCACCGCTGAGCCATCTACACCGGAGCTGCCGGAATCTCCTCCATTCTCCTCCTGTCACCGCTGAGCCATCTACACCGGAGCTGCCGGAATCTCCTCCATTCTCCTCCTGTCACCGCTGAGCCGTCTACACCGGAGCTGCCGGAATCTCCTCCATTCTCCTCCTGTCACTGCTGAGCCGTCTACACCGGAGCTGCCGGAATCTCCTCCATTCTCCTCCTGTCACCGCTGAGCCGTCTACACCGGAGCTGCCGGAATCTCCTCCATTCTCCTCCTGTCACCGCTGAGCCGTCTACACCGGAGCTGCCGGAATCTCCTCCATTCTCCTCCTGTCACCGCTGAGCCGTCTACACCGGAGCTGACGGAATCTCCTCCATTCTCCTCCTGCCACCGCTGAGCCGTCTACACCGGAGCTGCCGGAATCTCCTCCATTCTCCTCCTGTCACCGCTGAGCCGTCTACACCGGAGCTGCCGGAATCTCCTCCATTCTCCTCCTGTCACCGCTGAGCCATCTATACCGGAGCTGCCGAAATCTCCTCCATTCTCCTCCTGTCACCGCTGAGCCGTCTACACCGGAGCTGCCGGAATCTCCTCCATTCTCCTCCTGTCACCGCTGAGCCGTCTACACCGGAGCTGCCGGAATCTCCTCCATTCTCCTCCTGTCACCGCTGAGCCGTCTACACCGGAGCTGCAGGAATCTCCTCCATTCTCCTCCTGTCACCACTGATCTATCTATACCGGAGCTGCCGGAATCTCCTCCATTCTCCTCCTGTCACCGCTGAGCCGTCTACACCGGAGCTGCCGGAATCTCCTCCATTCTCCTCCTGTCACCGCTGAGCCGTCTATACCGGAGCTGCCGAAATCTCCTCCATTCTCCTCCTGTCACCGCTGAGCTGTCTACACCGGAATCTCCTCCATTCTCCTCCTGTCACCGCTGAGCCGTCTACACCGGAGCTGCCGGAATCTCCTCCATTCTCCTCCTGTCACCGCTGAGCCGTCTATACCGGAATCTCCTCCATTCTCCTCCTGTCACCGCTGAGCCGTCTACTCCGGAGCTGCCGGAATCTCCTCCATTCTCCTCCTGTCACCGCTGAGCCGTCTACACCGGAGCTGCCGGAATCTCCTCCATTCTCCTCCTGTCACCGCTGAGCCGTCTACACCGGAGCTGCAGGAATCTCCTCCATTCTCCTCCTGTCACCACTGATCTATCTATACCGGAGCTGCCGGAATCTCCTCCATTCTCCTCCTGTCACCGCTGAGCCGTCTACACCGGAGCTGCCGGAATCTCCTCCATTCTCCTCCTGTCACCGCTGAGCCGTCTATACCGGAGCTGCCGAAATCTCCTCCATTCTCCTCCTGTCACCGCTGAGCTGTCTACACCGGAATCTCCTCCATTCTCCTCCTGTCACCGCTGAGCCGTCTACACCGGAGCTGCCGGAATCTCCTCCATTCTCCTCCTGTCACCGCTGAGCCGTCTACACCGGAGCTGCCGTAATCTCCTCCATTCTCCTCCTGTCACCGCTGAGCCGTCTACACCGGAGCTGCCGAAATCTCCTCCATTCTCCTCCTGTCACCGCTGAGCCGTCTATACCGGAATCTCCTCCATTCTCCTCCTGTCACCGCTGAGCCGTCTACTCAGGAGCTGCCGGAATCTCCTCCATTCTCCTCCTGTCACCGCTGAGCCGTCTACTCCGGAGCTGCCGGAATCTCCTCCATTCTCCTCCTGTCACCGCTGAGCCGTCTACACCGGAGCTGCCGGAATCTCCTCCATTCTCCTCCTGTCACCGCTGAGCCGTCTACTCCGGAGCTGCCGGAATCTCCTCCATTCTCCTCCTGTCACCGCTGAGCCGTCTACACCGGAGCTGCCGGAATCTCCTCCATTCTCCTCCTGTCACCGCTGAGCCGTCTACACCGGAGCTGCCGTAATCTCCTCCATTCTCCTCCTGTCACCGCTGAGCCGTCTACACCGGAGCTGCCGAAATCTCCTCCATTCTCCTCCTGTCACCGCTGAGCCGTCTATACCGGAATCTCCTCCATTCTCCTCCTGTCACCGCTGAGCCGTCTACTCCGGAGCTGCCGGAATCTCCTCCATTCTCCTCCTGTCACCGCTGAGCCGTCTACTCCGGAGCTGCCGGAATCTCCTCCATTCTCCTCCTGTCACCTCTGAGCCGTCTACACCGGAGCTGCCGGAATCTCCTCCATTCTCCTCCTGTCACCGCTGAGCCGTCTACACCGGAGCTGCAGGAATCTCCTCCATTCTCCTCCTGTCACCACTGATCTATCTATACCGGAGCTGCCGGAATCTCCTCCATTCTCCTCCTGTCACCGCTGAGCCGTCTACACCGGAGCTGCCGGAATCTCCTCCATTCTCCTCCTGTCACCGCTGAGCCGTCTATACCGGAGCTGCCGAAATCTCCTCCATTCTCCTCCTGTCACCGCTGAGCTGTCTACACCGGAATCTCCTCCATTCTCCTCCTGTCACCGCTGAGCCGTCTACACCGGAGCTGCCGGAATCTCCTCCATTCTCCTCCTGTCACCGCTGAGCCGTCTATACCGGAATCTCCTCCATTCTCCTCCTGTCACCGCTGAGCCGTCTACTCCGGAGCTGCCGGAATCTCCTCCATTCTCCTCCTGTCACCGCTGAGCCGTCTACACCGGAGCTGCCGGAATCTCCTCCATTCTCCTCCTGTCACCGCTGAGCCGTCTACACCGGAGCTGCAGGAATCTCCTCCATTCTCCTCCTGTCACCACTGATCTATCTATACCGGAGCTGCCGGAATCTCCTCCATTCTCCTCCTGTCACCGCTGAGCCGTCTACACCGGAGCTGCCGGAATCTCCTCCATTCTCCTCCTGTCACCGCTGAGCCGTCTATACCGGAGCTGCCGAAATCTCCTCCATTCTCCTCCTGTCACCGCTGAGCTGTCTACACCGGAATCTCCTCCATTCTCCTCCTGTCACCGCTGAGCCGTCTACACCGGAGCTGCCGGAATCTCCTCCATTCTCCTCCTGTCACCGCTGAGCCGTCTACACCGGAGCTGCCGTAATCTCCTCCATTCTCCTCCTGTCACCGCTGAGCCGTCTACACCGGAGCTGCCGAAATCTCCTCCATTCTCCTCCTGTCACCGCTGAGCCGTCTATACCGGAATCTCCTCCATTCTCCTCCTGTCACCGCTGAGCCGTCTACTCCGGAGCTGCCGGAATCTCCTCCATTCTCCTCCTGTCACCGCTGAGCCGTCTACTCCGGAGCTGCCGGAATCTCCTCCATTCTCCTCCTGTCACCGCTGAGCCGTCTACACCGGAGCTGCCGGAATCTCCTCCATTCTCCTCCTGTCACCGCTGAGCCTTCTACACCGGAGCTGCCGGAATCTCCTCCATTCTCCTCCTGTCACCGCTGAGCCATCTACACCGGAGCTGCAGGAATCTCCTCCATTCTCCTCCTGTCACCGCTGAGCCGTCTACACCGGAGCTGCCGGAATCTCCTCCATTCTCCTCCTGTCACTGCTGAGCCGTCTACACCGGAGCTGCCGGAATCTCCTCCATTCTCCTCCTGTCACCGCTGAGCCGTCTACACCGGAGCTGCCGGAATCTCCTCCATTCTCCTCCTGTGACCGCTGAGCCGTCTACACCGGAGCTGCCGGAATCTCCTCCATTCTCCTCCTGTCACCGCTGAGCCGTCTACACCGGAGCTGACGGAATCTCCTCCATTCTCCTCCTGCCACCGCTGAGCCGTCTACACCGGAGCTGCCGGAATCTCCTCCATTCTCCTCCTGTCACCGCTGAGCCGTCTACACCGGAGCTGCCGGAATCTCCTCCATTCTCCTCCTGTCACCGCTGAGCCGTCTATACCGGAGCTGCCGAAATCTCCTCCATTCTCCTCCTGTCACCGCTGAGCCGTCTACACCGGAGCTGCCGGAATCTCCTCCATTCTCCTCCTGTCACCGCTGAGCCGTCTACACCGGAGCTGCCGGAATCTCCTCCATTCTCCTCCTGTCACCGCTGAGCCGTCTACACCGGAGCTGCAGGAATCTCCTCCATTCTCCTCCTGTCACCACTGATCTATCTATTCCGGAGCTGCCGGAATCTCCTCCATTCTCCTCCTGTCACCGCTGAGCCGTCTACATCGGAGCTGCCGGAATCTCCTCCATTCTCCTCATGTCACCGCTGAGCCGTCTATACCGGAGCTGCCGAAATCTCCTCCATTCTCCTCCTGTCACCGCTGAGCTGTCTACACCGGAATCTCCTCCATTCTCCTCCTGTCACCGCTGAGCCGTCTACACCGGAGCTGCCGGAATCTCCTCCATTCTCCTCCTGTCACCGCTGAGCCGTCTATACCGGAATCTCCTCCATTCTCCTCCTGTCACCGCTGAGCCGTCTACTCCGGAGCTGCCAGAATCTCCTCCATTCTTCTCCTGTCACCGCTGAGCCGTCTACACCGGAGCTGCCGGAATCTCCTCCATTCTCCTCCTGTCACCGCTGAGCCGTCTACACCGGAGCTGCAGGAATCTCCTCCATTCTCCTCCTGTCACCACTGATCTATCTATACCGGAGCTGCCGGAATCTCCTCCATTCTCCTCCTGTCACCGCTGAGCCGTCTACACCGGAGCTGCCGGAATCTCCTCCATTCTCCTCCTGTCACCGCTGAGCCGTCTATACCGGAGCTGCCGAAATCTCCTCCATTCTCCTCCTGTCACCGCTGAGCTGTCTACACCGGAATCTCCTCCATTCTCCTCCTGTCACCGCTGAGCCGTCTACACCGGAGCTGCCGGAATCTCCTCCATTCTCCTCTAGTCACCGCTGAGCCATCTACACCGGAGCTGCCGTAATCTCCTCCATTCTCCTCCTGTCACCGCTGAGCCGTCTACACCGGAGCTGCCAAAATCTCCTCCATTCTCCTCCTGTCACCGCTGAGCCGTCTATACCGGAATCTCCTCCATTCTCCTCCTGTCACCGCTGAGCCGTCTACTCCGGAGCTGCCGGAATCTCCTCCATTCTCCTCCTGTCACCGCTGAGCCGTCTACTCCGGAGCTGCCGGAATCTCCTCCATTCTCCTCCTGTCACCGCTGAGCCGTCTACACCGGAGCTGCCGGAATCTCCTCCATTCTCCTCCTGTCACCGCTGAGCTGTCTACACCGGAATCTCCTCCATTCTCCTCCTGTCACCGCTGAGCCGTCTACACCGGAGCTGCCGTAATCTCCTCCATTCTCCTCCTGTCACCGCTGAGCCGTCTACACCGGAGCTGCCAAAATCTCCTCCATTCTCCTCCTGTCACCGCTGAGCCGTCTATACCGGAATCTCCTCCATTCTCCTCCTGTCACCGCTGAGCCGTCTACTCCGGAGCTGCCGGAATCTCCTCCATTCTCCTCCTGTCACCGCTGAGCCGTCTACTCCGGAGCTGCCGGAATCTCCTCCATTCTCCTCCTGTCACCGCTGAGCCGTCTACACCGGAGCTGCCGGAATCTCCTCCATTCTCCTCCTGTCACCGCTGAGCCGTCTACACCGGAGCTGCCGGAATCTCCTCCATTCTCCTCCTGTCACCGCTGAGCCGTCTACTCCGGAGCTGCCGGAATCTCCTCCATTCTCCTCCTGTCACCGCTGAGCCGTCTACACCGGAGCTGCCGGAATCTCCTCCATTCTCCTCCTGTCACCGCTGAGCCGTCTACACCGGAGCTGCTGGAATCTCCTCCATTCTCCTCCTGTCACTGCTGAGCCGTCTACACCGGAGCTGCCGGAATCTCCTCCATTCTCCTCCCGTCTCCGCTGAGCCGTCTACACCGGAGCTGCCGGAATCTCCTCCATTCTTCTCCTGTCACCGCTGAGCCGTCTACACCGGAGCTGCCGGAATCTCCTCCATTCTCCTCCTGTCACCGCTGAGCCGTCTACACCGGAGCTGCCGGAATCTCCTCCATTCTCCTCCTGTCACCGCTGAGCCGTCTACACCGGAGCTGCCGGAATCTCCTCCATTCTCCTCCTGTCACCGCTGAGCCGTCTACACCGCAGCTGCCGAAATCTCCTCCATTCTCCTCCTGTCACCGCTGAGCCGTCTACACCGGAGCTGCCGGAATCTCCTCCATTCTCCTCCTGTCACCGCTGAGCCGTCTACACCGGAGCTGCCAGAATCTCCTCCATTCTCCTCCTGTCACCGCTGAGCCGTCTACACCGGAGCTGCCGGAATCTCCTCCATTCTCCTCCTGTCACCGCTGAGCCGTCTACACCGGAGCTGCCGGAATCTCCTCCATTCTCCTCCTGTCACCGCTGAGCCGTCTACACCGGAGCTGCCGGAATCTCCTCCATTCTCCTCCTGTCACCACTGAGTCGTCTACACTGGAGCTGCCGGAATCTCCTCCATTCTCCTCCTGTCACCGCTGAGCCGTCTACACCGGAGCTGCCGGAATCTCCTCCATTCTCCTCCCGTCACCGCTGAGCCGTCTACACTGGAATCTCCTCCATTCTCCTCCTATCACCGCTGAGCCGTCTACACCGGAGCTGCCGGAATCTCCTCCATTCTCCTCCTGTCACCGCTGAGCCGTCTACACCGGAGCTGCCGGAATCTCCTCCATTCTCCTCCTGTCACCGCTGAGCCGTCTACACCGGAGCTGCCGGAATCTCCTCCATTCTCCTCCTGTCACCGCTGAGCCGTCTACACCGGAGTTTCTGGAGGAGAATTAATGTCAGAACAGAACAAGGAGGAAGTGACTGCTGCACTGAGGGGGAGGAGCTGAGGTGACGTCATCATTGTCACATAACAGGATCGTCACTACTTCTCTCTGGAGCTCCGCCCCCTGATCACATGACGGTGACGTCACTACAGGTCCTCCAGTGCAGCAGCTCCGTCCTGGTTGGGTTGTGGCTAAATCCCAGTCGGCTGTAGCCCAGGTCCTTCTATCTACGGGGACTCCGCTTCCTCACACAGTCGCTATTTCCTGGTTGCAGAGGGACCGGGGCCTTCTATCTACGGGGATTCCGCTTCCTCACACAGTCGCTATTTCCTGGTTGCAGAGGGACCGGGGCCTTCTATCTACGGGGATTCCGCTTCCTCACACAGGGTCGGATATTTCCTGGTTGCAGAGGGACCGGGGCCTTCTATCTACGGGGACTCCGCTTCCTCACACAGTCGCTATTTCCTGGTTGCAGAGGGACCAGGTCCTTCTGTGCACGGGGATTCCGCTTCCTCACACAGTCGCTATTTCCTGGTTGCAGAGGGACCAGGTCCTTCTGTGCACGGGGATTCCGCTTCCTCACACAGTCGCTATTTCCTGGTTGCAGAGGGACCAGGTCCTTCTATCTACGGGGATTCCGCTTCCTCACACAGGGTCGGATATTTCCTGGTTGCAGAGGGACCAGGTCCTTCTATCTACGGGGATTCCGCTTCCTCACACAGTCGCTATTTCCTGGTTGCAGAGGGACCGGGGCCTTCTATCTACGGGGATTCCGCTTCCTCACACAGTCGCTATTTCCTGGTTGCAGAGGGACCAGGTCCTTCTGTGCACGGGGATTCCGCTTCCTCACACAGTCGCTATTTCCTGGTTGCAGAGGGACCAGGTCCTTCTATCTACGGGGATTCCGCTTCCTCACACAGGGTCGGATATTTCCTGGTTGCAGAGGGACCGGGGCCTTCTATCTACGGGGATTCCGCTTCCTCACACAGTCGCTATTTCCTGGTTGCAGAGGGACCGGGGCCTTCTATCTACGGGGATTCCGCTTCCTCACACAGTCGCTATTTCCTGGTTGCAGAGGGACCGGGGCCTTCTATCTACGGGGATTCCGCTTCCTCACACAGTCGCTATTTCCTGGTTGCAGAGGGACCGGGGCCTTCTATCTACGGGGACTCCGCTTCCTCACACAGTCGCTATTTCCTGGTTGCAGAGGGACCAGGTCCTTCTGTGCACGGGGATTCCGCTTCCTCACACAGTCGCTATTTCCTGGTTGCAGAGGGACCAGGTCCTTCTATCTACGGGGATTCGGCTTCCTCACACAGGGTCGGATATTTCCTGGTTGCAGAGGGACCGGGGCCTTCTATCTACGGGGATTCCGCTTCCTCACACAGTCGCTATTTCCTGGTTGCAGAGGGACCGGGGCCTTCTATCTACGGGGACTCCGCTTCCTCACACAGTCGCTATTTCCTGGTTGCAGAGGGACCAGGTCCTTCTGTGCACGGGGATTCCGCTTCCTCACACAGTCGCTATTTCCTGGTTGCAGAGGGACCAGGTCCTTCTATCTACGGGGATTCCGCTTCCTCACACAGGGTCGGATATTTCCCGGTTGCAGAGGGACCGGGGCCTTTAGTGACTGGGATTTCTCCTCCTCTATATAAGATGCTATAAATCCCAGTAGACAGAAGGCCCCTGACTGTATATAGATATATATGGATCCTGTCATTGAGCTGCAGCCTAGATCTGACATCTGATCACACATTTATTGATATGTGACGATTACACGCACATTTTCCCCTTAATCCCAGTGTGTACAATATTCTGCGCCAATCTCATCCGTGTCCCGTTTTATTTTCTGGTGATCATTTTTGTAGATTACACGACCACAGATTTTTTTCCATGCATGCACCTAGGAGTGTTTTAACCCTCGGGCGATTTTCCGTTTTTTAACATTTTTTTTCCTGCCCATAACTTATTTTTCCATCCACATCGCCGTTGGGATTTTTTTTTTATTTTGGCGGGACGTTATTATTGATGCCATTTTGGCGCGGATACCATGTTTTGATCACCTCTTATTTCATTTTATTGCAATGTTGCGGCGACAAAAAAAAACGTAATTATGGCGTTTCGAGTTTACTTCTCGTTATGCCGTTTACCAATCAGATTATTTTATATTTTCATTGGTCAGACCTTTCTGAACACGTCAATTCCCAATTTATTTATTTTTTTTAATGAAGCAAAAGCGATATTTTTTTTTTCCTATATTTTTATAACACATGACGTAACTTGTAGATCACACAACCACAGATTTTTTTCCATGCATGCACCTACGAGTGATTTAACTCTCCGGCGATTTTCATTTTTTTTACATTTTTTTTTTCCTGCCCATAACTTATTTTTCCATCCACATCGCCTTTGGAATTTTTTTTTTATTTTGGCGGGACGTTCTTATTGATGCCATTTTGGCGCGGATACCATGTTTTGATCACCTCTTATTTCATTTTATTGCAATGTTGCGGCAACCAAAGAAAAGTCATTATGGCGTTTCGATTTTTTTTCTCGTTATGCCGTTTACTGATCAGATTATTTTATATTTTGATTGGTCAGACCTTTCTGAACACGTCAATTCCAAATTTATTTATTTTTTAAATGGAGCAAAAGTGATATTTTTTTTCTTATATTTTTATGATATATGACGTAACTACATCATGCGTTGTGAAGGGGTCAATTCTATAACTATTGGCCAAATGGACCAGATCCTTCTGCCGACTTGGATTTAGCCGGCTCTCTGTGAGAAAGCTAAATCACGGTCGGCTAAAGGACCAGGTCCCTGTGAGTGTTTTAATACTAGATCTAGTAGGTTAAAGGACCAGGTCCCTCAGTGTTTTAATACTATAGGAGGCTAAAGGACCAGGTCCTTCTGCCATCTTGAATTTAGCCTGCTCTCTGTGAGAAAGCTAAATCCCATTTAGCTAAGGCCTCTTTCACACTTCCTTTTCTTGCAATCCGCCGCAATCCGTCATTTTGGGCAAAAATGGATCCTGCAAATGTGCTCGCAGGATGCGTTTTTTTACCATAAACTTGTATTCGCGACGGATTGCCACACGTCGCGTCCGTCGTGCTACGGATCCGTCGTGTTTTGGCGGACCGTCGTCACAAAAAAATGTTCAATGTAACGTGTTTTTGTACGTCGCGTTCGCCATTTTCGACCGCGCATGCGCAGCCGAAACTCCGCCCCTCCTCCCCAGACTGCAGAATGGGCTGCGGATGTGTTGAAAAACTGCATCCGCTGCCCACATCGTGCAACACTTTCACAACGTCCGTCGGTACGTCGGCCCGACGCATTGCGACGAAAGATGATCTACTAGATCTAGGAGCCTAAAGGACCAGGTCCTTCTGCCACCTTGAATTTAGCCTGCTCACTGTGAGAAAGCGAAATCCAAGTGGGATAAAGGACCAGGTCCCTTGAAGTGGTTTAATACCAGACTTAGGCTAGGGTCACATTGCGTTATGTGACCGCGATTAACGGACTATGTTACACCGCGGCATAACGCGGTGTAACGTAGTCCTTTAACGCCGCCATAGCCTGTAATGGCGAACGCATCGCTAGCGCACGCCCACATTGGGCCTGCGCTAGCGATGTGCCGTCATTTGAGTGATGGACCGCGAACACTGCTTGCAGCGTTCGCGGTCCGTTCCTCGCTAGCGCAGATCGGGGATCTGCGCTAGCGGGATCGGCTAATGTGATCCCTTTTGGGACATTGCGTTAGCGCAGTCCATAGCGCTATGCGCTAAACGGATTGTCCTATCGCAATGTGACCCTAGCCTTAGTAAGCTAAAACACCAGGTCCTTCTGCCCACTTAGATTTAGCTTGCTGTATGTAACAAATTCTAGTGGGCAACGCAGTCCAACAGTGATTCACCATCTGATGCACTGTAATGATTCCACTGGTTCACTGTCGGACTTCCGTACTGTAGTGTCCCTGTGTCACGCAGGGGGCAGTCCGGCAATCCAACCTACTACAATGTTTCCGCCAGGTTATGCATATTGCCGGTCACTGTGCTCCTTGAGTTCACCTCAAGTGACAGCTGACAGCTCAGAGGGTTCTGTGATAACCGCAAACTGTAATCTCCAGTGACCTCACAGGTGGTGGCTTCCATGCCACCCTTAGGCCGGCGTCACACTCAGCGTAAGACAATACGGTCCGTAATTTACGGCCGTAATACGCAGAAAAGTCCCCAAAATAGTGGTCCGTAGCTCCTCCGTAGACAGGGTGTGTCAGCGTATTTTGCGCATGGCATCCTCCGTGTGTAATCCGTATGGCATCCGTACTGCGAGATTTTCTTGCAGGCTTGCAAAACCGACTTATGGACATACAATGGATATATATATATCTAAATATTTCATCCAGCGCGAGATAGCAAAAGCTGGCAATTGAATTACCGGCTTTAAAGCTATCTCCTTCCTAAACCCGACATGATATGTGACATGGTTTACATACAATGAATGAACAAAACGCACCAACCCATTTCCTCAAGTTACCAATGGGCCACATTCCAAGCTCAATATAAACATATTGACCATAAGGTAATAAACCCTAGTCACGAAGTGTATACTTTAAGACAAAATCTTTATTTAACATACATAAAACAACATATAAATATGAAAACAGTGCCTCACAATCAGATGAAATACTACACCAAGGCGAACAGTGAGCATCACAGGTATATAATCTTAAGTGTATTTTATAGTTACCTAGAAATCATCGGATAGATATTTCCTATTTCATATCTCCGCCAGAGTAGTAAAGCCCGTGACTGAGGGCAGATATTAATAGCCTGGAGAGGGTCCACGGTTATTGGCCCCCCCCCCCCCCCTGGCTAAAAACATCTGCCCCCAGCCACCCCAGAAAAGGCACATCTGGAAGATGCGCCTATTCTGGCACTTGGCCACTCTCTTCCCATTCCCGTGTAGCAGTGGGATATGGGGTAATGAAGGGTTAATGTCACCTTGCTATTGTAAGGTGACATTAAGCCCAGTGGCGTAGGAAGGGGGGTGCGGGGGGGGCGGGCCGCCCCGGGCGGCATAATGCAGGGGGCGGCCGGCGCTGCAGGAGGAGGAAGAAGAAAAAAAAAAAAAAAAGCGGGCCCTTTAAATCTTCGGGCGGCGCCGTCCGCCACCACGACCAGGCTCCCCCCACCCCCGGCCCCCTTATACTCACCTCTCCTGGTTCCTGCGGCAGCTGCAGCATCTTCAGCGCCCTCTGACTATTCGACGTCTCAGGGCAGAGGGCGCGATGACGTCATCACTGTGCGCGCCGCTCAGCCTCTCTGTCCTGAGCGCTGCAGAGCCGGAGAGACTCTGACTGTACCGGACCTGCGCTAGGAACGGGAGAGGTGAGGATTTAACTTTTTTTTTCTTTATGTCTGACTCTGTCTGGGGGCAATGCTGGACACACTGGGGCAATACTGGAGACCATGGGGCAGATTGCTGGGCACACTGGGGCAATACTGGAGACCATGGGGCAGATTGATGGACACACTGGGGCAATACTGGAGACCATGGGGCAGATTGATGGACACACTGGGGCAATACGGGAGACCACGGGGCAGAATGCTGGACACACTGGGGCAATACTGGAGACCATGGGGCAGATTGATGGACACACTGGGGCAATACTGGAGACCATGGGGCAGATTGCTGGGCACACTGGGGCAGATTGCTGGACACACTGGGGGTAATATGCTGGACACACTGGGGCAGATTGCTGGACACACTGTCCAGGGGCAATACTGGACACACTGGGGCAATATGCTGGACATACTGGGGTAGGTTGCTGGACACACTGGGGGTAGTATGCTGGACATACTGGGGCAGATTGCTGGACACACTGGGGGTAATATGCTGGACACTGGGGCAGATTGCTGGACAACATGGGGGCAGGACTTGAGGCATGGGCAGAATGTAGATACGGGGCATGATTGGAGACACGGGGCAGGATTGGATCATGGGGCAGGATTGGATCATGGGGCAGGACGGATACGATGGAGGCTGGTGGGGCAGGATGGGGAGATAATATGGGGTAGAATGGATACTCATGAGGGCAGGATGCGAGAACATATGGCTGGAGCCAGGAATGAGATAAACGGGGCCAGGGTGGGGAATAGTATTACCATAGGGGCTAATTAAGGGATATTATTACTGCAGTGATGTATTTATTTTATTTTTTGAGTATACTGTTTTAAATGGGGGGCGGTCCTGTTACTGTGTAGAGTGATACTATATCGCCTTTTTTTCTTCATGTGGTGTAATGTAGAAGTTGGGAAAAATTAAGTAATGTGTTCTGCAAGCGGAGCTCGAGATAACTGTGTTATTTCCTGCAGAAACGAGTCCTGGCTGGAAGGAATGATGGCAGTCTGTGCTGGATGAAAGATGAAGGACTTCACCTAGAGACGTCACTGGTGAGTCAGTGTTACCTATACACTGACACTATAAATAATAATAAATATAAAATAAATAATCTTTATATAGCGCTAACATATTCCGCAGTGCTTTACAATTTGCACACATTATCATCGCTGTCCCCGATTGGGCTCACAATCTAAATATCCTATCAGTATGTCTTTGGAATGTGGGAGGAAACCGGAGTACCCGGAGGAAACCCACGCAAACACGGAGAGAACATACAAACTCTTTGCAGATGTTGTCCTGGGTGGGATTAGAACCCAGGACCCCAGCGCTGCAAGGCTGCAGTGCTAACCACTGCGCCACCGTGCTGCCCTTCACTGTATACTATATACAGCGGTCCTGTGTACAATGTCACCAGTGATCACTGTATTATCTATACATTATATACAGAGTTCCTGTGTATAATACCACCAGTGATCTCTGTATTACCTCTACACAGACACTGCATACTAAGTACAGATCTCCTGTGAATACTGGCACTTATGGTGATAGTATTGTGTTTTTTTTTTATTATTGATCAGTATTGTAGTATTCAGTCACTATGTGGTGGTAATATGTGGTCTGGAAATGGTGTTGTGGTATTTGTCCCTTGTATGTAGTATTATTCGGTCACTATGTGGTCTGGCCATGGTGTGGTGGTATTAAGTCACAGGTTTGACATGTGGGGGTGACACCATTAGGCCCAGTTTAAGTTCTACAAAACAGGAAAACCATTTTTGGTAACCTTTGTGTGTATTGAGCCGGGGGAGGGGGAGGGGGTGGGGGTGTGGGCGCCAAACTCGGAAACAGCCCCGGGCGGCAAAAGCTCTAGCTACGCCTCTGATTAAGCCAGATTAATAATGGAGAGGCGTCAATTATGACACCTATCCATTATTAATCCAATTGTATGAAATGGTTAAAAAACACACACACACATTATTACAAAGTCTTTTAATGAAATACAAACCCAGGTTGTTGGAATATTTTATTATCCTGTAATCCACCTGAAGACCCTCGCTCTGTAACAAAGGAAAAATAAAAAAACAACAATATCTCTTACCTTCCGATGATCTGTCACGTCCCACAATGTAAATCCATCTGAAGGGGTTAAAATATTTTACAGGCAGGAGCTCTGCTATAATGCAGCTGTTCTCCTGCCTGTAAAACCCCAGCGAATGAATGGAAAGTAGGTCAATGACCTGTAGTTACCTTCATTCGTGGTGATGCGCCCTCTGCTGGTTGTCCTCATATGACCTCGAGGCTGGGAAAATATTCTGAAAAGTTCCCACGCTCGAGGTCATATGAGGACAACCAGCAGAAGTGTCTATCGGCCATATCCTCCTTCTTCACCTCTCGCTTCCTAAAACTCAATGTAGACAATACCGAACTCATCATCTTTCCTCCATCTCGCGTATCCCCCCCTACCTGATCTATCTATTATGGTAAGCGGCATCACGCTCTCTCCCACACCTGAAATCTGCTGCCTCGCGGGTGGGAAAATATTCTGAAAAGTTCCCAGGCTTGAGTTCATATGAGGACATCCAGCAGAGGGCGCATCACCGCGACTCGAGGTAACTACAGGTCATTCCCCTGCATTCCATTAATTCCCCGGGTTTTTACAGCCACGAGCACAGCTGCATTTGCAGAGCTCCTGGGTGTAAAATGATTTAACCCCTTCAGATGGATTTACAGCGTGGGACAAGACTGAACGACGGAAGGTATGGAATATTGTTGTTTGTTTTGTTTAACTTTGTTTCAGGTGACAAGGGTCTTCAGGTGGATTAAGAGTATAATAAAATATTAAAACAACCTGTGTCTTTATTTCATTAAAATTCTTTGTAATAATGTGTCATAATTGACGCCTCTCCATTATTAATCTGGCTTAATGTCACCTTACAATAGCAAGGTGACATTAACCCTTCATTACCCCATATCCCACCGCTACACGGGAGTGGGAAGAGAGAGGCTACATGCCAGAATAGGCGCATCTTCCAGATGTGCCTTTTCTGGGGTGGCTGGGGGCAGGTGTTTTTAGCCAGGGGGGGGGGGGGGGGGCAATAACCGTGGACCCTCTCCAGGCTATTAATATCTGCCCTCAGTCACTGGCTTTCCCACTCTGGCGGAGAAAATTGCGTGGGAGCCCACGACAACTTTTTCCGCGATTTAACCCTTTAATTTAATAGATAGAGCCCCCAAATTTTACACCAAGACACTTCTTACATTACTAAAGAGGAATATGTAATAAAAGAAGATATATGAGATGGTTTACTGTATGTAACCATGTCTCATATCATGTCGGGTTGGGGAAGGAGATAGGAAAAGCCGGCAATTGAATTACCGGCTTTTCTGCTATCTAGCGCTGCATGAAATATTAATATATATATATATATATATATACATATATATATGTGTGTGTGTGTGTGTCTCACTGACATATATATATATATATATATATATATATATATATATATCCCTATACTATGTATAGACATTTATTTTAGCTATTCTATTCTAACCTGTCTGTTTGATTTAACTGTACACCGCACTGAATTGCCGGCTTTTCTATAGAACACCGCTGCGTATTTCTCGCAAGTCACACTGTTGGTCCGTGTGTAATCCGTATTTTTCTCGCCCCCATAGACTTTCATTGGCGATTTTTTTTTGCGCAATACGCTGACAAACGCAGCATGCTGCGATTTTCTACGGTCGTAAAAGACCATATAATACGGATCTATAAAATACGGCAGATAGGAGCTGGGCCATAGAGAATCATTGTACCGTGTGCAATCCGTATTTTCTATACCTCTCATACATCCGTAAAACTCGCTAGTGTGACGCCGGCCTAACTCTCGACTCTGCCCTGTCCATCAAACCGCACATCCAAACTCTTGCCACCTCCAACTCAAACATATTGCCAGAATCCGTTCCTTCCTCTGCCCTCAATCTACTAAAACGCTTGTGCACGCCCTCATCATCTCTCGCCTCGACTACTGCAACACCCTCCTCTGTGGCCTCCTTGCTAACTCTCTTGCACCACTCCAGTCTGTCCTCAACTCTGCTGCCCGGCTAATCCACCTCTCTCCTCCCCTCTGCAAATCCCTCCACTGGCTCCCAATTCCCCAACGAATCCAGTTCAAACTACTAACACTGATCTACAAAGCCATCCACAACCTGTCCCCTCCCTATATCTCTGAACTATTCTCCCGATATCTTCCCTCACATAATCTTCGATCCTCCCAAGACCTCCTACTCTCCTCCACACTTATTCATTCCTCACACAATCGCCTCCAAGATTTCTCCCCAATATCCCCCATCCTCTGGAATTCAACACCTCAACACGTCTGATTAGCCACTAGTGCCACCACCCTCGGATCCTTTAGACAGAACCTGAAAACCCATCTCTTCAGGAAAGCCTACAGCCTGCAATAACCATTCTGCCGCCTCCCCACCACCAGAGCTGCTGCACCCCCGACCTTCTGTCTCTTCCCCATTATCCCATAGAACATAAACCCGTCTGTCATTGTAAATTTGTTCACTGTAAATTATATCTATAACCCGGTATGTAACCCCTTTCTCATGTACAGCACCATGGAATTAATGATGCTATATAAATAATAATAATTCATGCCAGGCTGCCCAGAGGCAAAGACAAACTGTCCTTTGTGGGAGGTGTATGGTCTATGTCCTCCCTGCCATGCTCCAGTGATGCCCGTGAGCTACTTTGAGTACCACCCTGTTGTGTTCACGACATGGTGAAGTGTTGTTCCACAGAACTACTCACCCGTGCGTGCTGCAGCTGAAACTCCAGTATTGCTTCTGCTCGCACAGCCTCTACAGCGTATTCACCTTTTGAGTTCCACCTTGTTGATATGTCGCATATGAGGCGCTGATCGAGAAGGTAGAAGTGACGCTGCAGCGCAGACCGTCGAGCAGCTGCAGGGTGTGAACGCCATAATCGTGCACAGACGACCTCTCACATATGGGTAATTTTTAAGAAAGATTTGCACCACTAAACTTGACACATGTGCCAGGCAAGGGATGTGGTCAAACCAGGTAGGCCTAGAGCTGCTACCAGATTTCGCCCGTTATTGCACACCACCAGGTCTGGATTTAGGTCCAGCGGCACCAACCACTCATCAGTCTCGTTTATTCCTTGTCCACAGCTCTTGCGCAGTATGGAACTTGTCCCCCAAAATGATGAGTTTGAGAACAGCCTACTGTCTTTTCCCCCTGGCTGTGTTGAAGTTGCTGGTGCAAGTCTTACTGCTAGGTGATGGAGTAAGCGGAGTAGGCCACATGGGCAGAGCAATGTCCAACAATAGATGTAGGACATGCGCTAGAACGCCTTCCTCCTCTGTCCCAGCTGCCACATTTACCCAGTGTGCAGATAGGGAGATGTAACGTCCCTGCCAATACTTACTGGTCCACGTATCGGTAGTTATCTGGACCGTGCCACTGATGGCGTTGCACAGTGCACACCTGATTTTGGTTGCAACATGTGTGTGCTGGGCAGGGATGGCCAACTTGAAACATTAGTGGTGGATGAGAACCACGTACTTTGCAACAGCCACCACCATCATTTTTTTAAATGTTTTTTTCTCCATCAGCTGGAATGGCAGTGTTTAAAGGCCAGGAATTGGTAAATGCTGTTATTCAGGACCAGGGCCTGTGGGCGGGTAGTGGGGTATTTCCTCTTTCTCTATGGGGTTTGGGTGATGGGGAGATGAACACTTCCATGGGACAGGGTGGAGATGCTCGGTGACACTGCTGGTGGTGGTGCTGTCACATCCTGTCTTTGCGGGTAGGCTGTTGTTCGTGAGCTGGATGAAGAGGTCAAGACCGCAGCAGAAGAGGGAGCAGGAGGAAAGCTCACATCTGTCATGTTTTTTAAGGTGTCTACTCTACTGCAGCTCGTACTTAGAACTCAGATGCAGGTGGTGCTCAGGTTAAGAAAATGTTAAAAAAAAAAAAATATCAGAAGAAACTGCTTCATGACTTTGGGCTGATACTGCTTGGCCGATTTGCAAGGGGGTGAGGTGGTAGAAAGATGCCCACGGTCCTCAGGTGAAAACTGCACTTTCAGCAGTGGACCCAGTGGAAGGAACTAGAGGCGCTCTCAGCCATCCAAACACCGTCTGCACATGTTCTTGCCTCACAATCCATCCAGCGGTGCTCATGCCTAGGATATGGTGCACAACATCCCGTGGACTGCATGCACCAGAGGAACGTGTTTCATGTAGACACGTAACGGGCCAGATCAACTATGTCACCTCCACCACAACCTTCATTTGATGCTCTCCTCATGTCACTCCCCCAACAATAATTCCCAGTAGAGAAGAGGCTGAATTAGGGCACTCTGAACCATCCTTCATTACTGGCAGCGTGCATCAGGTTGTTACAGCATGCTGCACAAGGGTGGTAAATAAACAGTATATGGTAATTGTCTAAATTTTTCTATTAAAAAAAAAAATTAAATTTTAAAATTTGAGAATCATTAGTGGTTGATACCCTTTTAAAGGAGAAGTGTAACAATGATTGCAGCCAGCGTCTTGGGAGTCTCCTCCGGTCTTTATCTGGCTCAGTATAGGAGGAGGCTTACAGCAGTGGATACAGAAAGCGCTGCCGTCCTCATCCAGAACGGATCCACGATTTGTTCCCACTTCTCATTGGTGGACTAGCCCAGTTATTATTAATCTTACAGGACCATTTCCAGTTTTCCATATTACAGAATTGTATCTTTATAAATGTCGCACTGATGGGCCGTACGGCATCCTATGCTTTCTGCTCACACCCATCTGATCTCCGTCACATTGCAGCTGAATACAGATCTGCCCGGCCTGATAGAAGAACATTGCTCCGAGGGCAGCCGACATTTACAGGATTGCACTCATCTCATTTTTATGCTAACAAAAGCGAGATAAAATGTGAAGAGTCCCATATTATACAGAACTGGCCATAAATAAGACAAGTGATGCAGAACTATCAATATGGGAGGGGGAAACAGTTGTGGCCAGAAATATTGGGGCAGCTCATAGATGAGGAGGGTGAAGTTTTATTGTCCTGTGATCGAGGTCTGATCCAGGGTTGTGAAGTCTCCAGGAGGTCTGAGGGAAACATTCCTTAATTGATAGAGCAAGACAAATACATTCGACATATTCATTCCAGCTGTGTCACAGGTCGTCAGAATTTTGTAAACCATTAGTACAAAAAAATTAAAATGTGAATATTGCCTAACATTCCAGAGATACATTATTCCTCTGGAAAATATGTCACAGCCTGTCCCATCAGTGGTGGCAGCAGCAGTCAAACCCTCAGAGAAAACCAGCTTATGTCTTTTAAAGAAAAAACAATTATGGACTTAAAAAAAAAAAAACATACAGCTAGTCCGGCTGTATGGAAGTGCGGGTCCGGTCTACTGGTGACGACGTCCCTACAGATCGTTTCCCCAATAACCTGCAATGTGTGAACTCAGCCTGATACAGATCCAACTCCTTACTCTCCACTAATGTCACCCCACGCTTAAGAATTATAGAAATGAAAACTCAACTCATAGCTGTCAAACAAGTTTATTACAAGTCAAATAGTTAGAAATAAAAAAGAGAGATATATAAATATATGCATAAATACAAATGAATAATAAAGAGATTAAGAAATCAAAACAATAAATTAAACATTAAAGACAGATTAATGATAAAAAAGCAAAACACATTTTGTACCAAAGTCCCCTGTGCTTTAGCTGCAAAAATGGTATTGTGGTGCTTAAAAGGAACCTGTCACCCCCAAAATCAAGGGTGAGCTAAGCCCACCGGCATCAGGGGCTTATCTACAGCATTCTGTAATGCTGTAGATAAGCCCCCGATGTATCCTAAACAAATGAGAAAAAGAGGTTAGATTATACTCACCCAGGGACAGTCCCGGTCCTATCCGATGGGCATCGCGGTCCGGTCCAGCGCCTCCCATCTTCATCAGATGACGTCCTCTTCTTGTCTTCTCACTGCGGCTCCAGCACAAAGTACAGCAGTGCGCCGGCCCCAGGCCTCTCTGACCTTTCCCGGCACCTGCGCACCGCAGCGTGAAGACAAGAAGAGGACGTCATCCTAACAAGATGTGAGGCCCCGGACCGCGACGCCCATCAGATCGGACTGCCTGCGTGAGTATATTATAACCTCTTTCTCATCTTTTAGGATACATCGGGGGCTTATCTACAGCAACAGCATTACAGAATGCTGGAGATAAGCCCCTGATGCTGGTGGGCTTAGCTCAACTTGAATTTTAGGGGTGACAGGTTCCCTTTAACACATAATACCTCTCTCACTGAATGGAGCCGAACCGGACGGGAGGGGACGGGGCCGGGGAGGCGGACCGGACGGGCAGGGACGGGGCCGGGGAGGCGGACCGAACGGGCAGGGACGGGGTCGGGGAGGCGGACCGGATGGGCGGGGCCGGGGAGGCGGACCGGACGGGAGGGGACGGGGCCGGGGAGGCGGACCGGACGGGCGGGGACGGGGCCGGGGAGGCGGACCGGACGGGAGGGGACGGGGCCGGGGAGGCGGACCGGACGGGCAGGGACGGGGAGGCGGACCGGATGGGCGGGGCCGGGGAGGCGGACCGGACGGGAGGGGACGGGGCCGGGGAGGCGGACCGGACGGGCGGGGACGGGGCCGGGGAGGCGGACCGGACGGGCGGGGCCGGGGAGGCGGACCGGACGGGAGGGGACGGGGCCGGGGAGGCGGACCGGACGGGCGGGGACGGGGCCGGGGAGGCGGACCGGACGGGCAGGGACGGGGCGGCGGACCGGACGGGCAGGGGCGGGGCGGCGGACCGGACGGGCGGGGCGGCGGACCGGACGGGCGGGGCCGGGGAGGCGGACCGGACGGGCGGGGCCGGGGAGGCGGACCGGACGGGCGGGGCCGGGGAGGCGGACCGGACGGGCGGGGCCGGGGAGGCGGACCGGACGGGCGGGGCCGGGGAGGCGGACCGGACGGGCGGGGCCGGGGAGGCGGACCGGACGGGCGGGGCCGGGGAGGCGGACCGGACGGGCGGGGCCGGGGAGGCGGACCGGACGGGCGGGGCCGGGGAGGCGGACCGGACGGGCGGGGCCGGGGAGGCGGACCGGACGGGCGGGGCCGGGGAGGCGGACCGGACGGGCGGGGCCGGGGAGGCGGACCGGACGGGCGGGGCCGGGGAGGCGGACCGGACGGGCGGGGCCGGGGAGGCGGACCGGACGGGCGGGGCCGGGGAGGCGGACCGGACGGGCGGGGCCGGGGAGGCGGACCGGACGGGCGGGGCCGGGGAGGCGGACCGGACGGGCGGGGCCGGGGAGGCGGACCGGACGGGCGGGGCCGGGGAGGCGGACCGGACGGGCGGGGCCGGGGAGGCGGACCGGACGGGCGGGGCCGGGGAGGCGGACCGGACGGGCGGGGCCGGGGAGGCGGACCGGACGGGCGGGGCCGGGGAGGCGGACCGGACGGGCGGGGCCGGGGAGGCGGACCGGACGGGCGGGGCCGGGGAGGCGGACAGGACGGGCGGGGCCGGGGAGGCGGACAGGACGGGCGGGGCCGGGGAGGCGGACCGGACGGGCGGGGCCGGGGAGGCGGACCGGACGGGCGGGGCGGCGGACCGGACGGGCGGGGCCGGGGAGGCGGACCGGACGGGCGGGGCCGGGGAGGCGGACCGGACGGGCGGGGCCGGGGAGGCGGACCGGACGGGCGGGGCCGGGGAGGCGGACCGGACGGGCGGGGCCGGGGAGGCGGACAGGACGGGCGGGGCCGGGGAGGCGGACAGGACGGGCGGGGCCGGGGAGGCGGACCGGACGGGCGGGGCCGGGGAGGCGGACCGGACGGGCGGGGCCGGGGAGGCGGACCGGACGGGCGGGGCCGGGGAGGCGGACCGGACGGGCGGGGCCGGGGAGGCGGACCGGACGGGCGGGGCCGGGGAGGCGGACCGGACGGGCGGGGCCGGGGAGGCGGACCGGACGGGCGGGGCCGGGGAGGCGGACCGGACGGGCGGGGCCGGGGAGGCGGACGGGGGTTTTGCTTTCTTGGGTTTTTTTTTTTTTTTTTTAGGAAATATACTCATCTATCTGACATTATCAGACACCCACAGTGTCATCACTTTGGGTCCTCACATGGATTGTGGGGGCACAAGCATTCCACTTGGTGAAGTCCAGTGATGAAATGACATCTGTAGGGAGGTCTCTGCTCTGGAGGACACAGGATGGGGAAAAGCCACAATACCTAGAATAAAACAGAAAAAATCATGCAGAAAACTCAAGTAGTGGCTGACACCAGTGGCCACCAGGCTAATACTGAACAGAACAGCGTGCGAGGAGAGAATAAAGCCCGGGATCTGTAGACATTATTATCGCGCAGTTTTGCTCCCAGAGGTCATAGGTCAGTCATCAACCTGACGTCATGTGCGCCCAATAATATTATTGAGAAAGTTTTATGTTAAAAAAAAAAAAACACAACAGGACCGACTCACCATCAGGCAGAGATTGTCATGTTAAGTAATATCAATCCCTCAGATCTCCATCATCATTCATCCCCTCCCCTGTTCGCCCCCTCACAGGTAGCACTATACTTCCCTACACCCCCCCCACCGCAAGTGACATCACACACTGACCTGCACAGTACGTGACAACAGCCCCCCACACCATGCAGACCCATGCAAACAACATCAGCCCCACTCTGCAGGTAGACCCCCCTGCACACAGACCCCCCACGCATGCAACATGACCCCCTTCCCAACAGAGACTCCAGCACACAGCCTCTCTTCCCCAGAGACCCCAGCACACAGCCTCTCTTCCCCAGAGACCCCAGCACGCAGCCTCTCTTCCCCAGAGACCCCAGCACACAGCCTCTCTTCCCCAGAGACCCCAGCACGCAGCCTCTCTTCCCCAGAGACCCCAGCACGCAGCCTCTCTTCCCCAGAGACCCCAGCACACAGCCTCTCTTCCCCAGAGACCCCAGCACGCAGCCTCTCTTCCCCAGAGACCCCAGCACGCAGCCTCTCTTCCCCAGAGACCCCAGCACGCAGCCTCTCTTCCCCAGAGACTCCAGCACGCAGCCTCTTCCCCAGAGACTCCAGCACGCAGCCTCTCTTCCCCAGAGACCCCAGCACACAGCCTCTCTTCCCCAGAGACCCCAGCACGCAGCCTCTCTTCCCCAGAGACTCCAGCACGCAGCCTCTCTTCCCCAGAGACCCCAGCACACAGCCTCTCTTCCCCAGCACACAGCCTCTCTTCCCCAGAGACCCCAGCACACAGCCTCTCTTCCCCAGCACACAGCCTCTCTTCCCCAGAGACCCCAGCACACAGCCTCTCTTCCCCAGCACGCAGCCTCTCTTCCCCAGAGACCCCAGCACACAGCCTCTCTTCCCCAGAGACTCCAGCACACAGCCTCTCTTCCCCAGCACACAGCCTCTCTTCCCCAGAGACCCCAGCACACAGCCTCTCTTCCCCAGCACACAGCCTCTCTTCCCCAGAGACCCCAGCACACAGCCTCTCTTCCCCAGCACACAGCCTCTCTTCCCCAGAGACCCCAGCACACAGCCTCTCTTCCCCAGCACACAGCCTCTCTTCCCCAGAGACCCCAGCACACAGCCTCTCTTCCCCAGCACGCAGCCTCTCTTCCCCAGAGACCCCAGCACACAGCCTCTCTTCCCCAGCACGCAGCCTCTCTTCCCCAGAGACCCCAGCACACAGCCTCTCTTCCCCAGCACACAGCCTCTCTTCCCCAGAGACCCCAGCACACAGCCTCTCTTCCCCAGCACGCAGCCTCTCTTCCCCAGAGACCCCAGCACACAGCCTCTCTTCCCCAGAGACCCCAGCACACAGCCTCTCTTCCCCAGCACACAGCCTCTCTTCCCCAGAGACCCCAGCACGCAGCCTCTCTTCCCCAGAGACTCCAGCACACAGCCTCTCTTCCCCAGCACACAGCCTCTCTTCCCCAGAGACCCCAGCACACAGCCTCTCTTCCCCAGCACACAGCCTCTCTTCCCCAGCACACAGCCTCTCTTCCCCAGCACACAGCCTCTCTTCCCCAGCACACAGCCTCTCTTCCCCAGAGACCCCAGCACACAGCCTCTCTTCCCCAGCACACAGCCTCTCTTCCCCAGCACACAGCCTCTCTTCCCCAGCACACAGCCTCTCTTCCCCAGAGACCCCAGCACACAGCCTCTCTTCCCCAGCACACAGCCTCTCTTCCCCAGAGACACCAGCACACAGCCCCACTCGCAAGGAACATGACCCCCTTCCCACAGAGACCCCCAGCATGCAGTTACCCTTCCCCAGGCAGGCCCCTCCAGTGTGCAGTCCCATGCAAACATCACCCCATTCCCCAGGCAGACCCCCAGCACGCAGTCCCACGCAAGCAACGTACCCCCTTCCCCAGGCAGACCCCCCTTCCAGCATGCACATGCAGCCCCATGCAACATCACCCCTTTCACCCCAGGCAGACCCCTCCAGCAATGCACATGCAGCCCCATGCAAGCAACATCACTCACTTCCCCCAAGGCAGACCCTCGTCCAGCATGCACATGCAGCCCCATGCAAGCATCACCCCTTTCTCCCCAGGCAGACTCCAAATTATCTGTGACTATGGAGAACGACCCAAAACCCTCCAAATCCGCCCTGAGATCCACAGCTTCCTCATGTCTGCTCTGTCTGCTCTATGGAGGAAGAAGCGCCGCCCCTTCCGGTCACATGGGCATGACGTCATCAGAGGTCCCTTAGCCGACTTGGATTTAGCCTCTACCGTCCTGGCTGTGTGCAGCTCGTGTTCTCTGGTGTCAGCCAGCAGCAGGTTTCCCGCCATTCCGGTGAGATTACAGGAGGGTTTGGTGGAGTTCTGGGACTTGTGGTGAATCTGTGAGGAGAGTGCAGTGAGAGGAGAGCGTGCGGCGAGAGGAGAGCGTGCGGTGAGGGGAGAGCGTGCGGTGAGGGGAGAGCGTGCGGTGAGAGGAGAGCGTGCGGTGTGGGGAGAGCGTGCGGCGAGGGGAGAGCGTGCGGTGTGAGGAGAGCGTGCGGCGAGAGGAGAGCGTGCGGCGAGAGGAGAGCGTGCGGCGAGAGGAGAGCGTGCGGCGAGAGGAGAGCGTGCGGCGAGAGGAGAGCGTGCGGCGAGAGGAGAGCGTGCGGCGAGAGGAGAGCGTGCGGCGAGAGGAGAGCGTGCGGGGTGAGGAGAGCGTGCGGCGAGAGGAGAGCGTGCGGCGAGAGGAGAGCGTGCGGCGAGAGGAGAGCGTGCGGCGAGAGGAGAGCGTGCGGCGAGAGGAGAGCGTGCGGCGAGAGGAGAGCGTGCGGCGAGGGGAGAGCGTGCGGCGAGGGGAGAGCGTGCGGCGAGGGGAGAGCGTGCGGCGAGAGTAGAGCGTGCGGCGAGGGGAGAGCGTGCGGCGAGGGGAGAGCGTGCGGCGAGGGTAGAGCGTGCGGCGAGGGTAGAGCGTGCGGCGCGGGGAGAGCGTGCGGCGAGGGGAGAGCGTGCGGCGTGGGGAGAGCGTGCGGCGAGGGGAGAGCGTGCGGCGTGAGGAGAGCGTGCGGCGAGGGGAGAGCGTGCGGCGAGGGGAGAGCGTGCGGCGTGGGGAGAGCGTGCGGCGAGGGGAGAGCGTGCGGCGTGAGGAGAGCGTGCGGCGAGGGGAGAGCGTGCGGCGAGGGGAGAGCGTGCGGCGAGGGGAGAGCGTGCGGTGTGGGGAGAGCGTGCGGTGAGAGGAGAGCGTGCGGTGAGGGGAGAGCGTGCGGTGTGAGGAGAGCGTGCGGTGTGAGGAGAGCGTGCGGTGTGAGGAGAGCGTGCGGTGTGAGGAGAGCGTGCGGTGTGAGGAGAGCGTGCGGTGTGAGGAGAGCGTGCGGTGTGAGGAGAGCGTGCGGTGTGGGGAGAGCGTGCGGTGTGAGGGGAGAGCGTGGGGAGAGCGTGCGGCGAGGGGAGAGCGTGCGGCGAGGGGAGAGCGTGCGGCGAGGGGAGAGCGTGCGGTGTGGGGAGAGCGTGCGGTGTGGGGAGAGCGTGCGGTGAGGGGAGAGCGTGCGGTGAGGGGAGAGCGTGCGGTGTGGGGAGAGCGTGCGGTGAGAGGAGAGCGTGCGGTGTGGGGAGAGCGTGCGGTGAGAGGAGAGCGTGCGGTGTGAGGAGAGCGTGCGGTGTGGGGAGAGCGTGCGGTGTGAGGGGAGAGCGTGCGGCGTGGGGAGAGCGTGCGGCGAGGGGAGAGCGTGCGGCGAGGGGAGAGCGTGCGGCGAGGGGAGAGCGTGCGGCGAGGGGAGAGCGTGCGGCGAGGGGAGAGCGTGCGGCGAGGGGAGAGCGTGCGGCGAGGGGAGAGCGTGCGGCGTGGGGAGAGCGTGCGGCGAGGGGAGAGCGTGCGGCGTGGGGAGAGCGTGCGGCGAGGGGAGAGCGTGCGGCGAGGGGAGAGCGTGCGGCGTGGGGAGAGCGTGCGGCGTGGGGAGAGCGTGCGGCGAGGGGAGAGCGTGCGGCGAGGGGAGAGCGTGCGGCGAGGGGAGAGCGTGCGGCGTGGGGAGAGCGTGCGGCGAGGGGAGAGCGTGCGGCGTGGGGAGAGCGTGCGGCGTGGGGAGAGCGTGCGGCGAGGGGAGAGCGTGCGGTGAGGGGAGAGCGTGCGGTGAGGGGAGAGCGTGCGGTGAGATCAGAGCTGCTCCTGTGACTGCGGCTCCTCCGTGTGGGGGACGTTAACCCCTTAGTGACGGAGCCAATTTGCTACTTAACCCCTTCACTCCCGGAGCTTTTTCCGTGTTCGGTTTTCGCTCCCTCCTTCCCAGAGACATAACTCTTGTTTTTCCGTCACTGCGGCCATGTTGGGGCTTATTTTTTGCGGGACGAGTTGGACTTTTGAACGACGTTGGTTTTACCGTGTCGTCGTGTAACAGAAAATGGGGAACAAGTTCCAAGTGCGGTGAAATTGTAAAATAACTTCCATCCCACAAGTGTTTTTTGAGTTTTTTCTCCACGTTCACTAGATGGTAAATCTGAGCGGCCGTTGTGATTCTCCAGGTCATTACGAGGTCACAGACACCAAACTTCTCCGGGTTCTTTATTATCTAAGTGATGGAAAGAATCCAAATGTTACTAAAAACCAAAGATTGCGCCATTTTCCGATCCCCGCAGCGTCTCCATTTTTGTGATCTGGGGTCGGGTGACGGCTTATTTTTTGCGCGCTGAGCTGACGTTTCTAATGATACCATTTTTGTGCAGATACGATCTTTTGATCTCCCGTTATTACACTTTAATGCAATGTCGCAGCGACCAAAAAAACGTAATTCTGGCGTTTTGCCGTTTACTGATCAGGTTAATCCTTTTTTTATTGATCGATCGGGCGATTCTGAATGCAGCGATAACAAATATGTGTAGGTTTGATCTTTTTTTTAAATTATTTTGAATGGGGCGAGACGGAGGTAATTTGAACTTTTATATATTTTTTTTTTTTATATTTTTAAAAACTTTTTTTTTACTTTTGGCATGCTTCAATACCCTTCATGGGAAGCTAGAAGCTGCCACAACCTGATCGGCTCTGCTACATACAGGTGATGATCACATCGCTCCTATGTGGCTGAATTGCAGACTTGCTATGAGCATCGACCACAGGGGGGCGCTCACAGCATTCCGGCATCAACAATCCTAGAGATCTCAAGGACCTGTGGTTGTCATGGCGACGATCATGTGACGGGAGTCAGCGATGCGCGCATTTCCGGCCAGATGACTAGAAGCGCTTGCTCAGTGTTTGACAGCAGCATGTAACTAGTTAATAGCAGGTGGATCGCGATTCCACCCGTGCCTATTGGGGCTCAGAACAGCTGACATGTTCCGACTTTGATGCCGGCTCCCCACCGGAGCCCACCTCAGAGGGAGACATACTGACATCAGTGTACTATTCCCACATGTCTACCCACCGGAGCTCACCTCAGAGGGAGACATACTGACATCACCGCACTATTCCCACATGTCTACCCACCGGAGCCCACCTCAGAGGGAGACATACTGACATCACCGCACTATTCCCACATGTCTACCCACCGGAGCCCACTTCAGAGGGAGACATACTGACATCAGCGCACTATTCCCACATGTCTACCCACCGGAGCCCACCTCAGAGGGAGACATACTGACATCACCGCACTATTCCCACATGTCTACCCACCGGAGCCCACCTCAGAGGGAGACATACTGACATCACCGCACTATTCCCACATGTCTACCCACCGGAGCTCACCTCAGAGGGAGACATACTGACATCAGTGCACTATTCCCACATGTCTACCCACCGGAGCCCACCTCAGAGGGAGACATACTGACATCAGCGCACTATTCCCACATGTCTACCCACCGGAGCCCACCTCAGAGGGAGACATACTGACATCAGTGCACTATTCCCACATGTCTACCCACCGGAGCCCACCTCAGAGGGAGACATACTGACATCAGTGCACTATTCCCACATGTCTACCCACCGGAGCTCACCTCAGAGGGAGACATACTGACATCACCGCACTATTCCCACATGTCTACCCACCGGAGCCCACCTCAGAGGGAGACATACTGACATCAGCGCACTATTCCCACATGTCTACCCACCGGAGCCCACCTCAGAGGGAGACATACTGACATCAGTGCACTATTCCCACATGTCTACCCACCGGAGCCCACCTCAGAGGGAGACATACTGACATCACCGCACTATTCCCACATGTCTACCCACCGGAGCCCACCTCAGAGGGAGACATACTGACATCACCGCACTATTCCCACATGTCTACCCACCGGAGCCCACCTCAGAGGGAGACATACTGACATCACCGCACTATTCCCACATGTCTACCCACCGGAGCCCACCTCAGAGGGAGACATACTGACATCACCGCACTATTCCCACATGTCTACCCACCGGAGCCCACCTCAGAGGGAGACATACTGACATCACCGCACTATTCCCACATGTCTACCCACCGGAGCCCACCTCAGAGGGAGACATACTGACATCACCGCACTATTCCCACATGTCTACCCACCGGAGCCCACCTCAGAGGGAGACATACTGACATCACCGCACTATTCCCACATGTCTACCCACCGGAGCCCACCTCAGAGGGAGACATACTGACATCAGCGCACTATTCCCACATGTCTACCCACCGGAGCCCACCTCAGAGGGAGACATACTGACATCACTGCACTATTCCCACATGTCTACCCACCGGAGCCCACCTCAGAGGGAGACATACTGACATCACCGCACTATTCCCACATGTCTACCCTCCGGAGCCCACCTCAGAGGGAGACATACTGACATCACCGCACTATTCCCACATGTCTACCCACCGGAGCCCACCTCAGAGGGAGACATACTGACATCACCGCACTATTCCCACATGTCTACCCACCGGAGCCCACCTCAGAGGGAGACATACTGACATCAGTGCACTATTCCCACATGTCTACCCACCGGAGCCCACCTCAGAGGGAGACATACTGACATCACCGCACTATTCCCACATGTCTACCCACCGGAGCCCACCTCAGAAGGAGACATACTGACATCAGTGCACTATTCCCACATGTCTACCCACCGGAGCCCACCTCAGAGGGAGACATACTGACATCACCGCACTATTCCCACATGTCTACCCACCGGAGCCCACCTCAGAGGGAGACATACTGACATCAGTGCACTATTCCCACATGTCTACCCACCGGAGCCCACCTCAGAGGGAGACATACTGACATCACCGCACTATTCCCACATGTCTACCCACCGGAGCCCACCTCAGAGGGAGACATACTGACATCACCGCACTATTCCCACATGTCTACCCACCGGAGCCCACCTCAGAGGGAGACATACTGACATCACTGCACTATTCCCACATGTCTACCCACCGGAGCCCACCTCAGAGGGAGACATACTGACATCAGTGCACTATTCCCACATGTCTACCCACCGGAGCCCACCTCAGAGGGAGACATACTGACATCAGTGCACTATTCCCACATGTCTACCCTCCGGAGCCCACCTCAGAGGGAAACATACTGACATCACCGCACTATTCCCACATGTCTACCCACCGGAGCCCACCTCAGAGGGAGACATACTGACATCAGTGTACTATTCCCACATGTCTACCCACCGGAGCCCACCTCAGAGGGAGACATACTGACATCAGTGCACTATTCCCACATGTCTACCCACCGGAGCTCACCTCAGAGGGAGACATACTGACATCAGTGCACTATTCCCACATGTCTACCCACCGGAGCCCACCTCAGAGGGAGACATACTGACATCAGTGCACTATTCCCACATGTCTACCCACCGGAGCCCACCTCAGAGGGAGACATACTGACATCAGTGCACTATTCCCACATGTCTACCCACCGGAGCCCACCTCAGAGGGAGACATGCTGACATCACCGCACTATTCCCACATGTCTACCCACCGGAGCTCACCTCAGAGGGAGACATACTGACATCACCGCACTATTCCCACATGTCTACCCACCGGAGCCCACCTCAGAGGGAGACATACTGACATCACCGCACTATTCCCACATGTCTACCCACCGGAGCTCACCTCAGAGGGAGACATACTGACATCAGCGCACTATTCCCACATGTCTACCCACCGGAGCTCACCTCAGAGGGAGACATACTGACATCAGTGCACTATTCCCACATGTCTACCCACCGGAGCCCACCTCAGAGGGAGACATACTGACATCACTGCACTATTCCCACATGTCTACCCACCGGAGCCCACCTCAGAGGGAGACATACTGACATCACCGCACTATTCCCACATGTCTACCCACCGGAGCCCACCTCAGAGGGAGACATACTGACATCACCGCACTATTCCCACATGTCTACCCACCGGAGCCCACCTCAGAGGGAGACATACTGACATCACTGCACTATTCCCACATGTCTACCCACCGGAGCCCACCTCAGAGGGAGACATACTGACATCAGTGCACTATTCCCACATGTCTACCCACCGGAGCCCACCTCAGAGGGAGACATACTGACATCACCGCACTATTCCCACATGTCTACCCACCGGAGCCCACCTCAGAGGGAGATATACTGACATCAGTGCACTATTCCCACATGTCTACCCACCGGAGCCCACCTCAGAGGGAGACATACTGACATCAGTGCACTATTCCCACATGTCTACCCACCGGAGCCCACCTCAGAGGGAGACATACTGACATCAGTGCACTATTCCCACATGTCTACCCACCGGAGCCCACCTCAGAGGGAGACATACTGACATCAGCGCACTATTCCCACATGTCTACCCACCGGAGCCCACCTCAGAGGGAGACATACTGACATCACCGCACTATTCCCACATGTCTACCCACCGGAGCCCACCTCAGAGGGAGACATACTGACATCAGTGCACTATTCCCACATGTCTACCCACCGGAGCTCACCTCAGAGGGAGACATACTGACATCAGTGTACTATTCCCACATGTCTACCCACCGGAGCTCACCTCAGAGGGAGACATACTGACATCACCGCACTATTCCCACATGTCTACCCACCGGAGCCCACCTCAGAGGGAGACATACTGACATCAGTGTACTATTCCCACATGTCTACCCACCGGAGCTCACCTCAGAGGGAGACATACTGACATCAGCGCACTATTCCCACATGTCTACCCACCGGAGCCCACCTCAGAGGGAGACATACTGACATCAGTGCACTATTCCCACATGTCTACCCACCGGAGCCCACCTCATAGGGAGACATACTGACATCGCCGCACTATTCCCACATGTCTACCCACCGGAGCCACCTCAGAGGGAGACATACTGACATCGCCGCACTATTCCCACATGTCTACCCACCGGAGCCCACCTCAGAGGGAGACATACTGACATCAGTGCACTATTCCCACATGTCTACCCACCGGAGCCCACCTCAGAGGGAGACATACTGACATCACCGCACTATTCCCACATGTCTACCCCCCGGAGCCCACCTCAGAGGGAGACATACTGACATCAGTGCACTATTCCCACATGTCTACCCACCGGAGCCCACCTCAGAGGGAGACATACTGACATCACCGCACTATTCCCACATGTCTACCCACCGGAGCTCACCTCAGAGGGAGACATACTGACATCACCGCACTATTCCCACATGTCTACCCACCGGAGCCCACCTCAGAGGGAGACATACTGACATCAGTGCACTATTCCCACATGTCTACCCACCGGAGCCCACCTCAGAGGGAGACATACTGACATCACCGCACTATTCCCACATGTCTACCCACCGGAGCCCACCTCAGAGGGAGACATACTGACATCACTGCACTATTCACACATGTCTACCCACCGGAGCCCACCTCAGAGGGAGACATACTGACATCACCGCACTATTCCCACATGTCTACCCACCGGAGCCCACCTCAGAGGGAGACATACTGACATCACCGCACTATTCCCACATGTCTACCCACCGGAGCTCACCTCAGAGGGAGACATACTGACATCAGTGTACTATTCCCACATGTCTACCCACCGGAGCCCACCTCAGAGGGAGACATACTGACATCACCGCACTATTCCCACATGTCTACCCACCGGAGCCCACCTCAGAGGGAGACATACTGACATCACCGCACTATTCCCACATGTCTACCCACCGGAGCCCACCTCAGAGGGAGACATACTGACATCACCGCACTATTCCCACATGTCTACCCACCGGAGCCCACCTCAGAGGGAGACATACTGACATCACCGCACTATTCCCACATGTCTACCCACCGGAGCCCACCTCAGAGGGAGACATACTGACATCACCGCACTATTCCCACATGTCTACCCACCGGAGCCCACCTCAGAGGGAGACATACTGACATCACCGCACTATTCCCACATGTCTACCCACCGGAGCCCACCTCAGAGGGAGACATACTGACATCACCGCACTATTCCCACATGTCTACCCACCGGAGCCCACCTCAGAGGGAGACATACTGACATCACCGCACTATTCCCACATGTCTACCCACCGGAGCCCACCTCAGAGGGAGACATACTGACATCACCGCACTATTCCCACATGTCTACCCACCGGAGCCCACCTCAGAGGGAGACATACTGACATCACCGCACTATTCCCACATGTCTACCCACCGGAGCCCACCTCAGAGGGAGACATACTGACATCACTGCACTATTCCCACATGTCTACCCACCGGAGCCCACCTCAGAGGGAGACATACTGACATCACCGCACTATTCCCACATGTCTACCCTCCGGAGCCCACCTCAGAGGGAGACATACTGACATCACCGCACTATTCCCACATGTCTACCCACCGGAGCCCACCTCAGAGGGAGACATACTGACATCACCGCACTATTCCCACATGTCTACCCACCGGAGCCCACCTCAGAGGGAGACATACTGACATCAGTGCACTATTCCCACATGTCTACCCACCGGAGCCCACCTCAGAGGGAGACATACTGACATCACCGCACTATTCCCACATGTCTACCCACCGGAGCCCACCTCAGAAGGAGACATACTGACATCAGTGCACTATTCCCACATGTCTACCCACCGGAGCCCACCTCAGAGGGAGACATACTGACATCACCGCACTATTCCCACATGTCTACCCACCGGAGCCCACCTCAGAGGGAGACATACTGACATCAGTGCACTATTCCCACATGTCTACCCACCGGAGCCCACCTCAGAGGGAGACATACTGACATCACCGCACTATTCCCACATGTCTACCCACCGGAGCCCACCTCAGAGGGAGACATACTGACATCACCGCACTATTCCCACATGTCTACCCACCGGAGCCCACCTCAGAGGGAGACATACTGACATCACTGCACTATTCCCACATGTCTACCCACCGGAGCCCACCTCAGAGGGAGACATACTGACATCAGTGCACTATTCCCACATGTCTACCCACCGGAGCCCACCTCAGAGGGAGACATACTGACATCAGTGCACTATTCCCACATGTCTACCCTCCGGAGCCCACCTCAGAGGGAAACATACTGACATCACCGCACTATTCCCACATGTCTACCCACCGGAGCCCACCTCAGAGGGAGACATACTGACATCAGTGTACTATTCCCACATGTCTACCCACCGGAGCCCACCTCAGAGGGAGACATACTGACATCAGTGCACTATTCCCACATGTCTACCCACCGGAGCTCACCTCAGAGGGAGACATACTGACATCAGTGCACTATTCCCACATGTCTACCCACCGGAGCCCACCTCAGAGGGAGACATACTGACATCAGTGCACTATTCCCACATGTCTACCCACCGGAGCCCACCTCAGAGGGAGACATACTGACATCAGTGCACTATTCCCACATGTCTACCCACCGGAGCCCACCTCAGAGGGAGACATGCTGACATCACCGCACTATTCCCACATGTCTACCCACCGGAGCTCACCTCAGAGGGAGACATACTGACATCACCGCACTATTCCCACATGTCTACCCACCGGAGCCCACCTCAGAGGGAGACATACTGACATCACCGCACTATTCCCACATGTCTACCCACCGGAGCTCACCTCAGAGGGAGACATACTGACATCAGCGCACTATTCCCACATGTCTACCCACCGGAGCTCACCTCAGAGGGAGACATACTGACATCAGTGCACTATTCCCACATGTCTACCCACCGGAGCCCACCTCAGAGGGAGACATACTGACATCACTGCACTATTCCCACATGTCTACCCACCGGAGCCCACCTCAGAGGGAGACATACTGACATCACCGCACTATTCCCACATGTCTACCCACCGGAGCCCACCTCAGAGGGAGACATACTGACATCACCGCACTATTCCCACATGTCTACCCACCGGAGCCCACCTCAGAGGGAGACATACTGACATCACTGCACTATTCCCACATGTCTACCCACCGGAGCCCACCTCAGAGGGAGACATACTGACATCAGTGCACTATTCCCACATGTCTACCCACCGGAGCCCACCTCAGAGGGAGACATACTGACATCACCGCACTATTCCCACATGTCTACCCACCGGAGCCCACCTCAGAGGGAGATATACTGACATCAGTGCACTATTCCCACATGTCTACCCACCGGAGCCCACCTCAGAGGGAGACATACTGACATCAGTGCACTATTCCCACATGTCTACCCACCGGAGCCCACCTCAGAGGGAGACATACTGACATCAGTGCACTATTCCCACATGTCTACCCACCGGAGCCCACCTCAGAGGGAGACATACTGACATCAGCGCACTATTCCCACATGTCTACCCACCGGAGCCCACCTCAGAGGGAGACATACTGACATCACCGCACTATTCCCACATGTCTACCCACCGGAGCCCACCTCAGAGGGAGACATACTGACATCAGTGCACTATTCCCACATGTCTACCCACCGGAGCTCACCTCAGAGGGAGACATACTGACATCAGTGTACTATTCCCACATGTCTACCCACCGGAGCTCACCTCAGAGGGAGACATACTGACATCACCGCACTATTCCCACATGTCTACCCACCGGAGCCCACCTCAGAGGGAGACATACTGACATCAGTGTACTATTCCCACATGTCTACCCACCGGAGCTCACCTCAGAGGGAGACATACTGACATCAGCGCACTATTCCCACATGTCTACCCACCGGAGCCCACCTCAGAGGGAGACATACTGACATCAGTGCACTATTCCCACATGTCTACCCACCGGAGCCCACCTCATAGGGAGACATACTGACATCGCCGCACTATTCCCACATGTCTACCCACCGGAGCCACCTCAGAGGGAGACATACTGACATCGCCGCACTATTCCCACATGTCTACCCACCGGAGCCCACCTCAGAGGGAGACATACTGACATCAGTGCACTATTCCCACATGTCTACCCACCGGAGCCCACCTCAGAGGGAGACATACTGACATCACCGCACTATTCCCACATGTCTACCCCCCGGAGCCCACCTCAGAGGGAGACATACTGACATCAGTGCACTATTCCCACATGTCTACCCACCGGAGCCCACCTCAGAGGGAGACATACTGACATCACCGCACTATTCCCACATGTCTACCCACCGGAGCTCACCTCAGAGGGAGACATACTGACATCACCGCACTATTCCCACATGTCTACCCACCGGAGCCCACCTCAGAGGGAGACATACTGACATCAGTGCACTATTCCCACATGTCTACCCACCGGAGCCCACCTCAGAGGGAGACATACTGACATCACCGCACTATTCCCACATGTCTACCCACCGGAGCCCACCTCAGAGGGAGACATACTGACATCACTGCACTATTCACACATGTCTACCCACCGGAGCCCACCTCAGAGGGAGACATACTGACATCACCGCACTATTCCCACATGTCTACCCACCGGAGCCCACCTCAGAGGGAGACATACTGACATCACCGCACTATTCCCACATGTCTACCCACCGGAGCTCACCTCAGAGGGAGACATACTGACATCAGTGTACTATTCCCACATGTCTACCCACCGGAGCCCACCTCAGAGGGAGACATACTGACATCACCGCACTATTCCCACATGTCTACCCACCGGAGCCCACCTCAGAGGGAGACATACTGACATCACCGCACTATTCCCACATGTCTACCCACCGGAGCCCACCTCAGAGGGAGACATACTGACATCACCGCACTATTCCCACATGTCTACCCACCGGAGCCCACCTCGGAGGGAGACATACTGACATCACCGCACTATTCCCACATGTCTACCCACCGGAGCCCACCTCAGAGGGAGACATACTGACATCAGCGCACTATTCCCACATGTCTACCCACCGGAGCCCACCTCAGAGGGAGACATACTGACATCACCGCACTATTCCCACATGTCTACCCACCGGAGCTCACCTCAGAGGGAGACATACTGACATCAGTGTACTATTCCCACATGTCTACCCACCGGAGCCCACCTCAGAGGGAGACATACTGACATCACCGCACTATTCCCACATGTCTACCCACCGGAGCCCACCTCAGAGGGAGACATACTGACATCACCGCACTATTCCCACATGTCTACCCACCGGAGCCCACCTCAGAGGGAGACATACTGACATCACCGCACTATTCCCACATGTCTACCCACCGGAGCCCACCTCAGAGGGAGACATACTGACATCACCGCACTATTCCCACATGTCTACCCACCGGAGCCCACCTCAGAGGGAGACATACTGACATCACCGCACTATTCCCACATGTCTACCCACCGGAGCCCACCTCAGAGGGAGACATACTGACATCACCGCACTATTCCCACATGTCTACCCACCGGAGCCCACCTCAGAGGGAGACATACTGACATCACCGCACTATTCCCACATGTCTACCCACCGGAGCCCACCTCAGAGGGAGACATACTGACATCACCGCACTATTCCCACATGTCTACCCACCGGAGCCCACCTCAGAGGGAGACATACTGACATCACCGCACTATTCCCACATGTCTACCCACCGGAGCCCACCTCAGAGGGAGACATACTGACATCAGCGCACTATTCCCACATGTCTACCCACCGGAGCCCACCTCAGAGGGAGACATACTGACATCACTGCACTATTCCCACATGTCTACCCACCGGAGCCCACCTCAGAGGGAGACATACTGACATCACCGCACTATTCCCACATGTCTACCCTCCGGAGCCCACCTCAGAGGGAGACATACTGACATCACCGCACTATTCCCACATGTCTACCCACCGGAGCCCACCTCAGAGGGAGACATACTGACATCACCGCACTATTCCCACATGTCTACCCACCGGAGCCCACCTCAGAGGGAGACATACTGACATCAGTGCACTATTCCCACATGTCTACCCACCGGAGCCCACCTCAGAGGGAGACATACTGACATCACCGCACTATTCCCACATGTCTACCCACCGGAGCCCACCTCAGAAGGAGACATACTGACATCAGTGCACTATTCCCACATGTCTACCCACCGGAGCCCACCTCAGAGGGAGACATACTGACATCACCGCACTATTCCCACATGTCTACCCACCGGAGCCCACCTCAGAGGGAGACATACTGACATCAGTGCACTATTCCCACATGTCTACCCACCGGAGCCCACCTCAGAGGGAGACATACTGACATCACCGCACTATTCCCACATGTCTACCCACCGGAGCCCACCTCAGAGGGAGACATACTGACATCACCGCACTATTCCCACATGTCTACCCACCGGAGCCCACCTCAGAGGGAGACATACTGACATCACTGCACTATTCCCACATGTCTACCCACCGGAGCCCACCTCAGAGGGAGACATACTGACATCAGTGCACTATTCCCACATGTCTACCCACCGGAGCCCACCTCAGAGGGAGACATACTGACATCAGTGCACTATTCCCACATGTCTACCCTCCGGAGCCCACCTCAGAGGGAAACATACTGACATCACCGCACTATTCCCACATGTCTACCCACCGGAGCCCACCTCAGAGGGAGACATACTGACATCAGTGTACTATTCCCACATGTCTACCCACCGGAGCCCACCTCAGAGGGAGACATACTGACATCAGTGCACTATTCCCACATGTCTACCCACCGGAGCTCACCTCAGAGGGAGACATACTGACATCAGTGCACTATTCCCACATGTCTACCCACCGGAGCCCACCTCAGAGGGAGACATACTGACATCAGTGCACTATTCCCACATGTCTACCCACCGGAGCCCACCTCAGAGGGAGACATACTGACATCAGTGCACTATTCCCACATGTCTACCCACCGGAGCCCACCTCAGAGGGAGACATGCTGACATCACCGCACTATTCCCACATGTCTACCCACCGGAGCTCACCTCAGAGGGAGACATACTGACATCACCGCACTATTCCCACATGTCTACCCACCGGAGCCCACCTCAGAGGGAGACATACTGACATCACCGCACTATTCCCACATGTCTACCCACCGGAGCTCACCTCAGAGGGAGACATACTGACATCAGCGCACTATTCCCACATGTCTACCCACCGGAGCTCACCTCAGAGGGAGACATACTGACATCAGTGCACTATTCCCACATGTCTACCCACCGGAGCCCACCTCAGAGGGAGACATACTGACATCACTGCACTATTCCCACATGTCTACCCACCGGAGCCCACCTCAGAGGGAGACATACTGACATCACCGCACTATTCCCACATGTCTACCCACCGGAGCCCACCTCAGAGGGAGACATACTGACATCACCGCACTATTCCCACATGTCTACCCACCGGAGCCCACCTCAGAGGGAGACATACTGACATCACTGCACTATTCCCACATGTCTACCCACCGGAGCCCACCTCAGAGGGAGACATACTGACATCAGTGCACTATTCCCACATGTCTACCCACCGGAGCCCACCTCAGAGGGAGACATACTGACATCACCGCACTATTCCCACATGTCTACCCACCGGAGCCCACCTCAGAGGGAGATATACTGACATCAGTGCACTATTCCCACATGTCTACCCACCGGAGCCCACCTCAGAGGGAGACATACTGACATCAGTGCACTATTCCCACATGTCTACCCACCGGAGCCCACCTCAGAGGGAGACATACTGACATCAGTGCACTATTCCCACATGTCTACCCACCGGAGCCCACCTCAGAGGGAGACATACTGACATCAGCGCACTATTCCCACATGTCTACCCACCGGAGCCCACCTCAGAGGGAGACATACTGACATCACCGCACTATTCCCACATGTCTACCCACCGGAGCCCACCTCAGAGGGAGACATACTGACATCAGTGCACTATTCCCACATGTCTACCCACCGGAGCTCACCTCAGAGGGAGACATACTGACATCAGTGTACTATTCCCACATGTCTACCCACCGGAGCTCACCTCAGAGGGAGACATACTGACATCACCGCACTATTCCCACATGTCTACCCACCGGAGCCCACCTCAGAGGGAGACATACTGACATCAGTGTACTATTCCCACATGTCTACCCACCGGAGCTCACCTCAGAGGGAGACATACTGACATCAGCGCACTATTCCCACATGTCTACCCACCGGAGCCCACCTCAGAGGGAGACATACTGACATCAGTGCACTATTCCCACATGTCTACCCACCGGAGCCCACCTCATAGGGAGACATACTGACATCGCCGCACTATTCCCACATGTCTACCCACCGGAGCCACCTCAGAGGGAGACATACTGACATCGCCGCACTATTCCCACATGTCTACCCACCGGAGCCCACCTCAGAGGGAGACATACTGACATCAGTGCACTATTCCCACATGTCTACCCACCGGAGCCCACCTCAGAGGGAGACATACTGACATCACCGCACTATTCCCACATGTCTACCCCCCGGAGCCCACCTCAGAGGGAGACATACTGACATCAGTGCACTATTCCCACATGTCTACCCACCGGAGCCCACCTCAGAGGGAGACATACTGACATCACCGCACTATTCCCACATGTCTACCCACCGGAGCTCACCTCAGAGGGAGACATACTGACATCACCGCACTATTCCCACATGTCTACCCACCGGAGCCCACCTCAGAGGGAGACATACTGACATCAGTGCACTATTCCCACATGTCTACCCACCGGAGCCCACCTCAGAGGGAGACATACTGACATCACCGCACTATTCCCACATGTCTACCCACCGGAGCCCACCTCAGAGGGAGACATACTGACATCACTGCACTATTCACACATGTCTACCCACCGGAGCCCACCTCAGAGGGAGACATACTGACATCACCGCACTATTCCCACATGTCTACCCACCGGAGCCCACCTCAGAGGGAGACATACTGACATCACCGCACTATTCCCACATGTCTACCCACCGGAGCTCACCTCAGAGGGAGACATACTGACATCAGTGTACTATTCCCACATGTCTACCCACCGGAGCCCACCTCAGAGGGAGACATACTGACATCACCGCACTATTCCCACATGTCTACCCACCGGAGCCCACCTCAGAGGGAGACATACTGACATCACCGCACTATTCCCACATGTCTACCCACCGGAGCCCACCTCAGAGGGAGACATACTGACATCACCGCACTATTCCCACATGTCTACCCACCGGAGCCCACCTCAGAGGGAGACATACTGACATCACCGCACTATTCCCACATGTCTACCCACCGGAGCCCACCTCAGAGGGAGACATACTGACATCAGCGCACTATTCCCACATGTCTACCCACCGGAGCCCACCTCAGAGGGAGACATACTGACATCACCGCACTATTCCCACATGTCTACCCACCGGAGCTCACCTCAGAGGGAGACATACTGACATCAGCGCACTATTCCCACATGTCTACCCACCGGAGCCCACCTCAGAGGGAGACATACTGACATCAGTGCACTATTCCCACATGTCTACCCACCGGAGCCCACCTCAGAGGGAGACATACTGACATCACCGCACTATTCCCACATGTCTACCCACTGGAGCCCACCTCAGAGGGAGACATACTGACATCAGTGCACTATTCCCACATGTCTACCCACCGGAGCCCACCTCAGAGGGAGACATACTGACATCACCGCACTATTCCCACATGTCTACCCACCGGAGCCCACCTCAGAGGGAGACATACTGACATCACCGCACTATTCCCACATGTCTACCCACCGGAGCCCACCTCAGAGGGAGACATACTGACATCACCGCACTATTCCCACATGTCTACCCACCGGAGCCCACCTCAGAGGGAGATATACTGACATCAGTGTACTATTCCCACATGTCTACCCACCGGAGCTCACCTCAGAGGGAGACATACTGACATCACCGCACTATTCCCACATGTCTACCCTCCGGAGCCCACCTCAGAGGGAGACATACTGACATCAGTGCACTATTCCCACATGTCTACCCACCGGAGCTCACCTCAGAGGGAGACATACTGACATCACCGCACTATTCCCACATGTCTACCCTCCGGAGCTCACCTCAGAGGGAGACATACTGACATCACCGCACTATTCCCACATGTCTACCCACCGGAGCCCACCTCAGAGGGAGACATACTGACATCAGTGCACTATTCCCACATGTCTACCCACCGGAGCCCACCTCAGAGGGAGACATACTGACATCAGTGCACTATTCCCACATGTCTACCCACCGGAGCCCACCTCAGAGGGAGACATACTGACATCACCGCACTATTCCCACATGTCTACCCACCGGAGCCCACCTCAGAGGGAGACATACTGACATCAGTGCACTATTCCCACATGTCTACCCACCGGAGCTCACCTCAGAGGGAGACATACTGACATCACCGCACTATTCCCACATGTCTACCCTCCGGAGCTCACCTCAGAGGGAGACATACTGACATCACCGCACTATTCCCACATGTCTACCCACCGGAGCCCACCTCAGAGGGAGACATACTGACATCAGTGCACTATTCCCACATGTCTACCCACCGGAGCTCACCTCAGAGGGAGACATACTGACATCACCGCACTATTCCCACATGTCTACCCTCCGGAGCCCACCTCAGAGGGAGACATACTGACATCAGTGCACTATTCCCACATGTCTACCCACCGGAGCCCACCTCAGAGGGAGACATACTGACATCACCGCACTATTCCCACATGTCTACCCACCGGAGCCCACCTCAGAGGGAGACATACTGACATCAGTGCACTATTCCCACATGTCTACCCACCGGAGCTCACCTCAGAGGGAGACATACTGACATCAGCGCACTATTCCCACATGTCTACCCACCGGAGCCCACCTCAGAGGGAGACATACTGACATCAGTGCACTATTCCCACATGTCTACCCACCGGAGCTCACCTCAGAGGGAGACATACTGACATCACCGCACTATTCCCACATGTCTACCCACCGGAGCCCACCTCAGAGGGAGACATACTGACATCACCGCACTATTCCCACATGTCTACCCACCGGAGCCCACCTCAGAGGGAGACATACTGACATCACCGCACTATTCCCACATGTCTACCCACCGGAGCCCACCTCAGAGGGAGACATGCTGACATCAGTGCACTATTCCCACATGTCTACCTACCGGAGCCCACCTCAGAGGGAGACATGCTGACATCAGTGCACTATTCCCACATGTCTACCCACCGGAGCCACCTCAGAGGGAGACATACTGACATCAGTGCACTATTCCCACATGTCTACCCACCGGAGCCACCTCAGAGGGAGACATACTGACATCGCCGCACTATTCCCACATGTCTACCCACCGGAGCCCACCTCAGAGGGAGACATACTGACATCAGTGCACTATTCCCACATGTCTACCCTCCGGAGCCCACCTCAGAGGGAGACATACTGACATCAGCGCACTAATCCCACATGTCTACCCACCGGAGCCCACCTCAGAGGGAGACATACTGACATCACCGCACTATTCCCACATGTCTACCCACCGGAGCCCACCTCAGAGGGAGACATACTGACATCACCGCACTATTCCCACATGTCTACCCACCGGAGCCCACCTCAGAGGGAGACATACTGACATCAGTGCACTATTTCCACATGTCTACCCTCCGGAGCCCACCTCAGAGGGAGACATACTGACATCAGCGCACTAATCCCACATGTCTACCCACCGGAGCCCACCTCAGAGGGAGACATACTGACATCAGTGCACTATTCCCACATGTCTACCCACCGGAGCCCACCTCAGAGGGAGACATACTGACATCACCGCACTATTCCCACATGTCTACCCACCGGAGCCCACCTCAGAGGGAGACATACTGACATCAGCGCACTATTCCCACATGTCTACCCACCGGAGCCCACCTCAGAGGGAGACTTACTGACATCACCGCACTATTCCCACATGTCTACCCACCGGAGCCCACCTCAGAGGGAGACATACTGACACCAGTGTACTATTCCCACATGTCTACCCACCGGAGCCCACCTCAGAGGGAGACATACTGACATCAGTGCACTATTCCCACATGTCTACCCACCGGAGCCACCTCAGAGGGAGACATACTGACATCAGTGCACTATTCCCACATGTCTACCCACCGGAGCCCACCTCAGAGGGAGACATACTGACATCAGTGTACTATTCCCACATGTCTACCCACCGGAGTCCACCTCAGAGGGAGACATACTGACATCACCGCACTATTCCCACATGTCTACCCACCGGAGCTCACCTCAGAGGGAGACATACTGACATCACCGCACTATTCCCACATGTCTACCCACCGGAGCCCACCTCAGAGGGAGACATACTGACATCAGTGTAGTATTCCCACATGTCTACCCACCGGAGCCCACCTCAGAGGGAGACATACTGACATCACCGCACTATTCCCACATGTCTACCCACCGGAGCTCACCTCAGAGGGAGACATACTGACATCAGTGTACTATTCCCACATGTCTACCCACCGGAGCCCACCTCAGAGGGAGACATACTGACATCACCGCACTATTCCCACATGTCTACCCACCGGAGCCCACCTCAGAGGGAGACATACTGACATCAGTGCACTATTCCCACATGTCTACCCACCGGAGCCACCTCAGAGGGAGACATACTGACATCAGTGCACTATTCCCACATGTCTACCCACCGGAGCCACCTCAGAGGGAGACATACTGACATCGCCGCACTATTCCCACATGTCTACCCACCGGAGCCCACCTCAGAGGGAGACATACTGACATCAGTGCACTATTCCCACATGTCTACCCACCGGAGCCCACCTCAGAGGGAGACATACTGACATCACCGCACTATTCCCACATGTCTACCCCCCGGAGCCCACCTCAGAGGGAGACATACTGACATCAGTGCACTATTCCCACATGTCTACCCACCGGAGCCCACCTCAGAGGGAGACATACTGACATCACCGCACTATTCCCACATGTCTACCCACCGGAGCTCACCTCAGAGGGAGACATACTGACATCACCGCACTATTCCCACATGTCTACCCACCGGAGCCCACCTCAGAGGGAGACATACTGACATCAGTGCACTATTCCCACATGTCTACCCACCGGAGCTCACCTCAGAGGGAGACATACTGACATCAGTGTACTATTCCCACATGTCTACCCACCGGAGCCCACCTCAGAGGGAGACATACTGACATCACCGCACTATTCCCACATGTCTACCCACCGGAGCCCACCTCAGAGGGAGACATACTGACATCACCGCACTATTCCCACATGTCTACCCACCGGAGCCCACCTCAGAGGGAGACATACTGACATCACCGCACTATTCCCACATGTCTACCCACCGGAGCCCACCTCAGAGGGAGACATACTGACATCACCGCACTATTCCCACATGTCTACCCACCGGAGCCCACCTCAGAGGGAGACATACTGACATCAGTGCACTATTCCCACATGTCTACCCACCGGAGCCCACCTCAGAGGGAGACATGCTGACATCAGTGCACTATTCCCACATGTCTACCCACCGGAGCTCACCTCAGAGGGAGACATACTGACATCACCGCACTATTCCCACATGTCTACCCACCGGAGCCCACCTCAGAGGGAGACATACTGACATCAGCGCACTATTCCCACATGTCTACCCACCGGAGCTCACCTCAGAGGGAGACATACTGACATCAGTGCACTATTCCCACATGTCTACCCACCGGAGCCCACCTCAGAGGGAGACATACTGACATCAGTGCACTATTCCCACATGTCTACCCACCGGAGCCCACCTCAGAGGGAGACATACTGACATCACCGCACTATTCCCACATGTCTACCCACCGGAGCCCACCTCAGAGGGAGACATACTGACATCAGTGCACTATTCCCACATGTCTACCCACCGGAGCCCACCTCAGAGGGAGACATACTGACATCAGTGCACTATTCCCACATGTCTACCCACCGGAGCTCACCTCAGAGGGAGACATACTGACATCACCGCACTATTCCCACATGTCTACCCTCCGGAGCTCACCTCAGAGGGAGACATACTGACATCACCGCACTATTCCCACATGTCTACCCACTGGAGCCCACCTCAGAGGGAGACATACTGACATCAGTGCACTATTCCCACATGTCTACCCACCGGAGCTCACCTCAGAGGGAGACATACTGACATCACCGCACTATTCCCACATGTCTACCCTCCGGAGCCCACCTCAGAGGGAGACATACTGACATCAGTGCACTATTCCCACATGTCTACCCTCCGGAGCCCACCTCAGAGGGAGACATACTGACATCAGAGCACTATTCCCACATGTCTACCCACCGGAGCCCACCTCAGAGGGAGACATACTGACATCAGTGCACTATTCCCACATGTCTACCCTCCGGAGCTCACCTCAGAGGGAGACATACTGACATCTCCGCACTATTCCCACATGTCTACCCACCGGAGCTCACCTCAGAGGGAGACATACTGACATCACCGCACTATTCCCACATGTCTACCCTCCGGAGCTCACCTCAGAGGGAGACATACTGACATCACCGCACTATTCCCACATGTCTACCCACTGGAGCCCACCTCAGAGGGAGACATACTGACATCAGTGCACTATTCCCACATGTCTACCCACCGGAGCCCACCTCAGAGGGAGACATACTGACATCAGTGCACTATTCCCACATGTCTACCCACCGGAGCCCACCTCAGAGGGAGACATACTGACATCACCGCACTATTCCCACATGTCTACCCACCGGAGCCCACCTCAGAGGGAGACATACTGACATCAGTGCACTATTCCCACATGTCTACCCACCGGAGCCCACCTCAGAGGGAGACATACTGACATCACCGCACTATTCCCACATGTCTACCCACCGGAGCCCACCTCAGAGGGAGACATACTGACATCAGTGCACTATTCCCACATGTCTACCCACCGGAGCCCACCTCAGAGGGAGACATACTGACATCAACGCACTATTCCCACATGTCTACCCACCGGAGCCCACCTCAGAGGGAGACATACTGACATCAGTGCACTATTCCCACATGTCTACCCACCGGAGCCCACCTCAGAGGGAGACATACTGACATCACCGCACTATTCCCACATGTCTACCCACCGGAGCCCACCTCAGAGGGAGACATACTGACATCAGTGCACTATTCCCACATGTCTACCCACCGGAGCCCACCTCAGAGGGAGACATACTGACATCAGTGTACTATTCCCACATGTCTACCCACCGGAGCCCACCTCAGAGGAAGACATACTGACATCAGTGCACTATTCCCACATGTCTACCCACCGGAGCCCACCTCAGAGGGAGACATACTGACATCACCGCACTATTCCCACATGTCTACCCACCGGAGCCCACCTCAGAGGGAGACATACTGACATCAGTGTACTATTCCCACATGTCTACCCACCGGAGCCCACCTCAGAGGAAGACATACTGACATCAGTGCACTATTCCCACATGTCTACCCACCGGAGCCCACCTCAGAGGGAGACATACTGACATCACCGCACTATTCCCACATGTCTACCCACCGGAGCCCACCTCAGAGGGAGACATACTGACATCAGTGCACTATTCCCACATGTCTACCCACCGGAGCCCACCTCAGAGGGAGACATACTGACATCAGTGCACTATTCCCACATGTCTACCCACCGGAGCCCACCTCAGAGGGAGACATACTGACATCACCGCACTATTCCCACATGTCTACCCACCGGAGCTCACCTCAGAGGAAGACATACTGACATCACCGCACTATTCCCACATGTCTACCCACCGGAGCCCACCTCAGAGGGAGACATACTGACATCAGCGCACTATTCCCACATGTCTACCCACCGGAGCCCACCTCAGAGGGAGACATACTGACATCACCGCACTATTCCCACATGTCTACCCTCCGGAGCTCACCTCAGAGGGAGACATACTGACATCACCGCACTATTCCCACATGTCTACCCACCGGAGCCCACCTCAGAGGGAGACATACTGACATCAGTGCACTATTCCCACATGTCTACCCACCGGAGCTCACCTCAGAGGGAGACATACTGACATCACCGCACTATTCCCACATGTCTACCCACCGGAGCCCACCTCAGAGGGAGACATACTGACATCACCGCACTATTCCCACATGTCTACCCACCGGAGCCCACCTCAGAGGGAGACATACTGACATCCCCGCACTATTCCCACATGTCTACCCTCCGGAGCCCACCTCAGAGGGAGACATACTGACATCAGTGCACTATTCCCACATGTCTACCCTCCGGAGCTCACCTCAGAGGGAGACATACTGACATCAGAGCACTATTCCCACATGTCTACCCACCGGAGCCCACCTCAGAGGGAGACATACTGACATCAGTGCACTATTCCCACATGTCTACCCTCCGGAGCTCACCTCAGAGGGAGACATACTGACATCTCCGCACTATTCCCACATGTCTACCCACCGGAGCTCACCTCAGAGGGAGACATACTGACATCCCCGCACTATTCCCACATGTCTACCCTCCGGAGCCCACCTCAGAGGGAGACATACTGACATCACCGCACTATTCCCACATGTCTACCCACCGGAGCCCACCTCAGAGGGAGACATACTGACATCACCGCACTATTCCCACATGTCTACCCACCGGAGCCCACCTCAGAGGGAGACATACTGACATCAGTGTACTATTCCCACATGTCTACCCACCGGAGCCCACCTCAGAGGAAGACATACTGACATCAGTGCACTATTCCCACATGTCTACCCACCGGAGCTCACCTCAGAGGGAGACATACTGACATCAGTGCACTATTCCCACATGTCTACCCATCGGAGCCCACCTCAGAGGGAGACATACTGACATCAGAGCACTATTCCCACATGTCTACCCACCGGAGCTCACCTCAGAGGGAGACATACTGACATCACCGCACTATTCCCACATGTCTACCCACCGGAGCCCACCTCAGAGGGAGACATACTGACATCAGTGCACTATTCCCACATGTCTACCCACCGGAGCCCACCTCAGAGGGAGACATACTGACATCAGCGCACTATTCCCACATGTCTACCCACCGGAGCTCACCTCAGAGGGAGACATACTGACATCACCGCACTATTCCCACATGTCTACCCACCGGAGCCCACCTCAGAGGGAGACATACTGACATCAGTGCACTATTCCCACATGTCTACCCACCGGAGCCCACCTCAGAGGGAGACATACTGACATCAGTGCACTATTCCCACATGTCTACCCACCGGAGCTCACCTCAGAGGGAGACATACTGACATCAGTGCACTATTCCCACATGTCTACCCACCGGAGCCCACCTCAGAGGGAGACATACTGACATCAGTGCACTATTCCCACATGTCTACCCACCGGAGCTCACCTCAGAGGGAGACATACTGACATCACCGCACTATTCCCACATGTCTACCCACCGGAGCCCACCTCAGAGGGAGACATACTGACATCAGTGCACTATTCCCACATGTCTACTTTACAGCCGCACAATTTTGGAAACAATTTTTTTTTTTTGTTAGGGAGTTATAAGGGTTAAAAGTTGACCAGCGATTTCTCATTTTTTCAACACCATTTTTTAGGGACCACCTCACAATGAAGTCACTTTGAGGGGTCTGTGATAGAAAATAACCAAGTGTGACCCCATTCTACAAACTGCACCCCTTAAGGTGCTCAAAACCACATTCCGGAAGTTTATTAACCCTTTACGTGCTTCACAGGAACTGAAGCAATGCGAAAGGAAAAAGTGAACATTTAACTTTTTTTAAAACATTTTACTTCAGACCCTTTTTTTGTTTTTTATTTTCACAAGGGTAGAAAGAGAAAATGAGCTACAAAACTTGTTGTCCTGAGTACGCTGATACCCCATATGTGGGGGTAAACTACTGTTTGGGCGCATGGGAGAGCTCGGGAGGGAAGGAGCGTCATTTGACTTTTTAACGCAGAATTGGCTGCAATTGAGATCAGACACCATGTCGCGTTTGGAGAGCCCTGATGTGCCTAAACAGTGGAAACCCCCAAATATAACTGAAACCCTAATCCAAACACACCCCTAAAGGTTAAATGGAGATAAATCCATTTTTTTTGAATTTTATAATTTTCCCTTACTAAGGGGGAGATAAAGGGGGGTTTATTTACTATATTTTTATTTTGATTACTGTGATAGACCCTATCATAGTGATCAAAATGAACCAATAAGAAAAATCTATTGTTGCCAGGTGCCGACCGGCAGATCTCGGCGGGGGTACTGCGCATGCGCCCGTCATTTCCTTCCCGGAAAAAGATGCCGGCGGATGTGAGGGGACGCAGGAACATCGGGGGCGGGGGACACAGAATCGGGGGACCCTATTTCTCTCTCTTCTGATGTGCGATCACAGAGGAGAGAGAAATTAACCCCTTTCTGACCTCGGACGGGATAGTACATACGAGGTCAGATCCCCTGCTTTGATGCAGGGCTCCGCGGTGAGCCCGCACCAAAGCCGGGACATGTCAGCTGTTTTGAACAGCTGACATGTGCCCGTAATAGGCGCGGGCAGAATCGCGATCTGCCCGCACCTATTAACTAGTTAAATGCCGCTGTCAAACGCAGACAGCGGCATTTAAGTACCGCTTCCGGCCGTCACATGATCGGGGGTCGGCGATGCGTCAGGATGGTAACCATAGAGGTCCTAGAGACCTCTATGGTTACTGACCACCGGTGGCTGTGAGCGCCACCTTGTGGTCGGCGCTCACAGCACACCTGCAATTCCGCTACATAGCAGCGAACAGCAGATCGCTATGTAGCAGAGGCGATCGAGTTGTGCCTGCTTCTAGCCTCCCATGGAGGCTATTGAAGCATGGCAAAAGTAAAAAAAAAAAAGTTAAAAAAAATGTGAAAAAAATATAAAAGTTTAAATCACCCCCTTTCGCCCCAATCAAAATAAATCAATTAAAAAAAAAATCAAATCTACACATATTTATTATCGCCGCGCTCAGAATCGCCTGATCTATCAATTAAAAAAAAGCATTAACCTGATCGCTAAACGGCGTAGCGAGAAAAAAAATTTGAAACGCCAGAATTACGTTTTTTAGGTCGCGCGACATTGCATTAAAATGCAATAACGGGCGATCAAAAGAACGTATCTGCACCGAAATGCTATCATTAAAAACGTCATCTCGGCACGCAAAAAATAAGCATCCAACCGACCCCAGATCACGAAAAATGGAGATGCTACGGGTATCGGAAAATGGTGCAATTTTTTTTTTTTTTTTTAGCAAAGTTTGGAAGTTTGGAATTTTTTTTCACCACTTAGATAAAAAAGAACCTAGTCATATTAGGTGTCTATGAACTCGTACTGACCTGGAGAATCATAATGGCAGGTCAGTTTTAGCATTTAGTGAACCTAGCAAAAAAGCCAAACAAAAAACAAGTGTGGGATTGCACTTTTTTTTGCAATTTCACCGCACTTGGAATTTTTTTCCTGTTTTCTAGTACACGACATGCTAAAACCAAAAGTAGAACTCGTCCCGCAAAAAATAAGCCCTCACATGGCCAAATTGACGGAAAAATAAGAAAGTTATGGCTCTGGGAAGGAGGGGGAGCGAAAAACGAACACTGAAAAACGAAAAATCCCAAGGTCATGAAGGGGTTAAATGGAAATCAGACTTTTTTTTTGCAATCGCCGTTCTACAGTTAGAAACGGCGATCGAAACACTGGAGTGAGTAAAAACTGACCAGAATCATGTTCTCTGTACCCCCTGCAGACGAGACCCCAGAGAAATTCCGACTCTGGGGGGCGCTTTAAGTACCCTTAACTGCCACCGTTAAAGGCGTATCGGCAGTCGCCAAGGGGTTAATGTTCTGGTAAATATTGATACTGTGATTATTATTAGACAATTCCATCTCCCTCTATATCTCTGATAATTCTGTATTCTAAGTGTTATTGATAAGAGCAGTAACTCCGGGCGCGGTCTCTATATAGAGGGGTCTGTGGGGGGGTTGTGTTATGTAGTGGAAACCTGTATGGAAAGTTTAGGAGCTCAGGAGGTGTCACATGTTACATGTTACGGAACCACTCAGCACCCAGAATATGTGGTGCAGTTATATATATGTTGTCACGATTCCCCTGACCGCTGTCACCACTGGGTCAGGATTCCCACCGTGACCGTCACCCCTATGTCACGGATTGAGGTGACTTTAGGCCAACAGACGGCTATCACATGTGCAGGGGGGCTTATCTTAGTTATCCCTCCACTCCACGATGTGATGAAAAACCACACACAAGGCTATTGACCTCTTAGTTTACAGCAGGGGCTTATTCTAGGTATCCCACTGCTTTCAATATACCACAAACTGCAGGGATTTATGTATATCCCTCTTACAGTACCACTTAACACTTGCAGCTCTCGGGCGCCCCCCTTACTCTCAGGTCAGATTAGGTACTGCACCCTGGGTAATTAGTCGCCAGAAAGGCTGCCTGCTATGTACTGGCTATTGGGCACGCTGCAGCGATGCGATAACTACTCCCACTCTTCGATTAAACGGGTCCGAAGCTAACCCAACACAATAGTAGCGTATTTTCCCTTCAAGAGACTTAGGGTACGGTTTAGAACAGGAGAAAGAACTGGTATTAAATAATATACCCCATCAAAAGTTTCAGGCAGTGTTTTATCAAAATATTTTACAAAGATGTTACGAATGAGACAATTGCAAATATGTACAAGGGTAATTATAACATAAAGGCAATAAATGAGAAAAAGCAACACTCACATGTTCAAAGCATGACCGGCAACCAGGCTAGTGGAGTTTTCCCATACGTCCCAACTCATTGGACGTGCTGCTGGCTTCAGGAGAATACATGAAGTCAGGAAGAAATCTGAGCTGGGGAAGCCTGCCACAAACTTAATACCTTAAGGCTGTGACATCACAGAAAGGCTGGCTTATCCAGACCCTCCTCTCTCTACATTCTGAGTAAACTTTAAACTATTTTCTCTAATTTCTATAACTTCACTACAAAACACGTCATAGTTCTAACAAACCCATCAATCATCTCGGATTAACGTGAGCATTCTAATGAGATCAAATATGTCCTATCTGGGATACATATTTACAGAGAAAACCCTACTTCTTTACCAGACGGAGTTAGAAGCCCGAGTTTCAAGGGATGGGTACATACACTGAGTGGGAATACGAATATATATTTTCGTGTTCTTACCGTAAACATGGTGCATAATATCGTACCAAAACCAAACAAAGAATCTTTCATGAATTTTGGAGCCACTTTTCCAGTTCCAACTAGTGCAGGTGGGAGGGGCGAGGGACTTTCCTCCGAGCCTGGAATTTATGACCCCAGGGCAATAAAACCCCCTTCTAGCATACAGTCCGTAGCCCAGAGAGAAACAAGGAGAGTCAGCTAGTGAAGGGGGGTGTAGCCCACCTCATGAGCTGAAGAGCAACTAAACTTATATGATATTTCATACCATATCGTGACATATGTATAATAGGTTCCATGTGAGATGCATCAGCCCACAGGCTGCGCCCCTGGGCAGAGGGGACACGATATCCCCCTTCTGTCCTCTCCCACCTTTGTAATTCCCACAGTAAATATCAGCAGGCTCTGGCCCCCTGCGGCTATTGTAATGTATGTCTGGCCTGCCGCTTTTCTATTGGCCTGCCCTCTGTATCTGTGTGATATGTTCTGTGTCCTGTGAGTAAAGTGTTGTCAGACTGGAAATACGGAGAGAAGCAGTGATCCCATGTAACCAAGCAATTCCAGCCAGTGTCCTTCATTCAGACTCCAGCCAAAGCAGAGTGGACCTCCTGAAACACGGGGTGGTACTGAAAGAGGTGCCCCAGCTTGGTAGACCCCGTTACATCACACATTTACCAGTTATGATCACATCAGAGAGTGGATGGATCGGAGACGAGCGCTCACAAGCTGCGTCTGTCCGTGTCCAATCCGTGTCTGGTCTCAGGTCACAAGTCTTTATTACAGAGATGAGAGCGGAAGGAATGGCTTCTTACATCACATTACCTGAGGGAGAAGAGATCTACGGTGGGAAATTCTTATCAGACCAGTTCTTCCCAGATTACTATACTCAGAGACAAGGTATAACACCCAGACCCTCTATATAGAGACATCATTTACCACCTTGCTATTCACTAGTACAATACTTTCTGACTGGTAATGTAAGAAGCCATTCCTCCCACTCTCTCATCTCTGTGCTGTAATAAAGACTTGTGACCGAGACCAGACAAGGATTGGACACGGACAGACACCGGATCTGTGTATTTTCTTGCCTCCGATGCATCGTGATTATTTTATTTCATTTAGAATGTGGAGCAATAATGGCAGATTGGCAATCGCTTGTATCTCAGCTGAAATTACCTTATTTTTCAGACTATAAGACGCACCGGACCATAAGACGCACCTAGGTTTTAGAGGAGGAAATTAGGGGGAAAAAAATGTGGTCAATTCTGTATTTAATATCCCTATCCTGGTAAATAAGGTTCCCCCATCCCTATCCTGGTATGCATGGTCCCTCATCCCTATCCTGGTATGCATGGTCCCTCATCCCTATCCTGGTATGCATGGTCCCTCATCCCTATCCTGGTATACATGGCCCCCTCATCCCTATCCTGGTATGTATAGCCCCTCATCCCTATCCTGATATGCATGGTCCCTCATCCCTATCCTGGTATGCATGGTCCCTCATCCCTATCCTGGTATGCATGGTCCCTCATCCCTATCCTGGTATGCATGGTCCCTCATCCCTATCCTGGTATACATGGCCCCCTCATCCCTATCCTGGTATGTATAGCCCCTCATCCCTATCCTGGTATGCATGGTCCCTCATCCCTATCCTGGTATGCATGGTCCCTCATCCCTATCCTGGTATACATGGCCCCCTCATCCCTATCCTGGTATGTATAGCCCCTCATCCCTATCCTGATATGCATGGTCCCTCATCCCTATCCTGGTATGCATGGTCCCTCATCCTGGCATACATGACCCCCTCATCCCTATCCTGGTATGCATTGCTCCTCATCCCTATCCTGGTATACATGGCCTCCTCATCCCTATCCTGGTATGCATGGCCCCCTCATCCCGGTCCTGGTATGCATGGCCCCCTCATCCCTATCCTGGTATACATGGCCCCCTCATCCCTATCCTGGTATGCATGGCCCCCTCATCCCTATCCTGGTATGCATGGCCCCCTCATCCCTATCCTGGTATGCATGGCCCCCTCATCCCTATCCTGGTATACATGGCTCCTCATCCCCATCCTGGTATGCATGGCCCCCTCATCCCTATCCTGGTATACATGGCTCCTCATCCCCATCCTGGTATGCATGGCCCCCTCATCCCTATCCTGGTATACATGGCTCCTCATCCCCATCCTGGTATACATGGCCCCCTCATCCCTATCCTGGTATACATGGCTCCTCATCCCTATCCTGGTATGCATGGCCCCCTCATCCCTATCCTGGTATGCATGGCCCCCTCATCCCTATCCTGGTATGCATGGCCCCCCTCATCCCGGTCCTGGTATGCATGGCCCCCCTCATCCCGGTCCTGGTATGCATGGCCCCCTCATCCCCATCCTGGTATGCATGGTCCCTCATCCCTATCCTGGTATGCATGGTCCCTCATCCCTATCCTGGTATGCATGGTCCCTCATCCCTATCCTGGTATGCATGGTCCCTCATCCCTATCCTGGTATGCATGGCCCCCCTCATCCCGGTCCTGGTATGCATGGCCCCCTCATCCCCGTCCTGGTATGCATGGTCCCTCATCCCTATCCTGGTATGCATGGTCCCTCATCCCTATCCTGGTATGCATGGTCCCTCATCCCTATCCTGGTATGCATGGCCCCCTCATCCCGGTCCTGGTATGCATGGCCCCTCTTCCTGGTATGCATGGCCCCCTCATCCCTATCCTGGTATGATTGGCCCCATCAGAAAAAAAAAAAAACACATTACACTTCCTTCCTCCGCTTCCTCGCAGCTTCCTCCTCCGTTGCCAGCAGCTTATTAATGCTTGTAAGAAGCACAAGTCAGGGATGTCACAAGCAGAGCACGGCTGCCGGAATACTCACCGGGACTGTACATCGCAGAGAGCAGCGAGTATTCATTGCTCTTCAGTAGCGCGCAGTGTCAGCCGGAGCCTTCCTGCTGCCGCCGGCGGTCACGTCCCTGCCATTACAAGCATTAAGCAGCTTCTGGCACCAGAGCAGGACGCTGCGAGGGAGCGCCTGGAAGGTAAGTGTAATGTTTTTTTAAAATCTTTTCTGATGGGGCCATGCATGCCAGGACCGGGATGGGACTAATCATACCAGAATAAGGATGGGACCAATAATACCAGGACCGGGATTAGACCAATCATACCAGGATGCCAAAAAGAAATGAATATTCATTGCCCTCCACGCCCATGGGCATGGAATGCAGTGAATATTCATTTCTCTCTAGCAACGGGCACAGGAGTTAGCCGCATCTGCTGGCTCCTGCCTCTGTGACCCTCTGCTCTGCCGAAACCGCTCCCTACCTCCCCACCACAGCCAGAGCCGGTAGATCCGGACTGTAAGACGAACTCCACATTTTTCTCCACATTTTGGGAGGAAAAAAGTGCATCTTATAGTCAGAAAAATACGGTAGCTCTCCTTGGAAGGGACTATAGCAACAGGGATGTACAGCACCTCCTCATCTCACAGCCTCCGCTGGCAGTGTAGTTACCGTAGTGACCGTCAATCTCTGGCGGTGTAGTTACCATGGTGACCGACCTCTGCTGGCGGTGTAGTTACCACGTTGACAGTCCTCAGCTGGTGATGTAGTTACCACGATGACCGTCCTCTGCTGGCGGTGTAGTTACCAAGGTGACCGTCCTCTACTGGCGGTGTAGTTACCACGGTGACCGTTCTCTGCCTATGAGGCTGATAATGAGCGGTCAGATCGGCGGAGGAGACCGCGGTGGAGTTTTGAGCCTTTTCCTCCAGATTCCTCCTGATAAATGTTGATATTTGGCAGAATTTAGTGATTGTCGTTCTCTCGTCCCCTGTGATTTCCATCTTCTCCTTCATCATGAAGACGCCGGCAGGACGAGATCCCTCCAGCTGATCCAGTGCTCATCCCTCCTCCTCCTGAATGACCCCGAGGATGGACAGGGATGAGACCACCAGAAGATTATTCCACTTCGCCCTGGAGATCGTCTCCCTGCTGAGCGGAGAGGTAACTCCTCTACATTTCTATCAGCTTTATTGTGTTCTGTGACAAGTCCGACATCGGAATAGAGAGAAGGATTCTTTCCTGTAAGAGCAGTGATTGTGTGGAGCTCTCTGCCCGGAGGAGTTGTCATGGGGATTCCCTATAAGAGCAGTAGAGGGGCCGGGATGTCTGTCCGGGGGGGAATAATATTCCCGGTTATGGCCCCAGATTACTGGAGACGGTTATTGATCCCGGGATTTCTACTGATTGTCAGATCTGGAGTCGGGAAGGAATCTTCTCCCTAAGTGTCTCTCTCCATACACAGGATTACACAATAGTGAGGAAGACACCGGGGGGCGGTGTGACTCCCATCATCCATCTCCAGGAGTCAGGAGGGCGGAGCCCCATCACAGAGCCTCCCCCGCACTCCCTGCTACATGAGAGGAACAAGAAGATCCTGGAGCTCAGCAACAAGATGATTGAGCTGCTGAGCGGAGAGGTGACTGCTGGGAGATTATACAGCACTGGAGGATTCTGGGTGATGAGCGGAGAGGTGACTGCTGGGACATTATACAGGACTGGAGGATTCTGGGTGATGAGCGGAGAGGTGACTGCTGGGAGATTATACAGCACTGGAGGATTCTGGGTGATGAGCGGAGAGGTGACTGCTGGGAGATTATACAGCACTGGAGGATTCTGGGTGATGGGCGGAGAGGTGACTGCTGGGACATTATACAGGACTGGAGGATTCTGGGTGATGAGCGGAGAGGTGACTGCTGGGAGATTATACAGCACTGGAGGATTCTGGGTGATGAGCGGAGAGGTGACTGCTGGGAGATTATACAGGACTGGAGGATTCTGGGTGATGAGCGGAGAGGTGACTGCTGGGAGATTATACAGCACTGGAGGATTCTGGGTGATGAGCGGAGAGGTGACTGCTGGGAGATTATACAGGACTGGAGGATTCTGGGTGATGAGCGGAGAGGTGACTGCTGGGAGATTATACAGCACTGGAGGATTCTGGGTGATGAGCGGAGAGGTGACTGCTGGGACATTATACAGCACTGGAGGATTCTGGGTGATGAGCGGAGAGGTGACTGCTGGGAGATTATACAGGACTGGAGGATTCTGGGTGATGAGCGGAGAGGTGACTGCTGGGAGATTATACAGGACTGGAGGATTCTGGGTGATGAGCGGAGAGGTGACTGCTGGGACATTATACAGCACTGGAGGATTCTGGGTGATGAGCGGAGAGGTGACTGCTGGGACATTATACAGGACTGGAGGATTCTGGGTGATGAGCGGAGAGGTGACTGCTGGGAGATTATACAGGACTGGAGGATTCTGGGTGATGAGCGGAGAGGTGACTGCTGGGACATTATACAGGACTGGAGGATTCTGGGTGATGAGCGGAGAGGTGACTGCTGGGAGATTATACAGCACTGGAGGATTCTGGGTGATGAGCGGAGAGGTGACTGCTGGGAGATTATACAGCACTGGAGGATTCTGGGTGATGAGCGGAGAGGTGACTGCTGGCAGATTATACAGCACTGGAGGATTCTGGGTGATGAGCGGAGAGGAGACTGCTGGGAGATTATACAGCACTGGAGGATTCTGGGTGATGAGCGGAGAGGTGACTGCTGGGACATTATACAGCACTGGAGGATTCTGGGTGATGAGCGGAGAGGTGACTGCTGGGACATTATACAGCACTGGAGGATTCTGGGTGATGAGCGGAGAGGTGACTGCTGGGACATTATACAGGACTGGAGGATTCTGGGTGATGAGCGGAGAGGTGACTGCTGGGACATTATACAGCACTGGAGGATTCTGGGTGATGAGCGGAGAGGAGACTGCTGGGACATTATACAGCACTGGAGGATTCTGGGTGATGAGCGGAGAGGTGACTGCTGGGACATTATACAGCACTGGAGGATTCTGGGTGATGAGCGGAGAGGTGACTGCTGGGACATTATACAGCACTGGAGGATTCTGGGTGATGAGCGGAGAGGTGACTGCTGGGACATTATACAGCACTGGAGGATTCTGGGTGATGAGCGGAGAGGTGACTGCTGGGACATTATACAGGACTGGAGGATTCTGGGTGATGAGAGGTGACTGCTGGGACATTATACAGGACTGGAGGATTCTGGGTGATGAGCGGAGAGGAGACTGCTGGGACATTATACAGCACTGGAGGATTCTGGGTGATGAGCGGAGAGGTGACTGCTGGGAGATTATACAGCACTGGAGGATTCTGGGTGATGAGCGGAGAGGTGACTGCTGGGAGATTATACAGCACTGGAGGATTCTGGGTGATGAGCGGAGAGGTGACTGCTGGGACATTATACAGCACTGGAGGATTCTGGGTGATGAGCGGAGAGGTGACTGCTGGGAGATTATACAGGACTGGAGGATTCTGGGTGATGAGCGGAGAGGAGACTGCTGGGAGATTATACAGGACTGGAGGATTCTGGGTGATGAGCGGAGAGGAGACTGCTGGGACATTATACAGCACTGGAGGATTCTGGGTGATGAGCGGAGAGGTGACTGCTGGGAGATTATACAGGACTGGAGGATTCTGGGTGATGAGCGGAGAGGTGACTGCTGGCAGATTATACAGGACTGGAGGATTCTGGGTGATGAGCGGAGAGGTGACTGCTGGGACATTATACAGCACTGGAGGATTCTGGGTGATGTGCGGAGAGGTGACTGCTGGGAGATTATACAGCACTGGAGGATTCTGGGTGATGAGCGGAGAGGTGACTGCTGGGAGATTATACAGCACTGGAGGATTCTGGGTGATGGGCGGAGAGGTGACTGCTGGGACATTATACAGGACTGGAGGATTCTGGGTGATGAGCGGAGAGGTGACTGCTGGGAGATTATACAGCACTGGAGGATTCTGGGTGATGAGCGGAGAGGTGACTGCTGGGAGATTATACAGCACTGGAGGATTCTGGGTGATGAGCGGAGAGGTGACTGCTGGGAGATTATACAGGACTGGAGGATTCTGGGTGATGAGCGGAGAGGTGACTGCTGGGAGATTATACAGCACTGGAGGATTCTGGGTGATGAGCGGAGAGGAGACTGCTGGGACATTATACAGCACTGGAGGATTCTGGGTGATGAGCGGAGAGGAGACTGCTGGGACATTATACAGCACTGGAGGATTCTGGGTGATGAGCGGAGAGGTGACTGCTGGGACATTATACAGGGCTGGAGGATTCTGGGTGATGAGCGGAGAGGTGACTGCTGGGAGATTATACAGGACTGGAGGATTCTGGGTGATGAGAGGAGAGGTGACTGCTGGGACATTATACAGGACTGGAGGATTCTGGGTGATGAGCGGAGAGGTGACTGCTGGGAGATTATACAGGACTGGAGGATTCTGGGTGATGAGCGGAGAGGTGACTGCTGGGACATTATACAGGACTGGAGGATTCTGGGTGATGAGCGGAGAGGTGGCTGCTGGGACATTATACAGGACTGGAGGATTCTGGGTGATGAGAGGAGAGGTGACTGCTGGGACATTATACAGGACTGGAGGATTCTGGGTGATGAGCGGAGAGGTGACTGCTGGGACATTATACAGGACTGGAGGATTCTGGGTGATGAGCGGAGAGGTGACTGCTGGGAGATTATACAGCACTGGAGGATTCTGGGTGATGAGCGGAGAGGTGACTGCTGGGACATTATACAGGACTGGAGGATTCTGGGTGATGAGAGGAGAGGTGACTGCTGGGACATTATACAGCACTGGAGGATTCTGGGTGATGAGCGGAGAGGTGGCTGCTGGGACATTATACAGGACTGGAGGATTCTGGGTGATGAGAGGAGAGGTGACTGCTGGGACATTATACAGGACTGGAGGATTCTGGGTGATGAGCGGAGAGGTGACTGCTGGGACATTATACAGCACTGGAGGATTCTGGGTGATGAGCGGAGAGGTGACTGCTGGGACATTATACAGCACTGGAGGATTCTGGGTGATGAGAGGAGAGGTGACTGCTGGGACATTATACAGGACTGGAGGATTCTGGGTGATGAGCGGAGAGGTGACTGCTGGGACATTATACAGCACTGGAGGATTCTGGGTGATTTGCGGAGAGGTGACTGCTGGGAGATTATACAGCACTGGAGGATTCTGGGTGATGAGCGGAGAGGTGACTGCTGGGAGATTATACAGGACTGGAGGATTCTGGGTGATGAGCGGAGAGGTGACTGCTGGGAGATTATACAGCACTGGAGGATTCTGGGTGATGAGCGGAGAGGTGACTGCTGGGACATTATACAGCATCGGAGGATTCTGGGTGATGAGCGGAGAGGTGACTGCTGGGACATTATACAGCACTGGAGGATTCTGGGTGATGAGCGGAGAGGTGACTGCTGGGAGATTATACAGCACTGGAGGATTCTGGGTGATGAGCGGAGAGGTGACTGCTGGGACATTATACAGCACTGGAGGATTCTGGGTGATGAGCGGAGAGGTGACTGCTGGGAGATTATACAGGACTGGAGGATTCTGGGTGATGAGCGGAGAGGTGACTGCTGGGAGATTATACAGGACTGGAGGATTCTGGGTGATGAGCGGAGAGGTGACTGCTGGGACATTATACAGGACTGGAGGATTCTGGGTGATGAGCGGAGAGGTGACTGCTGGGACATTATACAGCACTGGAGGATTCTGGGTGATGAGCGGAGAGGAGACTGCTGGGACATTATATAGCACTGGAGGATTCTGGGTGATGAGCGGAGAGGTGACTGCTGGGAGATTATACAGGACTGGAGGATTCTGGGTGATGAGCGGAGAGGAGACTGCTGGGACATTATACAGGACTGGAGGATTCTGGGTGATGAGCGGAGAGGTGACTGCTGGGACATTATACAGCACTGGAGGATTCTGGGTGATGAGCGGAGAGGTGACTGCTGGGAGATTATACAGCACTGGAGGATTCTGGGTGATGAGCGGAGAGGTGACTGCTGGGACATTATACAGCACTGGAGGATTCTGGGTGATGAGCGGAGAGGTGACTGCTGGGACATTATACAGGACTGGAGGATTCTGGGTGATGAGCGGAGAGGTGACTGCTGGGACATTATACAGCACTGGAGGATTCTGGGTGATGAGCGGAGAGGTGACTGCTGGGAGATTATACAGGACTGGAGGATTCTGGGTGATGAGCGGAGAGGTGACTGCTGGGACATTATACAGCACTGGAGGATTCTGGGTGATGAGCGGAGAGGTGACTGCTGGGACATTATACAGGACTGGAGGATTCTGGGTGATGAGCGGAGAGGTGACTGCTGGGATATTATACAGCACTGGAGGATTCTGGGTGATGAGCGGAGAGGTGACTGCTGGGAGATTATACAGCACTGGAGGATTCTGGGTGATGAGCGGAGAGGTGACTGCTGGGACATTATACAGGACTGGAGGATTCTGGGTGATGTGCGGAGAGGTGACTGCTGGGACATTATACAGCACTGGAGGATTCTGGGTGATGAGAGGAGAGGTGACTGCTGGGACATTATACAGCACTGGAGGATTCTGGGTGATGAGCGGAGAGGAGACTGCTGGGACATTATACAGGACTGGAGGATTCTGGGTGATGAGCGGAGAGGTGACTGCTGGGAGATTATACAGCACTGGAGGATTCTGGGTGATGAGCGGAGAGGTGACTGCTGGGAGATTATACAGCACTGGAGGATTCTGGGTGATGAGGGGAGAGGTGACTGCTGGGAGATTATACAGCACTGGAGGATTCTGGGTGATGAGCGGAGAGGTGACTGCTGGGATATTATACAGGACTGGAGGATTCTGGGTGATGAGCGGAGAGGTGACTGCTGGGACATTATACAGCACTGGAGGATTCTGGGTGATGAGCGGAGAGGTGACTGCTGGGACATTATACAGGACTGGAGGATTCTGGGTGATGAGGGGAGAGGTGACTGCTGGGAGATTATACAGGACTGGAGGATTCTGGGTGATGAGCGGAGAGGTGACTGCTGGGAGATTATACAGGACTGGAGGATTCTGGGTGATGAGCGGAGAGGTGACTGCTGGGAGATTATACAGGACTGGAGGATTCTGGGTGATGAGCGGAGAGGTGACTGCTGGGACATTATACAGCACTGGAGGATTCTGGGTGATGAGCGGAGAGGTGACTGCTGGGACATTATACAGGACTGGAGGATTCTGGGTGATGTGCGGAGAGGTGACTGCTGGGACATTATACAGCACTGGAGGATTCTGGGTGATGAGAGGAGAGGTGACTGCTGGGACATTATACAGCACTGGAGGATTCTGGGTGATGAGCGGAGAGGAGACTGCTGGGACATTATACAGGACTGGAGGATTCTGGGTGATGAGCGGAGAGGTGACTGCTGGGAGATTATACAGCACTGGAGGATTCTGGGTGATGAGCGGAGAGGTGACTGCTGGGAGATTATACAGGACTGGAGGATTCTGGGTGATGAGCGGAGAGGTGACTGCTGGCAGATTATACAGCACTGGAGGATTCTGGGTGATGAGCGGAGAGGTGACTGCTGGGAGATTATACAGGACTGGAGGATTCTGGGTGATGAGCGGAGAGGTGACTGCTGGGAGATTATACAGCACTGGAGGATTCTGGGTGATGAGCGGAGAGGTGACTGCTGGGAGATTATACAGGACTGGAGGATTCTGGGTGATGAGCGGAGAGGTGACTGCTGGGAGATTATACAGGACTGGAGGATTCTGGGTGATGAGCGGAGAGGTGACTGCTGGGAGATTATACAGGACTGGAGGATTCTGGGTGATGAGCGGAGAGGTGACTGCTGGGAGATTATACAGGACTGGAGGATTCTGGGTGATGAGCGGAGAGGTGACTGCTGGGAGATTATACAGGACTGGAGGATTCTGGGTGATGAGCGGAGAGGTGACTGCTGGGACATTATACAGCACTGGAGGATTCTGGGTGATGAGCGGAGAGGTGACTGCTGGGACATTATACAGGACTGGAGGATTCTGGGTGATGAGCGGAGAGGTGACTGCTGGGAGATTATACAGCACTGGAGGATTCTGGGTGATGAGGGGAGAGGTGACTGCTGGGAGATTATACAGCACTGGAGGATTCTGGGTGATGAGCGGAGAGGTGACTGCTGGGATATTATACAGGACTGGAGGATTCTGGGTGATGAGCGGAGAGGTGACTGCTGGGAGATTATACAGGACTGGAGGATTCTGGGTGATGAGCGGAGAGGTGACTGCTGGGACATTATACAGGACTGGAGGATTCTGGGTGATGAGCGGAGAGGTGACTGCTGGGACATTATACAGCACTGGAGGATTCTGGGTGATGAGCGGAGAGGTGACTGCTGGGAGATTATACAGGACTGGAGGATTCTGGGTGATGAGCGGAGAGGTGACTGCTGGGACATTATACAGCACTGGAGGATTCTGGGTGATGAGGGGAGAGGTGACTGCTGGGAGATTATACAGGACTGGAGGATTCTGGGTGATGAGCGGAGAGGTGACTGCTGGGACATTATACAGCACTGGAGGATTCTGGGTGATGAGCGGAGAGGTGACTGCTGGGAGATTATACAGGACTGGAGGATTCTGGGTGATGAGAGGAGAGGTGACTGCTGGGACATTATACAGCACTGGAGGATTCTGGGTGATGAGCGGAGAGGTGACTGCTGGGACATTATACAGCACTGGAGGATTCTGGGTGATGAGCGGAGAGGTGACTGCTGGGACATTATACAGGACTGGAGGATTCTGGGTGATGAGCGGAGAGGTGACTGCTGGGAGATTATACAGCACTGGAGGATTCTGGGTGATGAGCGGAGAGGTGACTGCTGGGACATTATACAGCACTGGAGGATTCTGGGTGATGAGCGGAGAGGTGACTGCTGGGACATTATACAGCACTGGAGGATTCTGGGTGATGAGCGGAGAGGTGACTGCTGGGAGATTATACAGCACTGGAGGATTCTGGGTGATGAGCGGAGAGGAGACTGCTGGGACATTATACAGGACTGGAGGATTCTGGGTGATGAGCGGAGAGGTGACTGCTGGGACATTATACAGGACTGGAGGATTCTGGGTGATGAGCGGAGAGGTGACTGCTGGGAGATTATACAGCACTGGAGGATTCTGGGTGATGAGAGGAGAGGTGACTGCTGGGACATTATACAGGACTGGAGGATTCTGGGTGATGAGCGGAGAGGTGACTGCTGGGACATTATACAGCACTGGAGGATTCTGGGTGATGAGAGGAGAGGAGACTGCTGGGACATTATACAGCACTGGAGGATTCTGGGTGATGAGCGGAGAGGTGACTGCTGGGAGATTATACAGCACTGGAGGATTCTGGGTGATGAGCGGAGAGGAGACTGCTGGGACATTATACAGGACTGGAGGATTCTGGGTGATGAGCGGAGAGGTGACTGCTGGGAGATTATACAGCACTGGAGGATTCTGGGTGATGAGCGGAGAGGTGACTGCTGGGACATTATACAGGACTGGAGGATTCTGGGTGATGAGCGGAGAGGTGACTGCTGGGAGATTATACAGGACTGGAGGATTCTGGGTGATGAGCGGAGAGGTGACTGCTGGGACATTATACAGCACTGGAGGATTCTGGGTGATGAGCGGAGAGGTGACTGCTGGGACATTATACAGCACTGGAGGATTCTGGGTGATGAGCGGAGAGGTGACTGCTGGGAGATTATACAGCACTGGAGGATTCTGGGTGATGAGCGGAGAGGAGACTGCTGGGAGATTATACAGCACTGGAGGATTCTGGGTGATGAGCGGAGAGGAGACTGCTGGGACATTATACAGCACTGGGGATTCTGGGTGATGAGAGGAGAGGTGACTGCTGGGACATTATACAGCACTGGAGGATTCTGGGTGATGAGCGGAGAGGTGACTGCTGGGAGATTATACAGGACTGGAGGATTCTGGGTGATGAGCGGAGAGGAGACTGCTGGGACATTATACAGCACTGGAGGATTCTGGGTGATGAGCGGAGAGGTGACTGCTGGCAGATTATACAGGACTGGAGGATTCTGGGTGATGAGCGGAGAGGTGACTGCTGGGAGATTATACAGGACTGGAGGATTCTGGGTGATGAGCGGAGAGGTGACTGCTGGGAGATTATACAGGACTGGAGGATTCTGGGTGATGAGCGGAGAGGTGACTGCTGGGACATTATACAGCACTGGAGGATTCTGGGTGATGAGCGGAGAGGTGACTGCTGGGACATTATACAGCACTGGAGGATTCTGGGTGATGAGCGGAGAGGTGACTGCTGGGAGATTATACAGGACTGGGGGATTCTGGGTGATGAGCGGAGAGGTGACTGCTGGGAGATTATACAGCACTGGAGGATTCTGGGTGATGAGCGGAGAGGTGACTGCTGGGACATTATACAGGACTGGAGGATTCTGGGTGATGAGAGGAGAGGTGACTGCTGGGAGATTATACAGCACTGGAGGATTCTGGGTGATGAGCGGAGAGGTGACTGCTGGGAGATTATACAGGACTGGAGGATTCTGGGTGATGAGCGGAGAGGTGACTGCTGGGACATTATACAGGACTGGAGGATTCTGGGTGATGAGCGGAGAGGTGACTGCTGGGACATTATACAGGACTGGAGGATTCTGGGTGATGAGCGGAGAGGTGTCTGCTGGGACATTATACAGCACTGGAGGATTCTGGGTGATGAGCGGAGAGGTGACTGCTGGGACATTATACAGGACTGGAGGATTCTGGGTGATGAGCGGAGAGGTGACTGCTGGGACATTATACAGGACTGGAGGATTCTGGGTGATGAGCGGAGAGGTGTCTGCTGGGACATTATACAGGACTGGAGGATTCTGGGTGATGAGCGGAGAGGTGACTGCTGGGACATTATACAGGACTGGAGGATTCTGGGTGATGAGCGGAGAGGTGACTGCTGGGACATTATACAGGACTGGAGGATTCTGGGTGATGAGCGGAGAGGTGACTGCTGGGACATTATACAGGACTGGAGGATTCTGGGTGATGAGCGGAGAGGTGACTGCTGGGACATTATACAGCACTGGAGGATTCTGGGTGATGAGCGGAGAGGTGACTGCTGGGACATTATACAGCACTGGAGGATTCTGGGTGATGAGCGGAGAGGTGACTGCTGGGACATTATACAGCACTGGAGGATTCTGGGTGATGAGCGGAGAGGTGACTGCTGGGAGATTATACAGGACTGGAGGATTCTGGGTGATGAGCGGAGAGGTGACTGCTGGGACATTATACAGGACTGGAGGATTCTGGGTGATGTGCGGAGAGGTGACTGCTGGGACATTATACAGGACTGGAGGATTCTGGGTGATGAGCGGAGAGGTGACTGCTGGGACATTATACAGGACTGGAGGATTCTGGGTGATGAGCGGAGAGGTGACTGCTGGGAGATTATACAGGACTGGAGGATTCTGGGTGATGAGCGGAGATGTGACTGCTGGGAGATTATACAGCACTGGAGGATTCTGGGTGATGAGCGGAGAGGTGACTGCTGGGACATTATACAGGACTGGAGGATTCTGGGTGATGAGCGGAGAGGTGACTGCTGGGACATTATACAGGACTGGAGGATTCTGGGTGATGAGCGGAGAGGTGACTGCTGGGAGATTATACTGCACTGGAGGATTCTGGGTGATGAGCGGAGAGGTGACTGCTGGGACATTATACAGCACTGGAGGATTCTGGGTGATGAGCGGAGAGGTGACTGCTGGGAGATTATACAGGAGTGGAGGATTCTGGGTGATGAGCGGAGAGGTGACTGCTGGGAGATTATACAGGACTGGAGGATTCTGGGTGATGAGCGGAGAGGTGACTGCTGGGAGATTATACAGGACTGGAGGATTCTGGGTGATGAGCGGAGAGGTGACTGCTGGGACATTATACAGCACTGGAGGATTCTGGGTGATGAGCGGAGAGGTGACTGCTGGGACATTATACAGGACTGGAGGATTCTGGGTGATGAGCGGGGAGGTGACTGCTGGGACATTATACAGCACTGGAGGATTCTGGGTGATGAGAGGAGAGGAGACTGCTGGGACATTATATAGCACTGGAGGATTCTGGGTGATGAGCGGAGAGGTGACTGCTGGGACATTATACAGGACTGGAGGATTCTGGGTGATGAGCGGAGAGGTGACTGCTGGGAGATTATACAGGACTGGAGGATTCTGGGTGATGAGCGGAGAGGTGACTGCTGGGACATTATACAGCACTGGAGGATTCTGGGTGATGAGCGGAGAGGTGACTGCTGGGACATTATACAGCACTGGAGGATTCTGGGTGATGAGTGGAGAGGTGACTGCTGGGACATTATACAGCACTGGAGGATTCTGGGTGATGAGAGGAGAGGTGACTGCTGGGACATTATACAGCACTGGAGGATTCTGGGTGATGAGCGGAGAGGTGACTGCTGGGAGATTATACAGGACTGGAGGATTCTGGGTGATGAGAGGAGAGGTGACTGCTGGGACATTATACAGGACTGGAGGATTCTGGGTGATGAGCGGAGAGGTGACTGCTGGGACATTATACAGGAGTGGAGGATTCTGGGTGATGAGCGGAGAGGTGACTGCTGGGACATTATACAGCACTGGAGGATTCTGGGTGATGAGCGGAGAGGTGACTGCTGGGACATTATACAGGAGTGGAGGATTCTGGGTGATGAGCGGAGAGGTGACTGCTGGGACATTATACAGGAGTGGAGGATTCTGGGTGATGAGCGGAGAGGTGACTGCTGGGACATTATACAGCACTGGAGGATTCTGGGTGATGAGCGGAGAGGTGACTGCTGGGACATTATACAGCACTGGAGGATTCTGGGTGATGAGCGGAGAGGTGACTGCTGGGACATTATACAGGACTGGAGGATTCTGGGTGATGAGCGGAGAGGTGACTGCTGGGACATTATACAGGACTGGAGGATTCTGGGTGATGAGCGGAGAGGTGACTGCTGGGACATTATACAGGACTGGAGGATTCTGGGTGATGAGCGGAGAGGTGACTGCTGGGAGATTATACAGGACTGGAGGATTCTGGGTGATGAGAGGAGAGGAGACTGCTGGGACATTATACAGCACTGGAGGATTCTGGGTGATGAGCGGAGAGGTGACTGCTGGGAGATTATACAGGACTGGAGGATTCTGGGTGATGAGCGGAGAGGTGACTGCTGGGAGATTATACAGGACTGGAGGATTCTGGGTGATGAGAGGAGAGGTGACTGCTGGGACATTATACAGGACTGGAGGATTCTGGGTGATGAGCGGAGAGGTGACTGCTGGGAGATTATACAGGACTGGAGGATTCTGGGTGATGAGAGGAGAGGAGACTGCTGGGACATTATACAGCACTGGAGGATTCTGGGTGATGAGCGGAGAGGTGACTGCTGGGAGATTATACAGGACTGGAGGATTCTGGGTGATGAGCGGAGAGGTGACTGCTGGGAGATTATACAGGACTGGAGGATTCTGGGTGATGAGAGGAGAGGTGACTGCTGGGACATTATACAGGACTGGAGGATTCTGGGTGATGAGCGGAGAGGTGACTGCTGGGAGATTATACAGGACTGGAGGATTCTGGGTGATGAGCGGAGAGGTGACTGCTGGGAGATTATACAGCACTGGAGGATTCTGGGTGATGAGCGGAGAGGAGACTGCTGGGAGATTATACAGGACTGGAGGATTCTGGGTGATGAGCGGAGAGGTGACTGCTGGGACATTATACAGCACTGGAGGATTCTGGGTGATGAGCGGAGAGGTGACTGCTGGGACATTATACAGCACTGGAGGATTCTGGGTGATGAGCGGAGAGGTGACTGCTGGGACATTATACAGGAGTGGAGGATTCTGGGTGATGAGCGGAGAGGTGACTGCTGGGAGATTATACAGCACTGGAGGATTCTGGGTGATGAGCGGAGAGGTGACTGCTGGGACATTATACAGGACTGGAGGATTCTGGGTGATGTGCGGAGAGGTGACTGCTGGGACATTATACAGGACTGGAGGATTCTGGGTGATGAGCGGAGAGGTGACTGCTGGGACATTATACAGGACTGGAGGATTCTGGGTGATGTGCGGAGAGGTGACTGCTGGGACATTATACCGGACTGGAGGATTCTGGGTGATGAGCGGAGAGGTGACTGCTGGGAGATTATACAGGACCGGAGGATTCTGGGTGATGAGCGGAGAGGTGACTGCTGGGACATTATACAGGAGTGGAGGATTCTGGGTGATGAGCGGAGAGGTGACTGCTGGGACATTATACAGCACTGGAGGATTCTGGGTGATGAGCGGAGAGGTGACTGCTGGGAGATTATACAGGAGTGGAGGATTCTGGGTGATGAGCGGAGAGGTGACTGCTGGGACATTATACAGGACTGGAGGATTCTGGGTGATGAGCGGGGAGGTGACTGCTGGGACATTATACAGCACTGGAGGATTCTGGGTGATGAGGGGAGAGGTGACTGCTGGGACATTATACAGGACTGGAGGATTCTGGGTGATGAGGGGAGAGGTGACTGCTGGGACATTATACAGGACTGGAGGATTCTGGGTGATGAGCGGGGAGGTGACTGCTGGGACATTATACAGCACTGGAGGATTCTGGGTGATGAGGGGAGAGGTGACTGCTGGGACATTATACAGCACTGGAGGATTCTGGGTGATGAGCGGAGAGGTGACTGCTGGGACATTATATAGCACTGGAGGATTCTGGGTGATGAGCGGACAGGAGACTGCTGGGACATTATACAGGACTGGAGGATTCTGGGTGATGAGCGGAGAGGTGACTGCTGGGACATTATATAGCACTGGAGGATTCTGGGTGATGAGCGGAGAGGTGACTGCTGGGACATTATACAGGACTGGAGGATTCTGGGTGATGAGCGGACAGGAGACTGCTGGGACATTATACAGCACTGGAGGATTCTGGGTGATGAGCGGAGAGGTGACTGCTGGGACATTATACAGCAGTGGAGGATTCTGGGTGATGAGCGGAGAGGTGACTGCTGGGACATTATATAGCACTGGAGGATTCTGGGTGATGAGCGGAGAGGTGACTGCTGGGACATTATACAGCAGTGGAGGATTCTGGGTGATGAGCGGAGAGGTGACTGCTGGGACATTATACAGCACTGGAGGATTCTGGGTGATGAGCGGAGAGGTGACTGCTGGGACATTATACAGCACTGGAGGATTCTGGGTGATGAGCGGAGAGGTGACTGCTGGGAGATTATACAGGACTGGAGGATTCTGGGTGATGAGAGGAGAGGTGACTGCTGGGAGATTATACAGGACTGGAGGATTCTGGGTGATGAGCGGAGAGGTGACTGCTGGGACATTATACAGGACTGGAGGATTCTGGGTGATGAGCGGGGAGGTGACTGCTGGGAGATTGGGGGTTGTAGGAGCTCCGGTGTTGGTGAGGCGGTAGCTCCGTTGTCGGTGAGGCGGTAGCTCCGGGGTTGGTGAGGCGGTAGCTCCGGTGTTGGTGAGGCGGTAGCTCCGGTGTTGGTGAGGCGGTAGCTCCGGTGTTGGTGAGGCGGTAGCTCCGGTGTTGGTGAGGCGGCAGCTCCGGTGTTGGTGAGGCGGCAGCTCCGGTGTTGGTGAGGCGGCAGCTCCGGTGTTGGTGAGGCGGCAGCGCGGTCAGTGATGAGGAGGCAGCGGGGTCAGTGTAGGCTGTAGGCTTTCCTGAAGAGATGGGTTTTCAGGTTCCGTCTGAAGGATCCGAATGTGGTTGATAGTCGGACGTGTTGGTGCAAAGAATTCCAGAGGATGGGTGATATTCGGGAGAAGCCTTGGAGGCGGTTGGGTGAGGAGCAGATAAGTGTGGAGGAGAGAAGGAGATCTTGGGAGGACTGGAGATCACGTGAGGGAAGATATCGGGAGATTAGTTCAGAGATATATGGAGGAGACAGGTTATGGATGGCTTTGTAGGTCAGTATTAGTAATTTGAACTGGATACGCTGAGGGAATGGAAGCCAGTGAAGAGATTTGCAGAGGAGTAGTGAGGAAAGAGATGAATTAGTCGGGCAGCAGAGTTAAGGATAGACTGGAGAGGTGCAAGGGTGTTAGCAGGGAGGCCACAGAAAAGAATATTGCAGTAGTCAATGCGGGAGATGATGAGGGCGTGCACAAGCATTTTAGTAGATTGAGGGTTGAGGAAAGGACGGATTCTGGAGATATTTTTGAGCTGGAGGCGACAGGAGGTGGAGAGAGCTTGGATGTGCGGTTTGAAGGACAGGGCAGAGTCAAGGGTTACTCCGAGGCAGCTGACTTCCGGTATGGGGGAGAGCGTGATGTCGTTAATTGAGTTGCGATAGATAGGTCAGGTAAGGAAGATCTATGAGATGGAGGAAAGATGATGAGTTCAGATTTGTCCACATTGAGTTTGAGGAAGCAAGAGGAGAAGGAGGATATGGCTGATAGACATTCCGGGATTCTGGACAGCAGAGAGGTAATGTCTGGGCCAGAGAGGTAGATCTGAGTGTCATCAGCATAAAGGTGGTACTGGAATCCATGAGACTTTGAGTTGTCCCAGGCCAAGTGTATAGATTGAGAATAGTAGGGGTCCTAGAACAGAGCCTTGGGGGACTCCAACAGAGAGAGGGTGGATGAGGAGGTAGTGTGGGAGACGCTGAATGTGCGGTTGGAAAGGTACGAGGAGATCCAGGATAGGACGAGGTCTTTGATGCCAAAGGAGGAGAGGATCTGTAGTAGGAGGCAGTGGTCAACTGTGTCGAAAGCAGAGGACAGGTCTAGAAGGAGGAGTACAGAGTATTGTCCATTAGCTTTGGCTGTAAGTAGGTCGTTAGTAATTTTAGTCAGGGCTGTGTCAGTTGAGTGATGGGGGCGGAAACCAGATTGTAGATTGTCAAAGAGCAAGTTAGATGAGAGGTGGGAGGAGAGTTCAGAGTGGACGTGCTGCTCCAGGAGTTTAGAAGCGAATGGGAGCAGCGATATTGGGCGATAGCTGGACATAGCAGTTGGATAGGGGGTTGGCTTTTTAAGAATAGGCGTGATTGTGGCATGTTTGAAAGCAGAGGGGAAAGTGCCAGAAGTTAGTGATAGGTTGAAGAGGTGGGTTAGGGATGGGATAAGTGTGGTGGTGAGGTTGGGGAGGAGGTGGGATGGGGTCGAGCGCACAGGCGGTGAGGTGCGATTTGGAGAGGAGAAAATTAAGCCCCATTCAGTGATGTTGGATAGGGAGGTTATGGGGTTTGGGCATTGGTCTGGTATACAAAGGGGTTGTGGTGGTTGAACAATGAAGACTTGCCTTGTTTGGTCGATCTTCTTTTTAAAGTGTGTGGCAAAGTCCTCAGCAGAGATGAGGGAGGTTGGAGGGGGCAGTGGAGGGCGGAGGAGGGAGTTAAAGGTTTTGAATAACTGGTAGGGGTTGTAGGATAGGGAAGATACCAGGGTTGTGAAGTCGCCTGTTTAGCAGAGGTGAGGGCAGATTTAAAGGCGAGTGTTGCCTGTTTGAATGCAGTGAAGTGATCTTGCGAATTTGTTTTCTTCCAACGTCACTCTGCAACCCTGAACACTTGCCAGAGCTTTTTAGTGGTGTTATTGTGCCAGGGTTGTCTATTGATATGTCACACTCTGCCATGGACGAGAGGGGCAACTGTGTCAATAGCCGATGCGAGAGTGGCATTGTAGAAAGCAGTGGCAGTGTCTGTCGTGGAGTGAGGATATGGATGCCAGTGGTAGGATGGAGTCAGAGAGTGTGTGGGTGTCTAGGTGTGCAAGGTTTCTGCATGGGTGTGCATGTTGCTGGACATGGATGACCGGTGAAGAGGACAGGGATGAGAAGGTGAGCAGATGGTGGTCGGATAGAGGGAGAGGGGAGGTGGTGACGTTAGATAGAGAGCAGAGACGGGTGAAGACCAGGTCCAGTGTATGTCCCTCTGTGTGGGTGGCTGCGGAGGACCACTGAGTAAGTCCAAAAGATGAAGTAAGGGACAGAAGTTTGGAGGCTGTTGATTGAAGGGTATCAATGGGGATGTTGAAGTCACCCATGATGATGGTGGGAATTTCAACAGACAGAAAGTGAAGGAGCCAGGTGGAGAATTGGTCAATAAAGGCAGTGGCCGGGCCTGGAGGTCAGTATATGACGGCCACTTGGAGATTGGAGGGAGAGTAGATGCGGACAGAGTGGACTTAAAAAGAGGGGAGGATAAGGGACGGTAGAGGTGGGATTGGGTTAAAGGTGCAGTTTGAAGAAAGGAGAAGACCCACTCCTCCACCATGTATGTTGCCGGGGCGAGGGGTGTGGGTGAAGTGGAGGCCGCCGTAACACAGCGCAGCAGGGGAGGCTGTGTCAGAGGGTGTCAGCCATGTTTCTGTGAGGCCGAGGAAGGCAAGATTGTGAGAGAGAAAAAGGTCGTGAATCGCATGAAGCTTATTGCAGATTGAGCGGGCAGTCAGAGTGCTCCAGAGAGAGGGAGCAGGGGGGTGGGCATCAGGGGCACGGGTTTTATGTTGGAAAGATTACGGTAGTTCATGTTGGATAGGGAGCGATAGGAGGGGGTAGTAGTGGGAGGTATGAGCTGAGGGGGTCCCGGGTTGGTAGATATGTCTCCAGCAGTGAGGAGAAGCAGAGAGAGAGCAGGTGGGAGAAGGAGAGTGGGCGACTTGTTTTATTAGGACAGATTTGAGGTTGAGGAGCAGGTCAGCAGAGGAGGACAGGTGGGGAGGAAAGAGGGAGAGATGGTTATTTGGTTAGAGGGAGCTGGGGTTTGTGAAAGCGAAGGAGAGTGAGGATTAGTGGAGCAAACACTGTAAGGGCATATGTAAACATGGTGAAGGAGTAAGATGGGTTAATACAAAAGCTAGATTCAAGTAATAAGAAGTTCTAAATCAGCAGACTTACCCAAAAGAGTCAGATCATAGATTGGGGTCCTGACTCCTGCCGTTGAAATAACTGCGGCGTCTCAATGTTTAGCTGTGTGATGCTTTGCTGCAGGGATGCGTGTGCCTGACCCCACACACATGCACCCCTTAAGATGCTACTAAATTTATAGGGCTGAGTAAAGGATCAGGTGAGAGGGATTGTGGGCTCTTATCTGGGATAAATTAGCAATTGGCCAACACCCCGGGGGAGGTTACAAGATCAAAGACGCTGGCCCTGCCTGCCACCATATGCTCTAACACCTTGAACACGATAATATCTCCTGTGACCCCAGCATGGATGTGCAGCAGTGAGTATTTAATACAACAAATGGATTTAGTATTCAGCAAGCACTGTTATATACCAGTAAAGGAATTGTTGCAGGATGATGGGCAGCAGATGACAGGAAGCAGAGATTGTACCAGTAAAGGAATTGTTGCAGGATGATGGGCAGCAGATGACAGGAAGCAGAGATTGTACCAGTAAAGGAATTGTTGCAGGATGATGGGCAGCAGATGACAGGAAGCAGAGATTGTACCAGTAAAGGAATTGTTGCAGGATGATGGGCAGCAGATGACAGGAAGCAGAGATTGTACCAGTAAAGGAATTGTTGCAGGATGATGGGCAGCAGATGACAGGAAGCAGAGATTGTACCAGTAAAGGAATTGTTGCAGGATGATGGGCAGCAGATGACAGGAAGCAGAGATTGTACCAGTAAAGGAATTGTTGCAGGATGATGGGCAGCAGATGACAGGAAGCAGAGATTGTACCAGTAAAGGAATTGTTGCAGGATGATGGGCAGCAGATGACAGGAAGCAGAGATTGTACCAGTAAAGGAATTGTTGCAGGATGATGGGCAGCAGATGACAGGAAGCAGAGATTGTACCAGTAAAGGAATTGTTGTAGGATGATAGGCAGCAGATGACAGGAAGCAGAGATTGTACCAGTAAAGGAATTGTTGTAGGATGATGGGCAGCAGATGACAGGAAGCAGAGATTGTACCAGTAAAGAAATTGTTGTAGGATGATGGGCAGCAGATGACAGGAAGCAGAGATTGTACCAGTAAAGGAATTGTTGCAGGATAATAGGCAGCAGATGACAGGAAGCAGAGATTGTACCAGTAAAGGAATTGTTGCAGGATGATGGGCAGCAGATGACAGGAAGCAGAGATTGTACCAGTAAAGGAATTGTTGCAGGATGATGGGCAGCAGATGACAGGAAGCAGAGATTGTACCTGTGTGAAGAGAGGAGATGGATGTTAAGTCCCGGCCATCTTGATGCTTTGCTGTGTGATGCTTTGTTGCAGGGATGTGCGTGCCTGACCCCGTAAGATGCTACTACATGTATTGTGTTGATTGTTACATCTGATCTATCAGGAGGAAGATCTGACTAAGAATAAAGTGAAGGAAGAGACAGAAGAGGAAGCGATGACGAGGGAGGATCAGCCGTGTGTGAGTGACGGGAAGGAGGAGATTCCGGGAGATGTTTCCACAGGTGTGTGATAATGACCGGCGTCTGTGATGATGATGATGATGATGATGATGATGATGATGACCGGCATGTAATAATGACCGGCGTCTGTGATGATGATGACCGGCATGTAATAATGACCGGCGTCTGTGATGATGATGATGATGATGACCGGCGTCTGTGATGATGATGACCGGCATGTGATACCGTAGTAAAATCTCTGACATGGATGGAAACGGGGCTCAGGTGACATGGGAACATCATGGGGGAGACGCCTGGGAACATCATGGGGGAGACGCCTGGGAACATCATGGGGAAGACGCCTGGGAACATCATGGGGGAGACGCCTGGGAACATCATGGGGGAGACGCCTGGGAACATCATGGGGAAGACGCCTGGGAACATCATGGGGGAGACGCCTGGGAACATCGTGGGGAAGACGCCTGGACACATCTCTGACTCCCAGGTCACTACTACAAACAATGTTGTCAGAGTATTGCGGAACTTTTACGGACTGACAATAACACATACAAAACCGCAGATAAAACGGATTTTACAGGGATAAAAAGTGAGGAAATATTCATCCCTGTATGACTTGTTTATATGGCAAAATTACTAGGAGAGAAAAATAAACCTCCTCCACCCCTTAGGCCATGTTCACACTGTTTTTACTGCGTTTTTGCGCTTTTTCAATGGTGAAAAACACTGTAAAATCAGTGGAAGACTTGACATGCTGCTTCTTTAAAAAATGCAGCAGTTTTCCATTTGTCAAGAAAAAAAGGAATCGTGTGCATGAGATTTCTGATTTTTTGGGACTCGTAGACTGCTGAAGACCTATCAAAAATGAGAAGGAGGGAATGCAGCACCACCTAGAATATACGTAGAACAGGGCCTCCGAAAACATCTCATGTAGAAGGAGTGGGACTTCCCAGGTTCAGGGGCGCGAGGTCCAACTAGCACAACAAGGACCTTCAGGCCTCGGACTCCAGCTATGGTCGGCAGCAGTTCCCCCTGTGTCGGCTCAGAGCCTCAGGCGGCCCACAAGACTTCACATGGATCAAAACTGGGGGCTCAAAACATTTCTGTTATCTCCTTGGAGACCTTTGCCAATGAATCTCCATGTGGGGGAACGTTCTCCATCCTGGGGACAGAACACCACCAGTCCTTTGTCCAGTTATTCACACAGGAGTTACATTTGGGTCTTTCTCCCATTGTATGACGGCATCTTTATTTTTCTCGGAATTGGCTCAGATCTAAGGCTTGCAGGCCGCAGTCACTTCTCCCTCCCTGCTTATTCCGGGGGTTTATTGCTGCCGGGGTCATGATAACTAATAGGCGGATCTGTATTCCCATGCACCGTTTCCACCCTAATATGATTATACAGTTCATGGTTTTTTTTATTTTTCTTGTTCTCCTCCTTCTACACCATATCAGCAGCGTTATCATGCGACCCTCGCTCCACATTTTTTTGAGTGCCCTCAATTACACATTTTGAAGGGCCATCACGCAGCACTCACTCATAGTTTTTTGAGCGCCATCAGGTGGCACTTAGGCTACGTTCACACTAGCGTTCGGCTAGTGTGCGTCGCGCTAGCGTCGGGCGACGCACGCGTCATGCGCCCCTATGTTTAACATGGGGGACGCATGCGTTTTTGCTTGTTGCGTTTTCCGACACGTGCGTCTTTTTTGACGCTAGCGTCGGACCAAGAAAACGCAACAAGTTGCATTTTTCTTGCGTACGATTTTCGTCAAAAAACGACGCACGCGTCGCAAAACGTAGCGTTTTTGCGTGCGTTTGCACGCGTTTTTCGGTGCGTTGTGCGTCGCGTCGCCGACGCAGCGGCGCACAACGCTAGTGTGAACGTAGCCTTAGTCACACATTTTGGAGAGTCAGCAGGTGGCTCTAGCGTTAAATTCATTTTCAGGGCTACATATTCTATTTATAAAAAATAACACCGTACAGTTTGCAGGTGGGAGCACAACAAACATGCTCATCCATGAGTCCCAGGAGACAAGTGATCCCACACTTGGACACTTGAGGAGCGAGTCTTTACATTTCCAGTTATTGATTCTGGCCTTTCGCCCTGCACTTTTCAAGAGGGACGTGAGATCGTATTTATTCATGCCAAAATATCTGAGCAGTGACGGTCAGAAGAAAACTAGGGTGGGGAACAGCAATTAGTTTCTCAAGCGGACGATGATGGTGAGACACAGTTGCCAACAAGTGATGTTAAGTCAACAAGTCAGGAGGCGTACCAGACTGCGGAAGTGAATGACGGCAAGGTGCCATGCAGAGCGAGGACAGCTGTGCAGAGGTGGCAGGAGCAGCAGGACCACAACAGGCAGGAAGAGGCCGTGGGGTGAGCAGAGGGAGAAGGCGGCACCACTAACCAAACACCATGAAGACAAAATCTCCAAACATGTCAGGGACAAAGTGCAAGTCAGGGTTCAGTTATAAGAAAAAAAAAATCCCTCAATCTCTGATGATCCTCCAAAGCACCTTCAAATCCATTATCATCAAATTGAAAGAACATGGTACCACAACAAACCTGGGCGCACGTCAAAACTCTCAGCCTGTGCAAAGAGGGCATTAATCAGAGAGGCAGCACAGAGACCAAAGGTAACCCTGAAGGAGCTGCAGAGTTCCCAACAGAGACTGAAGAAGTATCTGTCCATACGACCACAATAAGCCGCACCCTCCATAGAGGTGGCCTTTATGGAAAAAGCCTTGACTTACACACAAAAATTGTAAGGCTCGTTTTGAGTTTGCCTAAAGACATGTGGGAGACTCCCCAATTGTAAGGAGGAAGGTGCTGTGGTCAGATGAGACCAAAATTGAACTTTTTGGACATCAAGGTAAACCCTATGTCTGGTGCCAAACCAACACAGCTCATCACCCCAAGAACACCATGCCCACAGTGAAATATGGTGGTGGCAGCATAATGCTGCGGGGATGATTTTTGGCAGCAGGGACAGGAAAAATGGTCTGAGTCGAGGGAAAGATGAATGGTGCGAAATACAGGGATAATATTCTTGAGCAAAACCTGTTTCAGTCTGTCAGTGATTTGATACTGGGATGAAGGTTCGCCTTCCAACGAGGAAATGACTCAAAGCGTACTGCTAAAGCAACACTCCGGTGTAAATTTTCTGGAGCGGCTGAGTCAGTCCAGACCTTAATCCAAGGTGAATCTGTGTTCAGACTTGAAGATCGCTGTTCACCAGAGGAAACCATCTAACTTGAAGGAACTGGAGAAGTTTTGCCTTGAGAAATGGGCAAAAATCCCAATGTTTATATCAAGGTGGATGTTGAGACTTTTCTCTTTAACTCTTTCACTCATCGAGTCTATTTTCACCTTCATGGTCATGTTAAATTTTACAATTCTGACCAGTGTCACTTTGAGATAACTCTGGAACGCTTCAACGTATCCCAGTGATTCAGAGTCTGTTTTTTGTGACACATTGTACTTCATGTTCGAGGTTAATTTTGGTCAGTATTTTTTGCATCTTTGAATTTTTATGGCTATAAGTTACTTACCATATGTCTACTTTACTTTATTTTTTTAAACGTTTTTTTTTTTGTTAGGAAGTTGAAATGGTTAAAATGTTAACAGCAATTCCTCATTTTTTCCAACAAAATTTACAAAACCAATTTTTTAGGGGCCAAATCCCATTTGAAGTGACTTTGAGGGGCCCGTGTGACAGAAAATACACAAAATTTACACCATTTAAATAACTTCACTTCTCAAAGTGCTCAAAACCACATACAAGAAGTTTATTAACCCTTTAGTAGCTTCACAGGAATTAAAGAAATGTGGGGGGAAAACATGAAGATTTTACTTTTCCCCACAAAAATATTTCTTTAGCCTCAAATTTTACACAAATTGACAATACAATTTGTAGCGCAGTTTTTCCTGAGTACGTTGATACCCCATATGTAGTAGAAAACTACTGTTTGGGCGCACGGCAGAGCTCGGAAAGGAAGGAACACCATTTGACTTTTGGAACGTAAAATTGGGTGTAATAGATGGCGGACCCCATGTCGTGTTTGCAGGGCCCCTGATGTACCTAAACAGTGAAACAAACCACAAGTGACTCCATTTTGGAAGCTACATCCCTCCAGGAATATATGTAGAAGTGTGGTATGCACCTTGAACTCATAGTTCAGAAGTTTATAACTTTGATCTGTGAAAATATAAAAAAAAATTCCCACAAACATGTTGTGTTAGATCCAAATTCTGAATTTTCATAAGTTAAAACAGGAGAAAGTGGACCCCAAAATTTGTTGTGCAATTTCTCCTGTATTCGCCGATATCCTTTATGTGGTGGAAAACTACTGTTTGCATGCATGGCAAGGCTCAGGAAGGAAGGAACGCCAACTGAATTCTGGAGTGCTATTTTGAGAGAGATTGGTGATGCGATGTCACGGTTGTAGAGCCCCTGATATGCCAAGACAGCAGAAACCACCACAAGTGTCCTGATTCTGGAAACTACACCTCCTGAGGAATTAATCTAGGGGTGTAGTGAGCATTTTTAGCCCTCAGGCGATTCACAGAAATGTAGAACATTAGCTGAGTCAATAGAAAATTACCATTTTTTTCCACTAAAATGTTGCTTTGGCCCCAAGTTTTCAATGTTCAAAATGGTGAATAGGAGAAAATGAACAGTGCAATTTCTTCTCAGAACACCAATACCCCATATGTGGTCAATAACTACTTTTGAGGCACAGTGCAAAGCTCGGAAAGGAAGATGCGCCATATTGGAGTTCAGATTTTACTGTTATGGTTTGAGTGTGCCGTGACCCACTGGAAGATCTCCTGAGGTGCCAGAACAGCAGAACCCCCCATCAGTGACCCCATTTCACAAACTACACCTCTCAATGAACTCATGTAGGGGGGCACACCCCAGGTATGTCACAGAATTTTATACCTTTGGGCGGTGATGAAAACATAATTATTTTGGCCCCAGATTTTACATTTTCACAAGGTAAAATGGATAAAAATGGCACCACAATGTGTCGCACAATTTTTGCTGAATGTGGCAATACCTCATATTTGGCTGTACAGTACTTTTTAGCCATATGGTGAGATTCCGGAGCGCTATTTGCCTCCTGGAGCGCAGATTTTCCTAGTATAGTTTGCGGATTCCATATACAGAGCCCCTAAGTGTTAGAACAGCAGAATTCCCCTCAAGTGACCAAATTTTGGAAATTATACCCCTTTGGGAATTTATCTACAGCTGTAGTGATGATTTTGACTCCATGGGTCTTTTCCAGAAACAGGCAGCAGTGGATGTTGTTGAGTGAGAATTGTAAACTGCCGTAGTAATGACCAATACGTTGTAGTGACCAGAACATTATGCCCAGCCCGTGCTTCTGGAGACATACACCCGTAAATTAGGCAGGATCTCATCGCAACAGAAATGCCAAACATGTGGGCACTAAATGTGGTTTATGCACACTGGGGGGCATTTGAGTTTTGGAGTGCAGAATTTGCTGAATTTCTTTTTGGGGACGAGAAGCCAAAGTGCTTTTTCAGAACCTTTGTACTATCAGTACGTGGAAGCCCCCTATATTTCCATTGAGAGATGACGCACCTGAGTGGATTGAGTAGAAGCTTTTGTTGGGCCCATTTTGGATCTCATTTATCCTGCACTCGACACTGAGCACTTACTTTGGGGTTTCCATCTAAATCTCCAAGAGACGTAATTCAGGTGACACGATGGACAGGTCTATTCGCTATAATGAGGCAGCAGATTTACTCTGTCGAAAAAGATAGACACCGCCGGATAAGCCACATGATGTCCACTCTGCCTCTATCTGCCTCATTATAGGGAATCTTCCGCCGGAGGTTCTGTGTGAATCGCAAATTTCAGAGATTTACACAGAAGCCCCGGCGTAAGTGCTCAGTGCAGAGCGCAGGATAAATGTGCGCCGAGCCTTACTGCGATGCTTTTATGTTTGGCTTCTGTCACACACTAAAAGACGCTTTTATTGCAAAATAAAGTTTTTGCATCACCATATTTTGAGAGCTATAATTTTTCCATTTTTCGCCCCACATAGTAATGTGATGGCTTATTTTTTACGTGGCGAGTTGACTTTGGCACATGACGTTGACTTTCTATTACAGTTTTTCAGAGGCAGAATGAACTAACACCAGCTACTCAGGATTTTTTTTTATGCCATTCACCGTGTGGTAAAATTGATGAGGCATCTTTATTCTTTAGGTCCGTACAATTAGAGCGATACCTCATTTATATTTTTTTTATGTTTTGGCGCTTTCACACAATAAAAACTTTTATAGAAAAAAATAATTATTTTTGCATTGCTTTATTTTGAGAGCTGTAACTTTTTTTATTTCCTGCTGATGGAGATGTATGGCGGCTTGTTTGTTTTTCTGAGAGGTTATCTAGTGGGGCAGTTTTATAGGTCATTTCATTCTGGATGCAGAATTATCACATATATGTACTTTATTCTTATTTTTACATAAATAGAGCTATTTTGTTTTTTTTCATTTTTTATTTACCTTGTGGCGCTTTTATTATGCTGATCGCTTGTATACTGCACTGACTGAAGCCTCTTAGTCCATGCTCCTGGCACAGTCACTGGCTGACCCTGAGGTTGTCATGTCACCATCGGGCACTCGCAATGACGTCACGGTGGTGCCGATCGGAAGGAAGGGGGAGCCCCCTCCCTCTCCCAAACCCCTACATTTTTCTATCAGTATTAATCTAGGCATCTTGGAGGGTGAACAGCCAGGGGCAGTGTGGCACCGCTCCTGGCATTGATAGCCGGGACTCTGCTATCCCATAAGCCGACCTCCCAGCGGCGATTGCGAGGGTATAGCTCCTGTGCTGGCATGATTGCCAAGACGTACCTATACGTTAAAGGTAGTGAAGGGGTTAAAGAAGAATTAAAACACAGTAACTCGTCTATTAATAGGAGGACGGCTGGTTCTCTCTTCTTAGTGATCCCAGAGGATCCTGTCCAGGAGGGAGGCCGTGTCCTCATGGTGACCTCATGAGCTCCCAAAAAAGAATTGTGATGAGGGAACAGCCGCCATCTTGGACGGGCATACTAACAGAGATTGGCGTGACTCCATTTTGTCTCCTGATGAAATGGAGAGAGGTGGAGGGCACCACTAAATATATGTCTAAATGATTACATGCTGGGGCTCGCCATGGACTTGAAAAGCACCGATAAGACCAAGAGAAAGAAAAGATCATGTCCATAGAAATGGGAGCACCTCAGACAAATATCAAAAGTGCAAAGTTTTTATTATAGATCAACATGATAATATACCACACACAAAGAAAACATAAGATTTAAAAACATTTAAAAGTGCAAAATGCAACAGAAAAGAAACACAGCAGTCATATCCTAATATAGGGAAAATGACAACCCACAACCCTATCCACTCCCAAGAAAACAAAAATATATATGTAAACAAATGTAGTGACCCAAGACAAGGTCCTGTAATCACATACACTATATAGAAAAACAATATGTACCTCTCAACCTCAGTAGGAACAATGCAATGCCTACAAGCGCATGGCGCCACTTGATATCACAGTACCATATAGCCCTAAAAAAACATGATATTATGCTCACCGGCACGTAACAATCCCATGCCTGGGCAGCTGTTGAAAAAAGGCTCATTGCACATAGGTAAAGAACATGCTGGACATGGTGGTCACATACATGTCAGAATTGAACAAAAACCCACGCCTAAAGAGATCATATGCATATGAAAAACCAGATCATATGCACGTTAAAGAGGGAGAGATATGGGGGAGAGGGAAAGGGGCTGTGGCATGCAACCCACGCGTATCGCCGCAGCTGTGGCGGCTTCCTCAGGGAAAAAGTAGCATACTGTGTGGGATGTTAAACATGAATATAAGCTAAATTCTAATGAGAAAAATGGTGTTCACCTGTGCGAAGGCATCAGCGGGGAAGCACATGGAGCGAGATGGTCGCGGCCATATTGTTGGTCCTGAGTGACGGCGTCTGACTAATAAAGTTGTATAAAGGCAAGAAAGACCCCCCCCGACGCATGCGCACTGGGCGCGATAGACCTACACACTCGCGCGCCTGTGACAAATCCCCGGCAACCTGATTCCCATACAAAAATGTACCTGCGCGCTGAATGTCAAAAGACGGCGCATGCGCACTGGGCGCGATCGACCTACATACTCACGCGCCTATGACAAAACCCCAGCGACCTGATTCCCATACAAGAGTATACCCGCACGCTGAATGGAGGAAACAAAAAAGAAAACACGAACCTATTAAAGAGACGGTCCCAAGCGAGCCCGGCACCCACCACAGTAGCCCAGCAGCAAAATCGTCATGCTGGGCAGCTGCGGTCTTAGATATAACAGTATTTAAAATGAATTTGAATATGTGTAAAACACAAAGAAGCAAGTAAATATAGCACATGCAAAACTCCACTAGTACTAGCCCACCTATTGCCACAAACGATCACACTCTTATCTAAATTATCGGACATGTTCCGACAAATACTCATGGGATGGAAATGTACGCATTAATAAGCATGAGTCCCACAGGTATCACACAGACTAAATCACTTAGCAGTCATCGATAGTAGCATAGACACACCAGAAATATGTGTACAACGCTATCTATACACAGGGTACGAAATGCAGTGCAGTCATATGTCAATACTATAGGACTTGGCCAGAACTGCCTGGGTACGGGGTAAGACTCTTCACATAGTGATATGGCCACAGAGCAAATGATCCCAAGCCACGTATGTCCATATGTACATTGATGGAGAACGCATAGGAAGCACACACATGAGCAAAGTCATGCGTGTACCCGCCTAACTAAGCATGGCCTGAAAAAAGTGTGCTGTAATCCAAAGACTAGCTCAAAAAATGACCCAAAAAGTAAGTAAAAAAATATATTATGCACTGGATACTATATAAGGTACTGTGATATCCATAACGTATCGAATACAGTATTTTTATTATAGTGTCTCAAAGTCACCAAACCAGGGATTCAAGCTTCAGGAGGCTAATTTGCATATTCCAGGTGCCTTCTGGGAGAAGAATTTTTGCCTGTAGGACATTATTGCAAGAGAGCTTGGCTGAGTAGATTACACAAGAAGGAAAACACACAGCAAGTCAGCAGGATCTAGGAGCAACATGGCAGATGTGACAACCTACATGGTGAGCTGCAGCATGTGCTACATGTTCACAGATCGACCAGAAGAAGAATCCAATTTCACCTGTCAGAAGTGTAGACTAGTGGCCCTTTTAGAAGAAAAGGTGCGGGGTCTGGAAGAAAGAATAGCAACTTTGAAACTCATCAAAGAGAATGAAGACTTTCTAGACAGAACAGAAGCATCTCTACTGGTCACAGAAGGTGCAAAAAGTGTCAGAGAACCTCCAAAAGCAGATGAGTGGAAGCATGTGACCAAAAGAAGCAAGAAGACCATGGAGAAATCACCAACCACACAACTGAAGAACCGATATCAAATCTTTGTAGAGGATGAAGATGGCACACCTAAGAATGAAGCAATACCAGGAAGCAAAAAAGAAAAGGGCACACAGCAACAAGTGACAGCAAAAAGTACAGCCAAGAAGCAACGAAGAGTGGTGGTGGTGGGAGACTCACTACTGAGAGGCACAGAAGCAGCCATCTGCAGACCGGACATAACTGCAAGAGAAGTATGCTGCCTTCCAGGTGCGATGATCAAGGATGTGACCGATAGGATACCAAAGCTCTTCAGCTCCAAGGACGTCCACCCATTTCTTCTGATACATGTTGGCACCAATGACACGGCAAGGAAGGACCTACCGACAATCTGCAAGGACTTTGAAGAGTTGGGGAAGAAAGTAAAGGAACTGGATGCACAGGTAGTTTTTTCTTCTATCCTTCCAGTAGATGGGCATGGCACCAGGAGATGGAACAGGATCCTTGATGCAAACAACTGGCTAAGACGATGGTGCAGACAACAAGGATTTGGATTCCTGGACCACGGTGTGAATTACTGGTATGATGGACTCCTCGCCAGAGACGGACTACACCTCAACAAACCTGGGAAACACACATTCGCCAGAAGACTCGCTACACTCATCAGGAGGGCGTTAAACTAGAAGAAGAGGGGACGGGAAGAAAAACATTAGACTCGAACAAAGACGACCCAGGAAAACATACTCAGAAGGGAGGTAAGAACATTTCTAAAACAATCCACAGTGAGGAGATTGGAACAAAACAAAATCCTCTAAACTGCATGCTCGCAAACGCCAGAAGCCTGACAAACAAGATGGAAGAACTAGAAGCAGAAATATCTACAGGTAACTTTGACATAGTGGGAATAACCGAGACATGGTTAGATGAAAGCTATGACTGGGCAGTTAACTTACAGGGTTACAGTCTGTTTAGAAAGGATCGTAAAAATCGGAGAGGAGGAGGGGGTTTGTCTCTATGTAAAGTCTTGTCTAAAGTCCACTTTAAGGGAGGATATTAGCGAAGGAAATGAGGATGTCGAGTCCATATGGGTCGAAATTCATGGAGGGAAAAATGGTAACAAAATTCTCATTGGGGTCTGTTACAAACCCCCAAATATAACAGAAAGCATGGAAAGTCTACTTCTAAAGCAGATAGATGAAGCTGCAACCCATAATGAGGTCCTGGTTATGGGGGACTTTAACTACCCGGATATTAACTGGGAAACAGAAACCTGTGAAACCCATAAAGGCAACAGGTTTCTGCTAATAACCAAGAAAAATTATCTTTCACAATTGGTGCAGAATCCAACCAGAGGAGCAGCACTTTTAGACCTAATACTATCTAATAGACCTGACAGAATAACAAATCTGCAGGTGGTTGGGCATTTAGGAAATAGCGACCACAATATTGTGCAGTTTCACCTGTCTTTCACTAGGGGGACTTGTCAGGGAGTCACAAAGACACTGAACTTTAGGAAGGCAAAGTTTGAACAGCTTAGAGATGCCCTTAATCTGGTAGACTGGGACAATATCCTCAGAAATAAGAATACAGATAATAAATGGGAAATGTTTAAGAACATCCTAAATAGGCAGTGTAAGCGGTTTATACCTTGTGGGAATAAAAGGACTAGAAATAGGAAAAACCCAATGTGGCTAAACAAAGAAGTAAGACAGGCAATTAACAGTAAAAAGAAAGCATTTGCACTACTAAAGCAGGATGGCACCATTGAAGCTCTAAAAAACTATAGGGAGAAAAATACTTTATCTAAAAAACTAATTAAAGCTGCCAAAAAGGAAACAGAGAAGCACATTGCTAAGGAGAGTAAAACTAATCCCAAACTGTTCTTCAACTATATCAATAGTAAAAGAATAAAAACTGAAAATGTAGGCCCCTTAAAAAATAGTGAGGAAAGAATGGTTGTAGATGACGAGGAAAAAGCTAACATATTAAACACCTTCTTCTCCACGGTATTCACGGTGGAAAATGAAATGCTAGGTGAAATCCCAAGAAACAATGAAAACCCTATATTAAGGGTCACCAATCTAACCCAAGAAGAGGTGCGAAACCGGCTAAATAAGATTAAAATAGATAAATCTCCGGGTCCGGATGGCATACACCCACGAGTACTAAGAGAACTAAGTAATGTAATAGATAAACCATTATTTCTTATTTTTAGTGACTCTATAGCGACAGGGTCTGTTCCGCAGGACTGGCGCATAGCAAATGTGGTGCCAATATTCAAAAAGGGCTCTAAAAGTGAACCTGGAAATTATAGGCCAGTAAGTCTAACCTCTATTGTTGGTAAAATATTTGAAGGGTTTCTGAGGGATGTTATTCTGGATTATCTCAATGAGAATAACTGTTTAACTCCATATCAGCATGGGTTTATGAGAAATTGCTCCTGTCAAACCAATCTAATCAGTTTTTATGAAGAGGTAAGCTATAGGCTGGACCACGGTGAGTCATTGGACGTGGTATATCTCGATTTTTCCAAAGCGTTTGATACCGTGCCGCACAAGAGGTTGGTACACAAAATGAGAATGCTTGGTCTGGGGGAAAATGTGTGTAAATGGGTTAGTAACTGGCTTAGTGATAGAAAGCAGAGGGTGGTTATAAATGGTATAGTCTCTAACTGGGTCGCTGTGACCAGTGGGGTACCGCAGGGGTCGGTATTGGGACCTGTTCTCTTCAACATATTCATTAATGATCTGGTAGAAGGTTTACACAGTAAAATATCGATATTTGCAGATAATACAAAACTATGTAAAGCAGTTAATACAAGAGAAGATAGTATTCTGCTACAGATGGATCTGGATAAGTTGGAAACTTGGGCTGAAAGGTGGCAGATGAGGTTTAACAATGATAAATGTAAGGTTATACACATGGGAAGAGGGAATCAATATCACCATTACACACTGAACGGGAAACCACTGGGTAAATCTGACAGGGAGAAGGACTTGGGGATCCTAGTTAATGATAAACTTACCTGGAGCAGCCAGTGCCAGGCAGCAGCTGCCAAGGCAAACAGGATCATGGGGTGCATTAAAAGAGGTCTGGATACACATGATGAGAGCATTATACTGCCTCTGTACAAATCCCTAGTTAGACCGCACATGGAGTACTGTGTCCAGTTTTGGGCACCGGTGCTCAGGAAGGATATAATGGAACTAGAGAGAGTACAAAGGAGGGCAACAAAATTAATAAAGGGGATGGGAGAACTACAATACCCAGATAGATTATCGAAATTAGGATTATTTAGTCTAGAAAAAAGCCGACTGAGGGGCGATCTAATAACCATGTATAAGTATATAAGGGGACAATACAAATATCTCGCTGAGGATCTGTTTATACCAAGGAAGGTGACGGGCACAAGGGGGCATTCTTTGCGTCTGGAGGAGAGAAGGTTTTTCCACCAACATAGAAGAGGATTCTTTACTGTTAGGGCAGTGAGAATCTGGAATTGCTTGCCTGAGGAGGTGGTGATGGCGAACTCAGTCGAGGGGTTCAAGAGAGGCCTGGATGTCTTCCTGGAGCAGAACAATATTGTATCATACAATTATTAGGTTCTGTAGAAGGACGTAGATCTGGGTATTTATTATGATGGAATATAGGCTGAACTGGATGGACAAATGTCTTTTTTCGGCCTTACTAACTATGTTACTATGTCATATTAAACAATAACCCTGTGAGGATCGTATCAAAAATGAGCCGGTAATAAGGATAACATAAAGAACATCCGAACAGGCCCAGAGAATGTGGGCACGTATGAAAAATAGAAGAGCCAAGAAGTTGGAAGCACCGAATGCCATATGGTACTGTGATGTAAACCAAAACCTATTAAACAAATGCCAACCCAAGTTAAATGCACAACAAATAGTGCAGTATATAACATTGCATTACATGGTGCCGAAAGTCACACGCCAGGTACCCCAATATCAAATACCACTCCAGATCATATATTAGGCATAAAAACCAGTGAACAAAAGTTCTTCATTTAGTCCATTTGGTGATGTAGTCTTCAGGTCATAGATCCAGCGTGATTCTCGTCGTAGGAGTTCCTTAGTTAAGTCCCCCCCACGGATGTTACCCAGAACTTGGTCCACAACCATAACCCGCATGCCTTGATGACTACTGTTGTGGAATTCCATATAATGGGATCTCCCTCTTTAACGTGCATATGATCTGGTTTTTCATATGCATATGATCTCTTTAGGCGTGGGTTTTTGTTCAATTCTGACATGTATGTGACCACCATGTCCAGCATGTTCTTTACCTATGTGCAATGAGCCTTTTTTCAACAGCTGCCCAGGCATGGGATTGTTACGTGCCGGTGAGCATAATATCATGTTTTTTTAGGGCTATATGGTACTGTGACATCAAGTGGCGCCATGCGCTTGTATGCATTGCATTGTTCCTACTGAGGTTGAGAGGTACATATTGTTTTTCTATGTAGTGTATGTGATTACAGGACCTTGTCTTGGGTCACTACATTTGTTTACATATATATTTTTGTTTTCTTGGGAGTGGATAGGGTTGTGGGTTGTCATTTTCCCTATATTAGGATATGACTGCTGTGTTTCTTTTCTGTTGCATTTTGCACTTTTAAATGTTTTTAAATCTTATGTTTTCTTTGTGTGTGGTATATTATCATGTTGATCTATAATAAAAACTTTGCACTTTTGATATTTGTCTGAGGTGCTCCCATTTCTATGGACATGATCTTTTCTTTCTCTTGGTCTTATCCATTTTGTCTCCTGGTCACAGGTCTGCAGAGAGGAGTGCTCCGGGCCCCCACCTTTTCTAATGCATAAAGTTCCTATTAGTATGGTAATGGGCTGAGCTCAGTGTAGACTGCAGAAGGTACTTCAAAGCTCAGTGAGGAAGCCACAACAGCAGGGGGCTTGGAAATGCTTGGGGGCTTAATTAAAGCATGCATGTCCAGTGGCCACAGGATACACACTATTATGGCCGTCCAGTCGAACCGTCTCCAACATGGAATCGTGAATTATGGACACATCGTCCGAGGTACCGGCTCATAAAAAGTATTCCCCTCGCCCTAAAGAAATTGCGCATCTAACAGTGCGACTTCCGTGTCCATGGGAGGTCTGAAACCCGAGATATAGAGATCAGCCTCCCACAGGGACCGAATGGGTCCAGGTTTGATCCCAGTACGACCGGCAGAACAAACTACATGCGCTGGTACTGCCCGTGTACTGATCCGATCATCCTGAGAGAAGTTATCCCATTTATTAGATATTGGAACAAATCTTGCAGAGAGGCACAGGGGTGGAGATTGCTAAGCCCACCCAGCTACAGGGGGAGGGACCCATAGAAGGTTTAAGAGCCAAGGACACTTGGAGAGGGGGACTCACTCCACAGAAGAAGATGATGATATCTTAAGGAAAAGGGTATGCCAGCCAGAGGGGAGCAAGCACACGCTTTCTGGGGGCTGCCCGGCAACTAAGTTTTGGACCTGCGGAATGCTGCACCCCCCCGGCTTCCACAAGCGACCTTCAACCTGGTAAATTGACCTCCAGCTGTATACCTTTAAGCCCTGTATTGTGATTGTTATATTTTACTCTGACTGTAATTCTTGATATATTTTGACTGTATATTACTTGTAATTACCTAGTGCGCCCTTAAGGCAATTAAATCATAAATTAATTTGGGGCTGATCCTTTTACTCTGATTGCGAATCTTAGAATACCCAGCGTGGGTGACAGGGCAGTCTCCCCGGCGGCCATTTGCTCTAGGTGCAGTTCCCTTATTGACCTGAGATACAAAGGGGGCGCCGGAGAGCTGTGCCTGTGTAGTGACGTCACGGATTGGTGACGTGGGAGGAACCGGGTGTCCTTCACAGTGGTGGCAGCAGTGAGATCAGAGTAATAGTGTGCGTGGGACCCCTACTCCCAGACACTAAAGACTACCAGCGGTAACTTTCACTGCTGGGGTCTTAAGGTCAGCCCAGCACTAGACGGTCAGAGTGTAGATATAATAAGTTGTGTGCAAGGTCAGGGTTACAGCTGTGTCAGTAACCAGAGGTTCCAAAGATGGCAGATGGCACCAGGAGTGCAGTGAGGGCGCAGGCCAGTGCTATGGTCTATGAGGAGGTGGTGGTGAACGGTGTTATGACTTGGTGGTTAGGACAATAATGGACCTGATGGTTAATAGCACACAAAATGACCTGATAGTTATCAGTAATATAGGACGAGCTCTGAGACGTGGAAACTCTGCTGACCGCAATCCCTAAACCTATCACACACACTAGAAGCAGCCGTGGATTGCTCCTAACGCTCCCTATGCAACTCGTCACAGCCTAAGAAACTAGCTAGCCCTGAAGATAGAAATAAAAGCCTACCTTGCCTCAGAGAAATTCCCCAAGGAAAAGGCAGCCCCCCACATATAATGACTGTGAGTAAAGATGAAAATTACAAACACAGAGATGAAATAGATTTAGCAAAGTGAGGCCCGACTTACTGACTGAGGATAGGAAAGGTCACTTTGCGGTCAGCACAAAAATACTACAAAAAGACCACGCAGAGGACGCAAAAAGACCCTCCGCACCGACTCACGGTGCGGAGGTGCTCCCTCTGCGTCCCAGAGCTTCCAGCAAGCAAGAAACAAACAAAATAGCAAGCTGGACAGAAAAAATAGCAAAATAAGAAACACAAGCAAAAACTTAGCTTATGCAGGAAAGACAGGTCACAAGAACGATCCAGGAGTGAACAAGACCAATACTGGAACATTGACTGGAGGCATGGAGCAAAGATCTAGGTGGAGTTAAATAGAGCAGCAGCTAACGAATTAACCTCGTCACCTGTGGAAGGAACCTCAGAAGCCGCAGCCCCACTCACATCCACCAGAGGATGCCCATTGACAGAACCAGCCAAAGTTCCATTCATGACCACAGGAGGGAGCTCGACAACAGAATTCACAACAGTACCCCCCCTTGAGGAGGGGTCACCGAACCCTCACCAGAGCCCCCAGGCCGACCAGGACGAGCCAAATGAAAGGCAAGAACCAGATCGGCAGCATGAACATCGGAGGCAAAAACCCAGGAATTATCTTCCTGACCATAACCCTTCCATTTGACCAGGTACTGGAGTTTCCGTCTCGAAACACGAGAATCCAAAATCTTTTCCACCACATACTCCAACTCCCCCTCAACCAACACCGGAGCAGGAGGATCAACGGATGGAACCACAGGCGCCACGTATCTCCGCAACAACGACCTATGGAACACATTATGGATGGCAAAAGAAGCTGGGAGGGCCAAACGAAACGACACAGGATTGAGAACCTCAGAAATCTTATACGGACCAATGAAACGAGGCTTAAACTTAGGAGAGGAAACCTTCATAGGAACATAACGAGACGACAACCAAACCAAATCCCCAACACGAAGTCGGGGACCCACACAGCGCCGGCGGTTAGCGAAACGTTGAGCCTTCTCCTGGGACAATGTCAAATTATCCACCACATGAGTCCAAATCTGCTGCAACCTGTCCACCACCGTATCCACACCAGGACAGTCCGAAGGCTCCACCTGCCCTGAAGAGAAACGTGGATGAAAACCAGAATTTCAGAAAAACGGCGAAACCAAAGTAGCCGAGCTGGCCCGATTATTAAGGGCGAACTCAGCCAAAGGCAAAAAGGACACCCAATCATCCTGATCAGCAGAAACAAAGCATCTCAGATATGTTTCCAAGGTCTGATCAGTTCGTTCGGTTTGGCCATTTGTCTGAGGATGGAAAGCCGAGGAAAAAGACAAATCAATGCCCATCCTGGCACAAAAAGCACGCCAAAACCTCGAAACAAACTGAGAACCTGTGTCCGAAACGATGTTCTCCGGAATGCCATGTAAACGAACCACATGCTGGAAAAACAATGGCACCAAATCGGAGGAGGAAGGCAATTTAGACAAGGGTACCAAATGGACCATTTTAGAGAAGCGATCACAAACCACCCAAATGACCGACATCTTTTGAGAGACAGGGAGATCCGAAATAAAATCCATAGAGATATGCGTCCAGGGCCTCTTGGGGACCGGCAAGGGCAAAAGCAACCCACTGGCACGAGAACAGCAGGGCTTAGCCCGAGCACAAGTCCCACAGGACTGCACAAAAGAACGCACACCCCGTGACAAGGAAGGCCACCAAAAGGATCTGGCCACCAAATCTCGGGTACCAAAGATTCCAGGATGACTAGCCAGCACCGAACAATGAACCTCAGAGATAACTCTACTAGTCCATTTATCAGGGACAAACAGTTTCTCCGCTGGGCAACGGTCAGGTCTATCAGCCTGAAATTTTTGCAGCACCCGCCGCAAATCAGGGGAGATGGTAGACAAAATTACCCCCTCTTTGAGAATACCCGCCGGCTCAGGAACACCCGGAGAGTCGGGCACAAAACTCCTAGACAGGCCATCAGCCTTCACATTCTTAGAGCCTGGAAGGTACGAAACCACAAAGTCAAAACGGGAGAAAAATAGCGACCAACGAGCCTGTCTAAGATTCAACCGTTTGGCAGACTCGAGATAAGTCAAATTTTTGTGATCAGTCAAGACCACCACGCGATGCTTGGCTCCTTCAAGCCAATGACGCCACTCCTCGAATGCCCACTTATTATTATGATGGAATATAGGCTGAACTGGATGGACAAATGTCTTTTTTCGGCCTTACTAACTATGTTACTATGTTACTTCATGGCCAACAGCTCTCGATTGCCAACATCATAATTACGCTCAGCAGGCGAAAATTTTCTGGAAAAGAAGGCACATGGTTTCATCACCGAGCCATCAGAACTTCTTTGCGATAAAACAGCTCCTGCTCCAATCTCAGAAGCATCAACCTCGACCTGAAACGGGAGCGAAACATCTGGCTGGCACAACACAGGGGCAGAAGAAAAACGACGCTTCAACTCCTGAAAAGCTTCCACAGCAGCAGAAGACCAATTGATCACATCAGCACCCTTCTTGGTCAAATCAGTCAAAGGCTTAGCAACACTAGAAAAATTATTGATGAAGCGACGATAAAAATTAGCAAAGCCCAGGAACTTTTGCAGACTCTTCACAGATGTTGGCTGAGTCCAATCATAAATGGCCTGGACTTTAACAGGGTCCATCTCGATAGTAGAAGGGGAAAAAATGAACCCCAAAAATGAAACCTTCTGAACTCCAAAGAGACACTTTGACCCCTTCACAAATAAAGAATTAGCACGAAGGACCTGGAACACCATTCTGACCTGCTTCACGTGAGACTCCCAATCATGCGAGAAGACCAAAATATCATCCAAATATACAATCAGGAATTTATCCAGGTACTCTCGGAAGATGTCATGCATAAAGGACTGAAATACTGATGGAGCATTGGAAAGCCCGAATGGCATAACCAGGTACTCAAAATGACCCTCGGGCGTATTAAATGCTGTTTTCCATTCATCGCCCTGTTTAATACGCACAAGATTATACGCACCACGAAGATCTATCTTGGTGAACCAACTAGCCCCCTTAATCCGAGCAAATAAATCAGACCGCAACGGCAACGGGTACTGAAATTTGACTGTGATTTTATTAAGAAGGCGGTAATCTATACAAGGTCTCAAAGAACCATCCTTCTTGGCCACAAAAAAGAACCCTGCTCCCAATGGTGACGACGACGGGCGAATATGACCCTTTTCCAAGGATTCCTTTACATAACTCCGCATAGCGGCATGTTCTGGCACAGATAAATTGAACAGTCGGCCCTTAGGAAACTTACTACCAGGAATCAAATCGATAGCACAATCGCAATCCCTATGAGGAGGTAGGGCACTGGATTTGGGCTCATCAAATACATCCCGGTAATCCGACAAGAACTCTGGGACTTCAGAAGGAGTGGATGATGAAATAGACCGAAATGGAACATCACCATGTACCCCCTGACAACCCCAGCTGGACACAGACATAGATTTCCAATCCAATGCTGGGTTATGGACCTGTAGCCATGGCAACCCCAAAACGACCACATCATGCAGATTATGCAACACCAAAAAGCGAATATCCTCCTGATGTGCAGGAGCCATGCACATGGTCAATTGGATCCAGTACTGAGGCTTATTCTTGGCCAAAGGCGTAGCATCAGTTCCTCTCAATGGAATAGGATACTGCAAGGGCTCCAAGAAAAAACCACAGCGCCTGGCATACTCCAAGTCCATCAAATTCAGGGCAGCGCCTGAATCCACAAATGCCATAACAGAATAGGAAGACAAAGAGCAGATCAATGTAACGGACAAAAGAAATTTCGACTGTACAGTGCCAATGGTGGCAGACCTAGCGAACCGCTTAGTGCGCTTAGGACAATCAGAGATAGCATGAGTGGAATCACCACAGTAAAAACACAGCCCATTCCGACGTCTGTGTTCTTGCCGTTCAGCTCTGGTCAAAGTCCTATCACATTGCATAGGCTCTGGTCTATGCTCAGATAATACCGCCAAATGGTGCACAGCTTTACGCTCACGCAAGCGTCGATCGATCTGAATGGCCAAAGACATAGACTCATTCAGACCAGCAGGCATGGGAAATCCCACCATGACATCCTTAAGGGCTTCAGAGAGACCCTTTCTGAAAATTGCTGCCAGAGCGCATTCATTCCACTGAGTGAGCACAGACCACTTCCTAAACTTCTGACAATATATCTCTACCTCATCCTGACCCTGACACAAAGCCAGCAAGATTTTCTCTGCCTGATCCACTGAATTTGGTTCATCATAAAGCAATCCGAGCGCCAGAAAAAACGCATCAACATCACGCAATGCAGGATCTCCTGGCGCAAGGGAAAATGCCCAGTCTTGAGGGTCACCACGCAACAAGGAAATAATGATTTTTACTTGTTGAACTGGGTCACCAGAGGAGCGGGGTTTCAAAGCTAGAAACAGTTTACAATTATTTTTGAAATTCAGAAACTTAGCTCTATCTCCAGAAAACAAATCAGGAATAGGAATTCTAGGCTCTAACATAGGATTCTGAACCACAAAATCTTGAATGTTTTGTACTCTTGCAGTGAGATGATCCACACAAGAGGACAGACCTTGAATGTCCATCACTACACCTGTGTCCTGAACCACCCAAAGGTCTAGGGGATAAGAAAGACAAAACACAGTGCAAAGAAAAAAAAATGGTCTCAGAGCTTCACTTATCACTCTATTGAGATGCATTAATACTTTGGGCCTCCAGTACTGTTATGACTTGGTGGTTAGGACAATAATGGACCTGATGGTTAATAGCACACAAAATGACCTGATAGTTATCAGTAATATAGGACGAGCTCTGAGATGTGGAAACTCTGCTGACCGCAATCCCTAAACCTATCACACACACTAGAAGCAGCCGTGGATTGCTCCTAACGCTCCCTATGCAACTCGTCACAGCCTAAGAAACTAGCTAGCCCTGAAGATAGAAATAAAAGCCTACCTTGCCTCAGAGAAATTCCCCAAAGGAAAAGGCAGCCCCCCACATATAATGACTGTGAGTAAAGATGAAAATTACAAACACAGAGATGAAATAGATTTAGCAAAGTGAGGCCCGACTTACTGAACAGACTGAGGATAGGAAAGGTCACTTTGCGGTCAGCACAAAAATACTACAAAAAGACCACGCAGAGGACGCAAAAAGACCCTCCGCACCGACTCACGGTGCGGAGGTGCTCCCTCTGCGTCCCAGAGCTTCCAGCAAGCAAGAAACAAACAAAATAGCAAGCTGGACAGAAAAAATAGCAAAATAAGAAACACAAGCAAAAACTTAGCTTATGCAGGAAAGACAGGTCACAAGAACGATCCAGGAGTGAACAAGACCAATACTGGAACATTGACTGACTGGAGGCATGGAGCAAAGATCTAGGTGGAGTTAAATAGAGCAGCAGCTAACGAATTAACCTCGTCACCTGTGGAAGGAACCTCAGAAGCCGCAGCCCCACTCACATCCACCAGAGGAAGCCCATTGACAGAACCAGCCGAAGTTCCATTCATGACCACAGGAGGGAGCTCGACAACAGAATTCACAACAGAACGGTACCGTTCAAGGCGAGGGGGAGCTCAGCCCAGACTCCCTAAGGAGCCAGCCACCCGTGCTTAGTCCGGCAAGGGACTACCCACCACCTACCCGCCCCAGCCTCTCCACATCAGAGGCCTTTGTTGCAGCGGCAGTGGCACGTCTCGAGGCGGGTAATGAAGACGCCTATATGAGACTCATGGCAGCTGCAGAGAAAGCAGCGGAGGCCGAGCGTGCAGAACGCCGTGAAGCGGCGGAGCGACAGCGTGCAGAACGCCGTGAAGCAGAGGAGCGAGAGCGGGCAGAACGCCGTGAAGCAGAGGAGCGAGAGCGGGCAGAACGCCGTGAGATAGCGGAGCGGGCAGAGAAAGCTGCATAGCGGGCAGCGGAGCAAACAGCCTCAGAGAGAGGAGGGGGCAGAGACAGCCTCAGAGGGAGAGGAGGGGGCAAAGACAGCCTCGGAGAGAGACAAAGGAGGCAGAGACAGCCTCAGAGAGGGAGAGGAGGAGGCAGAGACAGCCTCAGAGAGAGACAAAGGAGGAGGCAGAGATGGCCTCAGAGAGAGGAGGAGGCAGAGACAGCCTCAGAGAGAGAGGAGGGGGCAGAAACAGCCTCAGAGAGAGACCGAGGAGGAGGCAGAGACAGCCTCAGAGAGACCGAGGAGGAGGCAGAGACAGCCTCAGAGAGACCGAGGAGGAGGCAGAGACAGCCTCAGAGAGACCGAGGAGGAGGCAGAGACAGCCTCAGAGAGAGAGGAGGAGGCAGAGGAAGCCTCAGAGAGACAGAAGAGGGGGCCCAGACAGCCTCAGAGAGAGAGGGGAGGAGGCAGCGACCATGGTAATGCTGATGGGTTGTCCCGGCAAGGAGAAGGTGCAGAAGGGCGCATGGGGGAACACAGGAATGTGATGCCCCCTAGCGCCCTCTAAAGCAGGGAGGTGTGATGAGGGAACAGCCGCCATCTTGGACGGGCATACTAACAGAGATTGGCGTAACTCCATTTTGTCTCCTGGTCACAGGTCTGCAGAGAGGAGTGCTCCGGGCCCCCACCTTTTCTAATGAATAAAGTTCCTATTAGTATCGTAATGGGCTGAGCTCAGTGTAGACTGCAGAAGGTACTTCAAAGCTCCGTGAGGAAGCCACACCAGCAGGGGGCTTGGAAATGCTTGGGGGCCTAATTAAAGCATGCATGTCCAGTGGCCACAGGATACACATCTATTATGGCCGTCCAGTCGAACCGTCTCCAACTTTGAATTGTGAATTATGGACGCATCGTCCGAGGTACCGGCTCATAAAAACATATTCTCCTCGCCCTAAAGAAATTGCGCATCTAACAGTGCGACTCCCGTGTCCGTGGGAGGTCTGAAACCCGAGATATAGAGATCAGCCTCCCACAGGGACCGAATGGGTCCAGGTTTGATCCCAGTACGACCGGCAGAACAAACCACATGCGCTGGTACTGCCCGTGTACTGATCCGATCATCCTAAGAGAAGTTATCCCATTTATTAGATATTGGAACAAATCTTGCAGAGAGGCACAGGGGTGGAGATTGCTAAGCCCACCCAGCTACAGGGGGAGGGACCCATAGAAGGTTTAAAAGCCAAGGACACTTGGAGAGGGGGACTCACTCCACAGAAGAAGATGATGATATCTTAAGGAAAAGGGTATGCCAGCCAGAGGGGAGCAAGCACACGCTTTCTGGGGGCTGCCCGGCAACTAAGTTTTGGACCTGCGGAATGCTGCACCCCCCCGGCTTCCACAAGCAACCTTCAACCTGGTAAATTGACCTCCAGCTGTATACCTTTAAGCCCTGTATTGTGATTTATATTTTACTCTGACTGTAATTCTTGATATATTTTGACTGTATATTACTTGTAATTACCTAGTGCGCCCTTAAGGCAATTAAATCATTAATTTGGGGCTGATCCTTTTACTCTGATTGCGAATCTTAGAATACGCAGCGTGGGTGACAGGCAGGGCTGCCACTAGAAATTTCGGGGCCCCATACTGGCAAAATTTTCGGGGCCCCCTTGAGACTCCGCCCAGGCTCCACCCCAGCCCCGCCTCCACGCTCCACCCCTCGAACTGTCCACAGTCCCACCGCTCTCTCTTGGAAAAACTCCACTTCTCACCTATCACACATTAACAGTTCCCATCACCAGATCACACATATAGCCGGCAGCTTTTGTTTTGGCCAAAAGATTTTTTAAGCCGCTACCATAACACGGTAGACACTTTTGGCCGGTCCCTACTCTATTGTAACCTATTAAAATATTTGTTAAAATATGCAATACAATTTAGGTATATTTTTATTTATTTTTCAATTTTTAAAATGACCAATAATATCACATACAAGGAACAAATACCACCGCACTATGACCAGATGACATATTACCACCACAGTGATCGAATAATATCACATACAAAGAACAAATACCACTACACCATGACCAGACCACATATTACCACTAGTGACCGAATAATATCACATACAAGGAACAAATACCGCTACACCATGACCAGACCGCATATTACCACCACAGTGATCAAATAATATCACATACAAGGAACAAATACCGCAACACCATGTCCAGACCACATAGTACCACCACATAGTGACTGAATACTACAATTCTGATCAGTAATTAAAAAAAAAAGCACCATACTATCACCATAAGTGCCATTATACACAGGAGATCTGTACTTAGTATGCAGTGTCTGTGTACAGATAATACAGTGATCACTAGTGAAATTATACAGAGGAGCTCTGTATACAGTATACAGTGTATAGTGTCAGTGTATAGGTAACACACTGACTCACCAGTGACGTCTCTAGGTGAAGTCCTTCATCTTTCATCCAGCACAGACCGCCATCATTTCTTCCAGCCAGGACTTCTCTCTGCAGGAAATAACACAGTTATCTCTCGAGCTCTGCTTGTAGAATACATTACTTAATTTTTCCCAACTTCTACATTACACCACATGAAGAAAAAGAGGCGACAGTGTCACTCTACACAGTAACAGGACCCCCCCCCTTCCATTTAAAACCGTGTCCTCAAAAAATAAAATAAATACATCACTGCAGTAATAATATCCCTAAATTAGCCCCTATGGTAATAATATTCCCCATCCTGGCCACCGTGTGTCTCATTCCTGGCGTCAGCCATATGTTCTCCCATCCTGCCCTCATGAGTATCCATTCTGCCCCATATGATCTCCCCATCCTGCCCCATATGATCGCCCCATGTGATCTCTCCATCCTGCCCCATCTGTATCCATCCTGCCCCATGATCCTGCACGATCTGTCTCCAATTCTGCCCCCAGTGTCTCCAATCATGCCCCATGTCTCCATTCTGCCCCCTATGTTATAAATGGTATAGTCTCTAACTGGGTCGCTGTGACCAGTGGGGTACCGCAGGGGTCGGTATTGGGACCTGTTCTCTTCAACATATTCATTAATGACCTGGTAGCAGGTTTACACAGTAAAATATCGATATTTGCAGATGATACAAAACTATGTAAAGCAGTTAATACAAGAGAAGATAGTATTCTGTTACAGATGGATCTGGATAAGTTGGAAACTTGGGCTGAAAGGTGGCAGATGAGGTTTAACAATGATAAATGTAAGGTTATACACATGGGAAGAAGGAATCAATATCACCATTACACACTGAACGGGAAACCACTGGGTAAATCTGACAGGGAGAAGGACTTGGGGATCCTAGTTAATGATAAACTTACCTGGAGCAGCCAGTGCCAAGCAGCAGCTGCCAAGGCAAACAGGATCATGGGGTGCATTAAAAGAGGTCTGGATACACATGATGAGAGCATTATACTGCCTCTGTACAAATCCCTAGTTAGAACGCACATGGAGTACTGTGTCCAGTTTTGGGCACCGGTGCTCAGGAAGGATATAATGGAACTAGAGAGAGTACAAAGGAGGGCAACAAAATTAATAAATGGGATGGGAGAACTACAATACCCAGATAGATTAGCGAAATTAGGATTATTTAGTCTAGAAAAAAGCCGACTGAGGGGCGATCTAATAACCATGTATAAGTATATAAGGGGACAATACAAATATCTCGCTGAGGATCTGTTTATACCAAGGAAGGTGACGGGCACAAGGTTGAATTCTTTGCGTCTGGAGGAGAGAAGGTTTTTCCACCAACATAGAAGAGGATTCTTTACTGTTAGGGCGGTGAGAATCTGGAATTGCTTGCCTGAGGAGGTGGTGATGGCGAACTCAGTCGAGGGGTTCAAGAGAGGCCTGGATGTCTTCCTGGAGCAGAACAATATTGTATCATACAGTTATTAGGTTCTGTAGAAGGACGTAAATCTGGGGATTTATTATGATGGAATATAGACTGAACTGGATGGACAAATGTCTTTTTTCGGCCTTACTAATTATGTTACTATGTCTCCAACCATGCCCCCATGTCTCCAATCATGCCCCCTGTGTCTCCATTCTGCCCCATCTGTCTCCAATCCTTCCCCATCTGTCTCAAGTCATGCCCCCATGTCTTTCATCCTGCCCCGTGTCTCCAATCATGCCCCGTATCTCGCATTCTGCCCCAATGTCCAGCATTCTGCCCCAATGTCCAGCATTCTGCCCCCGGGTCTCACAGTCTGCCCCTGTGTCCAGCATTCCGCCCCTGTCACTGTGTCTAGCATTCCGCCCCTGTCACTGTGTCCAGCATTCTGCCCCTGTCACTGTGTCAAGCATTCTGCCCCTGTCACTGTGTCCAGCATTCTGCCCCTGTCACTGTGTCCAGCATTCTGCCCCTGTCACTGTGTCCAGCATTCTGCCCCTGTCACTGTGTCCAGCATTCTGCCCCTGTCACTGTGTCCAGCATTCTGCCCCTGTCACTGTGTCCAGCATTCTGCCCCTGTCACTGTGTCCATCATTCTGCCCCCCCGGATCGCCGCTCTCAAAGAAAAAAAAAAAAAAGTTCTTACCTGGCAATGCTCCTGCGCTGGGCGAAGCTCCCTCAAGGCTCCACGCAGACGCACTCGCCGGGCCCGGCGGCTGACAATGACGTCAGACGCCGGCGAGTGCGCACTGCGGCCCTATTCAGCTGCCAGCCTCAGACGGGCTGGCGGCTGTTAACTATTGACGTGCGGGCGCGGGCCCGCACGTCAATAGCGTGCCGCAGCGCCTGCAGGGGGGGCCCGGTGAGCAGATGAGACGGGGCCCGATGCGGGCCCCCTCTGCTCACCGGGCCCCATACGCCAGTCACGGCTGTAATGCCCTGATGGCGGCCCTGACTTAGTATGCAGTGTCTGTGTACAGATAATACAGTGATCACTAGTGAAATTATACACAGGAGCTCTGTATACAGTATACAGTGTATAGTGTCAGTGTATAGGTAACACACTGACTCACCAGTGACGTCTCTAGGTGAAGTCCTTCATCTTTCATCCAGCACAGACCGCCATCATTTCTTCCAGCCAGGACTTCTCTCTGCAGGAAATAACACAGTTATCTCTCGAGCTCTGCTTGTAGAACACATTACTTAATTTTCCCCAACTTCTACATTACACCACATGAAGAAAAAGAGGCGACATAGTGTCACTCTACACAGTAACAGGACCGCCCCCCCCCATTTAAAACCGTGTCCTCAATAAATAAAATAAATACATCACTGCAGTAATAATATCCCTAAATTAGCCCCTATGGTAATAACATAGTAACATAGTTAGTAAGGCCGAAAAAAGACATTTGTCCATCCAGTTCAGCCTATATTCCATCATAATAAATACCCAGATCTACGTCCTTCTACAGAACCTAATAATTGTATGATACAATATTGTTCTGCTCCAGGAAGACATCCAGGCCTCTCTTGAACCCCTCGACTGAGTTCGCCATCACCACCTCCTCAGGCAAGCAATTCCAGATTCTCACTGCCCTAACAGTAAAGAATCCTCTTCTATGTTGGTGGAAAAACCTTCTCTCCTCCAGACGCAAAGAATGCCCCCTTGTGCCCGTCACCTTCCTTGGTATAAACAGATCCTCAGCGAGATATTTGTATTGTCCCCTTATATACTTATACATGGTTATTAGATCGCCCCTCAGTCGTCTTTTTTCTAGACTAAATAATCCTAATTTCGCTAATCTATCTGGGTATTGTAGTTCTCCCATCCCCTTTATTAATTTTGTTGCCCTCCTTTGTACTCTCTTTAGTTCCATTATATCCTTCCTGAGCACCGGTGCCCAAAACTGGACACAGTACTCCATGTGCGGTCTAACTAGGGATTTGTACAGAGGCAGTATAATGCTCTCATCATGTGTATCCAGACCTCTTTTAATGCACCCCATGATCCTGTTTGCCTTGGCAGCTGCTGCCTGGCACTGGCTGCTCCAGGTAAGTTTATCATTAACTAGGATCCCCAAGTCCTTCTCCCTGTCAGATTTACCCAGTGGTTTCCCGTTCAGTGTGTAATAATATTCCCCATCCTGGCCACAGTGTGTCTCATTCCTGGCGTCAGCCATATGTTCTCCCATCCTGCCCTCATGAGTATCCATTCTGCCCCATATGATCTCCCCATCCTGCCCCTTATGATCGCCCCATGTGATCTCTCCATCCTGCCCCATCTGTATCCATCCTGCCCCATGATCCTGCACGATCTGTCTCCAATTCTGCCCCCAGTGTCTCCAATCATGCCCCATGTCTCCATTCTGCCCCCTATGTCTCCAACCATGCCCCCATGTCTTTCATCCTGCCCCGTGTCTCCAATCATGCCCCGTATCTCGCATTCTGCCCCAATGTCCAGCATTCTGCCCCAATGTCCAGCATTCTGCCCCCGGGTCTCACAGTCTGCCCCTGTGTCCAGCATTCTGCCCCTGTCGCTGTGTCCAGCATTCTGCCCCTGTCGCTGTGTCCAGCATTCTGCCCCTGTCGCTGTGTCCAGCATTCTGCCCCTGTCAGTGTCCAGCATTCTGCCCCTGTCACTGTGTCCAGCATTCTGCCCCTGTCACTGTGTCCAGCATTCTGCCTCCACTGTGTGTCCAGCATTCTGCCCCTGTCACTGTGTCCAGCATTCTGCCTCCACTGTGTGTCCAGCATTCTGTTTCCACTGTGTGCCCAGCATTCTGCCCCTGTCACTGTGTCCAGCATTCTGCCCCTGTCACTGTGTCCGGCATTCTGCCTCCACTGTGTCTCCAGCATTCTGCCTCAACTGTGTCTCCAGCATTCTGCCCCCACTGTGTCTCCAGCATTCTGCCCCCACTGTGTCTCCAGCATTCTGCCCCCACTGTGTCTCCAGCATTCTGCCCCCACTGTGTCTCCAGCATTCTGCCCCTGTCACTGTGTCCAGCATTCTGCCTCCACTGTGTGTCTCCAGCATTCTGCCCCTGTCACTGTCTCCAGCATTCTGCCCCCTCGGATCGCCGCTCTGAAAGAAAAAAAAAAAAAGTTCTTACCTGGCCATGCTCCTGCGCCGGGCGAAGCTCCCTCCAGGCTCCACGCAGACGCACTCGCCGGGCCCGGCGGCTGACAATGACGTCAGACGCCGGCGAGTGCGCACTGCGGCCTTATTCAGCTGCCAGCCTCAGACGGGCTGGCGGCTGTTAACTATTGACGTGCGGGCACGGGCCCGCACGTCAATAGCGTGCCGCAGTGCCTGCAGGGGGGGCCCGGTGAGCAGATGAGACAGGGCCCGATGCGGGCCCCCTCTGCTCACCGGGCCCCATACGCCAGTCACGGCTGTAATGCCCTGATGGCGGCCCTGGTGACAGGGCAGTCTCCCCGGCGGCCATTTGCTCTAGGTGCAGTTCCCTTATTGACGTGAGATACAAAGGGGGCACCGGAGAGCTGTGCCTGTGTAGTGACATCACGGATTGGTGACGTGGGAGGAACCGGGTGTCCTTCACAAGAATCACTGATAAATGGTAACCGTCCTTCCCCCAATCTCCATAACGGTGAGTTAGGAGAAAAGAAACCGCTGGATAGAAATGTGGAGCTTTCTCCAGCTTCTCTGTGGTTCCATCACTGGTGGAGAGGAAGCTTGGAGAAGTTGTGTGTCTTAGTGCGGCTCCTCCATCGGACTGACGAGGGTCTTCTCTGTCCCTCTCCTCAGGGTCCTCATTCTCCGAGGGTAGAGCAGAGAGCATTAGGCTTTGGCCTCGCTGATTCTTACTTCATACTTGAGGCCACAATGTGCTGGGACCTCGGTACCGGTGGTGAGGACCACAACAATGTCATTTAGTCCCTGATGCATAAACCTAGAATTACCGGTTCTGAGAGACGTGTCTCATATTGTTGTGAATTCTGTGGCTGAGTTCACTTCTGTGGTCACAAGTGGTATTGCAGTCTCTGGGCTTCCTCCCTCAGGTGTTTTGGTGAGCTCGTTGGCTGCCTTGCTATTTAGCTCCACCTGAGTCTGTCTTCCTTGCTCCTTGTCAATGTTCCAGTGTTGGATCTGAGTTACTGCATCTTTCCTTGGGCCTGCTGCTCTGCTAGATAAGTGCTTCTAGTTTGTTTTCTGTTTTTTCTGTCCAGCTTGCTATTAACTTTTTCTGGAAGCTCTGAGAAGCAAAGGGGTGCACCGCCGTGCTGTTAGTTCGGCACGGTGGGTCTTTTTGCCCCTTTGCGTGGTTTTCGTTTTAGGGTTTTTTGTAGACTGCATAGTTCTCTTTGCTATCCTCGCTCTGTCTAGAATATCGGGCCTCACTTTGCTGAATCTATTTCATTCCTACGTTTGTCTTTTCATCTTGCTAACAGTCATTATATGTGGGGGGCTGCCTATTCCTTTGGGGTATTTCTCTGAGGTAAGTCAGGCTTGTATTTCTATCTTCAGGCTAGTCAGCTCCTCAGGCAGTGCCGAGTTGCATAGGTAGTGATAGGCGCAATCCACTGCTGCTTATAGTTGTGTGAGGATAGATCAGGTACTGCAGTCTACAGAGATTCCACGTCTCAGAGCTCGTCCTATTGTTTTTGGTTATTACCAGATCTCTGTATGTGCGCTGATTACTGCACGCTGTGTTGCCTGATTGCCAGCCATAACAGTACAAGGAGCCAACCAATGATTCCCAATAGAGGGAATAAAGAAATCCTGACATCATTTTTTTTTCTTAGCTCTGTCTTCAGTCTTTTTTTTCCCCTAGACATTAGAGTGCTTCAGGACACAGCTGTGGACATGGATATTCAGGCTCTGTGCTCCTCAATGGATAATCTCGTTGTAAATGTACAAAAGATTCAAGATACTATTGATCAGAAATCGATGCTAGAACCAAGAATTCCGATTCCTGATTTGTTTTTTGGTGACAGAACTAAGTTCCTGAGCTTCAGAAATAATTGTAAGCTATTTTTGGCCTTGAAACCTCATTCTTCTGGTAATCCTATTCAACAGGTTTTGATTATTATTTCTTTTTTGCGCGGCGACCCACAGGACTGGGCGTTTTCTCTTGCACCAGGAGATTCTGCATTGAGTAATGTTGATGCATTTTTCCAGGCGCTGGGATTGCTTTACGATGAGCCTAATTCAGTGGATCAGGCTGAGAAAAATCTGCTGGCTTTATGCCAGGGTCAGGATGATGTAGAAGTATATTGTCAGAAATTTAGGAAGTGGTCAGTACTCACTCTGTGGAATGAATCTGCACTAGCGGCTTTGTTCAGGAAGGGTCTCTCTGAAGCTCTTAAGGATGTAATGGTGGGATTTCCTATGCCTGCTGGTTTGAATGAGTCTATGTCCTTGGCCATTCAGATCGGTCGTCGCTTGCGCGAGCGTAAATCTGTGCACCATCTGGCGGTATTGTCTGAGAGTAAACCTGAGCCTATGCAGTGCGACAGGACTATGACTAAAGTAGAACGGCAAGAACACAGACGTCTGAACAGACTGTGTTTCTATTGTGGTGATTCTACTCATGCTATTTCTAATTGTCCTAAACGCACTAGGCGGTTCGATAGCTCTGCCGTTATTGGTACTGTACAGTCCAAATTCCTTTTGTCCATTACCTTAATGTGCTCTTTGTCATCGTATTCTGTCATGGCGTTTGTTGATTCAGGCGCTGCCCTGAATCTGATGGATTTGGATTATGCTAAACGTTGTGGATTTTTCTTGGAGCCTTTGCGGTGTCCTATTCCGTTGAGAGGAATTGATGCTACACCTTTGGCCAAGATTAAGCCTCAGTACTGGGCCCAGCTGACCATGTGCATGGCTCCTGCACATCAGGAAGTTATTCGCTTTCTGGTACTGCATAATTTGCATGATGTGGTCGTGTTGGGGTTGCCATGGCTACAAACCCATAATCCAGTATTGGATTGGAACTCTATGTCGGTAACTAGCTGGGGTTGTCAGGGGGTACATGGTGATGTTCCATTTTTGTCTATTTCGTCATCCATTCCTTCTGACATCCCAGAGTTCTTGTCGGACTTTCAGGATGTATTTGAAGAGTCCAAGTCCGATGCTCTACCTCCGCATAGGAATTGTGATTGTGCTATCGATTTGATTCCTGGTAGTAAATTCCCTAAGGGTCGTTTATTTAATTTGTCCGTACCTGAACACACCGCTATGCGCAGTTATGTGAAGGAGTCCCTGGAGAAGGGACATATTCGCCCATCGTCGTCACCATTGGGAGCAGGGTTCTTTTTTGTAGCCAAGAAGGATGGTTCGCTAAGACCGTGTATTGATTACCGCCTTCTTAATAAGATCACTGTTAAGTTTCAGTATCCCTTGCCATTGATTTCTGACTTGTTTGCTCGGATTAAGGGGGCTAGTTGGTTTACTAAGATTGATCTTCGTGGTGCGTATAATCTGGTGAGAATCAGGCAGGGAGATGAATGGAAAACGGCATTTAATACGCCCGAGGGTCATTTTGAGTATCTGGTGATGCCGTTCGGACTTGCCAATGCTCCATCTGTTTTTCAGTCTTTTATGCATGACATTTTCCGTGAGTATCTGGATAAATTCTTGATTGTTTACTTGGATGACATTTTGATCTTCTCAGATGATTGGGAGTCTCATGTGAAGCAAGTCAGAATGGTTTTCCAGGTACTGCGTGCTAATTCCTTGTTCGTGAAGGGATCAAAGTGTCTCTTCGGTGTGCAGAAAGTTTCATTTTTGGGGTTCATCTTTTCCCCTTCTACTATCGAGATGGATCCGGTTAAGGTTCAGGCCATCCAGGATTGGACTCAGCCGACATCTCTAAAAAGTCTGCAGAAATTCCTGGGCTTTGCTAATTTTTATCGTCGCTTCATCTGTAATTTTTCTAGCATTGCCAGACCATTGACCGATTTGACCAAGAAGGGTGCTGATTTGGTTAATTGGTCTTCTGCTGCCGTGGAAGCTTTTCAGGAGTTGAAGCGTCGTTTTTGCTGTGCCCCTGTGTTGTGTCAACCTGATGTTTCTCTTCCGTTCCAGGTCGAGGTTGATGCTTCTGAGATTGGTGCAGGGGCGGTTTTGTCACAGAGAGGTTCTGGTTGCTCAGTGTTCAAACCATGTGCTTTCTTTTCCAGGAAATTTTCTGCTGCTGAGCGTAATTATGATGTGGGCAACCGAGAGTTGCTGGCCATGAAGTGGGCATTCGAGGAGTGGCGTCATTGGCTTGAGGGTGCTAGGCATCGCGTGGTGGTTTTGACTGATCATAAGAACCTTACTTATCTTGAGTCTGCCAAGCGCTTGAATCCTAGACAGGCCCGTTGGTCGTTATTTTTTGCTCGTTTTGATTTTGTGATTTCATACCTTCCGGGCTCTAAAAATGTGAAGGCGGATGCTCTGTCTAGGAGTTTTGTGCCCGACTCTCCGGGGTTATCTGAGCCGGCGAGTATCCTCAAGGAAGGAGTCATTGTGTCTGCCATCTCCCCTGATTTGCGGAGAGTGTTGCAGAAATTTCAGGCTAATAAACCTGATCGTTGTCCGGCCGAGAAACTGTTCGTCCCTGATAGGTGGACTAGTAAAGTTATCTCTGAACTTCATTGTTCGGTGCTGGCCGGTCATCCAGGAATCTTTGGTACCAGGGAGTTGGTTGCTAGATCCTTCTGGTGGCCGTCTCTGTCTCGGGATGTGCGTGCTTTTGTGCAGTCCTGTGGAATTTGTGCTAGGGCTAAGCCCTGCTGTTCACGTGCCAGTGGGTTGCTTTTGCCCTTGCCGGTCCCGAAGAGGCCTTGGACACATATTTCGATGGATTTCATTTCTGACCTTCCCGTTTCTCAAAAAATGTCGGTCATTTGGGTGGTCTGTGATCGCTTTTCTAAAATGGTCCATCTGGTGCCCTTGGTTAAATTGCCTTCCTCCTCTGATTTGGTGCCTTTGTTCTTCCAGCATGTGGTTCGTTTACATGGCATTCCTGAGAATATTGTTTCTGACAGAGGTTCCCAGTTTGTCTCGAGGTTCTGGCGAGCCTTTTGTGGTAGGATGGGCATTGACCTATCTTTCTCCTCGGCCTTCCATCCTCAGACTAATGGCCAGACCGAACGAACCAATCAGACCTTGGAAACATATCTGAGATGTTTTGTTTCCGCTGACCAGGATGATTGGGTGTCATTTTTGCCGTTGGCTGAGTTCGCCCTTAATAATCGGGCCAGCTCGGCTACCTTGGTCTCTCCATTTTTCTGCAATTCTGGGTTCCATCCTCGTTTCTCTTCAGGACAGGTTGAGTCTTCGGACTGTCCTGGTGTGGATTCTGTGGTGGACAGGTTGCAGCAGATCTGGACTCAGGTAGTGGACAATTTGACCTTGTCCCAGGAGAAGGCTCAGCTTTTCGCTAATCGCAGACGCCGTGTGGGACCCCGACTTCGTGTTGGGGATCTGGTTTGGTTATCTTCTCGTCATATTCCTATGAAGGTTTCCTCTCCTAAATTTAAACCTCGTTTTATTGGTCCGTATAGGATTTCTGAGATTCTCAATCCGGTGTCTTTTCGTCTGACCCTCCCAGACTCCTTTTCCATACATAATGTATTCCATAGGTCGTTGTTGAGGAGATACGTGGCACCTATGGTTCCATCTGTGGAGCCTCCTGCCCCTGTTTTGGTGGAGGGGGAATTGGAGTATATTGTGGAGAAGATTTTGGATTCTCGGGTCTCTAGACGGAAACTCCAGTATCTGGTCAAATGGAAGGGTTATGCTCGGGAAGATAATTCCTGGGTTTTTGCCTCTGATGTCCATGCCCCAGATCTTGTTCGTGCCTTTCATGTGGCTCATCCTGGTCGGCCTGGGGGTTCTGGTGAGGGTTCGGTGACCCCTCCTCAAGGGGGGGGTACTGTTGTGAATTCTGTGGCTGAGTTCACTTCTGTGGTCACAAGTGGTATTGCAGTCTCTGGGCTTCCTCCCTCAGGTGTTTTGGTGAGCTCGTTGGCTGCCTTGCTATTTAGCTCCACCTGAGTCTGTCTTCCTTGCTCCTTGTCAATGTTCCAGTGTTGGATCTGAGCTACTGCATCTTTCCTTGGGCCTGCTGCTCTGCTAGATAAGTGCTTCTAGTTTGTTTTCTGTTTTTTCTGTCCAGCTTGCTATTAACTTTTTCTGGAAGCTCTGAGAAGCAAAGGGGTGCACCGCCGTGCTGTTAGTTCGGCACGGTGGGTCTTTTTGCCCCTTTGCGTGGTTTTCGTTTTAGGGTTTTTTGTAGACTGCATAGTTCTCTTTGCTATCCTCGCTCTGTCTAGAATATCGGGCCTCACTTTGCTGAATCTATTTCATTCCTACGTTTGTCTTTTCATCTTGCTAACAGTCATTATATGTGGGGGGCTGCCTATTCCTTTGGGGTATTTCTCTGAGGTAAGTCAGGCTTGTATTTCTATCTTCAGGCTAGTCAGCTCCTCAGGCAGTGCCGAGTTGCATAGGTAGTGATAGGCGCAATCCACTGCTGCTTATAGTTGTGTGAGGATAGATCAGGTACTGCAGTCTACAGAGATTCCACGTCTCAGAGCTCGTCCTATTGTTTTTGGTTATTACCAGATCTCTGTATGTGCGCTGATTACTGCACGCTGTGTTGCCTGATTGCCAGCCATAACACATATATAGACAGATACACGGCAGGTGATGTATTCAGTCTGTGTGTCTCCACAGATGGATCCAGGAGGAGAAATCCACCAGAGAGATGTCCCCGTCCTCTGTATCCCCAGGACTGTCCGGAGGAGAATCACAACATCCCGGAGGATCATCAGGTAGATGACACTGAAGCCTCCACAACATCTGACCATGAAGTGATGGGACCTGAGCTCATCATACACTTTTCTTTTAGGGTGAAGATCTGATTGACATTAAGGTTGAGGTCATAGATGACGCAGAAGAGATGATGGATGTGTGGGCTGATCAGCAGGGTGAGGAGGGGAGACTGTCATGTTCTGTGGTCACCGTCTACTACCCATGATCTCATCATCATATGACACAATCTATTCCATCACTGTGTGTTTCCTACAGATGGATCCAGGAGGAGAAATCCACCAGAGAGATGTCCCGGTCCTCTGTATTCCCCGGACTGTCCGGAGGAGAAACACAACATCCTGGAGGATCATCTGGTAGACGGCGCTGAGCCCTGTACCGGATCTGTATACGGGGGGACATTTTTGATCGAGGTCATAGATGTCACAGATTTTGGTGGTTTCTTGTATTGTGCTGATTGTTACATCTGATCTATCAGGAGGAAGATCCGACTAAGAATAAAGTGAAGGAAGAGACAGAAGAGGAAGCGATGACGAGGGGGGATCAGCCGTGTGTGAGTGACGGGAAGGAGGAGATTCCTGGAGATGTTTCCACAGGTGTGTGATATTAACCGGTGCATGATGATGATGACGATGACCGTTATGTAATAATGACCGCAATGTGTGATATCGTGTGGAGTCTCCGGTGCAGTGAAGCTTTATCTGCTGTCCTCATCTAAGCAGAAGCGTCCGGTGATGGCGCGGCTGCTCCTGTACAGTCCGGCGGTGCACCGATGAATAACAGGGCCGCCTTCACACCTCTTCTTAATGATTTAGGAAGCACAGATTTAGTTTTCCTTTACCTTTGAGAATATTTCTTCCACCCCTTCCATCCGTATTTTTCTTCCACAAGTCCCGTGCTGCCATATAAATGACTGAGCTTGTGTTACAGGTTGTGAATCTCCCCGTCCTATGGATGTCGGTGATGTAGCAGCCTCTGCCTGGTGCTGACGAGTGACATGTCACATGTAGAGTCGTCCTACCTGTCCCCTCTGTTTGTCTACCACTGCCTCCTGCACTAAGGCCGACGTTCTGGTCCCTCTACATCCAAGTCTGCCGCCTGGTGACATGAAGAGACCTGTGGTAAGTCCGGAAGTGCCATGCTATGGAGGTGTGGGTCAGACATATGGATGTCATCCCTCTGCCACTATGGAGGCCATCTTGGCTGTAGGAGAACCAGAACACCGGTCTCAGTCGGAGGACACCAGGTAGGTGACAGTACATGACAAATGTTTAGTCCCTCCTCTGTGCCGGGGTGGAGAATTGCTTCATCATAAAAGGGATTATGAGCTTGTATCTACAAACAGATGTGATATATTCGGCCCCTTAGCCCCCCCAGCGTATAATATCCGGCCCCGTAGCCCCCCAGCGTATAATATCCAGCCCCATAGCCCCCAGCGTATAATATCCAGCCCCATAGCCCCCCAGCATATAATATCCAGCCCCATAGCCCCCCAGCGTATAATATCCGACCCCATAGCCCCCCAGCGTATAATATCCGGCCCCATAGCCCCCCAGCGTATAATATCCAGCCCCATAGCCCCCCAGCGTATAATATCCGGCCCCATAGCCCCCCCAGCGTATAATATCTGGCCCCATAGCCCCCCAGCGTATAATATCCGGCCCCATAGCCCCCCAGCGTCTAATATCCAGCCCCATAGCCCCCCAGCGTATAATATCCAGCCCCATAGCCCCCCAGCGTATAATATCCAGCCCCATAGCCCCCCAGCGTATGATATCCAGCCCCATAGCCCCCCCAGCGTATAATATCCGGCCCCATAGCCCCCCAGCGTATAATATCCAGCCCCATAGCCCCCCAGCGTATAATATCCAGCCCCATAGCCCCCCAGCGTATAATATCCAGCCCCATAGCCCCCCCAGCGTATAATATCCAGCCCCATAGCCCCCCCAGCGTATAATATCCAGCCCCATAGCCCCTCAGCGTATAATATCCAGCCCCATAGCCCCCCAGCGTATAATATCCAGCCCTATAGCCCCCCAGCGTATAATATCCAGCCCCATAACCCCCCAGCGTATAATATCCAGCCCCATAGCCCCCCCAGCGTATAATATCCAGCCCCATAGCCCCCCAGCGTATAATATCCGGCCCCATAGCCCCCCAGCGTATAATATCATATCCGGCCCCATAGCCCCCCAGCGTATAATATCCGGCCCTGTTGCCCCCACCCTAGTATATAACATGCGGTTCCTCCCCACATATGGGTTCACACAGGAACTGTTGGGTAAACAGAGCCTGGAAGGGCGTAATTAGGGGCAGGGCCGTATTTGCCACTAGGCACTCGAGGGCACGTGCCTAGGGCGGTGACGATGCGGGGGGGCGGCACCAGAGCAAAGGTTTTTTTTTTTTTTAAATTTTTTTTTTTTTTTTATAGTCCGGGTCCCGCCCACCGAAAAGCAACCCTCCCTCCCTCCCTCCGACCAGACCTCCCTCCCTCCGACCAGACCTCCCTCCGACCAGACATCCCTCCATCCCACTAGCCCTCCGTCCCTCCCTCCAACCAGCCCTCCCTCCTACCTACATCTTCTGGCTGCTGCGGGGCTCTCGGATCCTGCATTGTCACGTGAACGGCACAGGTTGCTGGAAGAGGAACACGTCACACTGCAGGCCCCGCCCCCTCCTCGCTGTGGCGCCAAGTTCAGTTCCTGCCTAAGTGACGGAGTAGCTGCGGGGGAGCATGGTGCGGATTGTTGGGTCCAGGTCAGTTGTACAGTGCTTGGTGAGGAACTACTAGTCCCAGCATGTCCGGCAGCTTCAGCGCTAGCAGGAGAGGCTGGGCTCACTCTGTGCAGACTACACAAGATTATGCTGAGAGGGGCCCTGTCCCTCACCTCTTAGTGTTGATGCTGCGGTCTGCTGGGAGGGAAGGAGCATCTGATCACATCACTGATTCCCTCTGCTGCTGCCTGTGCTGTGCCATGAGGATAAGAACAGAGGGGGAGGTGCTGAGAGGGACATTAACCATGTCCTGATCACTATAAGGGGGCCTCTGCAATGTGTGTCCGCCCCTCTAAACGTTCCAGCATCACAGCATGTCTTGTTTTTCTGATTCCGGAGCTGCTTTAGAACCATAAGCATTCCAGCATTCCCAGTCTTTGTCTAAGGGGGACTTGTCCCTTCGCGCTCTGCCTTTTTATTCTGTAGCTGCAGGATAACTACAAGTTACAACCTGTCCTGTCATTCTAATTATGGAGATGTTGTAGGACTGCAAATCCCAGCATGCCCTGTGGTTGATTCACTAGGGACTTTTCTGGCGGTGTCTTTTTCTTTTAACCCCTAAACAACTGTAGGATTAGTAATGGATAGGTGTCTTATTGACGCCTCTCCATTACTAAAGCCACTTTCACACATCCGTTTTTCTGTTTCAGGCACAATCTGGCGAGCTTTGAAAAAAACGGATCCGTTTTTTTCTCAGAGTTGCATTAGCGCCAGATGTCTGTATGTGTGTCACTGACGTGTGTATATATATATATATAATTTACTAGATGGTGGCCCGATTCTAACGCATCGGGTATTCTAGAATATGCATATCCACGTAGTATATTGCCCAGCCACGTAGTATATTGCCCAGTCACGTAGTATATTGCCCAGACACGTAGTATATTGCCCAGTCACGTAGTATATTGCCCAGTCACGTAGTATATTGCCCAGACACGTAGTATATTGCCCAGTCACGTAGTATATTGCCCAGTCACGTAGTATATTGCCCAGTCACGTAGTATATTGGCCAGACACGTAGTATATTGGCCAGACACGTAGTATATTGGCCAGACACGTAGTATATTGGCCAGACACGTAGTATATTGGCCAGACACGTAGTATATTGGCCAGACACGTAGTATATTGGCCAGACACGTAGTATATTGCCCAGCCCACGTAGTATATTGCCCAGTCACGTAGTATATTGCCCAGTCACGTAATATATTGCCCAGTCACGTAGTATATTGCCCAGTCACGTAGTATATTGGCCAGAGACGTAGTATATTGCCCAGTCACGTAGTATATTGCCCAGACACGTAGTATATTGCCCAGCCACGTAGTATATTGCCCAGTCACGTAGTATATTGCCCAGTCACGTAGTATATTGGCCAGACATGTAGTATATTGGCCAGACACGTAGTATATTGCCCAGTCACGTAGTATATTGCCCAGACACGTAGTATATTGCCCAGTCACGTAGTATATTGCCCAGTCACGTAGTATATTGCCCAGTCACGTAGTATATTGGCCAGACATGTAGTATATTGGCCAGACACGTAGTATATTGCCCAGTCACGTAGTATATTGCCCAGTCACGTAGTATATTGCCCAGCCCACGTAGTATATTTCCCAGTCACGTAGTATATTTCCCAGTCACGTAGTATATTGCCCAGTCACGTAGTATATTGCCCAGTCACATAGTATATTGCCCAGTCACGTAGTATATTGCCCAGTCACGTAGTATATTGCCCAGCCACGTAGTATATTGGCCAGACACGTAGTATATTGGCCAGACACGTAGTATATTGGCCAGACACGTAGTATATTGGCCAGACACGTAGTATATTGGCCAGACACGTAGTATATTGGCCAGACACGTAGTATATTGGCCAGACACGTAGTATATTGCCCAGCCCACGTAGTATATTGCCCAGTCACGTAGTATATTGCCCAGTCACGTAATATATTGCCCAGTCACGTAGTATATTGCCCAGTCACGTAGTATATTGGCCAGAGACGTAGTATATTGCCCAGTCACGTAGTATATTGCCCAGACACGTAGTATATTGCCCAGCCACGTAGTATATTGCCCAGTCACGTAGTATATTGCCCAGTCACGTAGTATATTGGCCAGACATGTAGTATATTGGCCAGAGACGTAGTATATTGCCCAGTCACGTAGTATATTGCCCAGACACGTAGTATATTGCCCAGTCACGTAGTATATTGCCCAGTCACGTAGTATATTGCCCAGTCACGTAGTATATTGGCCAGACATGTAGTATATTGGCCAGACACGTAGTATATTGCCCAGTCACGTAGTATATTGCCCAGTCACGTAGTATATTGCCCAGCCCACGTAGTATATTTCCCAGTCACGTAGTATATTTCCCAGTCACGTAGTATATTGCCCAGTCACGTAGTATATTGCCCAGTCACATAGTATATTGCCCAGTCACGTAGTATATTGCCCAGTCACGTAGTATATTGCCCAGCCACGTAGTATATTGGCCAGACACGTAGTATATTGCCCAGCCACGTATGTCACAGGTTAAAAAATAAACATACTCCCCTTCGGATCCGAGGGCCCATTGTAGTTGTAACATACTCCCCTTCGGATCTGACGCAGGCGATGAGCGCGCGGCTGCCGCCATCTTCCGTTCCCAGGATTCATTGCGAAATTACCCAGATAACTTAGCAGTCTCGCGAGGCCGCTAAGTCTTCTGATTAATTTCGCAATGCATCGCTGGGAACGGAAGATGGCCGCCGTCGCGAGCGGCTCTGCGGACAACGGAGGGTGAGTATAGCAGGTTTTTTGTTTTTTTTTATTATTTTTAACATTAGATTTTTTACTATTGATGCCGCATAGGCAGCATCAATAGTAAAAAGGTGAGGACACACAGGGTTAATAGCGGCAATAACGGAGTGCGTTACCCGCGGCATAAGGCGGTCCGTTACTGCCGGCATTAACCCTGTGTTAGCGGTGACTGGAGGGGAGTATGCGGGTGCCGGGCAGTGACTGCAGGAAGTAAGGAGCGGCCATTTTCTTCCGGACTGTGCCCGTCGCTGATTGGTCGTGGCTTTTTTCCGCGACCAATCAGCGACTTGGATTTCCTTGACAGACAGAGGCTGTGACCAATGAATATCCGTGACAGAAGGACAGACGGAAGTGACCCTTAGACAATTATATAGTGTGTATATATATATATATATATATATATATATATATATATATATATATATATATATATATATATATACACTATGTATATATACCTATTTTATCTTTTCTATTCTAACCTGTCAGTGTGATTTTACTGTACACCGCACATAATTTGCCGGCTTTTCAAAGGATGCCGGTGCACAAAAATCAGACAGCACTCGCATGGTGCGAGTGCTGTGCGATTTTTATTTTTTTTTCTTCTCGCACCCATTGACTTGCATTGGCGAGTCTCGGCTGATATACGGGTGAAATCACTCGCGCGGCTAATACGGCCGAGAAAAACAAACGATGATGGGAGTTGCCCCATAGATTAATACTGGTCCCAGTGTTATGCGTTTATTTTTTTTCTCGCATAGCACTTGTCCGTATTCCTCGCTAATGTAACTCCAGCCTTATTCATACTCACCAATGGGGGAGGCCGCACTAATAGTGCCTAGGGCAGCAGAAACTCTAAATACGGCCCTGATTAGGGGGTGATATGTGCAAAATAGGACAGATTTAAAAATGCTTTATACTGGCAAAATTAAAAAAAAAATAAAACATTGTGATTTTGGGAACATCCCTTTAAATGTATATTGGGTCTATGAAAAAAAACCCTACTCATCTGATCAGTCCAAGCGAGTTACATTGGCCGTGTGCCGTCTGTTACTCAGCGACTATTAACCCTTTACACGACCATTTACAGTTTCCTGCTCCAGAACGGTAATCGCTGCCGAAAACAACTGCGAATAAATCCAAAGAAAAAAATAACGAAAAAGATACAAAAATACAAACTTAACCCCTGAGTGACTGAGCTAGTTTCTCTATCGCTTCATTGGAGGACACCGGAAGCCATGGGGGTCTGCTGCTGACACTAGGCAATAAACAGCGATCTCCTCCTCAGTAGTGTACAGCAGCTGACCAGTTTAGCTTAGGCCGCTTTCACACTTGCGTCAGTACGTGTCCGTCGCTATGCGTTGGGCCGACGTACTGACGCACGTTGTGAAATTTGTGTACGACGTGGGCAGCGGATGCAGTTTTTCAACGCATCCGCTGCCCATTCTGAAGTTCGGGGAGAATGGGGCAGAGTTCCGGCCGCGCATGCGCGGTAGAAAATGGCGGATGCGACGGACAAAAAAAGTTCACTTTTTTGTGCCGCTGTCCGCCAAAACACGACACGACTAATATAAGTCTATGGGTAAAAAACGCATCCTGCGAGCACATTTGCAGGATCCGTTTTTTTCCAAAAACGACGGATTGCTAAAAACGCAAAGTGTGAAAGTAGCCTTAGGCTGGTTTCACATTTGCGTTTTTTGCCGCTGCGTTTTAACGCATATAAACGCATGCGTTTTTTTCCCTATATTTAACATTAAAAACGCATGCTTTTTTTTGTATGCGTTTTGCCGCGTTTGACGATGCATGCGTCGTTTCTATGCTTGCGTTTTGTTGCGGAAATGCAACATGTAGTAATTTCTAGAGGCGTTTTTTGCCGCAAAAAAACGTATTGCTGTCTATGTAAACGCATGCGTTTTTAAGCACATGCGTTTGGTTGCGTTTTTTAACGCATGCGTTTCCATAGAGAAAAAACTAGTCTACACACTGATAAGCCACCCCCCCACCATCAAGGTGATAAAGGGATCCAAACCCTAACCCTAGCCCTCACCCCCCACCATTAAGGTGATAAAGGGATCCAAACCCTACCCCTAACCCTAGCCCTATCCCCACACCATCATGGTGATAAAGGGATCCAAACCCTAACCCTAGCCCTATCCCCACACCATCAAGGTGATAAAGGGATCCAAACCCTAACCCTAACCCCCCACCATCAAGGTGATAAAGGGATCCAAGCCCTACCCCTAACCCTAACCCCCCACCATCAAGGTGATAAAGGGATCCAAACCCTAACCCCCCCACCATCAAGGTGATAAAGGGATCCAAACCCTACCCTTAACCCTAGCCCTAACCCCCCACCATCAAGGTGATAAAGGGATCCTAACCCTACCCCTAACCCTAACCCCCCACCATCAAGGTGATAAAGGAATCCAAACCCTAACCCCCCACCATCAAGGTGATAAAGGAATCCAAACCCTATCCTCCCACCAACAAGGTGATAAAGGGATCCAAACCCTACCCTTAACCCTAGCCCTAACCCCCCACCATCAAGGTAATAAAGGGATCCTAAACCTAACCCCCCACCATCAAGGTGATAAAGGGATCCAAACCCTAACCCCCCACCATCAAGGTGATAAAGGGATCCAAACCCTAACCCCCCACCATCAAGGTGATAAAGGGATCCAAACCCTGACCCCCCACCATCAAGGTGATAATGGGATCCTAACCCTAACCCCCCACCATCAAGGTGATAAAGGGATCCAAACCCTAACCCCCCACCATCAAGGTGATAAAGGGATCCAAACCCTAACCCCCCACCATCAAGGTGATAAAGGGATCCAAACCCTAACCCTCCACCATCAAGGTGATAAAGGGATCCAAACCCTAACCCTAGCCCTAACCCCCCACCATCAAGGTGATAAAGGGATCCTAACCCTAGCCCTAACCCCCCACCATCAAGGTGATAAAGGGATCCTAACCCTAGCCCTAACCCCCCACCATCAAGGTGATAAAGGGATCCTAACCCTAGCCCTATCCCCCCACCATCAAGGTGATAAAGGGATCCAAACCCTAACCCTAGGGACCCTAACCCTTACCCTAGCTATTTCTATTTATAGTGGGTTTTCTAGTTGATTTTTATGATTGGCAGCTTTCACACACTTCTCATCATGCGTTTCAAAAACGCAAACGCATGTAAACGCGTTAAAACGAGGCTTTTTTTACCACATGCAAAAACGCATGCGTCTAAAAAACGCAGCGTTTGTACGCGTTTATATGCGTTTTTTTCACCACCAGCGTTTGCGTTTTAAACAAAAATTTGGGCAACAAAATTAATAAAGGGGATGGGAGAACTACAATACCCAGATAGATTAGCGAAATTAGGATTATTTAGTCTAGAAAAAAGACGACTGAGGGGCGATCTAATAACCATGTATAAGTATATAAGGGGACAATACAAATATCTCGCTGAGGATCTGTTTATACCAAGGAAGGTGACGGGCACAAGGGGGCATTCTTTGCGTCTGGAGGAGAGAAGGTTTTTCCACCAACATAGAAGAGGATTCTTTACTGTTAGGGCAGTGAGAATCTGGAATTGCTTGCCTGAGGAGGTGGTGATGGCGAACTCAGTCGAGGGGTTCAAGAGAGGCCTGGATGTCTTCCTGGAGCAGAACAATATTGTATCATACAATTATTAGGTTCTGTAGAAGGACGTAGATCTGGGTATTTATTATGATGGAATATAGGCTGAACTGGATGGACAAATGTCTTTTTTCGGCCTTACTAACTATGTTACTATGTTACTATGTTTTTAAACGCAAATGTGAAACTAGCCTAAGTGTCAGAAGGACGCGGACACGGGTTTTTCAGTAGACCCATATGTACACCGGTTTTTGGCATCTTTCAATAATTTTTTACGTTTTTTCTTTTTCTGAAGGATTTTTCTTAACCTTTTGTAGGGAAATAGTGTGAATATTCCCTCTGTTATCCCACGTAGAGACAAAGTGTACGGCGTGGACTGTCAATCCAGCAGGACCCTAACCTTTAACACACGAGATGTGTTCATGTGATCCGGAAAATGGTCCTCGCCCCCCAGCACTGCCAGCTCGCTCTCCAGAGCCAGACTGTATCGGGTGGTATAGAGGTACAGTGGTACAGAGGTTGGCGTCAGCTTCGACCTTTCCATGATAAGACATCGGAGGAATCCGCTAAAGGGATGGAGAGGTGATTCTTCTCCCGCAGGTCCACTCTCTCCAGTGTGTGTCGTTATCCATCGGGAAAATTGTGAGACCCAGGAAACCACTGGTTTCTGAAATTAGAGGAGGAGGAGAGTGGATTAATACCTATATTGTGTGGGATTTTTGTATGGCGAATTTATGTTCAGTTGTGCACCCATTTTTTTTGGGGGGGGGGGCGAATAGAAGGTATCACATTGGGCATTAGGCTTTTGAATTAAGGAAACAGAAAGGAGCTAATTATCTAATAGTACCTTGTCATGTGATATCTGACTGTGCACCCATTTGATTGGTGTTCCATTAGTATATTGAAGACCATATAAATATTATAGGCGCTGTGTAATAGCGATACGGATCAGATTTTCTTTGTCTAAATTGTAGCCCCAAAGATGACTATTAATGTGATTGCTCTGGCCATATCATCTTTGTTGGGGTATTAATGTGACTACACATCTTGTCTGCATCCTTCCTGGAACATACAGCAATAACTACGAGATATTTATATCTTGGATGGTCCCTTTAATTGTTTTTGTATGTGTGTGTTTTTTTTGTCTATATTATAGTGTGTAGGATGTTCAGGGTGCATTAGGGTCCGTAGCGCATTCAGCGGGGGTGCCATCACGTCTTCCACTAGGGTGCCATCCTCCGCTGGCAGGTAGGGTGAACTTTAGGGCTCATCTAGGGAGACATTAGTCCTAGGTTTTTCTTTTTTTCCCCTATTGACCCTCCATTTTTTCACCTTTATAACATAATCAAGTATTTTTGACCCTTTTAAATACATTAATGAAGGTTAATTTTTAGAGGTCGATTTGTGCCAATGTCGCCATTTTATAAATGTTATTCACTTTACCTATTGTGATAATGTTATGGCATGTAGTTGTGTTCCTTATTACCTGTACTTTCACTGACAAGGGTCTTCATTTTGAGCTCCATCAAATTTCAAAATCCCTTTTGTGAATTTTATCTTTCATCTTTATAGGAAATCCTTGTGATAATAGCAGTTTGTCACTAAATTGTAAAAAAGAAGATATCAGGAAGCACTCTTATGGAGAATACCTCATTACCCTTCATGGACCTCCTGGACTTCACAGTACTTCACTTTCTTATAATCCTCCTAATGATGAGGAACCCTCTCCTGAGCAATCTCGTATTGTTACCACAATTCCAGGTGACAAAGTGGATACAAGATTTCAGTGTCACAAGAAATTTACTAAAAGCTCAGATTATCTAACTCAAAGGAAACATGAAGGAGAGAAGCCATACTCCTGTTCAGAATGTGGGAAATGCTTTCCAAGTAAATCAAAATGTGTTCTACATGAGAGAATTCACACAGGAGAAAAGCCATTTTCATGTTCAGAATGTGGGAAATCCTTCAAACGTAACAGTAGTCTTATTATACATCAGAGAATTCACACAGGAGAAAGGCCATTTTCATGTTCAGAATGTGAGAAATCCTTCACAGAAAAAGGGACTCTTATTAAACATCAGAGAATTCACACAGGAGAAAGGCCATTTTCATGTTCAGAATGCGGAAAATCCTTCAAACGTAACAGTAGTCTTATTATACATCAGAGAATTCACACAGGAGAAAGGCCATTTTCATGTTCAGAATGTGAGAAATCCTTCACACAAAAAGGGACTCTTATTATGCATCAGAGATATCACGCAAGAGAAAAGCCATTTTCATGTTCAGAATGTGGGAAGTCCTTCACGGTTAAAGGGCATCTTATTAGACATCAGAGAATTCATACAGGAGAGAAGTCACATTCATGTTCATAATGTGGGAAATGTTTTATCCAAAAAGCAAATCTTGTAACACATCTAAGAATTCACACAGGGAAGAAACCGTTTTCATGTTTACAATGTGAAAAATGCTTTACAGAGAAATCACAACTTGTTAAACATAGGAGAACTCACACAGGAGATAAGCTATATTCATGTTCAATGTGTGGGAAATCTTCAGTAAATTAAATCTTGTTAGACATGAGTGAAATCATACAGAGAAAAGCTGTATTCATATTCAGAATGTGGGAAATCTTTTTGTCATTTTCTCATCTTTACTATGGACTAGGGAGGCTGTGAGTGATGACTCAACCTCGCAATGGGATCTGATGTATGCTGAACTGTCAGTGTTGTGACTGACAGTCCATTCATCCAATCTGATCCTGGGGCATTCTGGGCTCACAGCATTTTGATCAACAGCCCTGCTGCTCAATCTGGGCTTGCTTCAGGCATTTCCCCAGGTGCCTCTCATCTTTGGTAATTTTCTAGTTATTTAGCTGGCTAGCTGTGAGCAGATCAGTGTCAGCTGTAGCTGAGCTTAGTTTGGTATGTGCTTAGCTCTGTCTGATTGTGTCTTTCTCTGATCTTGTTGCCGGACGTAGGCTTTGTCGTGACTATTCATGTGGATTATCCCTTCTGCTCTTGCCGCTTTCTGACTGCAGGTACCTGACCCCGTACTTGGCCTCTGACTGTCTGTTTTTCTTACTTCCTAGTCTTGACGTACCCTCCTGGTATTTGACCCTGGACTGTTTCCTGACCACGACTTTGTCCTGCAGCTGTTTATCTTGTGCCCTCCTGGTATCTGACCTCAGACCTCCTGTCTACCCTTTCTCTAGGCTTGTCAGTGAGTAGTGACTCAGCGTCACACGTTTATACATAAATCAAATCTTAATATATGATGACGATGGAAGAAAATCTCGGGTCAAGAAGTGTACAATTCGAGGTAGATGAAAAATATATATTTATTATTCATATTAAAACCAAACAATAAACTGGGGTGACTCATGCCAAAGAGAGATGCAAGACAGTACATTGCATAGGCAACAATTCTAACAAACCAAAGCAGAAGAGAAAAGAGGCAGCACTCACCGATCTTCCGAGACAGGTAAATTTATTACAATAAAACCTTCACGGCCGGGGGTGCTGAGATTCTGAGTGCGGCAAGCCTGACGACAGCCGTTTCGCAGGCTGACCCATAGAAGCACCCGTTAGGCGCGAAACGGCCGTCATCAGGCTTGCCGCACTCAGAATCTCAGCACCCCCAGCCGTGAAGGTTTTATTGTGAGTAATAAATTTACCTGTCTCGGAAGATCGGTGAGTGCTGCCTCTTTTCTCTTCTGCTTTGGATTGTTCCATTTGTTTATTCGGCTACAGCACCCGGAATCTAAAGACTAGACCTCCACTGCAGGTGAGCAGTGTCAGCTAATTTATAGAGGCGTTGGTGCGGTCTAAACTGTTTTTGTTTTACTTAAACAATTATAACAAAACCTACACAATTTTAATATCCATATGTCACGAATCACAGGGGGGATATTTTTATCATCCCCACCGCTGACACCAATATGTCATGAACCGGGGTAGTTTGGTTGGCCCCAGTTCTTTTATCAAGGGGATTTATCTATATTCCAGTTCCAATTTGGAACTTGCAGCTCTCTGTTGCCCCTCTTACCCTCAGGTCAGACAGGGTACTGCACCTACGATAATTTGTCTCAAGAAAGGTTGTCTTACTACACTGGCTAATGGGCACACTGCAGCGAGGGCGATATAACTGCTCCCACTTAGGCGGGAACAATAATTATCAACGCTGTTTGTCGCTACCAGTTTTCCCAACGGCTCAGGACACTTTCCGCTGCCACCAGCTCCTGTTCCTGAATTGGTAATGGGTCAGGAGCCAACCCAATTAGTAGCGTAATTTACTTCAGAGGACGTGACCGTACGTTATTGAGCAAGGAGATACAAAGCTAGTAATTTTATATATTTTACTCCAAAAGGTAGGCAGTGTTTACGAACGTATAAAAAGATATTATAAAAGGAGACAAGTATCAGATGTACAGAACGATTACAAATAAAAAGGGATTAAAGTTGAAAAAAACACTTACAGTTCTCTCATATCATTTCAGATCATGGCTGACCATGCGGCTGGGGGGAGGAACAACATCAAAATGCATCAAAGCAGCTTGGAGAGCTGCTGTTAGCTCTTTTCCTGGGCAAAGACTAGTGAAAAATGAGCTCCCCCTCACTTATACCCCCTGGTCGTGACATCACTGAGTTGGCGGAGCTATGGACTCCACTCCTCTTTCCAGAGAGACTCAGAACTTTATTAAAACTCATATTCGTCCTAGCGTGCTCTGGGAACCTCGTAGAGTGACGACGAACGTATTGCATGTCTTCTCACGAGGTTAGCTTCAATTTAAGACTACACCTGGGGTAGCTGGGTGACCCGGATAACCCCTTCATGACCCTGGGTATTTTCGTTTTTCGCTCCCCTCCTTCCCAGACCCATAACTTTTTTTTTATTTTTCTGTCAATATGGCTTATTTTTTTGCAGGGACAAGTTGTACTTTTGAACGACATAATTGCCGCTGCGTTTTAACGCATATAAACGCATGCGTTTTTTTCCCTATATTTAACATTAAAAACGCATGCTTTTTTTTGTATGCGTTTTGCCGCGTTTGACGATGCATGCGTCGTTTCTATGCTTGCGTTTTGTTGCGGAAATGCAACATGTAGTAATTTCTAGAGGCGTTTTTTGCCGCAAAAAAACGTATTGCTGTCTATGTAAACGCATGCGTTTTTAAGCACATGCGTTTGGTTGCGTTTTTTAACGCATGCGTTTCCATAGAGAAAAAACTAGTCTACACACTGATAAGCCACCCCCCCACCATCAAGGTGATAAAGGGATCCAAACCCTAGCCCTAACCCCCCACCATCAAGGTGATAAAGGGATCCTAACCCTAGCCCTATCCCCACACCATCAAGGTGATAAAGGGATCCAAACCCTAACCCCCCACCATCAAGGTGATAAAGGGATCCAAGCCCTACCCCTAACCCCCCACCATCAAGGTGATAAAGGGATCCAAACCCTAACCCCCCCACCATCAAGGTGATAAAGGGATCCAAACCCTACCCTTAACCCTAGCCCTAACCCCCCACCATCAAGGTGATAAAGGGATCCTAACCCCCCACCATCAAGGTGATAAAGGAATCCAAACCCTAACCCCCCACCATCAAGGTGATAAAGGAATCCAAACCCTATCCTCCCACCAACAAGGTGATAAAGGGATCCAAACCCTACCCTTAACCCTAGCCCTAACCCCCCACCATCAAGGTAATAAAGGGATCCTAAACCTAACCCCCCACCATCAAGGTGATAAAGGGATCCTAACCCCCCACCATCAAGGTGATAAAGGGATCCAAACCCTAACCCCCACCATCAAGGTGATAAAGGGATCCAAACCCTGACCCCCCACCATCAAGGTGATAATGGGATCCTAACCCCCCACCATCAAGGTGATAAAGGGATCCAAACCCTAACCCCCCACCATCAAGGTGATAAAGGGATCCAAACCCTAACCCCCCACCATCAAGGTGATAAAGGGATCCAAACCCTAGCCCTAACCCCCCACCATCAAGGTGATAAAGGGATCCTAACCCTAGCCCTAACCCCCCACCATCAAGGTGATAAAGGGATCCTAACCCTAGCCCTAACCCCCCACCATCAAGGTGATAAAGGGATCCTAACCCTAGCCCTATCCCCCCACCATCAAGGTGATAAAGGGATCCAAACCCTAACCCTAGGGACCCTTACCCTAGCTATTCCTATTTATAGTGGGTTTTCTAGTTGATTTTTATGATTGGCAGCTGTCACACACTTCTCATCATGCGTTTCAAAAACGCAAACGCATGTAAACGCGTTAAAACGAGGCTTTTTTTACCATATGCAAAAACGCATGCGTCTAAAAAACGCAGCGTTTGTACGCGTTTATATGCGTTTTTTTCACCACCAGCGTTTGCGTTTTAAACGCTGCGTTTTTAAACGCAAATGTGAAACTAGCCTAAGTGTCAGAAGGACGCGGACACGGGTTTTTCAGTAGACCCATATGTACACCGGTTTTTGGCATCTTTCAATAATTTTTTACGTTTTTTCTTTTTCTGAAGGATTTTTCTTAACCTTTTGTAGGGAAATAGTGTGAATATTCCCTCTGTTATCCCACGTAGAGACAAAGTGTACGGCGTGGACTGTCAATCCAGCAGGACCCTAACCTTTAACACACGAGATGTGTTCATGTGATCCGGTCCTCGCCCCCCACCACTGCCAGCTCGCTCTCCAGAGCCAGACGGCATCGGGTGGTATAGAGGTACAGTGGCCTCAGAGGTTGGCGTCAGCTTCGACCTTTCCATGATAAGACATCGGAGGAATCCGCTAAAGGGATGGAGAGGTGATTCTTCTCCCGCAGGTCCACTCTCTCCAGTGTGTGTCGTTATCCATCGGGAAAATTGTGAGACCCAGGAAACCACTGGTTTCTGAAATTAGAGGAGGAGGAGAGTGGATTAATACCTATATTGTGTGGGATTTTTGTATGGCGAATTTATGTTCAGTTGTGCACCCATTTTTTGGGGGGGGGGCGAATAGAAGGTATCACATTGGGCATTAGGCTTTTGAATTAAGGAAACAGAAAGGAGCTAATTATCTAATAGTACCTTGTCATGTGATATCTGACTGTGCACCCATTTGATTGGTGTTCCATTAGTATATTGAAGACCATATAAATATTATAGGCGCTGTGTAATAGCGATACGGATCAGATTTTCTTTGTCTAAATTGTAGCCCCAAAGATGACTATTAATGTGATTGCTCTGGCCATATCATCTTTGTTGGGGTATTAATGTGACTACACATCTTGTCTGCATCCTTCCTGGAACATACAGCAATAACTACGAGATATTTATATCTTGGATGGTCCCTTTAATTGTTTTTGTATGTGTGTGTTTTTTTTGTCTCTATTATAGTGTGTAGGATGTTCAGGGTGCATTAGGGTCCGTAGCGCATTCAGCAGGGGTGCCATCACGTCTTCCACTAGGGTGCCATCCTCCGCTGGCAGGTAGGGTGAACTTTAGGGCTCATCTAGGGAGACATTAGTCCTAGGTTTTTCTTTTTTTCCCCTATTGACCCTCCATTTTTTCACCTTTATAACATAATCAAGTATTTTTGACCCTTTTAAATACATTAATGAAGGTTAATTTTTAGAGGTCGATTTGTGCCAATGTCGCCATTTTATAAATGTTATTCACTTTACCTATTGTGATAATGTTATGGCATGTAGTTGTCTTCCTTATTACCTGTACTTTCACTGACAAGGGTCTTCATTTTGAGCTCCATCAAATTTCAAAATCCCTTTTGTGAATTTTATCTTTCATCTTTATAGGAAATCCTTGTGATAATAGCAGTTTGTCACTAAATTGTAAAAAAGAAGATATCAGGAAGCACTCTTATGGAGAATACCTCATTACCCTTCATGGACCTCCTGGACTTCACAGTACTTCACTTTCTTATAATCCTCCTAATGATGAGGAACCCTCTCCTGAGCAATCTCGTATTGTTACCACAATTCCAGGTGACAAAGTGGATACAAGATTTCAGTGTCACAAGAAATTTACTAAAAGCTCAGATTATCTAACTCGAAGGAAACATGAAGGAGAGAAGCCATACTCCTGTTCAGAATGTGGGAAATGCTTTCCAAGTAAATCAAAATGTGTTCTACATGAGAGAATTCACACAGGAGAAAAGCCATTTTCATGTTCAGAATGTGGGAAATCCTTCAAACGTAACAGTAGTCTTATTATACATCAGAGAATTCACACAGGAGAAAGGCCATTTTCATGTTCAGAATGTGAGAATACTTCACAGAAAAAGGGACTCTTATTAAACATCAGAGAATTCACACAGGAGAAAGGCCATTTTCATGTTCAGAATGCGGAAAATCCTTCAAACGTAACAGTAGTCTTATTATACATCAGAGAATTCACACAGGAGAAAGGCCATTTTCATGTTCAGAATGTGAGAAATCCTTCACACAAAAAGGGACTCTTATTATGCATCAGAGATATCACGCAAGAGAAAAGCCATTTTCATGTTCAGAATGTGGGAAGTCCTTCGCAGTTAAAGGGCATCTTATTAGACATCAGAGAATTCATACAGGAGAGAAGTCACATTCATGTTCATAATGTGGGAAATGTTTTATCCAAAAAGCAAATCTTGTAACACATCTAAGAATTCACACAGGGAAGAAACCGTTTTCATGTTTACAATGTGAAAAATGCTTTACAGAGAAATCACAACTTGTTAAACATAGGAGAACTCACACAGGAGATAAGCTATATTCATGTTCAATGTGTGGGAAATCTTCAGTAAATCAAATCTTGTTAGACATGAGTGAAATCATACAGAGAAAAGCTGTATTCATATTCAGAATGTGGGAAATCTTTTTGTCATTTTCTCATCTTTACTATGGACTAGGGAGGCTGAGTGATGACTCAACCTCGCAATGGGATCTGATGTATGCTGAACTGTCAGTGTTGTGACTGACAGTCCATTCATCCAATCTGATCCTGGGGCATTCTGGGCTCACAGCATTTTGATCAACAGCCCTGCTGCTCAATCTGGGCTTGCTTCAGGCATTTCCCCAGGTGCCTCTCATCTTTGGTAATTTTCTAGTTATTTAGCTGGCTAGCTGTGAGCAGATCAGTGTCAGCTGTAGCTGAGCTTAGTTTGGTATGTGCTTAGCTCTGATTGTGTCTTTCTCTGATCTTGTTGCCGGACGTAGGCTTTGTCGTGACTATTCATGTGGATTATCCCTTCTGCTCTTGCCGCTTTCTGACTGCAGGTACCTGACCCCGTACTTGGCCTCTGACTGTCTGTTTTTCTTACTTCCTAGTCTTGACGTACCCTCCTGGTATTTGACCCTGGACTGTTTCCTGACCACGACTTTGTCCTGCAGCTGTTTATCTTGTGCCCTCCTGGTATCTGACCTCAGACCTCCTGTCTACCCTTTCTCTAGGCTTGTCAGTGAGTAGTGACTCAGCGTCACACGTTTATACATAAATCAAATCTTAATATATGATGACGATGGAAGAAAATCTCGGGTCAAGAAGTGTACAATTCGAGGTAGATGAAAAATATATATTTATTATTCATATTAAAACCAAACAATAAACTGGGGTGACTCATGCCAAAGAGAGATGCAAGACAGTACATTGCATAGGCAACAATTCTAACAAACCAAAGCAGAAGAGAAAAGAGGCAGCACTCACCGATCTTCCGAGACAGGTAAATTTATTACAATAAAACCTTCACGGCCGGGGGTGCTGAGATTCTGAGTGCGGCAAGCCTGACGACAGCCGTTTCGCAGGCTGACCCATAGAAGCACCCGTTAGGCGCGAAACGGCCGTCATCAGGCTTGCCGCACTCAGAATCTCAGCACCCCCAGCCGTGAAGGTTTTATTGTGAGTAATAAATTTACCTGTCTCGGAAGATCGGTGAGTGCTGCCTCTTTTCTCTTCTGCTTTGGATTGTTCCATTTGTTTATTCGGCTACAGCACCCGGAATCTAAAGACTAGACCTCCACTGCAGGTGAGCAGTGTCAGCTAATTTATAGAGGCGTTGGTGCGGTCTAAACTGTTTTTGTTTTACTTCAACAATTATAACAAAACCTACACAATTTTAATATCCATATGTCACGAATCAAAGGGGGGATGTTTTTATCATCCCCACCGCTGACACCAATATGTCATGAACAGGGGTAGTTTGGTTGGCCCCAGTTCTTTTATCAAGGGGATTTATCTATATTCCAGTTCCAGTTTGGAACTTGCAGCTCTCTGGCGCCCCTCTTACCCTCAGGTCAGACATGCGTCGTTTCTATGCTTGCGTTTTGTTGCGGAAATGCAACATGTAGTAATTTCTAGAGGCGTTTTTTGCCGCAAAAAAACGTATTGCTGTCTATGTAAACGCATGCGTTTTTAAGCACATGCGTTTGGTTGCGTTTTTTAACGCATGCGTTTCCATAGAGAAAAAACTAGTCTACACACTGATAAGCCACCCCCCCACCATCAAGGTGATAAAGGGATCCAAACCCTAGCCCTAACCCCCCACCATCAAGGTGATAAAGGGATCCTAACCCTAGCCCTATCCCCACACCATCAAGGTGATAAAGGGATCCAAACCCTAACCCCCCACCATCAAGGTGATAAAGGGATCCAAGCCCTACCCCTAACCCCCCACCATCAAGGTGATAAAGGGATCCAAACCCTAACCCCCCCACCATCAAGGTGATAAAGGGATCCAAACCCTACCCTTAACCCTAGCCCTAACCCCCCACCATCAAGGTGATAAAGGGATCCTAACCCCCCACCATCAAGGTGATAAAGGAATCCAAACCCTAACCCCCCACCATCAAGGTGATAAAGGAATCCAAACCCTATCCTCCCACCAACAAGGTGATAAAGGGATCCAAACCCTACCCTTAACCCTAGCCCTAACCCCCCACCATCAAGGTAATAAAGGGATCCTAAACCTAACCCCCCACCATCAAGGTGATAAAGGGATCCTAACCCCCCACCATCAAGGTGATAAAGGGATCCAAACCCTAACCCCCACCATCAAGGTGATAAAGGGATCCAAACCCTGACCCCCCACCATCAAGGTGATAATGGGATCCTAACCCCCCACCATCAAGGTGATAAAGGGATCCAAACCCTAACCCCCCACCATCAAGGTGATAAAGGGATCCAAACCCTAACCCCCCACCATCAAGGTGATAAAGGGATCCAAACCCTAGCCCTAACCCCCCACCATCAAGGTGATAAAGGGATCCTAACCCTAGCCCTAACCCCCCACCATCAAGGTGATAAAGGGATCCTAACCCTAGCCCTAACCCCCCACCATCAAGGTGATAAAGGGATCCTAACCCTAGCCCTATCCCCCCACCATCAAGGTGATAAAGGGATCCAAACCCTAACCCTAGGGACCCTTACCCTAGCTATTCCTATTTATAGTGGGTTTTCTAGTTGATTTTTATGATTGGCAGCTGTCACACACTTCTCATCATGCGTTTAAAAAACGCAAACGCATGTAAACGCGTTAAAACGAGGCTTTTTTTACCATATGCAAAAACGCATGCGTCTAAAAAACGCAGCGTTTGTACGCGTTTATATGCGTTTTTTTCACCACCAGCGTTTGCGTTTTAAACGCTGCGTTTTTAAACGCAAATGTGAAACTAGCCTAAGTGTCAGAAGGACGCGGACACGGGTTTTTCAGTAGACCCATATGTACACCGGTTTTTGGCATCTTTCAATAATTTTTTACGTTTTTTCTTTTTCTGAAGGATTTTTCTTAACCTTTTGTAGGGAAATAGTGTGAATATTCCCTCTGTTATCCCACGTAGAGACAAAGTGTACGGCGTGGACTGTCAATCCAGCAGGACCCTAACCTTTAACACACGAGATGTGTTCATGTGATCCGGTCCTCGCCCCCCACCACTGCCAGCTCGCTCTCCAGAGCCAGACGGCATCGGGTGGTATAGAGGTACAGTGGCCTCAGAGGTTGGCGTCAGCTTCGACCTTTCCATGATAAGACATCGGAGGAATCCGCTAAAGGGATGGAGAGGTGATTCTTCTCCCGCAGGTCCACTCTCTCCAGTGTGTGTCGTTATCCATCGGGAAAATTGTGAGACCCAGGAAACCACTGGTTTCTGAAATTAGAGGAGGAGGAGAGTGGATTAATACCTATATTGTGTGGGATTTTTGTATGGCGAATTTATGTTCAGTTGTGCACCCATTTTTTGGGGGGGGGGGCGAATAGAAGGTATCACATTGGGCATTAGGCTTTTGAATTAAGGAAACAGAAAGGAGCTAATTATCTAATAGTACCTTGTCATGTGATATCTGACTGTGCACCCATTTGATTGGTGTTCCATTAGTATATTGAAGACCATATAAATATTATAGGCGCTGTGTAATAGCGATACGGATCAGATTTTCTTTGTCTAAATTGTAGCCCCAAAGATGACTATTAATGTGATTGCTCTGGCCATATCATCTTTGTTGGGGTATTAATGTGACTACACATCTTGTCTGCATCCTTCCTGGAACATACAGCAATAACTACGAGATATTTATATCTTGGATGGTCCCTTTAATTGTTTTTGTATGTGTGTGTTTTTTTTGTCTCTATTATAGTGTGTAGGATGTTCAGGGTGCATTAGGGTCCGTAGCGCATTCAGCAGGGGTGCCATCACGTCTTCCACTAGGGTGCCATCCTCCGCTGGCAGGTAGGGTGAACTTTAGGGCTCATCTAGGGAGACATTAGTCCTAGGTTTTTCTTTTTTTCCCCTATTGACCCTCCATTTTTTCACCTTTATAACATAATCAAGTATTTTTGACCCTTTTAAATACATTAATGAAGGTTAATTTTTAGAGGTCGATTTGTGCCAATGTCGCCATTTTATAAATGTTATTCACTTTACCTATTGTGATAATGTTATGGCATGTAGTTGTCTTCCTTATTACCTGTACTTTCACTGACAAGGGTCTTCATTTTGAGCTCCATCAAATTTCAAAATCCCTTTTGTGAATTTTATCTTTCATCTTTATAGGAAATCCTTGTGATAATAGCAGTTTGTCACTAAATTGTAAAAAAGAAGATATCAGGAAGCACTCTTATGGAGAATACCTCATTACCCTTCATGGACCTCCTGGACTTCACAGTACTTCACTTTCTTATAATCCTCCTAATGATGAGGAACCCTCTCCTGAGCAATCTCGTATTGTTACCACAATTCCAGGTGACAAAGTGGATACAAGATTTCAGTGTCACAAGAAATTTACTAAAAGCTCAGATTATCTAACTCGAAGGAAACATGAAGGAGAGAAGCCATACTCCTGTTCAGAATGTGGGAAATGCTTTCCAAGTAAATCAAAATGTGTTCTACATGAGAGAATTCACACAGGAGAAAAGCCATTTTCATGTTCAGAATGTGGGAAATCCTTCAAACGTAACAGTAGTCTTATTATACATCAGAGAATTCACACAGGAGAAAGGCCATTTTCATGTTCAGAATGTGAGAATACTTCACAGAAAAAGGGACTCTTATTAAACATCAGAGAATTCACACAGGAGAAAGGCCATTTTCATGTTCAGAATGCGGAAAATCCTTCAAACGTAACAGTAGTCTTATTATACATCAGAGAATTCACACAGGAGAAAGGCCATTTTCATGTTCAGAATGTGAGAAATCCTTCACACAAAAAGGGACTCTTATTATGCATCAGAGATATCACGCAAGAGAAAAGCCATTTTCATGTTCAGAATGTGGGAAGTCCTTCGCAGTTAAAGGGCATCTTATTAGACATCAGAGAATTCATACAGGAGAGAAGTCACATTCATGTTCATAATGTGGGAAATGTTTTATCCAAAAAGCAAATCTTGTAACACATCTAAGAATTCACACAGGGAAGAAACCGTTTTCATGTTTACAATGTGAAAAATGCTTTACAGAGAAATCACAACTTGTTAAACATAGGAGAACTCACACAGGAGATAAGCTATATTCATGTTCAATGTGTGGGAAATCTTCAGTAAATCAAATCTTGTTAGACATGAGTGAAATCATACAGAGAAAAGCTGTATTCATATTCAGAATGTGGGAAATCTTTTTGTCATTTTCTCATCTTTACTATGGACTAGGGAGGCTGAGTGATGACTCAACCTCGCAATGGGATCTGATGTATGCTGAACTGTCAGTGTTGTGACTGACAGTCCATTCATCCAATCTGATCCTGGGGCATTCTGGGCTCACAGCATTTTGATCAACAGCCCTGCTGCTCAATCTGGGCTTGCTTCAGGCATTTCCCCAGGTGCCTCTCATCTTTGGTAATTTTCTAGTTATTTAGCTGGCTAGCTGTGAGCAGATCAGTGTCAGCTGTAGCTGAGCTTAGTTTGGTATGTGCTTAGCTCTGATTGTGTCTTTCTCTGATCTTGTTGCCGGACGTAGGCTTTGTCGTGACTATTCATGTGGATTATCCCTTCTGCTCTTGCCGCTTTCTGACTGCAGGTACCTGACCCCGTACTTGGCCTCTGACTGTCTGTTTTTCTTACTTCCTAGTCTTGACGTACCCTCCTGGTATTTGACCCTGGACTGTTTCCTGACCACGACTTTGTCCTGCAGCTGTTTATCTTGTGCCCTCCTGGTATCTGACCTCAGACCTCCTGTCTACCCTTTCTCTAGGCTTGTCAGTGAGTAGTGACTCAGCGTCACACGTTTATACATAAATCAAATCTTAATATATGATGACGATGGAAGAAAATCTCGGGTCAAGAAGTGTACAATTCGAGGTAGATGAAAAATATATATTTATTATTCATATTAAAACCAAACAATAAACTGGGGTGACTCATGCCAAAGAGAGATGCAAGACAGTACATTGCATAGGCAACAATTCTAACAAACCAAAGCAGAAGAGAAAAGAGGCAGCACTCACCGATCTTCCGAGACAGGTAAATTTATTACAATAAAACCTTCACGGCCGGGGGTGCTGAGATTCTGAGTGCGGCAAGCCTGACGACAGCCGTTTCGCAGGCTGACCCATAGAAGCATCCGTTAGGCGCGAAACGGCCGTCATCAGGCTTGCCGCACTCAGAATCTCAGCACCCCCAGCCGTGAAGGTTTTATTGTGAGTAATAAATTTACCTGTCTCGGAAGATCGGTGAGTGCTGCCTCTTTTCTCTTCTGCTTTGGATTGTTCCATTTGTTTATTCGGCTACAGCACCCGGAATCTAAAGACTAGACCTCCACTGCAGGTGAGCAGTGTCAGCTAATTTATAGAGGCGTTGGTGCGGTCTAAACTGTTTTTGTTTTACTTCAACAATTATAACAAAACCTACACAATTTTAATATCCATATGTCACGAATCAAAGGGGGGATGTTTTTATCATCCCCACCGCTGACACCAATATGTCATGAACAGGGGTAGTTTGGTTGGCCCCAGTTCTTTTATCAAGGGGATTTATCTATATTCCAGTTCCAGTTTGGAACTTGCAGCTCTCTGGCGCCCCTCTTACCCTCAGGTCAGACAGGGTACTGCACCTACGATAATTTGTCTCCAGAAAGGTTGTCTTACTACACTGGCTAATGGGCACACTGCAGCGAGGGCGATATAACTGCTCCCACTTAGGCGGGAACAATAATTATCAACGCTGTCTGTCGCTACCAGTTTTCCCAACGGCTCAGGACACTTTCCGCTGCCACCAGCTCCTATTCCTGAATTGGTAATGGGTCAGGAGCCAACCCAATTAGTAGCGTAATTTACTTCAGAGGACGTGACCGTACGTTATTGAGCAAGGAGATACAAAGCTAGTAATTTTATATATTTTACTCCAAAAGGTAGGCAGTGTTTACGAACGTATAAAAAGATATTATAAAAGGAGACAAGTATCAGATGTACAGAACGATTACAAATAAAAAGGGATTAAAGTTGAAAAAAACACTTACAGTTCTCTCATATCATTTCAGATCATGGCTGACCATGCGGCTGGGGGGAGGAACAACATCAAAATGCATCAAAGCAGCTTGGAGAGCTGCTGTTAGCTCTTTTCCTGGGCAAAGACTAGTGAAAAATGAGCTCCCCCTCACTTATACCCCCTGGTCGTGACATCACTGAGTTGGCGGAGCTATGGACTCCACTCCTCTTTCCAGAGAGACTCAGAACTTTATTAAAACTCATTCGTCCTAACGTGCTCTGGGAACCTCGTAGAGTGACGACGAACGTATTGCATGTCTTCTCACGAGGTTAGCTTCAATTTAAGACTACACCTGGGGTAGCTGGGTGACCCGGATAACCCCTTCATGACCCTGGGTATTTTCGTTTTTCGCTCCCCTCCTTCCCAGACCCATAACTTTTTTTTATTTTTCCGTCAATATGGCTTATTTTTTTGCAGGGACAAGTTGTACTTTTGAACGACATAATTGCCGCTGCGTTTTAACGCATATAAACGCATGCGTTTTTTTCCCTATATTTAACATTAAAAACGCATGCTTTTTTTTGTATGCGTTTTGCCGCGTTTGACGATGCATGCGTCGTTTCTATGCTTGCGTTTTGTTGCGGAAATGCAACATGTAGTAATTTCTAGAGGCGTTTTTTGCCGCAAAAAAACGTATTGTGTTGTGAGTTCTGTTTTTGGGCTCCCTCTGGTGGTTACTGATGGTACTGGGTGACTTGTCTTTCCTGGGTTTCTGGGTTCCACCTGTTCCATCAGCATATGGGAGTTTCCTATTTAACCTGGCTTTGCTGGCATTTCCTCGCCGGTTATCAATGTATCCAGTGTGTCTTGTTACCTCTGCTCCCTGCTCCTAGAACCTTCTGGACAAGCTAAGTTTGGATTTTCCTGTTTTGTGTTTTGCTTAATTTGGTTTTTAGTCCAGCCTGCAGATATGTGATTCTCTGCTGCTGGTTGCTCTAGTGGGCTGAAATTGCTTTTCATGTACCATGAGTTGGCACATGAGTTCAAGTAATTTCAGGATGGTTTTTTGAAGGGTTTTTCGCTGACCGCGCCGTTCACTTTTGTATCCTCTGCTATCTAGCTTTAGCGGGCCTCATTTTGCTGAAACTGTTTTCATACTACGTATGTGCTTTCCTCTCATTTCACCGTCATTATATGTGGGGGGCTGCTATTTGCTGTGGGGTATTTCTCTGGAGGCAAGAGAGGTCTGTGTTTCTTCTGATAGGGGAAGTTAGATCTTCGGCTGGAGCGAGACGTCTAGCATCATCGTAGGCACGTTCCCTGGCTACTTTTATTTGTGTGTTAGGTTCAGGGTCGCGGTCAGCTCAGGTTCCATCGCCCTAGAGCTTGTTTGTATCTGTGCTTGTCCTTTTTGTGATCCCCTGCCATTGGGATCATGACAGTATTGCTGTCTATGTAAACGCATGCGTTTTTAAGCACATGCGTTTGGTTGCGTTTTTTAACGCATGCGTTTCCATAGAGAAAAAACTAGTCTACACACTGATAAGCCACCCCCCCACCATCAAGGTGATAAAGGGATCCAAACCCTAACCCCCCACCATCAAGGTGATAAAGGGATCCAAACCCTACCCCTAACCCTAGCCCTATCCCCACACCATCATGGTGATAAAGGGATCCTAACCCTAGCCCTATCCCCACACCATCAAGGTGATAAAGGGATCCAAACCCTAACCCCCCACCATCAAGGTGATAAAGGGATCCAAGCCCTACCCCTAACCCCCCACCATCAAGGTGATAAAGGGATCCAAACCCTAACCCCCCCACCATCAAGGTGATAAAGGGATCCAAACCCTACCCTTAACCCTGCCCTAACCCCCCACCATCAAGGTAATAAAGGGATCCTAAACCTAACCCCCCACCATCAAGGTGATAAAGGGATCCAAACCCTAACCCCCCACCATCAAGGTGATAAAGGGATCCAAACCCTAACCCCCCACCATCAAGGTGATAAAGGGATCCAAACCCTGACCCCCCACCATCAAGGTGATAATGGGATCCTAACCCCCCACCATCAAGGTGATAAAGGGATCCAAACCCTAACCCCCCACCATCAAGGTGATAAAGGGATCCAAACCCTAACCCCCCACCATCAAGGTGATAAAGGGATCCAAACCCTAACCCCCCACCATCAAGGTGATAAAGGGATCCAAACCCTAACCCCCCACCATCAAGGTGATAAAGGGATCCTAACCCTAGCCCTAACCCCCCACCATCAAGGTGATAAAGGGATCCTAACCCTAGCCCTAACCCCCCACCATCAAGGTGATAAAGGGATCCTAACCCTAGCCCTATCCCCCCACCATCAAGGTGATAAAGGGATCCAAACCCTACCCCTAACCCTAGGGACCCTTACCCTAGCTATTTCTATTTATAGTGGGTTTTCTAGTTGATTTTTATGATTGGCAGCTGTCACACACTTCTCATCATGCGTTTCAAAAACGCAAACGCATGTAAACGCGTTAAAACGAGGCTTTTTTTACCACATGCAAAAACGCAGCGTTTGTACGCGTTTATATGCGTTTTTTTCACCACCAGCGTTTGCGTTTTAAACGCTGCGTTTTTAAACGCAAATGTGAAACTAGCCTAAGTGTCAGAAGGACGCGGACACGGGTTTTTCAGTAGACCCATATGTACACCGGTTTTTGGCATCTTTCAATAATTTTTTACGTTTTTTCTTTTTCTGAAGGATTTTTCTTAACCTTTTGTAGGGAAATAGTGTGAATATTCCCTCTGTTATCCCACGTAGAGACAAAGTGTACGGCGTGGACTGTCAATCCAGCAGGACCCTAACCTTTAACACACGAGATGTGTTCATGTGATCCGGAAAATGGTCCTCGCCCCCCACCACTGCCAGCTCACTCTCCAGAGCCAGACTGTATCGGGTGGTATAGAGGTACAGTGGTACAGAGGTTGGCGTCAGCTTCGACCTTTCCATGATAAGACATCGGAGGAATCCGCTAAAGGGATGGAGAGGTGATTCTTCTCCCGCAGGTCCACTCTCTCCAGTGTGTGTCGTTATCCATCGGGAAAATTGTGAGACCCAGGAAACCACTGGTTTCTGAAATTAGAGGAGGAGGAGAGTGGATTAATACCTATATTGTGTGGGATTTTTGTATGGCGAATTTATGTTCAGTTGTGCACCCATTTTTTTTGGGGGGGGGCGAATAGAAGGTATCACATTGGGCATTAGGCTTTTGAATTAAGGAAACAGAAAGAAGCTAATTATCTAATAGTACCTTGTCATGTGATATCTGACTGTGCACCCATTTGATTGGTGTTCCATTAGTATATTGAAGACCATATAAATATTATAGGCGCTGTGTAATAGCGATACGGATCAGATTTTCTTTGTCTAAATTGTAGCCCCAAAGATGACTATTAATGTGATTGCTCTGGCCATATCATCTTTGTTGGGGTATTAATGTGACTACACATCTTGTCTGCATCCTTCCTGGAACATACAGCAATAACTAAGAGATATTTATATCTTGGATGGTCCCTTTAATTGTTTTTGTATGTGTGTGTTTTTTTTGTCTATATTATAGTGTGTAGGATGTTCAGGGTGCATTAGGGTCCGTAGCGCATTCAGCGGGGGTGCCATCACGTCTTCCACTAGGGTGCCATCCTCCGCTGGCAGGTAGGGTGAACTTTAGGGCTCATCTAGGGAGACATTAGTCCTAGGTTTTTCTTTTTTTCCCCTATTGACCCTCCATTTTTTCACCTTTATAACATAATCAAGTATTTTTGACCCTTTTAAATACATTAATGAAGGTTAATTTTTAGAGGTCGATTTGTGCCAATGTCGCCATTTTATAAATGTTATTCACTTTACCTATTGTGATAATGTTATGGCATGTAGTTGTCTTCCTTATTACCTGTACTTTCACTGACAAGGGTCTTCATTTTGAGCTCCATCAAATTTCAAAATCCCTTTTGTGAATTTTATCTTTCATCTTTATAGGAAATCCTTGTGATAATAGCAGTTTGTCACTAAATTGTAAAAAAGAAGATATCAGGAAGCACTCTTATGGAGAATACCTCATTACCCTTCATGGACCTCCTGGACTTCACAGTACTTCACTTTCTTATAATCCTCCTAATGATGAGGAACCCTCTCCTGAGCAATCTCGTATTGTTACCACAATTCCAGGTGACAAAGTGGATACAAGATTTCAGTGTCACAAGAAATTTACTAAAAGCTCAGATTATCTAACTCAAAGGAAACATGAAGGAGAGAAGCCATACTCCTGTTCAGAATGTGGGAAATGCTTTCCAAGTAAATCAAAATGTGTTCTACATGAGAGAATTCACACAGGAGAAAAGCCATTTTCATGTTCAGAATGTGGGAAATCCTTCAAACGTAACAATAGTCTTATTATACATCAGAGAATTCACACAGGAGAAAGGCCATTTTCATGTTCAGAATGTGAGAAATCCTTCACAGAAAAAGGGACTCTTATTAAACATCAGAGAATTCACACAGGAGAAAGGCCATTTTCATGTTCAGAATGCGGAAAATCCTTCAAACGTAACAGTAGTCTTATTATACATCAGAGAATTCACACAGGAGAAAGGCCATTTTCATGTTCAGAATGTGAGAAATCCTTCACACAAAAAGGGACTCTTATTATGCATCAGAGATATCACGCAAGAGAAAAGCCATTTTCATGTTCAGAATGTGGGAAGTCCTTCGCGGTTAAAGGGCATCTTATTAGACATCAGAGAATTCATACAGGAGAGAAGTCACATTCATGTTCATAATGTGGGAAATGTTTTATCCAAAAAGCAAATCTTGTAACACATCTAAGAATTCACACAGGGAAGAAACCGTTTTCATGTTTACAATGTGAAAAATGCTTTACAGAGAAATCACAACTTGTTAAACATAGGAGAACTCACACAGGAGATAAGCTATATTCATGTTCAATGTGTGGGAAATCTTCAGTAAATCAAATCTTGTTAGACATGAGTGAAATCATACAGAGAAAAGCTGTATTCATATTCAGAATGTGGGAAATCTTTTTGTCATTTTCTCATCTTTACTATGGACTAGGGAGGCTGTGAGTGATGACTCAACCTCGCAATGGGATCTGATGTATGCTGAACTGTCAGTGTTGTGACTGACAGTCCATTCATCCAATCTGATCCTGGGGCATTCTGGGCTCACAGCATTTTGATCAACAGCCCTGCTGCTCAATCTGGGCTTGCTTCAGGCATTTCCCCAGGCGCCTCTCATCTTTGGTAATTTTCTAGTTATTTAGCTGGCTAGCTGTGAGCAGATCAGTGTCAGCTGTAGCTGAGCTTAGTTTGGTATGTGCTTAGCTCTGTCTGATTGTGTCTTTCTCTGATCTTGTTGCCGGACGTAGGCTTTGTCGTGACTATTCATGTGGATTATCCCTTCTGCTCTTGCCGCTTTCTGACTGCAGGTACCTGACCCCGTACTTGGCCTCTGACTGTCTGTTTTTCTTACTTCCTAGTCTTGACGTACCCTCCTGGTATTTGACCCTGGACTGTTTCCTGACCACGACTTTGTCCTGCAGCTGTTTATCTTGTGCCCTCCTGGTATCTGACCTCAGACCTCCTGTCTACCCTTTCTCTAGGCTTGTCAGTGAGTAGTGACTCAGCGTCACACGTTTATACATAAATCAAATCTTAATATATGATGACGATGGAAGAAAATCTCGGGTCAAGAAGTGTACAATTCGAGGTAGATGAAAAATATATATTTATTATTCATATTAAAACCAAACAATAAACTGGGGTGACTCATGCCAAAGAGAGATGCAAGACAGTACATTGCATAGGCAACAATTCTAACAAACCAAAGCAGAAGAGAAAAGAGGCAGCACTCACCGATCTTCCGAGACAGGTAAATTTATTACAATAAAACCTTCACGGCCGGGGGTGCTGAGATTCTGAGTGCGGCAAGCCTGACGACAGCCGTTTCGCAGGCTGACCCATAGAAGCACCCGTTAGGCACGAAACGGCCGTCATCAGGCTTGCCGCACTCAGAATCTCAGCACCCCCAGCCGTGAAGGTTTTATTGTGAGTAATAAATTTACCTGTCTCGGAAGATCGGTGAGTGCTGCCTCTTTTCTCTTCTGCTTTGGATTGTTCCATTTGTTTATTCGGCTACAGCACCCGGAATCTAAAGACTAGACCTCCACTGCAGGTGAGCAGTGTCAGCTAATTTATAGAGGCGTTGGTGCGGTCTAAACTGTTTTTGTTTTACTTCAACAATTATAACAAAACCTACACAATTTTAATATCCATATGTCACGAATCACAGGGGGGATATTTTTATCATCCCCACCGCTGACACCAATATGTCATGAACCGGGGTAGTTTGGTTGGCCCCAGTTCTTTTATCAAGGGGATTTATCTATATTCCAGTTCCAGTTTGGAACTTGCAGCTCTCTGGCGCCCCTCTTACCCTCAGGTCAGACAGGGTACTGCACCTACGATAATTTGTCTCCAGAAAGGTTGTCTTACTACACTGGCTAATGGGCACACTGCAGCGAGGGCGATATAACTGCTCCCACTTAGGCGGGAACAATAATTATCAACGCTGTCTGTCGCTACCAGTTTTCCCAACGGCTCAGGACACTTTCCGCTGCCACCAGCTCCTGTTCCTGAATTGGTAATGGGTCAGGAGCCAACCCAATTAGTAGCGTAATTTACTTCAGAGGACGTGACCGTACGTTATTGAGCAAGGAGATACAAAGCTAGTAATTTTATATATTTTACTCCAAAAGGTAGGCAGTGTTTACGAACGTATAAAAAGATATAAAAGGAGACAAGTATCAGATGTACAGAACGATTACAAATAAAAAGGGATTAAAGTTGAAAAAAACACTTACAGTTCTCTCATATCATTTCAGATCATGGCTGACCATGCGGCTGGGGGGAGGAACAACATCAAAATGCATCAAAGCAGCTTGGAGAGCTGCTGTTAGCTCTTTTCCTGGGCAAAGACTAGTGAAAAATGAGCTCCCCCTCACTTATACCCCCTGGTCGTGACATCACTGAGTTGGCGGAGCTATGGACTCCACTCCTCTTTCCAGAGAGACTCAGAACTTTATTAAAACTCATATTCGTCCTAGCATGCTCTGGGAACCTCGTAGAGTGACGACGAACGTATTGCATGTCTTCTCACGAGGTTAGCTTCAATTTAAGACTACACCTGGGGTAGCTGGGTGACCCGGATAACCCCTTCATGACCCTGGGTATTTTCGTTTTTCGCTCCCCTCCTTCCCAGACCCATAACTTTTTTTTATTTTTCCGTCAATATGGCTTATTTTTTTGCAGGGACAAGTTGTACTTTTGAACGACATAATTGGTTTTAGCATGTCATGTACTAGAAAACGGGAACAAAATTCCAAGTGCGGTGAAATTGCAAAGAAAGTGCAATCCCACACTGGTGTTGTGTTTGGCTTTTTTGCTAGGTTCATTAAATGCTAAACTGAGCTGCCATTTTGATTCTCCAGGTCATTACGAGTTTATTGACACCAAACATGTCTAGGTTCTCTTTTATCTAAGTGGTGAAAAAAAATTACAAATTTTTACTCGGACTCCCATGACAGCACGACGAGAGAGGGGATCCGCCCATTAGGAACAGGAAACCTACAGATACAAAAGGGCGGTACCTCTCCCTTGCCTCAGTTGGTTTCCTGTTCCTAAAGGGGACGGATGCCTACAGAAGGAGCCCAGGCCGGCCGGCCGAATACGGTAGCGGGGGCTCTCCTACCTCGGCCGGTGCGGAGATCCCTGGAGACGCCACGGTGGTCCTTGCTGGATTTCACGGCAGTGGCGTTCGCAGCAGGGAGCGGAGTCCGGAGGATTTCCTGCCTCCATCAGCGCCGGCGCAGGTAAGTATTCCCATTGGTGGTGCAGCGGTATGGTGTGGCTGCGGGTGCCGGGCTCAGGCGTGTGGGTGCGCTCCATCCCCGGCATCCTGCACCGCTCTCAGCGCGTGCTGGAGCATTTCCGGGTGCAGTGACATAAGGGGGCGGGGTTAGCGGCCGCTTCCGGGTCGCCGGACGTCTGCGCATGCGCAGTCGTTCCAAGATGGCGGCGCCCATCGCGTCTGTGTGCCGGTTTTGACCGCAAGATCTCCTGCCCTCTGCTGTATTCTGGACCAATAGGGACAGCGCTGGCCCATCTGCTGACCGGATCCAAGGGGTATTTATGCATGTGGAGATGTTAGATCCCTGCTTTTGGTCGCATTTCGTCATGGAGAGTGGTGGTGAGCAGCAGCAGCTGCCAGACGAGGTACGTCAGAAGCCCAAACAGAGAGGCGACTGTTAAAAATCGTTATTTAGCAAAAATATCTAATCAAGACTTAAGCAGGTGCATTATTCTTAAAAGAAAAATGTCATGATATTCTGACAAAAGTATAGTGGTTTATTGAGTTATCCACCATCGCAGCAAAAACATAAAAGGTAGATGAAACAATTACAAACAGAGTGTCCATGTGTAAATATCAGCGCTTGTCTTGTTACTCATCATTCCCAAGGTCCTGAATGGTAAAAGTCATCTGTCTGTGTGAAGTCTGAATTCATCATGGCATGGAGTAGCTAACAACTGTTGTTCCTCGTGTCTTGTCTCATGTCCATGGAGAATGATGGTGAAGGAAGGGAGGTGACCGTCCCACGTGACAAAAGCCCCCACGCCCTCCTAAGAGACGTTTATATATGTTCAACACTGATCACGTGTCCTCTGTATATGGAGTTAACGTATACTCTGAGCTACATACACAGAAATAGCTTTTCATAGTGTCAGCAAGAAGCAATGTGCTCGGTACAGAATAAAAATAAGAATAATTAATATTTAACAATTCCCCCTTTTGAGGGTGACAGACATTGATTGGAACCCTCAAATTAAAAATATTAATTAGATCTACTTTCTTCTTTAGCAAAATGATATAATAAATAATATCAATAATAATATTGTTTTATGTTCTCAATAATATAATGATATGTAAATTCATGTTATAGTAAGCCGTGATTAATATTTATATAAAATATATATATTATACTTCCCTATATCTACTTGAAGCATCTCAGGTCTGATGTCATCTGGTCTTCATATTGATGTCTTCTTGGTTCTTTTAAAACAATCTTTATTATAAGTCTTTTGAAATAGATGATAGCATGTAGATATGTAGAGACTGTGTGTCGTGTCAATCAAAGTCCATAAAATCAAATGTTGATAAGAAAACAAAGTCCATAGATGAAATGTCGCTTTAATATCTGTGCAGTGTCACCTTTAGAGACCTGGACTTACATTGGCTCGCCTTGGAAATCATCTGGAATCCTCATATCATCCGCACTGGTCTTGGGACACGTGTGACGTCTTTGGTCAGCACAGCAAGGGTTACATTGACTCTTCCTTGCTAAACATAGCACCATAACCAGTCCTTAGTGCACAGGACACATGTCAGGGTTATTACCTGAGTGTTCACCAGCTTTCATGGAAGTCTTATAGGTGATAGGAAACCACTGGATCGTGATAAGAACGTAATAACACAGTTCATCTTTGATACTGTACTCATAGTCAGTGATGGATGCTGTAGTTGTGAATGGTGACATGAATTGTATTTGACACAGTCTATTATTACTCAGAAATCAGAGCATTGTTACCTTGTGGAACTTCTGGATAACGGCTTTTCTTCTTGTAACTTTTAAGAATCAATTGAATTTAGAAAAATATAAAATCTTTATTAACGTCTTTAGTATCTTGATTGAAGTCTTCATTCCCTATTCTATACCAAATCTGGTAATTTCCCTAACTTATAATATCACAGCATACCATAGCAATCAATAATATCCATATAATTATTAAATGATATTAAAATGGAGTTTATATTTGGAAAAATAATAATAATAATAAATGATAGTATATTATTAACCATATTCTTCATGTGATTGGACATTTTTATGTCATAGGTGTAATTTCTTTTTGAACCCATAGATGTCAGTATGTCTTTTATGTAACAAGTGCTGATATTTAGTATTAAAACTTTATTAATTTATGTTCAGTAGACCAATAATATGTAAGTATGTATAGCCATGAACCAAAATAAGTATATATATATATATATATATATATGAATGAGTGAAAGAATTGTTGTATTTAACTCAGAATTGAAATTTTCTTATATAATGAAACCATATGATCACTATATTTGATAAAGCAATATGCTTGTAGACATTACTCTATTAAATATTGATTTTTCCTTGATGAAAAATAAGAATGAAAAATAAAAATTGAAAGAAAAGTGGAAAAAATGAAAAATAAAAATGAGAATAAAAAATAAAAATAAGGCCTTTATATGTTGATGACAAATGCTGAGATTATGTTTCAGTAACACATTCCCTTAATACTTCCTCATGTAGATGTTGTCATAACCTTGGATCACCAAAATATTGAAATTATGCAACTTTGCATATAATACCCTTCATAAGAGAAAAAAAATGACTTTTATAATATTTATTGTTATTGTACCCAATAATACCTTATTAATATTTCTTCTTTATTAAAATGTGTGAAGAAGAGGTATTGATGAAATGTGATGATGTGATCAAGATCAAAAACACATTTCCCCCTTAATATCAAAAAATATTATTTTATGAAAAAATTAATTTGTAAAAACCCAAGTGAAAAATCATTATTTTTATAACTGTGATATCAGCTTTATGACTTATATTTGTTTGAAGATGTGTACTCATCTATGTAACTATTAAAAAACACTGAATATCATAAAATTATCATTTGGGAAATGTTATTGTACTTATTCACTAATAATCACTAAAGAAATATATGTTGAATAATAATATTTAAATATATCTTAATATTCTAATAATTTAACTGAATCTTATTTTCTCATTAACACAAGGTGTTTTTTTTTTTTCTTTTTCTTTCAAACATACCATAAATCATGAGGCCTCAGTCAAACTGTGCATCCACATTCCACGCTCTGGTCACTCTTACATTACACACTTAGCAGCTGCCCATATTCTCTGTTACCTGTCACTCAAACTGTGACACACATAGACGTTCACAATACATTTCACATACAAAGAATAAAAAACATGTATATTAACCCAAAATATTGTATCCTAATTATCAATCAATGCGCATTATAATCTATTAAATTTAGTATTCTAATATTCCTTTGAATATTCCCCAAATATTATCTAACAGTATGTTTTAACCTATAGAAAGGACTGGACCCATTTACAAGAAACCCGAGTTGAATGTTCCAACGCTATTTCGGTACAGGAATCCATTTGCAAGTAAAGCTGAGGAAAATTCCTAAAACTAAAAAACAAGGCTATATGATATCCCTTAACTCACAGCTGTCACGTCATGCACCATGCAGTGGAAAAACATAATGTTACAGAAAAACTTGTAGTACACACATTTTTAGGTTATTAGATATATTATTTATTTTTAAGTGTTAAATATATATATATATATATATATATATATATATATCATGCAGTTAATATAGCTTCCTGTGTGAATAGGACATAAATTCATGAAACAGGTGTTTTTTTGTTCAATCCTTGCTTTGAAAGTAAAATTCTAAGGGAAAATGAAAGATAAAGGTTAATTTTATATTTATTTCAAAACAAAATAATTTAGATATCTTATACATATGTATATATTTAATAAATGTATTTAAAATGTAATTCTAAATATTTTTTACTGGAGTAAATTTTAATTATTTCACTATATATATAAAAATGCAGTTAATATAATCTCTACTTATACAAATATGCTACAGTATTTACTGTATATTATATTAATATATGTAACTGCAGAATTATATAGAATAAAATAATTACATTAATAAATAATACATTGTATAACTCATCATATAATATACCAGTAATTACATTTTTAGCCAATCCATATCCCAAAATTTACCTCTCTGTTGATAATTTGTTGAAAACCTAAAACTGCCATTTTTAGTCTTATGAGCTGTGAAAACGGAGTGTTCAGCTCGCTCCCTATGCTGTTGCACACCTGCTTCCATCTGTCAATTTCCGACAGATCTGAGCCTTCAGATTTTAACCCTTTCAAAGGAATTTCTTTAATAGATTCCTGAATCGTTTCATAGGGTTTGTAGCAAATATGTAATTTTCTTCGTACTTCATAGATTTGATTTTGGATCAGATTTGAAGATTTTGATTTTGGCTTTTGATAAGATTGAATTCTGCCTGGTTTCAAAAACTTAGTAAAATGTGTTTTCCTTTCAAGATTCTCGTGTTTTCTAGAAAAATCAAGGGATTTTGCGCATTCGTATAAAGAATCTTTCTGTGAAGCAATTATACGAGATACAGGATTTAAGAATTTAAACTTGTTTACAAAACAATTTATCATGGATTGTTGATTCAAATTCGTACAGACCAATTTATAAATCCTTTCAAAAATGGCCATAAAAGTAAACGTACATTCTTCCCGGCCAATCTTCAATTTTAGAAGAATATCAAGATCTGGATAATTTTCTTTCAATCCACAGAAAATCAAAATTCTTAATCTTTCTACATCAGTCATCTTTTCGTGGAACTCATCAGTCTGAATTTTTAATGAGTCTTCTGGAGAAGATTACCGGAAGCCAAATTTTAAACAAATTATTTCTCTGCACATTAGTCAAATCAAACTTATCAGCAAAACTCTCAAATATCTCTGAATTTCTGCACACATGGATTTTGTCATCATATGCAGGAATGATTTTGCATAATTTTAGCAGGATTTTCCTAGATTTAAGTTGGAGTTGGGCCTCTGAGTCGTCTATTTTTAGTGGCCCTTGTATATCTGTCCCTCGTAGATCATCTTTGTCAATTGTCATGACTTCTACACTTCCTCCATCTTGTTTTTCATCTTGTGTCACAAAGTCAATGTCACTTTGGGTGGTCATCGTCATTACAGATACGTGTGTCACATCTTCCTCACTCTTCCCATTACAGTCAATCTTGGGAACATCATTAGTTTCCTTAGAAATTCTTTCTACACTGTCTTTTTTGGACTTCTCTGTCACAAACTCGTTAAATACATAAACCATATGTAAAATATTTTTCAGTTGCTCTTTTTCTTTTTTCTTAGACATTAGCTTAGAATCTAATTTCAAATTCGCTATTCTGCATTCTGCAAATAAATTAGACCAAAATATTTCTAAGCTAGATCCGTACAAACTTACAAATTCTATCTGACTTGATTTAGCATATGAATTAATCAAATCCATTTGTCTTACCTTGAAATCTCAGCTTGTAATCCCTTTGCTTTTACAACGCTGGGCTCCGGACTTCAGCACGGCTATTTTCAGCACATCTATCTTCAGCACTACCAGTGCTTGCTGTCAATCTGTCTGACACCTGTTAAAGTCTCCGTAATTCGTAGGTTCTTGTATGAGTTCTTTGTGACTTGAAGTTTTGAAGTGGAATTCCTGAATACTTGCACAATCTAGCGGAACTCTTCTGTCTTCCCCCGTGTGCAAGAAGAAGGAAATTCACGCAAAAATGGCACAAAAAATCAAAACTGGCTGGCTAGGCCAATGTTAAAAATCGTTATTTAGCAAAAATATCTAATCAAGACTTAACCAGGTGCATTATTCTTAAAAGAAAAATGTCATGATATTCTGACGAAAGTATAGTGGTTTATTGAGTTATCCATCATCGCAGCAAAAACATAAAAGGTAGATGAAACAATTACAAACAGAGTGTCCATGTGTAAATATCAGCGCTTGTCTTGTTACTCATCTTTCCCAAGGTCCTGAATGGTAAAAGTCATCTGTCTGTGTGAAGTCTGAATTCATCATGGCATGGAGTAGCTAACAACTGTTGTTCCTCGTGTCTTGTCTCATGTCCATGGAGAATGATGGTGAAGGAAGGGAGGTGACCGTCCCACGTGACAAAAGCCCCCACACCCTCCTAAGAGACGTTTATATATGTTCAACACAGATCACGTGTCTTCTGTATATGGAGTTAACTTATACTCTGAGCTACATACACAGAAATAGCTTTTGATAGTGTCAGCAAGAAACCATGTGCTCGGTACAGAATAAAAATAAGAATAATTAATATTTAACAGCGACCAGCCCAGTCGTAAGAGCTCTTCCGAACAAGGATCCAGAGCTTCGACTAGCAAAGAACCCCCTCGGATTCCGGTACTTTACTTTGGCGCACGGGTAAGTGATCTACGTGAAAGTTCACTCTGTGACGCGGGCCCCTTATACTTTATCATTCCAGGGGAAGTAGAGTACGGGAAAGTCAAAACATAAGGAATGTGCCCTCTGTGGAGTCCCTCTACCTGACTCTTGTTCAAAAAAATTATGTGCCCCCTGTATACAGCAGACGGTGAGGTCTACAGGAGCGGGTTGGTGGTAGTGACATTAGGTCAGATATTAGTTATCTCCTATATTGTCCTCCCCTAGGTAGCAGAAGAGTCCGTAACTCCGGCAAATCTGAGGGAAATGATCCGGCTGGAAGTAAGGGAATCACTTCGGTCCCTATCCCAAGCGGAAGGCTCAAAGCATAGGACTCTCTTGGACTCTACTTCTTCAGAGGAAGAAAGAGAGGAAAATTCCTATCTCTCCAGTCCTCTCTCCTCTTCATCAGATGAGGAGTCAGGACGATTCTGTCTACCCTTGGATAAAATCGACAAAGTTGTCAAATCAGTTAGAGGCACCATGGGTATAGATGAACCTAAATCACAACCCTCAAAACAGGAGATGATGTTTAGCGGTCTTGATCGTAAAAAACATAGATCTTTTCCGGTAAACGAAAAGATTCAGGACTTGATCCTTAGAGAATGGAAGAAACCAGAAAAAAAAGGGGGCCTTACCACCAGCATTAAAACGCAGGTATCCCTTTGACGATCCGGTTGTGGATACATGGGATAAAGCTCCTAAATTGGACGCGGCTGTTGCAAAGGCGTCAAAGAAAGCCTCATTACCCTTTGAGGATATGGGGACCCTCAAGGATCCTCTGGACAGAAAGGCAGATATATTCCTTAAAGGTACCTGGGAGATGGCGGCTGGATCTCTCAGACCAGCCGTGGCGGCACTATTCTGAAGGCTCTACCGACCATCCAGAATGCCGCAGCCTTCCTATCGGACGCATCTGTGGACTCTGTCAGAATGGCGGCTAGAGCGGCAGGACTATCCAACGCGGCTCGCAGAGCCTTGTGGCTGAAATGTTGGTCAGGTGACATTCAGTCTAGAACCAAGCTCTGCCCCATTCCGTGTGAAGGACAATACCTCTTCGGTCCAACTCTGGACGAGTTATTGGAAAAAGCAGGGGATGACAAAAAGAAATTCCCCAATCTATATTCATCTTACCGCCGGCCCTTCAATCGAAGGAGGTTTGGTCGCGGGAAGAAACGCGGTTCCTCTCCCACTAGAGAAAGTTTCAGATGGGAAGACAGACGCGGTAGAGGTAACATAGTAACATAGTAACATAGTTAGTAAGGCCGAAAAAAGACATTTGTCCATCCAGTTCAGCCTATATTCCATCATAATAAATACCCAGATCTACGTCCTTCTACAGAACCTAATAATTGTATGATACAATATTGTTCTGCTCCAGGAAGACATCCAGGCCTCTCTTGAACCCCTCGACTGAGTTCGCCATCACCACCTCCTCAGGCAAGCAATTCCAGATTCTCACTGCCCTAACAGTAAAGAATCCTCTTCTATGTTGGTGGAAAAACCTTCTCTCCTCCAGACGCAAAGAATGCCCCCTTGTGCCCGTCACCTTCCTTGGTATAAACAGATCCTCAGCGAGATATTTGTATTGTCCCCTTATATACTTATACATGGTTATTAGATCTCCCCTCAGTCGTCTTTTTTCTAGACTAAATAATCCTAATTTCGCTAATCTATCTGGGTATTGTAGTTCTCCCATCCCCTTTATTAATTTTGTTGCCCTCCTTTGTACTCTCTCTAGTTCCATTATATCCTTCCTGAGCACCGGTGCCCAAAACTGGACACAGTACTCCATGTGCGGTCTCACTAGGGATTTGTACAGAGGCAGTATAATGCTCTCATCATGTGTATCCAGACCTCTTTTAATGCACCCCATGATCCTGTTTGCCTTGGCAGCTGCTGCCTGGCACTGGCTGCTCCAGGTAAGTTTATCATTAACTAGGATCCCCAAGTCCTTCTCCCTGTCAGATTTACCCAGTGGTTTCCCGTTCAGTGTGTAATGGTGACATTGATTCCTTCTTCCCATGTGTATAACCTTACATTTATCATTGTTAAACCTCATCTGCCACCTTTCAGCCCAAGTTTCCAACTTATCTAGATCCATCTGTAGCAGAATACTATCTTCTCTTGTATTAACTGCTTTACATAGTTTTGTATCATCTGCAAATATCGATATTTTACTGTGTAAACCTTCTACCAGATCATTAATGAATATGTTGAAGAGAACAGGTCCCAATACTGACCCCTGCGGTACCCCACTGGTCACAGCGACCCAGTTAGAGACTATACCATTTATAACCACCCTCTGCTTTCTATCACTAAGCCAGTTACTAACCCATTTACACACATTTTCCCCCAGACCAAGCATTCTCATTTTGTGTACCAACCTCTTGTGCGGCACGGTATCAAACGCTTTGGAAAAATCGAGATATACCATGTCCAATGACTCACCGTGGTCCAGTCTATAGCTTACCTCTTCATAAAAACTGATTAGATTGGTTTGACAGGAGCGATTTCTCATAAACCCATGCTGATATGGAGTTAAACAGTTATTCTCATTGAGATAATCCAGAATAACATCCCTCAGAAACCCTTCAAATATTTTACCAACAATAGAGGTTAGACTTACTGGCCTATAATTTCCAGGTTCACTTTTAGAGCCCTTTTTGAATATTGGCACCACATTTGCTATGCGCCAGTCCTGCGGAACAGACCCTGTCGCTATAGAGTCACTAAAAATAAGAAATAATGGTTTATCTATTACATTACTTAGTTCCCTTAGTACTCGTGGGTGTATGCCATCCGGACCCGGAGATTTATCTATTTTAATCTTATTTAGCCGGTTTCGCACCTCTTCTTGGGTTAGATTGGTGACCCTTAATATAGGGTTTTCATTGTTTCTTGGGATTTCACCTAGCATTTCATTTTCCACCGTGAATACCGTGGAGAAGAAGGTGTTTAATATGTTAGCTTTTTCCTCGTCATCTACAACCATTCTTTCCTCACTATTTTTTAAGGGGCCTACATTTTCAGTTTTTATTCTTTTACTATTGATATAGTTGAAGAACAGTTTGGGATTAGTTTTACTCTCCTTAGCAATGTGCTTCTCTGTTTCCTTTTTGGCAGCTTTAATTAGTTTTTTAGATAAAGTATTTTTCTCCCTATAGTTTTTTAGAGCTTCAATGGTGCCATCCTGCTTTAGTAGTGCAAATGCTTTCTTTTTACTGTTAATTGCCTGTCTTACTTCTTTGTTTAGCCACATTGGGTTTTTCCTATTTCTAGTCCTTTTATTCCCACAAGGTATAAACCGCTTACACTGCCTATTTAGGATGTTCTTAAACATTTCCCATTTATTATCTGTATTCTTATTTCTGAGGATATTGTCCCAGTCTACCAGATTAAGGGCATCTCTAAGCTGTTCAAACTTTGCCTTCCTAAAGTTCAATGTTTTTGTGACTCCCTGACAAGTCCCCCTAGTGAAAGACAGGTGAAACTGCACAATATTGTGGTCGCTATTTCCTAGATGCCCGACCACCTGCAGATTTGTTATTCTGTCAGGTCTATTAGATAGTATTAGGTCTAAAAGTGCTGCTCCTCTGGTTGGATTCTGCACCAATTGTGAAAGATAATTTTTCTTGGTTATTAGCAGAAACCTGTTGCCTTTATGGGTTTCACAGGTTTCTGTTTCCCAGTTAATATCCGGGTAGTTAAAGTCCCCCATAACCAGGACCTCATTATGGGTTGCAGCTTCATCTATCTGCTTTAGAAGTAGACTTTCCATGCTTTCTGTTATATTTGGGGGTTTGTAACAGACCCCAATGAGAATTTTGTTACCATTTTTCCCTCCATGAATTTCAACCCATATGGACTCGACATCCTCATTCCCTTCGCTAATATCCTCCCTTAAAGTGGACTTTAGACAAGACTTTACATAGAGACAAACCCCTCCTCCTCTCCGATTTTTACGATCCTTTCTAAACAGACTGTAACCCTGTAAGTTAACTGCCCAGTCATAGCTTTCATCTAACCATGTCTCGGTTATTCCCACTATGTCAAAGTTACTTGTAGATATTTCTGCTTCTAGTTCTTCCATCTTGTTTGTCAGGCTTCTGGCGTTTGCGAGCATGCAGTTTAGAGGATTTTGTTTTGTTCCAATCTCCTCACTGTGGATTGTTTTAGAAATGTTCTTACCTCCCTTCTGAGTATGTTTTCCTGGGTCGTCTTTGTTCGAGTCTAATGTTTTTCTTCCCGTCCCCTCTTCTTCTAGTTTAACGCCCTCCTGATGAGTGTAGCGAGTCTTCTGGCGAATGTGTGTTTCCCAGGTTTGTTGAGGTGTAGTCCGTCTCTGGCGAGGAGTCCATCATACCAGTAATTCACACCGTGGTCCAGGAATCCAAATCCTTGTTGTCTGCACCATCGTCTTAGCCAGTTGTTTGCATCAAGGATCCTGTTCCATCTCCTGGTGCCATGCCCGTCTACTGGAAGGATAGAAGAAAAAACTACCTGTGCATCCAGTTCCTTTACTTTCTTCCCCAACTCTTCAAAGTCCTTGCAGATTGTCGGTAGGTCCTTCCTTGCCGTGTCATTGGTGCCAACATGTATAAGAAGAAATGGGTGGACGTCCTTGGAGCTGAAGAGCTTTGGTATCCTATCGGTCACATCCTTGATCATCGCACCTGGAAGGCAGCATACTTCTCTTGCAGTTATGTCCGGTCTGCAGATGGCTGCTTCGGTGTCTCTCAGTAGTGAGTCTCCCACCACCACCACTCTTCGTTGCTTCTTGGCTGTACTTTTTGCTGTCACTTGTTGCTGTGTGCCCTTTTCTTTTTTGCTTGCTGATATTGCTTCATTCTTAGGTGTGCCATCTTCATCCTCTACAAAGATTTGATATCGGTTCTTCAGTTGTGTGGTTGGTGATTTCTCCATGGTCTTCTTGCTTCTTTTGGTCACATGCTTCCACTCATCTGCTTTTGGAGGTTCTCTGACACTTTTTGCACCTTCTGTGACCAGTAGAGATGCTTCTGTTCTGTCTAGAAAGTCTTCATTCTCTTTGATGAGTTTCAAAGTTGCTATTCTTTCTTCCAGACCCCGCACCTTTTCTTCTAAAAGGGCCACTAGTCTACACTTCTGACAGGTGAAATTGGATTCTTCTTCTGGTCGATCTGTGAACATGTAGCACATGCTGCAGCTAACCATGTAGGTTGTCACATCTGCCATGTTGCTCCTAGATCCTGCTGACTTGCTGTGTGTTTGACTTCTTGTGTAATCTACTCAGCCAAGCTCTCTTGCAATAATGTCCTACAGGCAAAAATTCACCGTAAGGCGCGCGGTTTGGTGATGCTTTCGAAGCAGCTGGTCCCGGCTGTACCCAACGATCTTCTAGCTTAGGGAGACTTCGCTTCTCCCAGAAGGCACCTGGAATATGCAAATTAGCCTCCTGAAGCTTGAATCCCTGGTTTGGTGATGCTTTCGAAGCAGCTGGTCCCGGCTGTACCCAACGATCTAGCTTAGGGAGACTTCGCTTCTCCCAGAAGGCACCTGGAATATGCAAATTAGCCTCCTGAAGCTTGAATCCCTGGTTTGGTGATGCTTTCGAAGCAGCTGGTCCCGGCTGTACCCAACGATCTTCTAGCTTAGGGAGACTTCGCTTCTCCCAGAAGGCACCTGGAATATGCAAATTAGCCTCCTGAAGCTTGAATCCCTGGTACGGGCTATATGTTTCGCCGTTCCTCAAAGGATCAGAAAAATCCGGACCAATGACTAGCGATCCCTGTGGGGGGTAGACTGTCAGCATTCTCTTCAGCTTGGCTGGACATTACAAACAGTAAATGGGTCAGAGGCATCATTACTGAAGGTCTAAAACTGGACTTCAATCACTGGCCTCGTGAAAAATGTAAATTAACCCCTTTACGTTCCTCCCCCCTTGAGCAAACAGCCCTGGAAGCAGAGGTTATCAACTTATGTTCCAAGAACGTGCTGATTGAAATTCCGGAATTAGAAAGAGGAAGGAGATTTTATTCTCTTTTTCTGATTAAGAAACCAGACGGATCCTTTAGAACGATCATTAATCTCAAATGTCTTAATGAGTTCCTGGTCAATGAATCATTTAAAATGGAAACAATCAATTCAGCAATAAAAATGTTGTTTAATCACTGTTTCATGGTAGTTGTAGATCTAAAAGATGCATACTATCATGTTCCAATACATGAACACTTCCAGAGATTCCTGAGAGTAGCTGTGTCAATGGGGGCCAGATTCGCCATTTCCAGTTCAGAGCTCTTCCCTTCGGCTTATCAGCAGCTCCTAGGGTGTTTACAAAGTTAGTGGCCGAAGTCATGGCGCACTTACGAGAGTCTGACATCCTAATTATTCCCTACTTGGATGACTTTCTTATAGTAGGGAGCTCTGCAGACCATTGCCGTTCTCAGCTAGAGACAGCCACATCCAAACTTGAGCATCTGGGGTGGATCGTAAATTATGAAAAATCTCGTTTACAGCCCCAGAAAATACAAAGATTTTTGGGACTATTGTTAAACTCAGAATCCCAACAGTGTTGTCTTCCACCCGACAAGTTGTTACATATCCAACAACAGGTGTCTAGGGCAATTGATAAACCATCCATGACCCTTAGACAGGCTATGTCACTATTGGGTTCTTTAACCTCTTGCATTCCCGCTGTCCGTTGGGCCCAATTCCACACCAGACCGTTACAATCTGAGGTGCTGGTTAATGATAGAATCTTACAAGGGTCCCTGCAGAATCAGATTACCTTAGGTCCAAAAGCACTCACATCTCTTAGGTGGTGGCTAGACAGTGAAAACTTATCAGCGGGAGTCCCCTCAACATGTACGGCCAGATCATTAATGGTCTGGCTAGATCAGTTAGAATCTCAGCTTAAGGACGGTGCATCCAGGGGGTGTCACAGGTAACACGTGTTGTAACAACGGATGCTAGCCCTTCGGGTTGGGGAGCACACATGGATGACATGATGGTTCAGGGTCTATAGTCCCCTCCCCTAACATCAGCCTCCTCCAACCAGAAAGAGTTAATGGCAGTAGAGCTTTCAGTGAAAAAATTCCTCATATCTGCAGGGTCATCATGTCAAGATCCTATCGGACAACCAGGTGGCAGTCGCATACATAAATCATCAGGGTGGAACTCATTCCGAGTCACTGATGAGAGTGGCGGATCGTCTGTTCCAGACAGCAGAAAATCACTTCTTATCCCTAACCGCTCTACACATAAGAGGAAAAGAAAACATCAAGGCGGACTTTCTAAGCCGCAACACCTTGAGACAAGGGGAGTGGTCCCTAAACAATTGCGTGTTCGATCAGATCGTCCACAAATGGGGACATCCAGAAGTAGATTTATTTGCTACCAGGGACAACCGGAAGACAACAAAATTTTGTTCCCTAAATCCCAGGGAAGATCCTCTGACGGTAGACGCCTTTCTGATCAAATGGGATTTTCAACTGACGTATGCATTTCCTCCACTAGGCCTGTTACCCTTAGTAGTCAGGAAGATAAGGGAAGATCGAGCCAGAGTTATATTGATTGCCCCATTCTGGCCCAGAAGGGCCTGGTTCACTTGGCTCAGGATCATGTCAGTGGAGGACCCCTGGGTACTTCCGGACATTCCAGATCTGCTCTACCAGGGTCCGAACAGTCATCCTCAAGTAAAGAATCTCCATTTAACGGCATGGATTTTGAAAGGGCGTTGCTAAAAAGCAAAGGGTTCTCCCCGAGTCTAATTGAAACCCTTATGAAAAGTAGAAAGCAAATAACCACAACAATTTACGCTAGAACCTGGCGGAAATTTCTGGCCTCTTCTGATTTTAATTTAGAAGAGGGATTACCTATAAAACAAATCTTAGAATTTCTGCAAAAAGGCTTAGAGCTAGATCTATCCACTAGTACTCTAAGGGTACAGGTCTCGGCCCTAGGGGCTCTATTTTCATGTAACATCGCCAATAATTATTGGATCTCAAGGTTCATTAAAGCATCTATTAGATCTAGACCCATACATAAAGATAGATCTATGCCTTGGGATCTCAACCTAGTATTGTCAGCATTGACTAGAGAGCCGTTTGAACCATTACAATCAGCTTCAATTAAGGACCTATCTCCTAAGACAGCTTTTCTTGTGGCAATTACATCTGCCCGTAGAGTGGGGGACATACAAGCGCTCTCCAGGGTATCCCCTTATACAGAATTTCTACCAGACAGAGTAATCCTCAGACCGGACCCAGCCTATTTACCAAAAGTGTCATCACGGTTTCACAGGACACAGGAGATAGTTTTACCATCCTTCCTTCCCAATCCCTCCAACCCTAAAGAAGAACTACTCCATACATTAGACGTTAGGAGATGCCTGCTAGAATACATCTCTATTACTGACACATGGAAGAAAGATGATGCGTTGTTTTTATCTTTCCAAAACCCTAGAAAGGGACTTAGGGTATCAAAGTACACACTAGCAAAGTGGATTAGGGAGGCTATCTCTTTGGCTTACACTGCAGGTGGAGGTCCGGCTCCGCAGAATCTGAGGGCGCATTCCACCAGGGCCATGGCTACATCCTGGGCGGAAAAGTCTGGAGTATCAATCGACCAGATATGTAAGGCGGCCACATGGTCATCCCCGTCCACCTTCTTTAAGCACTATAGGTTGGATTTGGGGGCTTCCTCTGATCTCACATTCGGGTTAAGGGTGCTACAGGCCATAGTCCCTCCCTAAGGTAGCTTACATCTCTGTAATTCTCTCGTTGTGCTGTCATGGGAGTCCGAGTAAAGCATTAAGCTACTTACTGGTAGCGGCATTTCTCGGAGGCCCATGACAGCACCCTTAGTTCCCTCCCTATTCACTGGGGGTTGCACTTCCTATAAATGTATATATTTCACAATACGATACCAGTTCCAATAGATGTCTGATATTTTGTACATAATCTGTATATAGTGTATATTTTTGTGTACCACTAACCGCGGTAGTCCTCTCAAGACTCTGAAATACAACTGAGGCAAGGGAGAGGTACCGCCCTTTTGTATCTGTAGGTTTCCTGTTCCTAATGGGCGGATCCCCTCTCTCGTCGTGCTGTCATGGGCCTCCGAGAAATGCCGCTACCAATAAGTAGCTTAATGCTTTTCGTGATCTGGAGTCAGGTGAGGGCTTATTTATTACGTGCTGAGCTGATGTTTTTAGTGATACCATTTTGGTGCAGATACATTCATTTGATCGCCCGTTATTACATTTTAATGCAATGTCGCAGAGACCAAAAAAAGTCATTCTGGCGTTTTGAATTTTTTTCTCGCTATGTTGTTTAGTGATCAGGTTAATGCTTTTTTTTATTGATAGATCGGGCGATTCTGATCGCGGCGATACAAAATATGTGTATATTTGATTTTTTTTTTTTATTGTTTTATTTTGAATGGGCCGAAAGGGGGGTGATTTAAACTTTTTTATTTTTTTCATATTTTTTAAAACCTTTTTTTCCATTCATTTTTGCCATGCTTTAATAGTCTCCACGGTAAGCTAGAAGCTGCCATAGCCTGATCGGCTCTGCTACATAGGAGCGAAGCTCAGATCGCTCCTATGTAGTAGAATTGCTGCATTGCTATGAGCGCCGACCACAGGGTGGCTCTCACAGCAATCCGGCATCAACAACCATAGAGGTCTTCAATAGACCTCTGGTTGTCATGCCGACGCATCGCTGACCCCTGATCACGTGACGGGGGTCGGCGATGAGCGCATTTCCGGCCCGGTTTATGGCCGGAAGTGCTAGTTAAATGCCGCTTTCAGCGTTTGACAGCGGCATTTAACTAGTTAATAGCGGCGGGTGAATCGTCATTCCACCCACCGCTATTGCGGGCACATGTCAGGTGTACAAAACAGCTGACATGTCCTGGCTTTGATGCGGGCTCATCGCTGGAGCTCGCATCAAAGCAGGGGATCTGACCTTGGACTTAGTATCCCGTCCGAGGTCAGAAAGGGGTTAAGTCGTAATCCGTTCCTCCGTTTCTGCTAGGCGCTGCTCTTAGAAAACACTGGGTGATGGCCCGGCCAATGCAGAGGCCAAAAATGTATTTGTCCTGCTTCCAGACCTAAGCTGCGCAATTATATACCAGTTTAAGAGAACATAGGGAATTCCCCCCCACCGTGCTCTTACACAAAGCGGAGAAGGCCTGCTCCCAGCACACTGGTTTCACATTACAGCTGTAATGGAGGAAGGGGGTCGGAAAAGCCCACAGCGTGTGTCTGTACTCAGCTCTTGGATGTAGCAGAGCTCAGTGTGCGTGATAATAGACAATCAATACATCATATTCCTGACACCATAGTACCAGTGTACTGTATGCATGTGAATCAAGATAACGAAGTGCAGTTTATAATTATTAGTGCCTAGGGTGGATCTCAATAAAGTCAATAGATATAAATACAAGTTTAAAGGAATTAGTTTTACCTAGAAGGGCATCCACAGATAACGAAAGTCTTGCATCCCTCCACCCCGACAAGTGTTTCGCTCTGCTTTTTCTGGGGGCATCATTATGGTCATTATGTATTAATTTTTGATGAAGTGTTACCCTCCGATTGGTTTGGGTTTTCTTTAGAGAGTTCTGATTATTAACCCCTCTGTGACCTTAGACGTACTATCCCGTCGAGGTGCCCTGGGCTTATCTGACCCTGGACGGGATAGTACGTCATAGCCGATCGGCCGCGCTCACGGGGGGAGCGCGGCCGATCGCGGCCGGGTGTCAGCTGCTTATCGCAGCTGACATCCGGCACTATGTGCCAGGAGCGGTCACGGACCGCCCCCGGCACATTAACCCCTGGCACACCGCGATCAAAGATGATCGCGATGTGCCGGCGGTACAGGGAAGCACCGCGCAGGGAGGGGGCTCCCTGCGGGCTTCCCTGAGCCCCCCGCAGCAACGCGATGTGATCGCGTTGCTGCGAGGGTCTCCTCACCTCCCTCCCTGCTCGAGCCCCGGATCCAAGATGGCCGCGGATCCGGGTCCTGCAGGGAGGGAGGTGGCTTCACAGAGCCTGCTTAGAGCAGGCACTGTGAAGGCTGCAGCGCTGCATGTCAGATCAGTGATCTGACAGAGTGCTGTGCAAACTGTCAGATCACTGATCTGTGATGTCCCCCCCTGGGACAAAGTAAAAAAGTTAAAAAAAAAATTTCCAAATGTGTAAAAAAAATTAAAAAAAATATTCCAAAATAATGAAAAAAAAAAAAAAATATTATTCCCATAAATACATTTCTTCATCTAAATAAAAAAAAAAAAACAATAAAAGTACACATATTTAGTATCGCCGCGTCCGTAACGACCCGACCTATAAAACTGTCCCACTAGTTAACCCCTTCAGTAAACACCGTAAGAAAAAAAAAAAAAAAACGAGGCAAAAAACAACGCTTTATTATCATACCGCCGAACAAAAAGTGGAATAACACGCGATCAAAAGGACAGATATAAATAACCATGGTACCGCTGAAAGCGTCATATTGTCCCGCAAAAAAAGAGCCGCCATACAGCATCATCAGCAAAAAAATAAAAAAGTTATAGTCCTGAGAATAAAGCGATGCAAAAATAATTATTTTTTCTGTAAAATAGTTTTTATCGTATAAAAGCACCAAACCATAAAAAAATGATATAAATGAGGTATCGCTGTAATCGTACTGACCCGAAGAATAAAACTGATTTATCAATTTTACCAAACGCGGAACGGTATAAACGCCTCCCCCAATAGAAATTCATGAATAGCTGGCTTTTGGTCATTCTTCCTCACAAAAATCGGAATAAAAAGCGATAAAAAAAGTCACGTGCCCAAAAATGTTTTCAATAAAAACGTCATCTCGTCCCGCAAAAAACAAGACCTCACATGACTCTGTGGACCAAAATATGGAAAAATTATAGCTCTCAAAATGTGGTATTGCAAAAAATATTTTTTGCAATAAAAAGGGTCTTTCAGTGTGTGACGGCTGCCAATCATAAAAATCCGCTAAAAAACTCGCTATAAAAGTAAATCAAACCCCCCTTCATCACCCCCTTAGTTAGGGAAAAATAAAAAAAAATGTATTTATTTCCATTTTCCCATTAGGGCTAGGGTTAGGGCTAGGGCTAGGGTTAGGGCTAGGGTTAGGGCTAGGGCTAGGGTTAGGGCTAGGGTTAGGGCTAGGGCTAGGGTTAGGGTTAGGGCTAGGGTTAGGGCTAGGGTTAGGGCTAGGGTTAGGGTTAGGGTTGGGGCTACAGTTAGGGTTGGGGCTAAAGTTAGGGTTAGGGTTTAGATTACATTTACAGTTGGGAATAGGGTTGGGATTAGGGTTAGGGGTGTGTCAGGGTTAGAGGTGTGGTTAGGGTTACCGTTGGAATTAGGGTTAGGGGTGTGTTTAGATTAGGGTTTCAGTTATAATTGGGGGGTTTCCACTGTTTCGGCACATCAGGGGCTCTCCAAACACGACATGGCGTCCGATCTCAATTCCAGCCAATTCTGCGTTGAAAAAGTAAAACAGTGCTCCTTCCCTTCCGAGCTCTCCTGTGTGCCCAAACAGGGGTTTACCCCAACATATGGGGTATCAGCGTACTCAGGACAAATTGGACAACAACTTTTGTGGACCAATTTCTCCTGTTACCCTTGGGAAAATACAAAACTGGGGGCTAAAAAATAATTTTTGTGGGAAAACAAAAAGATTTTTTATTTTCACGGCTCTGCGTTATAAACTGTAGTGAAACACTTGGGGGTTCAAAGTTCTCACAACACATCTAGATAAGTTCATTGAGGGGTCTAGTTTCCAATATGGGGTCACTTGTGGGGGGTTTCTACTGTTTAGGTACATTAGGGGCTCTGCAAACGCAATGTGACGCCTGCAGACCAATCCATCTAAGTCTGCATTCCAAATGATGCTCCTTCCCTTCCGACCCCTCCCATGCGCCCAAACGGTGGTTCCCCCCCACATATCGGGTATCAGCGTACTCAGGACAAATTGGACAACAACATTTAGGGTCCAATTTCTCCTGCTAACCTTGGAAAAATACAAAACTGGGGGCTAAAATATAATTTTTGTGGAAAAAAAAATATTTTTTATTTGCATGGCTCTGCGTTATAAACTGTAGTGAAATACTTGGGGGTTCAAAGCTCTCACAACACATCAAGATGAGTTCCTTAGGGGGTCTACTTTCCAAAATGGTGTCACTTGTGGGGGGTTTCTACTGTTTAGGTACATTAGGGGCTCTGCAAACGCAATGTGACGCCTGCAGACCATTCCATCTAAGTCTGCATTCCAAATGGCGCTCCTTCCCTTCCGAACCCTCCCATGCGCCCAAACGGTGGTTCCCCCCCACATATGGGGTATCAGCGTACTCAGGACAAATTGGACAACAACTTTTGGGGTCCAATTTCTCCTGTTACCCTAGGGAAAATACAAAACTGGGGGCTAAAAAATAATTTTTGTGGGAAAAAAATTTTGTTTTATTTTTATGGCTCTGCATTATAAACTTCTGTGAAGCCCTTGGTGGGTCAAAGTGCTCACCACACATCCAGATAAGTTCCTTAGGGGGTCTACTTTCCAAAATGGTGTCACTTGTGGGGGGTTTCAATGTTTAGGCACATCAGGGGCTCTCCAAACGCAACATGGCGTCCCATCTCAATTCCTGTCAATTTTGCATTGAAAAGTCAAACGGCGCTCCTTCCCTTCCGAGCTCTCCCATGCGCCCAAACAGTGGTTTACTGCCACATATGGGGTATCAGCGTACTCGGGACAAATTGGACAACAACTTTTGAGGTCCAATTTCTTCTCTTACCCTTGGAAAAATAAAAAATTGGGGGCAAAAATATAATTTTTGTGAAAAAATATGATTTTTTATTTTTACGGTTCTGCATTATAAACTTCTGTGAAGCACTTGGTGGGTCAAAGTGCTCACCACACCTCTAGATAAGTTCCTTAGGGGGTCTACTTTCCAAAATGGTGTCACTTGTGGGGGGTTTCAATGTTTAGGCACATCAGTGGCTCTCCAAACGCAACATGGCGTCCCATCTCAATTTCTGTCAATTTTGCATTGAAAAGTCAAATAGCGCTCCTTCCCTTCCGAGCTCTCCCATGCGCCCAAACAGTGGTTTACTGCCACATATGGGGTATCAGCGTACTCAGGACAAATTGGACAACAACTTTTGAGGTCCAATTTCTTCTCTTACCCTTGGAAAAATAAAAAATTGGGGGCAAAAATATAATTTTTGTGAAAAAATATGATTTTTTATTTTTACGGTTCTGCATTATAAACTTCTGTGAAGCATTTGGTGGGTCAAAGTGCTCACCACACATCCAGATAAGTTCCTTAGGGGGTCTACTTTCCAAAATGGTGTCACTTGTGGGGGGTTTCAATGTTTAGGCACATCAGTGGCTCTCCAAACGCAACATGGCGTCCCATCTCAATTCCTGTCAATTTTGCATTGAAAAGTCAAATAGCGCTCCTTCCCTTCCGAGCTCTCCCATGCGCCCAAACAGTGGTTTACTGCCACATATGGGGTATCAGCGTACTCAGGACAAATTGGACAACAACTTTTTGGGTCCAATTTCTCCTGTTACCCTTGGTAAAATATAACAAATTGGAGCTGAAGTAAATTTTTTGTGTAAAAAAGTTAAATGTTCATTTTTATTTAAACATTCCAAAAATTCCTATTAAACACCTGAAGGGTTAATAAACTTCTTGAATGTGGTTTTGAGCACCTTGAGGGGTGCAGTTTTTAGAATGGTGTCACACTTGGGCATTTTCTATCATATAGACCCCTCAAAATGACTTCAAATGAGACGTGGTCCCTAAAAAAAAATGGTGTTGTAAAAATGAGAAATTGCTGGTCAACTTTTCACCCTTATAACTCCCTAACAAAAAAAAAAATTGGTTCCAAAATTATGCTGATGTAAAGTAGACATGTGGGAAATGTTACTTATTAAGTATTTTGTGTGACATATCTCTGTGATTTAATTGCATAAAAATTCAAAGTTTGAAAATTGCGAAATTTTCAAAATTTTCGCCAAATTTCCGTTTTTTTCACAAATAAACACAGGTACTATCAAAGAAATTTTACCACTATCATGAAGTACAATATGTCACGAGAAAACAATGTCAGAATCACCAGGATCCGTTGAAGCGTTTCGGAGTTATAACCTCATAAAGGGACAGTGGTCAGAATTGTAAAAATTGGCCTGGTCATTAACGTGCAAACCACCCTTGGGGGTAAAGGGGTTAATTATATATAATTTAGATTGTGAGCCCCATTGGGGACAGCGATGATAATGTGTGTAAAGAGCTGCGGAATAAGATCGCGCCATATAACAAAAGCATAGTAATAAATCAAATCTTGTTAGACAAGAGAAGTCACACAGGCAAGAAACTGTAGTTATGTTCACTGTGCTTCATAAACTTTAATAAACCGTGTTAGGCATAAATGAGTACACCCACTGTGATAAGTACGATTTTAATACCTCACTGAACACTTTCTACAATGCTGCCAGTACGGAGTAGAACATTTTTATTAACCAATAACATGAAAGTTTAATCATATAACTCTCATTACAGAATCTTCAGTTTTACTCCAATAAGTTGATGCAAACAGGAGTCCACCCCACATCAATCACTGCTACAGCTAGTATTTTGTATGGCCGCCATGATTTTTAACCCCTTCATGACCAGAGGTATTTTAGTTTTTGCTATTCGCTCCCTTTTGTCCCATAGAAATAACTTTTCTATTTTTCCGTCACTATGGCCATGTGAGGTCTTTTTTGCGGTACAAGTTGTGCTTTTGAACGACATCATTGTTTTTAACATATCGTTTACTGGAAAAGGGGAAAAAATTCCAAGTGCGGTGAAACTGCCAAAAAAAAGTGCAATTCCACAGGTTTTTTTATTTATATTTTTACCATGTTCACTAGATGCTACATCTGACCTGCCATTGTGATTCTCCAGGTCATAGACACCAAACATGTCTAGGTTCTTTTATATTTAAGCGGTGAAAAAAAATTCCAAACTTTTCTAAAAAAAAAAAAAAGCGCCATTTCCCGAGACCTGTAACGTCTCCATTTTTCATGATCTTGGGCTGGGTGAGGGCTTATTTTTTGCGTGCGGAGCTGGCGTTTTTATTGATAGGTGTGTAGCAACTGGATAAAAAATAACCTTTAATGGATATATATAAAAAGCCCTAAGGCCTATGAATAAAAAACACTATACACACCAACAAAAAAAATGCAAACCTAGTGTGATTTGAGCCCTATACCAACACAGAATGGAGAACCACATACAAGACACACAACATACAATATCTTGGCCAGCACTGACAGTGTTGGTATTGCTGACAAACTAAATGTTTGTATTGACCCAAATGGGTATATACAACCCAGTAATAAGACCCTAGAAGAGTATGGGTGCATCGGTGTATGTTTCACCCATTGGCATATGTTCACAATCTACAATTCAGTCTTACCAACTTCATGTGTACCTACTTAGGTTTATGAGTTTTTTAGGCAACAAATCTGTGAGTGCCTACCCATTAATGCTCTTCTGTTCATGTGACCCATCCAAAAGTCACCAATATGTGCTTTGGAGCTCTGTCAGTGCAAGCACACAGCACCTATCTAGCGTTCCACAATGCCACATGCATATACATATCCATCCATGTAGCTCTGGGATACAGTTTGCTCATTTACATCATATGAGTGTTCCCCATGGATTCAATTATGGCATATTATATTCAAAGGCCAACCACAATGGGTTAATACATTTGGAAGCTGCGATACTTGAGACCAAATATATTATATGCTCTGGTGCATTTGGATAGATCTCACCACGTTATGGTCATCATCAGCCATTCCTCTGTCTCTGTACCCTCTGAGCCGTGCCCTTGTATGGAAGCTTGGTGCTGTGGAAAGCGTCTCCCGACGCGTTTCTTCCTCATGGATTCATCAGGGGAGAATGCTAGTCCTGTCCGCTGCTATCGCGGGTCGCCCCCCTCTGTGGTGTTTATAGATTCCGCTCGGTGCTGCGTTGAATAAGCTCCACCCCTTGGCGTGTGACGCGCACCATGAGCTTACACTCCACTTCCGGTCCCATGGAGACGCTCTCTAGACCAGGGGTGTCAAACTGCATTCCTCGAGGGCTGCAAGCAGGTCATGTTTTCAGGATTTCGTTGTACTGCACAGGTGATAATTTAATCACCAACTCATTATCTGTGTAGGTGATTAAATTATCACCTGTGCAGTACAAGGAAATCCTGAAAACATGACCTGTTTGCAGCCCTCGAGGAATGCAGTTTGACACCTCTGATCTAGACCTTTCAAGCGCTGGGATTCCCTACCATGTGGCGCATGCGCCCCACACTCCTGGGACATAGCGCAATACTAGACATATGAGCTAACTCCTACCGGACATCATCAAATAACGGGGCGCGAATACATCTGTGGATGCACAAGCGTCCCCCCAAAAGTCTTGCTGCTGCGGCCCAAGTTTGTTTATTGTGCTGCATATACAACAGACCTCCTGGAAACAGGGAAGTTGGTATAATTCCAACATGATCCTGCTCACTAATTGGTATGATTCATAAATCTCTCAGCACAATATCAAGACCACCTGTGTGGTATCACCGAGACCAGTTATTATCCTGCCATGACTCGACAGATTACCCGTATGTTGATAGAGCGAGGAGAGCGAACAGGGACAAGAGAGACATGGGAAAATAATGGTACTTATGGGAAAAGGAATAGAGTTCCAATATGCGGGACAGCACATTACACCATAAACGTGGGAAACAGTGACCCTATGGATGCCCTACTTACAAAAGTATATACTCTCTTTTTACCTACCTATCGCGGAGGTTGGCGCCCTAAGGAGAATCGGGTGCAAGTGGCGCCCCCACTCAACGTAGGCTGTCCCTACATGGCTTTCCCTATTAAATCCTCAAACCTACAAAGGACAGCTAGAAAAAAAGCCTTATATACAAAAGCTGGAGTTGGATAAATGATCAAAATGGATAGGGATGGTCTTAGTTAATCAACAAAATGTATGTCCCTGTTTGGGTAATCCTGCCTGTCGTGGGGGTTGGCGCCCTGAAATCCTGCGCCCATGGCGCCCCCACTCAACGGAGGCTATCCCTGAAAAACACACACGAAATTTCAGCTCACCCTTCTTGAATAATCTCCATGGGTTTTAATCAATCCGAGCACGGAAAGGGCTTCTGCCAAAGCTCTCTGGGAACGGTGAAAGTAGGAAAAGAATCCAGCTCAGGAAAATGTATAAAATCGAAAATTCTTTATTCCAAATAATTTTTAAAATGAGAAGAAACACTGCATGTCAAAGATCAACAATATCCAAAAAATGGAAGGACAACCATGGTACAGCTGAACGCGTTTCGAACACTAAGGGTATGTGCACACGATGCAGATTTAGTGCAGAAAAATCTGCAGTTCTGCACTAAATCTGCATCTCCTGGCAGAATCTACAGGTGCGTTTTTGATGCGTTTATTGAGCACAAATCTGCACAAAAAACGCATGAAAAATGCATCAAAAACGCATGAAAAACGCATCAAAAACGCACCTGCAGATTTCTATAATGGAGGGGTGCAGAAACGCTGCAGAACTGCACTCCTTTGAAAACTGCAGCGTTTCTGCGCAGATTTTTCTGCACCATGTGCACTGCTTTTTTTTTTTTCACATTGATTTATAATGTACTGTGATCACAGTGCAGTTCTGCAGCGTTTCTGCTGCAGAAAAATCTGCAGTTCTGCACTAAATCTGCATCGTGTGCACATACCCTTAGTGTTCTTAGTCCACAGCAAGTGATCCAAGTGAGCGCTTCGTATATAAAAGCATCCATCACAGGTGAAATGAATACAAGATATAATTAGAGAAACCGCACCTACTGCAATACAGAAAATTGTATATATGATACAAAAAAATACAAATAAATGACAATCACAAAAGCAGATATGGATGTAATGTGATATAACTAAAAATTATATATATAATACAAAAAAAAAGCAAAGAAAAAAATATAATTAAGCGACATACAATCACAAAAGCGAAAATAAACATGATATATTATGACTATAAATATGACTATATAAACACATAAATATAACTGTAACTTAGATGAAAAATAAATATATCAACATAATTTCTCTTTTAAGGTTTAAACCCATAGGAGTACGTGTGTCAAGTAAATAAATCCAGAATGCTTCTTTGTCTCGCAGTTTTTTTCCCTATCTCCTCCTCGTATATCCCTATGGACTTGTTCAATGGCATATACTCTTAAATGTGTAGTTTGTCTATTATGTACATTGATAAAATGATGTGAAACATTAGAAATATGACGTAAAGTAGGCTGAACAATGTCATTAAGATGCTCCCGAAATCTTTCTTTTAAATTTCTAATAGTGGAACCAACATACAACAAACTGCAGTGTATGCATTCAATGATATAGACCACATGATCAGAGTTGCAATTCATAAAATTCTTTATGGAGAAAATCCTTGAGTCATTAGAACCGCAAAATGTTGATGTTTTTTTCACATATGTACATGTTTTACAAGGATATGTACCACATTTGAAAAAAACCTTTTGTAAGTAACCAATTTGAAGAATTTGCATATTTTTTAGAATGCACAAAATTCGGAGAAAGAATATTGCCCAAAGTTGGAGCACGTCTCGGTACAATGCGGACCCCGTTTTGAAGAATTGTGTCCATAATGTGATCATCACGTAAAATATTGAGATTTTTTGACACTTTGAGACAGAGTTGAAGTGAGTGCTATATGTAAGCACTAATACTGGTTTATCCAAAGCATTGCGATCTGAATTTTGTGATGTATAGTTGAAATGAGGTGACTAAATAAGATCTAATCTAGACCTGTTGTGCGCTATATCAAAATGTCCATTCCACCCCAGATTGCATTGCATGCAGTACACCATCATCTCAAAAATTATAGTTCCTGTTCGAATGATTTAGTCTTTCATTATTTCAGTTCTATCTTTTTTGTTGTCACATAATTATTTCATGTTTGAAAACAAATTTTTTTTGCAAAAAAGTGGAGTTTCAATGGGGGCCAAATTCTCACCTTCTGTAGCCAACTTAGTTATGTCTTGGTGGGAAGAACAATATATTTTTTGTGCAGATAATCCTTTTTCTAAACATATTCAATTATTCTTTAGATATATTGATGATTTACTACTGGTGTGGAATGGAGATCAGGATTCTATTGTACAATTTTTATCTTACATGAATAATAATCCCTTTAATCTTAAATTCACTTTTTTTCTGATTATAATTCTATATCTTTTTTAGATTTAATTCTTACGGGATTACCACATCAAATTGTTCAAAGTCGCACATACCGCAAACCGGGTGCTGGGAATACTATCCTACATGCTCAGAGTTTCCACCCATCCCACACAATTCATGCTATAACAGTGGGAGAGGCTATTAGAGCCAGAAGAAACTGCAGCAATGATTTAGCATTTGAACAGGAAAAACATGTCATTAAAAAACGTTTGAGAAACAGAAACTATCCAAATTGGTCTCTGGACCGAGCTTTTGATATAGCGCACAACAGGTCTAGATTAGATCTTATTCAGTCCCCTCATTTCAACTATACATCTGCATAGAAAAATTATTCTACAAGTTCTGCACAATAAACCACAAGCCACCCCTTTTTTGGACCAGACTGAGCAGAATGTATTTCAAGATCTCATGGATTTGCTCAACGAAGGACAGAGTGCCACAGGTAGGTCCAAATTCCGCATAGGAACAAATCTCTTGTCTCGCCACCTCTCTCTATTGTCCCTGCGGTCAGGATATTCTTTGAAATGACCAAAAGGGACATTGAGGCATTGCCTGCCAAGATCCCTGTGATTAGCAACCTGACATTGCTTGAGAAACGTGCCTTATCTGATCTTAAAGCCAATAACGAGTTTTTGATTTGTGAGGCTGACAAGGGGGCAAACATTGTCCTCTGGCCCCACGACCTCTATGTGGAAGAAGCATGCAGACAATTGGATAATACAAGATATTATCACAAACTTCCATCAGACCCTACGGGTGTTTACTCGACCAAATTGAGAGCGTTAATTGATAGAGCCCTGGAATTGGGTATCATCAATACAGGAGAACAGGACTTTATTTGGGTTAAACAGCCTACCACGTCAACGTTCTATATGTTGCCCAAATTGCACAAAGACATCCACAAGCCACCCGGACGCCCTATTGTTTCCAGCATAGGGAGCCTGTGCGAGAAAGCTTGTACATACATTGACTTTTTTTACAGCCCTTGGTTTTGGAACTCCCTTCGACCACCCTGGCCCAAGGTGAAATCATGGTCACATGTGATGTTGAGTCTCTATACTCAAATATTGACCATGATCATGGCCTACAAGCTGTCTTGTTTTTCCTAGATCTAAAACAACATTCAGACAGGTTGCACGACTCCTTCATTGTGGATTTGCTTGACTTCATTCTCAAGCATAATTTCTTCTTATTTGACAGAAATTTTTACCTCCAAGTCTCCGGTGTGGCAATGGGGGCCCGCTGTGCCCCAGTTCTGGCTAATCTTTTTCTAGGGTGGTGGGAGTCTACGATCGTCTACAATTCCACGTGGTTTAAATCTAAGGTACGCTGTTGGTACAGATATATTGACGACGTGTTTTTTATCTGGTCAGGCTCCCAGGAGGAAGTTGGGACCTTTATAAACTCGCTCAACGACAATCTGTTCAACATTTTCTTGACCTTTTCGTATTCTCCCTCCTCGGTGAGTTTCCTGGACCTCAACGTCATGTGTCATAATGGCAATTTGACAACTTGCCTATATCGCAAACCCACAGCCACTAATAATCTTTTGGAATTCCGCAGTTTCCATCCATTCCACACCAAAAAGGGGGTCCCCATTGGGCAGTTCCTTAGATCCAGGAGGAACTGCACACTCGATGATGACTTTCAAAAAGAAGCACAAGATCTGACCAGAAGATTTAAAAGAAGGACTTATCCCAAAAGATGTATTTCTCAAGCGTACCGGAGAGCCAAGTGTCAGTCGCAGGTTTCCCTGTTGGAGCCAAAGAAGAAACCACCGGACAAATTCATCCATTTCATTACTGGATACAACACCCATTGGTCCAAGGTAAGAGACATCTTACAGAAATACTGGGGCATCCTCACTACAGATTTAGTAACATCGCAAATTGTCAGCGAACGGCCACTAATCACTGCGAGGAGGGCACCGAATCTGAGAGATATTCTCACACGGAGCCATTACACCAGGCCTACTACCAGACTAAATCGCGGCATCATATTGAGGGGCTCCTTCCCGTGTGGAGATTGCAACATCTGCCAATATATGCATCCAGTCAGAGATTGTTTCTGTAACCCTACTGACGGCATTAAGCATGGGCTAAAATCATACATTAACTGTAAGACTACCAATGTCATATATGCAATCGTCTGCCCATGCCCACTCATATATGTGGGACAAACATCCCAAGAGCTGCGCCGACGCATGCAGAAACATCTACCATCAATACTGCGTCGGCTGATGCTCGTAGGGAGAAACTTCTCACTACAGTGGCTTCTCATTTTTTATCACACCATGCAGGCAGACATACAGGCACCAAGATTGTGGGTTTGGAACATGTCAGGAGTTCGGGCAGAGGGGAATCCCTTGAACGAAAACTTTTGCAAGCTGAAGCCCGTTGGATTTTCCTACTACACTCTGCTGCACCTCTAGGTATTAATGAGGACCTCCTCTTTACGGGCTTCTTAGGCTGAACAACTCTGTTACCATATGTTTTGTATGTCCTCTTCCAGGTTGGTCCAGCATTACTTGGTTATTTATATGCCTTTTGGACAATATACAGCAGTTTCGAAATAGGGACTCAAGCATGATCTGGTTTTTACATACACGCTTCAACATTTATCTTTGCCAATTTGGAGAGAGGACCATCGGTGATGAGGAATTATGAAGATATGGACCAAATACCAAACGTCTGTACATTGCGAATGGATACACCAGCCGGACTACGTATGCCTACTTTATGTAGAGCCTCATTAGCAAGGAGACATTCTGTCGCCCCACTCGGTGTAACATGGATTTATGTGCGCTATAAATATTGTACAACTGTCTCTTTTTAAGTACATTAATCCCATTGAGCTCTATTGTCAGAACTTTCTAAGGTAGCTGGCGATTCACAACTATTACACTGTTATAGGACCTCTGTATATTTCTTCAATTTTGGTGCCCCTGTTATAAGTGCCCACTTATCCATTACCTCTATGGATCATTACTATTTTTCTCTTGCATTGTCTATCTTCCATAGCCCTGTCTCTGTAGGTCAGTACCTGTATGTCTCAGCTTGGTGCTATCGGTTTCGGTATGCAGGATTCGTGAAATTATTCCTTGGACTCGTATGCCTTTATTGTTCTGCTTATCACTATTTAGATATACCTGGTCGAATCTTCCCCAGACCGTTTTTACGCTTTGGTCAACATCATTAGCCATTGGGAATTGGATTAAGTTGTGAGACAGGTCCTTTTTATCTTATCAGATATATATATCTGTACGACTAGTAATGTCTCTCCTTTCATGCATTCCTCTGTCCTTTGAACCTTCTAGGTATGTTGCTAATCAATAAACATATTTTTCAGTAGGCATGGTGGTTTTGTTGTTTATTTAAGCTGCTTTACCTTATAGCTTTTTTCATTCACAGATCCTATTGTCCGTTGTCCTTATCTTCTATCCCTTTTGTGTCCATTCATGTTTATTTATGTTTGTCTGCTGTTACTTTAGACTGTCAGGTTTTCCTGTAGTGGCTGTGAGTGGGGTACATCCCCTTCATATACCACATCCATTGGTGTACATATTTTTCCATCCGTGGCTCCTTGTTTTATTGTGCACAATGCGCTGCACTGTAAATTTCGGGCGCATGCGCATTGCGCAGTATTGGCAGAGACGTCTGCCGTTCATGTTCTTCCGCCCTCATCGTGCGTCAGTTCCGGTCTCCGGCGTTCCTCGCCCAATTCCTGTCACAACTAAAAGGTATTTAAGCGGACATTGATGGTTGGTTCAGCACCCTTCCCCTGACGAAGCCGTCCCTGTAACGGCGATACGTGTGGGGTCTCTCCCCGCTCTGATCCCTGCCTCCTCACACATTGTTTTCCTGGCGGTTTTGCTCTGATAGCTCCGTATGGCTGGGCCTAGGACCTTCATGTATATTTCGGGTATATGGCCATTGCAGCCCCAGATGTAGAGTACCTGGCACATCCGCCTTTTCCTCTTGTACCCTGTTCTTTGACTTTGGTCGATTGGACTTTTTGCTGACATACAGGTATTGATCATTTCTGCCATCTTTTTCTATACCTTTGGATAGGGTCTGTGTTCTTACCCGGACGTTTATGAACATTACATATATTTTCCATTCAGGGAACTTTGTGTTCATCTAAGAGGCGCAGCTATACAGGGCCACCCTTATGCTTTGTATTTAGTGTATGTTCATTATATTGACTTGTTATTTAGATATACATATTGCTTAGGTTATGTGATACTTTACCTCTGCATTACTTGCAGGGTATATGCCCCTGTTTGGCCACCGCTACTTTTACGGATCATTGTGGGGACTTTTCGGTGTGTTCACTTGTTTTTAATGTTTTTATCTTTGCATCAATAAAGTTTGGCTTTTTTATATATTTCAATACCCATTGTGGTGTGCAGTGTTTTAGAGTGGTTCTTTTTTCCTCTTTTTTCTTCATTGTCATTATATTACCACTCTTCTGTACCCCTCTTTATTCGATGCACAGTATTAGTAGTGCGCTGGTGCCCTAAATTCTGTCAAGTTGTACTTTTGAACGACATCATTGGTTTTAGCATGCCATGTACTAGAAAACGGGAAAAAAATTCCAAGTGCGGTGAAATTGCAAAGAAAGTGCAATCCCACACTGGTTTTGTGTTTGGCTTTTTTGCTAGGTTCATTAAATGCTAAAACTGAGCGGCCATTTTGATTCTCCAGGTCATTACAAGTTCATAGACCCAAACATGACTAGGTTACATTTTATCTAAGTGGTGAAAAAAAATTACAAAATTTTTCGTGATCTGGAGTCAGGTGAGGGCTTATTTATTGCGTGCTGAGCTGACGTTTTTAGTGATACTATTTTGGTGCAGATACGTTCATTTGATCGCCCGTTATTGCATTTTAATGCAATGTCGCGGAGACCAAAAAACGTAATTCTGGCGTTTTGAATTTTTTTCTTGCTATGTTGTTTACTGATCAGGTTGATCCTTTTTTTTATTGATAGATCGGGCAATTCTGAACGCGGCTATACAATATACGTGTATATTTTATTTATTTTTTTTATTGTTTTATTTTGAATGGGCCGAAACGAGGGTGATTTAAACTTTTATATATATTTTTTTTTTTTCATATTTTTTAAAACATTTTTATTTTATTTTTGCCATGCTTCAATAGTCTCCATGGGAGGCTAGAAGCTGGCATAGCCTGATCGGCTCTGCTACATAGGAGCGAAGCTCAGATCACTCCTATGTAGTAGAATTGCTGCATTGCTATGAGCCCCGACCACAGGGTGGCTCTCACAGCAATCCGGCATCAACACCCATAGAGGTCTTCAATAGACCTCTGGTTGTCATGCCGACGCATCGCTGACCCCCGATCACGTGATGGGGTCAGCGATGCGCGCATTTCCGGCCGATGGCCGGAAGCGCTAGTTAAATGCCGTTGTCAGCGTTTGACAGCGGCATTTAACTAGTTAATAGCAGCGGATGAATCACGATTCCACCCACCGCTATTGCGGGCACATGTCAGCTTTTCAAAACAGCTGACATGTCCTGGCTTTGATGCGGGCTCACCGCTGGAGCTCGCATCAAAGCAGGGGATCTGACCTTGGACGTAGTATCCCATCCGAGGTCAGAAAGGGGTTAAGTCGTAATCCGTTCCTCCGTTTCTGCTAGGCGCTGCTCTTAGAAAACACACTGAGTGATGGCCCGGCCAATGCAAAGGCCAAAAATGTATTTGTCCTGCTTCCAGACCTAAGCTGCGCAATTATATACCAGTTTAAGAGAACATAGGGAATTCCCCCCACCGTGCTCTTACACAAAGCGGAGTAGGCCTGCTCCCAGCACACTGGTTTCACATTACAGCTGTATTGGAGGAAGGGGGTCGGAAAAGCCCACAGCGTGTGTCTGTACTCAGCTCTTGGATGTAGCAGAGCTCAGTGTGCGTGATAATAGACAATCAATACATCATATTCCTGATACCATAGTACCAGTGTACTGTATGCATGTGAATCAAGATAACGAAGTGCAGTTTATAATTATTAGTGCCTAGGGTGGATCTCAATAAAGTCAATAGATATAAATACAAGTTTAAAGGAATTCGTTTTACCTAGAAGGGCATCCACAGGTAACGAAAGTCTTGCATCCCTCCACCCCGACAAGCGTTTCGCTCTGCTTTTTCCGGGGGCATCATTATGGTCATGTATTAATTTTTGATGAAGTGTTACCCTCCGATTGGTTTTGGTTTTCTTTAGAGAGTTCTGATTATTAATTATATATAATTTAGATTGTGAGCCCCATTGGGGACAGCGATTATAATGTGTGTAAAGAGCTGCGGAATAAGATCGCACTATATAAGAAAAGCTTAGTAATAAATCAAATCTTGTTAGACATGAGAAGTCATACAGGAAAGAAACTGTAGTTATGTTCACTGTGCTTTATAAACTTTAATAAACCGTGTTAGGCATAAATGAGTACACCCACTGTGATAAGTACGATTTTAATACCTCATTGAACACTGAAAATCTCTGCAGGGGAGCCTGCTCATCTTCTCTCCAAATCACACCTCACCACTTGTGCAAAGCTAACAGACAATTCTCTATACTCCTCCTCCTAGACCTGTCCTCTGCCTTCGACACAGTTGACCACTGCCTCCTACTACAGATCCTCTCTTCCTTTGGGGTCAAAGACCTTGCCCTATCCTGGATCTCCTCATACCTTGCCAACCGCACATTTAGCGTTTCCTACTCCCATACTACCTCTTCATCTCGCCCCCTCTCTGTTGGTGTCCCCCAAGGCTCTGTCCTAGGACCCTTACTCTTCTCAATCTATACACTCGGCCTGGGACAACTCATAAGGTCCTATGACTTCCAGTACCATCTATATGTTGATGATACTCAGATCTACCTCTCTGGCTCAGATGTCACCGCTCTGCTGTCCAGAATCCCAGAGTGTCTATCAGCCATATCCTCCTTCTCCTCTCGCTTCCTCAAGCTCAGTGGTTCAAGAGGGGTTCAGGAGAGGCCTGGATGTCTTCCTGGAGCAGAACAATATTGTATCATACAATTATTAGTTTCTGTAGAAGGAAGTAGATCTGGGGATTTATTATGATGGAATATAGGCTGAACTGGATGGACAAATGTCTTTTTTCGGCCTTACTAACTATGTTAATGTGGACAAATCTGAACTCATTATCTTTCCTCCATCATGCATATCTTCCTTACCTGATCTATCTATTAAAATAAATGAAATCACACTTTCCCCTGTCCCCAAAATCCGCTACCTCGGAGTAACCCTGGACTCTGCCCTGTCCTTCAAACCGCACATCCAAGCTCTCGCCACCTCCTGCCGCCTCCAGCTCAAAAATATTTCCAGAATCCGTCCTTTCCTTAACCCACACTACCAAGGTGCTCGTGCATGCCCTAATGATCTCCCGCCTTGACTACTGCAACATACTTCTCTGTGGCCTACCTGCCACGTCACCGCTCTGCTTTCCGGCCGCTGTGCTCACAGCCAGAGCAGAGAAGCAGAGCGCCGGGAGCAGACAGCGGTAGGTAAGTATGTAGTGTTTGTTTTTTTAACTTTTACGATAGTAACCAGGGTAAACATCGGGTTACTAAGCGCGGCCCTGCGCTTAGTAACCCGATGTTTACCCTGGTTACCAGCGAAGACATCGCTGAATCGGCGTCACACACGCCGATTCAGCGATGTCAGCGGGAGATCCAGCGACCAAATAAAGTGCTGGCCTTCTAGCCCCGACCAGCGACATCACAGCAGGATCCTGATCGCTGCTGCGTGTCACACTGAACGATATCGCTAGCCAGGACGCTGCAACGTCACGGATCGCTAGCGATATCGTTTAGTGTGAAGGTACCTTTAGGTAATACATATATTAGCGCTTTTACGGCTACATAAAACAAAAAGCAAAGCAACAAAATTTGCATACAAGTCTGTAAAATACCAAAAAAATCCATCCCCCTAGGCCGCTAAGCCAATTGGCTGGATTTTAAAAGGAGTCTCTATTGTATTAGTCTCATTAAGAGCCTTAAGGAACCTAGAAAATCTGAGTCCAAGTCTCATTGTCAGAGCAGTGTGGTGCTAATACCTTCCTTGGCTCCAGGGGTAAAGGCTAAGTACAGCATAGTCCTTGCAGATACTAGGCTGTGTGTTCAGATCCAACAGTCCAGCAGTTTTGTCCTTCCGCGTCTTTTATAAGAAAAGCAAGATGTTGAATAAGTTTGATGTCCTTGTCAACATTTAAAAGTTCATCCAGTGTCTCTGTAAGGTGCAAACATCCTACCACTGCCAGCACGGTGATTAGGAGAATCGTCATTCTGCTGGTGAAAAGATCTTTTTGCAGTGACTGACATGGATCCAGGTGGGCTTTCCCTCAGGTTTCACTGAGGTGAATGTAACATAGTAACATAGTAACATAGTTAGTAAGGCCGAAAAAAGACATTTGTCCATCCAGTTCAGCCTATATTCCATCATAATAAGTACCCAGATCTACGTCCTTCTACAGAACCTAATAATTGTATGATACAATATTGTTCTGCTCCAGGAAGACATCCAGGCCTCTCTTGAACCCCTCGACTGAGTTCGCCATCACCACCTCCTCAGGCAAGCAATTCCAGATTCTCACTGCCCTAACAGTAAAGAATCCTCTTCTATGTTGGTGGAAAAACCTTCTCTCCTCCAGACGCAAAGAATGCCCCCTTGTGCCCGTCACCTTCCTTGGTATAAACAGATCCTCAGCGAGATATTTGTATTGTCCCCTTATATACTTATACATGGTTATTAGATCGCCCCTCAGTCGTCTTTTTTCTAGACTAAATAATCCTAATTTCGCTAATCTATCTGGGTATTGTAGTTCTCCCATCCCCTTTATTAATTTTGTTGCCCTCCTTTGTACTCTCTCTAGTTCCATTATATCCTTCCTGAGCACCGGTGCCCAAAACTGGACACAGTACTCCATGTGCGGTCTAACTAGGGATTTGTACAGAGGCAGTATAATGCTCTCATCATGTGTATCCAGACCTCTTTTAATGCACCCCATGATCCTGTTTGCCTTGGCAGCTGCTGCCTGGCACTGGCTGCTCCAGGTAAGTTTATCATTAACTAGGATCCCCAAGTCCTTCTCCCTGTCAGATTTACCCAGTGGTTTCCCGTTCAGTGTGTAATGGTGATATTGATTCCCTCTTCCCATGTGTATAACCTTACATTTATCATTGTTAAACCTCATCTGCCACCTTTCAGCCCAAGTTTCCAACTTATCCAGATCCATCTGTAGCAGAATACTATCTTCTCTTGTATTAACTGCTTTACATAGTTTTGTATCATCTGCAAATATCGATATTTTACTGTGTAAACCTTCTACCAGATCATTAATGAATATGTTGAAGAGAACAGGTCCCAATACTGACCCCTGCGGTACCCCACTGGTCACAGCGACCCAGTTAGAGACTATACCATTTATAACCACCCTCTGCTTTCTATCACTAAGCCAGTTACTAACCCATTTACACACATTTTCCCCCAGACCAAGCATTCTCATTTTGTGTACCAACCTCTTGTGCGGCACGGTATCAAACGCTTTGGAAAAATCGAGATATACCACGTCCAATGACTCACCGTGGTCCAGTCTATAGCTTACCTCTTCATAAAAACTGATTAGATTGGTTTGACAGGAGCGATTTCTCATAAACCCATGCTGATATGGAGTTAAACAGTTATTCTCATTGAGATAATCCAGAATAACATCCCTCAGAAACCCTTCAAATATTTTACCAACAATAGAGGTTAGACTTACTGGCCTATAATTTCCAGGTTCACTTTTAGAGCCCTTTTTGAATATTGGCACCACATTTGCTATGCGCCAGTCCTGCGGAACAGACCCTGTCGCTATAGAGTCACTAAAAATAAGAAATAATGGTTTATCTATTACATTACTTAGTTCTCTTAGTACTCGTGGGTGTATGCCATCCGGACCCGGAGATTTATCTATTTTAATCTTATTTAGCCGGTTTCGCACCTCTGTGGTCAGCTGGACTTTAAACCGGACCATCAAACTGTGGGTCTAGGCTCCTCACGTGTCTGTGTATGACCACCAATCACCTGGATTCAGCTGATGTACGTCTGTGTATGACCACCAATCACCTGGATTCAGCTGATGCACGTCTGTGTATGACCACCAATCACCTGGATTCAGCTGATGCACGTCTGTGTATGACCACCAATCACCTGGATTCAGCTGATGTACGTCTGTGTATGACCACCAATCACCTGGATACAGCTGATGTACGTCTGTGTATGTCCACCAATCACCTGGATTCAGCTGATGCACGTCTGTGTATGACCACCCAATCACCTGGATTCAGCTGATGTACGTCTGTGTATGACCACCAATCACCTGGATTCAGCTGATGCACGTCTGTGTATGACCACCCAATCACCTGGATTCAGCTGATGTACGTCTGTGTATGTCCACCAATCACCTGGATTCAGCTGATGCACGTCTGTGTATGACCACCCAATCACCTGGATTCAGCTGATGTACGTCTGTGTATGACCACCAATCACCTGGATTCAGCTGATGTACGTCTGTGTATGACCACCAATCACCTGGATTCAGCTGATGTACGTCTGTGTATGACCACCAATCACCTGGATTCAGCTGATGTACGTCTGTGTATGACCACCAATCACCTGGATTCAGCTGATGTACGTCTGTGTATGACCACCAATCACCTGGATTCAGCTGATGTACGTCTGTGTATGACCACCAATCACCTGGATTCAGCTGATGCACGTCTGTGTATGACCACCAATCACCTGGATACAGCTGATGCACGTCTGTGTATGATCACCAATCACCTGGATTCAGCTGATGTACGTCTGTGTATGTCCACCAATCACCTGGATTCAGCTGATGTACGTCTGTGTATGACCACCAATCACCTGGATTCAGCTGATGTACGTCTGTGTATGACCACCAATCACCTGGATTCAGCTGATGCACGTCTGTGTATGACCACCAATCACCTGGATACAGCTGATATACATCTGCACTGGCATTAGGATCTGGAATTGATGAAAACACATGTTTATGCACCACATTAAGTCTTTTCTGTAAGGCCTGGACATGGGCTGTCATAGCACCGTGTTGCATTTGTAGCACCTGTGGGAAGTACAGACCAGTCTTTGGGGCACTACCAAACAGGAGTTCAGAAGGAGACAAGCCTGTCCTTCTATTTGGAGTGTGTCGTGCAAGAGACAAACACTCTACCCCGCTCTTTCCTTTGTCTGCTGTGGCCTTTGGTTTTCCAGGTTAAGTGTCCCGTTTAGTCTCTCCACTTTCCCACTACTTTGTGGTCTATATGGTGCATGATATGCTTGCTGTACTCCCAGGACCTGCATGACTTCCCTCATTATTTTTCCCGTGAAGTGTGTCCCTATCGCTCTCTATGGTTTCTAGGACACCACATACCTGCAGATCAGTTCTTTCATCAGTTTGTCTGCAGTCGTTTTAGCATTTGCACATTTTATCGGTTAGGCTTCTGGCCAACCAGAGAAGAGATACGATACGATACGATACACTTTATTGATCCCGTGGGAAATTATGGTATCACAGCAGCACAACTTAAATCATAAAAATCATAAAGGAATGACATAGTTGACATGACAGTGGAGTTGACAGAAGAACATTATACATTAGAATAGGACATACACAACGAGTGAACTGAAATGCAGAGAAATAAGTAGACATTCACCATGGTGGTTTAACCCTAATGTTATTGTTGTACATTCCCATGACAGTTGGCACAAACGATTTCCTATATTTTTCCTTCTTACACCTCAGAAGTATTAGCCGGTTGCTGAAGGTGCTCTTCTGTCTCATGAATAGCTCATATAGTGGATGTGCATTATTGTTCATAATTGCCATACACTTCCTCAGAGTTCTTCTCTCCACTACCTCCCCAAGAGTCCAGATTACAGCCCACAGCAGAACTTGCCTTCTTAATAATCTTATTCAGCTTATTAGCATCAGAGGCCTCACACTACTACCCCAGCATGTGATTGCAAAAAAGATGGCACTTGCCACCACCAACTGGTAGAACATTTCTAACATTTTGCTGCACACATTAAAAGACCTCAGTTTTCTTAGGAAATACAATCTGCTCATCCCCATCTTGTAGACAAACTCTGAGTGGCATCTCCAGTCCAGTTTGCTATCCAAATGGACCCCCAAATATTTGTACCTCTCCACCTGCTCTACCTCCTGACCAGCAATAGTGATCGGTAAGCATTCCATCTTTATCCTGCTATAGTTGGCCACCAACTCCTTGGTTTTCTTAACATTTAGTTGTAGATAGTTAACTTAGGGTTAGGAGGAGTGGTTCCTTCTAATAATTTATCATGACAGGGGGAATGGGCAGCCGACCCATATCAGATTTTCCCCTTGCCCAAACGGTGTCTGGTACCTGACTCTTTTCCCTGTCCTCAGACATTCTGGTGTCAGGTGTTACTTTCACTACTCTTGCCATATACACCGTTTCTGCCATATTACACAAGTGTTTATATAAGTCACACATTAATGTCCAAATATTATTTATACCTGTATTTGATTGGGTAGAGAACCCCTTAAGAACTAAATTTGATTCACAAAATATGTTACCAAAAGAAAATTATATACATTAAAATATATATATAATTACGAAAGATACTGAAACATAAAACGGGGGAGCACAATGCCATAGGCCACAGCAAAGCACAAGCTTATTCTAAGAAAGTAGCAGCCCTATATAAATCCATAACCAACAGTTCCAAATAGAAAAAGGGATTTGAAAAATACGAAATATCAATGCCAGTTGCTTGCGATAAGGTATAAGAAGTGGAAAAGACAAATAAACAGTGACTATGGTTTGAGCCAATATATTGAATGGCTAAAAAACTATATATCATATGAAGACAACCTCGAAATAGACGGTAACTATACCATCTTGTGTAAGGAAACTACTAACCTGGCAAATTAATGGAATTAAGTGTAACTATAATAGGGCATGATTTACCTGTGGTATAATGTGCACGTGGAAGACCCTGGCGTCCCTCTACCCCAAGTGTTTATATGAAAGGGGACTTGTGACTGTTAGGCCGGCCTCACACTTGCGAGTTTTACGGACGTAAGAGCGCAGAAACTACGTCCGTAAAACTCACAAAACATACGGCACAATTATTCTCTATGCCCCTGCTCCTATCTGCCGTATTAAACTGATCAGTATTATACGGCTTTCTACGGCCGTAGAAAATGGCAGCATGCTGCGTTTGTCACCGTATTGCGCAAATAAAACGTCAATGGAAGTCTATGGAAGCCCCAAAAATACGGATTACACACGGACAAGCAGTGTGACTTGCGAGAAATACGCAGCGGTGTTAGCGAGAAAAGCCGGTAATTCAGTGCGGTGTACAGTAAAATCACACTGACAGCTTACAGTAGAATAAATGTGTACACATAGAATATATATATATATATATATATGTCAGTAGACACATATATATAAATATATATATATATATATAATTATTATTTCCTCCAGCGCGATATAGCAGAAAGTCGGTAATTCAATTACCGGCTTTTGCTCTCTCCTTCCTAAACCCGACATGATATGAGACATGATTACATACAGTAAACCATCTCATATCACCATTTTTTTTTGCATATTCGACACTACTAATGTCAGTAGTGTGTATGTGCAAAATTTGTCCGTTCTAGCTAGTAAATTAAAGGGTTAAATGGCGGAAAAAATTGGCGTGGGCTCCCGCACAATTTTCTCCGCCAGAGTAGTAAAGCCAGTGACTGAGGGCAGATATTAATAGCCTGGAGAGGGTCCACGGTTATTGGGCCCCCCCCGGCTAAAAACATCTGCCCCCAGCCACCCCAGAACAGGCACATCTGGAAGATGCGCCTATTCTGGCACTTGGCCACTCTCTTCCCACTCCCTTGTAGCGGTGGGATATGGGGTAATGAAGGGTTAATGCCACCTTGCTATTGTAAGGTGACATTAAGCCAAATTAATAATGGAGAGGCATCAATTATGACACCTATCCATATTTAATCCAATACTAGTAAAGGGTTAAAAAAGACACAAACACCTTATTAAAAATTAATTTAATGAAAAAAATCACAAAGGTTGTATTAATTTATTCTACTCTCAATCCACTCACTGAAGACCCTCAATCTGTAAATAAAAAAAAATAAAAAAAAACAACAATATACATACCTTCCGAGGATCTGTCACGTCCAACGATGTAAATCCATCTGAAGGGGTTAAAATATTTTGCAGCCACGAGCTTTGCTAATGCAGCTGCTCATGTCTGCAAAACCCCGGAGAATGTAGGTAAAGTAGGTCAATGACCTATATTTACCTGCATTTGCGGTGAGACGCCCTCTGCTGGCTGTTCCTAGATCGTGGGAACTTTCCTAGAAAGCTCCCAGGCTCGAGATCATAAGAGGCGCCCTCTGCTGGTTGTCCTCATATGAACTCGAGCCAGGGAGCTTTCTAGGAAAGTTCCCACGATCTAGGAACAGCCAGCAGAGGGTGTCTCACCGCAAATGCAGGTAAATATAGGTCAATGACCTACTTTACCTACATTCTCCGGGGTTTTGCAGACATGAGCAGCTGCATTAGCAAAGCTCGTGGCTGCAAAATATTTTAACCCCTTCAGATGGATTTACATCGTTGGACGTGACAGATCCTCGGAAGGTATGTATATTGTTGGTTTATTATTTTTTATTTATTTACAGATCGAGGGTCTTCAGTGAGTGGATTGAGAGTAGAATAAATTAATGCAACAACCTTTGTTTTTATTTCATTAAATTAATTTTTAATAATGTGGGTTTTTTTTTAACCCTTTACTAGTATTGGATTAATAATGGATAGGTGTCATAATTGACGCCTCTCCATTATTAATTAGGCTTAATGTCACCTTACAATAGCAAGGTGGCATTAACCCTTCATTACCCCATATCCCACCGCTACACGGGAATGGGAAGAGAGTGGCCAAGTGCCAGAATAGGCGCATCTTCCAGATGTGCCTTTTCTGGGGTGGCTGGGGGCAGGTGTTTTTAGTTTTTAGCCAGGGGGGGGGGGCAATAACCATGGACCCTCTCCAGGCTATTAATATCTGCCCTCAGTCACTGGCTTTACTACTCTGGCGGAGAAAATTGTGCAGGAGCCCACGCCAATTTTTTCCGCCATTTAACCCTTTAATTTACTAGCTTGAACGGCCAAATTTTGCATAGACACACTACTGACATTAGTAGTGTGGAATATGCAAAAAAAAGGGGGATATGAGATGGTTTACTGTATGTAACCATGAGAGAGAGCAAAAGCCGGTAATTGAATTACCGGCTTTCTGCTATATCGCGCTGGATGAAATATTAATATATATACATATATGTGTCTACTGACATATATATATATATATATATATATATATGTATACATTATATATGTTTGATTGTTTTTTTTTTACACATGGATCCCTTGTATAGCCGTATGTCGGTTGTGCAAGCCTGCGAGAAAAACACGCAGTACGGATGACATACGGATTACATACGGAGGATGCCATGCGCAAAAAACGCTGAAGCACCCTGCCTACGGAGGAGCTACGGACCACTATTTTCGGGACTTTTCAGCGTATTACGGCCGTAATATACGGACCGTATTTTCATACGCTGAGTGTGAAGCCGGCCTAATACTGTATACTGTAATACAGGAGAGTACTGTATAGTGGCCTAGACAGCACTCAACTCTGCTCCCAGCAATTCATAGGGGTATTATCACTAACAATAAGTTTGTAAGCACCTCTTGGCTGTCTCGTGACTCTAGTCTTTTTTGTTTAGTCATAGGGGCTTCAGTCGCTTGTCCTTCTACCCTCACACATTCCACAGTCTCGTCAGTAATCATGTCTGGCATTATCAAGTCTTTTTGTACCACAGTTCCGGCAGCCCCAGTGTCAATCAAGAATTCTGTCTCTTTCCCTCCCGGCATTGGTATGGTGGTCATCAAGGCAGGACCAGGTCCGGAGGGGACAGGGCACACATTTGTCACTGGGTTGTCAGTTTCCTAGTCTGAAGGTGAAGGAGGTGGAAGATTGGTCTGAGTGTCCATTTTCTCCACAATTCCAGCACTTCACTGTTTCTAAGTCCTTAGGTCCCTTACTATGTCTCTACTGTTTTCCTTGTGCTCCAGCATACATGACACATCGTCTTATTGTCCTAGTTTGTTCAACTCCTTTAGCAACCTTCAGTAGGTCTTACATTTCTCCATTCAGGTCTGGCTGTCTGTACTGTGTCTCATAAGCCTTTGGTCATACCGTCAATAAATGTATTTACCAATATTTTAACATTGAGTGGGTTTATGGGACTGTACCCCATGTCTACCCATTTCAGCTGTAACCGTCCAGAGTACATCTCTACACTCTCTCCTTTTGTCACATCTGTAAAAGTCTTAATTTGTGTTCTAGTACGTCACCTGCTTTTGTGCTCACCAAACTCTCTAGGTCTGCCCAAGTATACTTATACGTCCATCATATTGTCTTTGACTGTAAAATGGGAAAGGTTGGTTCTCAGGGTCAGCCAATTGTTTTAGCGTAGCTAGCTAGTCAGAGGGCCTCCAGGGATAATACTCCTGTATCTGTCTTACCCTACCTGATGTGGTTGGTTCTCTGGTGGTGGGGGTGACTAGATGTCCGGTTGGGGGTGACATGACATGCTGGTCTACAGCTCCTTCCGAAAAGGATTACTGTCAGCTTGCTCCCAAAAAGTCAATGTCCCCACTACCCACTAACCACTATCCTGTGTCAGCTTCTTATGTCACTACATGTGATCTTGTCTGGACAGGATTCAGTGCAATTCACTTAGGTCGAGTTGCAGCACAGATCATACAAGTATTTCTCCAGTCTGGGTTTATCTGACCACAGTGTTTCCAAGTCCATCTGTCTTGTCTGGGTCTCTGGTTATACAAAGGTATGACCGCAGCAATAATGTGTCGGTCATAGTCAGACTTTTGAGCATCAAAACATTCATAATACACCTTACTTCCGTCCTGCTGCACTCTCTCAGACGCTATTTATTCACTTGCTATTTTCTTCCCTTGTCTGTGCCTTTTTGTACATCCAAACATCCACACTCTGGCATTTTTGCCTTTTTCAATATTGGTCCCACATCTTTCACTGCTTCCTTTTTCAATCTGTATAGCGGTTCTGGATCCCATTGGGGCCCTGACTGCACACACAGAACAAGTTGCCCATGGCTTCAACTTATTCGCTCAGGCAACTCACCTTTATTCTGCAAATGCCCTTTTTAGTGTGTCTTACCATCTACGGGCGGCCACACGTAGTAAGTCAGAGCAAGTGTCAAGATTTAGCGGGAAGATTACACCACCTATTACCCGGTAGACCAGTTGGCTAGCTTAGCTCCATGGAATGGCAAGGTTAAAACCACCTCTGAGCCGTAACAAAAACAAGCTGACTGTAGCAGGAAGGCCCTGTTGTGTTAGGCGTCTCACCTACTACATCAGCCGTGCAGTTGGCTACCTCCTCTGTTGATCCTCAATTTGCTGTATATTAATCACTCAACTTGAAGCAGGCCCAACCAAACAAGTAGGCCAAATGCAGTTTAATATCCGAAACAGAATGAAAAATGATGCTCATCTTTGTTCAGTGGAGGAGAACAACAAACAGCGGCAGACACCGTTAGTAGGCCCAACCAAACAAGTAGGCCAAATGCAGTTTAATATTCAAAACAGGATGAAAATTTGAGGACCACCTTTGTTCAGTGGAGAACAACAAGCAGCGGCAGACACCGTTAGTAGTCCCAACTAAACAAGTAGGCCAAATGCAGTTGAATATCTGAAACAGGATGAAAATTGAGGCTCAGCTTTGTTCAGTGGAAGAGAACAACAAGCAGCGGCAGACACCGTTAGTAGGCCCAACCAAACACGTAGGCCAAATGCAGTTTAATATTCTAAACAGGATGAAAATTGAGGCTCCGCTTTGTTCACTGGAGGAGAAAAGCAAGGAGCGGCAGACAGTTAGTAGGCTCAACCAAACAAGTAGGCCAAATGCAGTTTAATATTCTAAACAGGATGAAAATTGAGGCTCAGCTTTGTTCAGTGGAGGACAGCTGTAATGAGGGGCAGACACAGTTAGTAGGCCCAAATAAGTAAGTAGGCTAAATGCAGTTCAAAACTGTTAACTGGAGTCCACAGGCGGCATAGCTTTGTTCAATGGAGGACAGCTGTAATGAGTGGCTCAGACAGACACAGGGAGTAGGCCTAAAATAAAAAAGTAGGCTAACTGCAGTTCAAAATTGGTAACAGGAGTAAACAGGCGGCATAGCTTTGTTCAATGGAGGACAGCTGTAATGAGTGGCGCAGACACAGTTTATAGGCCAACATTAAAAAAGTAGGCTCCAAGCAGTTCAAAAATGGTAACAGGAGTAAACAGGCAGCATAGCTTTGTTCAATGGAGGACAGCTGTATTGAGTGGCGCAGACAGACTTAGTAGGCCTAAAATAAAAAAGTAGGCTCAAAGCAGTTCCAAAGTGGAAACAGGAGTACACAGGCTGCATTGCTTTGTTCAGTGGAAGACAACTGTATTAAGTGGCGCAGACAGACTTAGTAGGCCTAAAATAAAAAAGTAGGCTCAAAGCAGTTCCAAAGTGGAAACAGGAGTACACCGGCGACATAGCTTTGTTCAGTGGAGGACAGCTGTAATGAGTGGCGCAGACACAGTTTGTAGGCCCACATTAAAAAAGTAGGCTCAAAGCAGTTCAAAAATGGTAACAGGAGTAAACAGGCGGCATAGCTTTGTTCAATGGAGGACAGCTGTAACGAGCGGCGCAGACAGACTTAGTAGGCCTAAAATAAAAAAGTTGGCTAAATGCAGTTCAAAATTGGTAACAGGAGTACACAGGCGGCATAGCTTAGTTCAGTGGAGGACAACTGGAAGGAGTGGCTGACACAGTAGGTCAAATTAGTAAAGTGTGCTAAATGTGTGCCAAAACAATGTTCATAAATAAACAGGTGGCATAGCTAGGTACAGGGGTGTGCTCCTCTGCTTAAAAGCAGACAGTGGTAGTTCGCGCAAAGTATTAACTGGTCTAAATGGAGGCCAGGGCCCCTGTATATTTTAACTGTCATCTATCATTTCAACAAATTTGTATTGGCAGTGCCATTAACAGCACAGACTAAACAGTGATTGAGCAGTGAGAGGTAAGTTTTGCAAGTGGTAGAGCACTGTTTGAGCTGGGGGGAACACTCGCTCATGGGCAGCGGTACTGGCACAGGGTCCCTCATATTACGACGGTGTGTCTGACATTGGGTGTGCACCACCAGCGTCAGAGACACTTCATTGTACTATGAGGGACCCTGTGCCAGTGCCGTCACCCAAGAGTGGGCACACCCACCTGTCCAGGCAAACGGCACTCGCATGGGTGCTTGCACCAAGTGGTGACCACGGCCCTGTGGGGGGAGTCAGCCCATTTAGGGAGGTTTAAAAATGGCCTATGGTGGACATTCAGCAGCTGCAAATGGAGGAATTGGAGCAGTCAGTAAGAGGAGGCCAAAAGCAAGACATTTTCCAGTCAAGCTTCGTGTCAGCAGGGGAAGGTGGGGCAAAATAATTTGAAATCCATGATTGGTTCATTTGTGCTGGGTTGAGGAGCACTTTCTTGCAAATCAACATCACTTGTCTCCCGCAAAAACCCTGTACCTGACCGTGCAACGCCACCAGTTTCTATTGCCCCTTGAGAAGCATCCTCCTCCCATAAATATTTATCCCCATCATCCTCCTCCTCCTCGTTCGCCACCTCGTCCAGGAGAGTTCCCTGAGCAGACAATGGCTGACTGTCATCAAGGCTTCCCTCCTCCTCGGCTGCAGACGCCTGCTCCTTAATGTGCATCAAACTTTGCATCAGCAGACGCATTAGTGGGATGCTCATGTGTTATGGACCTGGTGGTTAGGAGCACCCGAAATGACCTGATGGATAAACTGAAACAGGACAAGCTCTGGGAAGTGGGAACTCTGCTGACCGCAAGCCCTGATCCTATCACACACACTAGAAATAGCCGTGGAGTGTACCTAACAGGCCTAGACGCCTCGGCACAGCCTAAGAACTAGCTAGCCCTAGAGATAGAAAATAAAGCCTACCTTGCCTCAGAGAAATTTCCCAAAGGAAAAGGCAGCCCCCCACAAATATTAACTGTGAGTAAGATGAAAGTCACAAACACAGAAATGAAACAGGTTTCAGCAAAGGGAGGCCAGACTAACTAAATAGACAGAGGATAGGAAAGGTATCTTTGCGGTCAGCACAAAAACTACAAAAGACCACGCAGAGTGTGCAAAAAGACCCCCGCACCGACTCACGGTGCGGAGGTGCCACCCTGCATCCCAGAGCTTCCAGCTAGCAAGGCACAATGATGAAAGCAAGCTGGACAAGAAAATCAAATAACAGAAAATAACAATCAGGGACTTAGCTTCTTGCTGAGTAGACAGGTAACCAGAAAGATCCAGGAGCGAACAGAGCCAGTACTGAAACATTGACAGGTGGCATGGAGTAACGATCAAGGTGGAGTTAAATAGAGCAGCCAGTCTCAGAACAAATCAGGTCACCTGTGGAAGGAATCTCAGAACCAGCAGCTCCACTCACAGCCACCAGAGGGAGTCCAAGGACAGAACTCGCCGAAGTACCATTCATGACCACAGGAGGGAGCCCTAAAACAGAATTCACAACAGTACCCCCCTTGAGGAGGGGTCACCGAACCCTCACCAGAACCCCCAGGCCGATCAGGACGAGCCAAATGAAAGGCACGAACCAGATCAGCAGCATGAACATCAGAGGCAACAACCCAGGAATTATCTTCCTGACCATAACCCTTCCACTTGACCAGGTACTGGAGTTTCCGTCTCGAAATACAAGAATCCAAAATCTTCTCCACCACATACTCCAACTCCCGCTCGACCAACACCGGGGCAGGAGGGTCGACGGAGGGAACCATAGGCGCCACGTATCTCCGCAACAACGACCTATGGAACACATTATGGATGGGAAAAGAAGCTGGAAGGGCCAAACGAAATGACACAGGATTAAGAACCTCAGAAATCTTATAAGGACCAATGAAACGAGGCTTAAACTTAGGAGAGGAAACCTTCATAGGAACATAACGAGATGACAACCAAACCAAATCCCCAACACGAAGTCGGGGACCAACACGGCGACGGCGGTTAGCGAAACGTTGAGCCTTCTCCTGGGACAATGTCAAATTGTCCACTACATGAGTCCAAATTTGCTGCAACCTGTCCACCACAGAATCCACACCAGGACAGTCCGAAGGCTCAACGTGCCCTGAAGAAAAACGAGGATGGAAACCAGAATTACAGAAAAAAGGTGACACCAAAGTAGCCGAGCTGGCCCGATTATTAAGGGCGAACTCAGCCAAAGGCAAGAAAGACACCCAATCATCCTGATCAGCAGAAACAAAGCATCTCAGATATGTTTCCAAAGTCTGATTGGTTCGTTCGGTCTGGCCATTCGTCTGAGGATGGAAAGCCGAAGAAAAAGACAAATCAATGCCCATCTTAGCACAAAAGGACCGCCAAAACCTCGAAACAAACTGGGAACCTCTGTCCGAGACGATGTTCTCCGGAATGCCATGCAAACGAACCACATGCTGGAAAAATAATGGCACCAAGTCAGAGGAGGAAGGCAATTTAGGCAAAGGTACCAAATGGACCATTTTAGAGAACCGTTCACAAACCACCCAGATGACCGACATCCTTTGAGAGATAGGGAGGTCTGAAATAAAATCCATGGAAATATGCGTCCAGGGCCTCTTCGGGACCGGCAAGGGCAAAAGCAACCCACTGGCACGAGAACAGCAGGGCTTAGCCCGAGCACAAGTCCCACAGGACTGTACAAAAGAACGCACATCCCGTGACAAGGAAGGCCACCAAAAGGATCTAGCCACCTGTACTGTTATGGACCTGGTGGATAGGAGCACCCGAAATGACCTGATGGATAAACCGAAACAGGACAAGCTCTGGGAAGTGGGAACTCTGCTGACCGCAAGCCCTGATCCTATCACACACTAGAAATAGCCGTGGAGCGTACCTAACAGGCCTAGATGCCTTGACACAGCCTAAGAACTAGCTAGCCCTAGAGATAGAAAATAAAGCCTACCTTGCCTCAGAGAAATTTCCCAAAGGAAAAGGCAGCCCCCCACAAATATTAACTGTGAGTAAGATGAAAGTCACAAACACAGAAATGAAACAGGTTTCAGCAAAGGGAGGCCAGACTAACTAAATAGACAGAGGATAGGAAAGGTATCTTTGCGGTCAGCACAAAAACTACAAAAGACCACGCAGTGTGCAAAAAGACCCCCGCACCGACTCACGGTGCGGAGGTGCCACCCTGCATCCCAGAGCTTCCAGCTAGCAAGGCACAATGATGAAAGCAAGCTGGACAAGAAAATCAAATAACAGAAAATAACAATCAGGGACTTAGCTTCTTGCTGAGTAGACAGGTAACCAGAAAGATCCAGGAGCGAACAGAGCCAGTACTGAAACATTGACAGGTGGCATGGAGTAACGATCAAGGTGGAGTTAAATAGAGCAGCCAGTCTCAGAACAAATCAGGTCACCTGTGGAAGGAATCTCAGAACCAGCAGCTCCACTCACAGCCACCAGAGGGAGTCCAAGGACAGAACTCGCCGAAGTACCATTCATGACCACAGGAGGGAGCCCCAAAACAGAATTCACAACACTCATGCTTATGATGGCGTCATCTGCACTTACCAGCTGTGCGCATTCCTCAAAACATTGAAGGACTTGACAGAGGTCTTGTAGCTTCGACCACTGCACACCAGACAACTCCATGTCTGCCATCCAACTGCCTGCCCATGTATGTGTATCCTCCCACAAATACATTACAGCACGCTTCTGTTCGCACAGCCTCTGAAGCATGTGCAGTGTGGAGTTCCACCTTGTTGCAACGTCGATTATTAGGAGGTGCTGGGGAAGCTTCAGCGATCGCTGATGGTTCAGCATACGGCTGGAGTGTACGGGTGACCGGCGGATGTGCGACCAAAGTCTTCGCACCTTCAGGAGCAGGGCTGGTAACCCCGGATAATTTTTCAAGAAGCACTGCACCACCAGGTTCAAGGTGTGAGCCAGGCAAGGTATGTGTTTCAGTTCTGAAATGGCTATGGCAGCCATAAAATTCCTTCCGTTATCACTGACTACCTTGCCTGCCTCAAGATGTACACTGCCCAGCCATGACTGAGTTTCTTGCTGCAAGTACTCGGCCAGTACTTCCGCGGTGTCTGTTGTCGCCCAAACACTTAATTTCCAACACAGCCTGCTGACGCTTACCACTAGCTGTTCCATAATGGGACACCTCGTGTGCAACACTGGCAGCTGTGGATGGAGTGGTCGTGCGACTGTGCTCTGTGGACGAGCTTTCGCTTCTGGAGGAGGAGGAGGGGTGGCGAACGCCTACAGCCAACTGTTTCCTAGACCGTGGGCTAGGCAGAACTGTCCCACTAAGGCTGTCCCCTGTGGACCCTGCATCCACCACATTAACCCAGTGCGCCGTGATGGACACGTAACGTCCCTGGCCATACCTACTGGTCCATGCATCTGTTGTGAGGTGCACCTTTCCACTGACTGATTGCCTCAGTGCATGGACAATGCGGTCTTTGACATGCTGGTGGAGGGCTGGGATGGCTTTTCTCGCAAAGCAGTGTCGACTGGGTAGGTCATAGCGTGGTACTGCATAGGCCATCAGGGCTTTGAAAGCTTCGCTTTCAACCAACCGGTAGGGCATCATCTCTAACGAGATTAGTCTAGCAATGTGGGTGTTCAAACCCTGTGTACGCGGATGAGAGGATGAGTACTTCCTTTTTCTAACGAGAGTCTCTTGTAGGGTGAGCTGGACTGGAGAGCTGCATATGGTGGAACTAGCGGGGGTGGTGGTGGACATGGCAGATTAAGAGAGGGTTGGTTTTCTACCAAGAACCTTGTGATTCCCTGACTGCTTTGGCCTTGCGACGATACCTCCACATTTGCTGCTGGCGGTGTCCTAACTGGTGGGCTTACAGTGAGGGAAGCAATGTAGCGTTGCTGACTACCTTCATTCTGAGCGGGTGCACCAACGGTACGGGATGTTTGGTAGTTAGTCCAGGCTTGCAAGTGCATGCTGGTTAAATGTCTAAGCATGCACGTTGTATTTAAATTTTGAAGATTCTTTCCTCTGCTAAAGGTCTTTGAGCATTTCTTACAGATAACTTTGCACTGATCATTCGGATCTTGGTTAAAAAATTGCCACACTGCACTCTTCCTAATACCGAATACCTTTTCAGGCATTGCACCCTGTGCTACTTTCACCGGATGGCCACGCTGTCCTAAAACTCTTTTTGTTTTTGACAAACGTGTTTGGCCTGATACGTGCCTGCCAGATGACAGCTGTTGCGATGTAGATGGCTGCTGCGGATCCTCCTCCGCTTCTGAGCTACTGGCAGCGGCACCCTCTTCCCCCGATGGCTGCCAATCTGGGTCAACAACTGGGTCATCTATCACCTCCTCTTCAATGTCATGTGCACCTTCCTCTGTGTCACCGTGTAAGGTGCTATAGCGTTCGTGACAGGCCACCAGTCTCATCAGGGTCAGATTCTGGCTCAGTACACTGCGAGGGCAATGTAGTGATCTGAGTCAATGGAACAGCATAATAATCTAGCTGTGGCTGTGCATCAGTGCACTCCATGTCCGATTCATCTTGTAATGGGCTGTTAACAATTTCCCTTTGTAACCCAAACACGGTATGTGTAAAGAGCTCCATGGAGTAAAGTGTAGTGTCGCCTGCCGCATCCTTTACTTTAGCTTTGGGTGAAGGACACAAGGCAGCGACTTGTTCCTGACCAGGAGCATCCACTGACGACATTTTGAACTTTCTGAAGAGGAGGCGAAAGAGCTAGAGGCTGAGTCAGCAAGGAAAGCCAAAACTTTTTCCTGTTGCTCCGGCTTTAAAAGCGGTTTTCCTACTCCCAGATAAGTGAGACTTCAAGGCCTTGTGTAGCCAGACGATGACGCTGGCTCAACACCTCCAGCCTTAGGTGCTATTTTGCTTTTCCCTCTACCACCAGATGCTCCACTACCACCACCATAATTACCAGCTGGCAACGACCGCCCACGGCCTCTTCCACCAGACTTCCTCATTTTTGGGAAAATGTAACCAAAATAACAACCGTTATATGCTACTGTAAAACAAGGTAGAAGGTGTATATAAGCTTGTTGAGAATTTAAATCTCCCTTTTTTGGGGGGGAGACTGCAGCCAAACTCAGGCCCAGTGTATTACACTACACAATGTAAGTGGCAGAATGTGGCTGGCAGATATACGACAAACAGAACTGACATAGATCCACTTAGTGGCAATTTAAATCTCCCTTTTTTGGGGGGAGACTGCAGCAAAACTCAGGCCCTGTGTATTACACTACACAATGCAAGTGGCAGAACATGGCTGGCAGATGTATCAAAAAATACAAGGACTGTACTACAAGTTCAATCTCCCTACAATGATCTAAGGACAAGTATGGCAGCAATAAAAAGGACTGCTGCACACAAAAGTGTGGACAAATAAACTAGATAACTGTGCAGAAAGGAGCAACAGGATTTTTACTCCTTTAAAAAGCAGTTGGTTTGCACAGCGGCGTACACACAGCAATGCAGCTATCAGGGAGCCTTATAAGGCCTAATAAGCTACAGAGCTGATGCACAAAAATCTAGTCTCCACTGTCCCTGCAAAGAAAAGGTGGTGTTAGACAGTGGAAATCGCTACAGCACAAACAGTTTGGGGGTTAATGTTCCCTCCCTAACGTTATCCCTGCTTCTGATGACGCTGCAGCAACCTCTCCCTATGCTGAGATCGGCAGAAGATGGCGGTCGGCGTGCACACCCCTTTATAGCCCCTGTGACGCTGCAGAAAGCAAGCCAATCCCTGTCATGCCCTTCTCTAAGATGGTGGGGACTGAGACCTATGTCATCACGCTGCCCACACTCTGCGTCCACCTTCATTGGCTGAGAAATGGCGCTGAAAGCGTCATACGAAACGCCACTTTGGCGCGAAGATCGCCAACCTCATGGTCGATTCCACATTGGGATCGGGTCGGATTTCATGAAACCCGACTTTGCCGAAAGTCGGCCATTTTTGAAATTGCCCGATCCGTTTCGCTCAACCCTAATTGCAAGCTGTCAAAGAATTTTTTCATTTTTTTACTTTAAAGGCGAGGCTGTCAATACCCGGTGGAGATCTATTAGAGATCGGTTTGTACGGGACTTCCGCAACAGCCAAAACACCCCCAGTGGATCTGGTGGCAAACGGGTCACCCCTTATTTGCATTATGAGCAATTGCTGTTTCTACAAAAAACGTCACAGCGCTCGTAAGTAAAAAGCTTCGGTGTGAGAGACGAACTAGAATAAATTAAAAAAATTATTTTTACTTTTTTGTTTATAGAACGATATGCAGTACCGCTGCACCTCGAGTGGGAGAGGAACTGGAGCGATCTCAACTGGAAACAAGCCAGCAGACGGGCGCTGAAGATGTGTCTGGCCTGAGCGAGCCACGATCTATGGAGAGAAGTACTGTGGCTCATGTTGTCTGTGCCCATTTGCAAGCACAGCGTGGACGCAAGCGAGCATCTAGAAAAGATGAAGTCGATGCCATTATTGTAGATGGACTCCAACGGGTAGCGGATCTGTGTAGCAGTGAACACAGAGATCTAAGGCGGGAAATTACGGACTTGCAATGCAGCCAATGAGTGGAAGCTCCTGCTTTTGTCATATACATAGTAACATAGTAACATATGTAAATGCTCAGGGTTATTCGCACACTCTTTCCCAGCTGGTGCTTAGGAGGAAAAAAACAGTACAATATAATAAAACAACCTCCAGCACTCACATGAAAAAAATGAAAAAATCTTGTGTCCAATGATAAATTCTTTATTATATTATAATTATTTATTCTGGGAGTTCACAACCACGATAACGGTGTATAACAGAGAATTTTTCCCAACGTTTCGACCATAAAATGGTCTTTGTCAAGGGTACAATCTGTATAAGCAAATAGGATTCCCGGCAGCTATCCCAGAGTACTACTCTGGGATAGCTGCCGGGAATCCTATTTGCTTATACAGATTGTACCCTTGACAAAGACCATTTTATGGTCGAAACGTTGGGAAAAATTCTCTGTTATACACCGTTATCGTGGTTGTGAACTCCCAGAATAAATAATTATAATATAATAAAGAATTTATCATTGGACACAAGATTTTTTCATTTTTTTCATGTGAGTGCTGGAGGTTGTTCTATTATAACATAGTAACATAGTTAGTAAGGCCGAAAAAAGACATTTGTCCATCCAGTTCAGCCTATATTCCATCATAATAAATCCCCAGATCTACGTCCTACTACAGAACCTAATAATTGTATGATACAATATTGTTCTGCTCCAGGAAGACATCCAGGCCTCTCTTGAACCCCTCGACTGAGTTCGCCATCACCACCTCCTCAGGCAAGCAATTCCAGATTCTCACTGCCCTAACAGTAAAGAATCCTCTTCTATGTTGGTGGAAAAACCTTCTCTCCTCCAGACGCAAAGAATGCCCCCTTGTGCCCGTCACCTTCCTTGGTATAAACAGATCCTCAGCGAGATATTTGTATTGTCCCCTTATATACTTATACATGGTTATTAGATCGCCCCTCAGTCGTCTTTTTTCTAGACTAAATAATCCTAATTTCGCTAATCTATCTGGGTATTGTAGTTCTCCCATCCCCTTTATTAATTTTGTTGCCCTCCTTTGTACTCTCTCTAGTTCCATTATATCCTTCCTGAGCACCGGTGCCCAAAACTGGACACAGTACTCCATGTGCGGTCTAACTAGGGATTTGTACAGAGGCAGTATAATGCTCTCATCATGTGTATCCAGTCCTCTTTTAATGCACCCCATGATCCTGTTTGCCTTGGCAGCTGCTGCCTGGCACTGGCTGCTCCAGGTAAGTTTATCATTAACTAGGATCCCCAAGTCCTTCTCCCTGTCAGATTTACCCAGTGGTTTCCCGTTCAGTGTGTAATGGTGATATTGATTCCTTCTTCCCATGTGTATAACCTTACATTTATCATTGTTAAACCTCATCTGCCACCTTTCAGCCCAAGTTTCCAACTTATCCAGATCCATCTGTAGCAGAATACTATCTTCTCTTGTATTAACTGCTTTACATAGTTTTGTATCATCTGCAAATATCGATATTTTACTGTGTAAACCTTCTACCAGATCATTAATGAATATGTTGAAGAGAACAGGTCCCAATACCGACCCCTGCGGTACCCCACTGGTCACAGCGACCCAGTTAGAGACTATACCATTTATAACCACCCTCTGCTTTCTATCACTAAGCCAGTTACTAACCCATTTACACACATTTTCCCCCAGACCAAGCATTCTCATTTTGTGTACCAACCTCTTGTGCGGCACGGTATCAAACGCTTTGGAAAAATCGAGATATACCACATCGGTTCACTTTTAGAGCCCTTTTTGAATATTGGCACCACATTTGCTATGCGCCAGTCCTGCGGAACAGACCCTGTCGCTATAGAGTCCCTAAAAATAAGAAATAATGGTTTATCTATTACATTACTTAGTTCTGAGTACTCGTGGGTGTATGCCATTCGGACCCGGAGATTTATCTATTTTAATCTTATTTAGCCGGTTTCGCACCTCTTTTTGTTGCCTGTATGTGCCTGTACTCCAAAACATATCGCCACACAGAAATATGATGTTTAGGCAAAGATTGCATGACCTAGTCGATGAATTTTTGGCCCCTCAGGAACCCAGTTCCTCGAGACAAAGAACCATGGACATGCCGGAATACAAACCACAATACAGAGGCCAGGGTGAACCGAGTATGGAACAGCAGAGGCAATATAGCAGTCCATCGTACAGTTGGGCAGACAATACGCCTGCGCAATATCACAGTCTGTAATTACTGTTTAAACTTTCAACAAACTTTAGCAATTACTGCGTTTAAATTTTTATTGCTAAATTTTAGGGTACCCAAGTTTTTTGTGTATGTTTTTGTTCATCCCAATGGGATCTCATATGTAAAAATGTCTACCAACAATGAGGTTGGAATGTTTTCAAAAGATTTTTAGTAAACTTATTTATAAAATTTCATATTCTTGTATGACTTGAACTTTTTACAATAGATAAGGTCATATAAACTCAAAAAAAGAGGTTAATGTCTGGAAACAAAGTTGTGCAGACAGATGCATGCCTTCACTACGCGTTCCACATTTTCAGGTTGCAGTTGCATGCAAGTTAGTAAGATACGCCATTTTAAGGTCAAAATACAAAGGCACACTCCACATAACGTCTTGCCCGGCTCAAGCGATAATTAAAAATGCGTCTTGTGGAGTTTAGACTACGGCTTGAGTACGGCTTTGGGAGATTGCGTCCGAGTTGGAACGCCTCATCCCCAACTAAAACATAGGGCAAACTTGGGCTTCGGTCCCAGGAAGAGGTCGTGCTGAGGGTATTTTGAAGTTGTTGCTGTACAAACATTTCCCCATGTTGGAGTCTTTGAAGACTCTGGAATCGTTCGTCCGTCCAAATGCACCTATATCCACAGCAACAAAACGGTATCTAGCATCCGCAATAGCCATCAATACAATAGAAAAGTATTTTTTGTAGTTATAGTATAGGGATCTACTATGCACTGGTTTCTGAATCCGAATGTGCTTGCCATCCACGGCACCAATTGGGGAAATTAGCCATATCCTCAAAATGTTTGGAAATCGCTAGCCACATTTCCGTTCTTGGTAGCACAAGTGGTTGCAAGTTGTTCCAAATGGCATCACAAGTTTCACGAACCAGTTGGCAAATGGTTGATTTCCCCAGTCTAAATTGAAAATTCAGCGACGCAAAAGATTCTCTGGTAGCCAGATATCTGTCTGCAATCAAAAAGAAAAAAAAATTAGCCCTATGAACATATTGTTATGATTTTAAAGGACAACTAACAAAAAGGAAAGTTAAAATGGAATGAGACAATTGCCAAAATGTACATAATTATGCCCCACAATAAATTACATCTTACATAGTAACATAGTAAGGCCGAAAAAAGACATTTGTCCATCCAGTTCAGCCTATATTCCATCATAATAAATCCCCAGATCTACGTCCTTCTACAGAACCTAATAATTGTATGATACAATATTGTTCTGCTCCAGGAAGACATCCCGGCCTCTCTTGAACCCCCCGACTGAGTTCGCCATCACCACCTCCTCAGGCAAGCAATTCCAGATTCTCACTGCCCTAACAGTAAAGAATCCTCTTCTATGTTGGTGGAAAAACCTTCTCTCCTCCAGACGCAAAGAATGCCCCCTTGTGCCCGTCACCTTCCTTGGTATAAACAGATCCTCAGCGAGATATTTGTATTGTCCCCTTATATACTTATACATGGTTATTAGATCTTGTCTTTATCAATAGAAGAATGTTAAAAAAAAAGGATAATTACCTCAGAGTCACCACTAAACGTTGCTCCGCACAAATGCCATCACGGAAAGTGCTGCGCTGATAATGTATCTCATCCTTCACATGCGAGAGCAGAACATCAAAGGTCTCAATGGACATCCGAAGATATAGTTGAAATTTAAAGGGATGATCCCGAAGCTGAACATACAGGGTGTGAAAGGCACCATACAGTATGTATTCCGTAATAAATTCACTTCATGGATCCAATATCTCCTTTGGGAAACATGCTTTCTCTGCCGAAGTCGCAACTGCATCAAGCGAGATCTAACGAGCTCAGACACAAACATCTTGCTAGCAGAAGTTCACTCAATGCTTTCAAAATGGAGAATATGTATGCACCCACACCCGACGCTGACAAAAGGAGAAAAAATAAAACTTTATTCAGTGCTTGAAGGCAGACAAACGGATGCTTCACAAACGGACATCAGAATGACATAAACGCAGTCACGTGCATTAACGCAAGCGTTAACGTGAAGCCAAATTTTCAACAAATTTGGCTCATTTCTGTACATGCGTTTAACGGATCCGTTAAACGGTATGTACTTAACGCAATGTGAACCTAGCCTAAGGCTCAGGTGTTCATGTAAAGCTGCATGAACCAGTTAACTGCCTAAGTATGTAGCAGTACAGACACAGAGGGCTATTAACTGCATAAAGTGTATGAGAACATGATGCGAGCAACCTGATTATGTTTTTTTTTTTTAATGGGCCACACAGGGATAGTTAGGTTAATGCGTTGAGGCGGTAGGCCAATCTGAACAAATGAGTTTTTAGGGCACGCTTAAAACTGTGGGGATTGGGGATTAATTGTATTAACCTAGGTAGTGATTTCCAAAGAATCGGCGCAGCACGTGTAAAGTCTTGGAGACGGGAGGTTCTTATTATTGAGGATGATAACTTGAGGTCCTTAGCGGAACGGAGGGCACGTGTAGGGTGGTAGACTGACACCAGAGAGGAGATGTAGGGTGGTGCTGAGCCATGGAGTGCTTTGTGGATGAGGGTAGTAGTTTTGTACTGGATTCTTGAGTGGATGGGTAACCAGTGTAATGACTGGCACAACGTAGAGGCATCGGTGTAACGGTTGGTGAGGAATATGATCCTGGCTGCAGCATTCAGGACAGATTGGAGCGGGGAGTGTTTGGTAAGAGGGAGGCCGATTAGTAGAGAGTTACAATAGTCCAGACGAGAATGAATAAGTGAAACAGTGAAGGATCCTCAAGTAACTCCCTCTTAAATTCATCTGGGGTGGCCCAAGAAATGTGTCTGACTATGGGAATACGTGTAGGGCTGTGATGTCTTACCTGGGCCTCCTCTGAGTGTGATTCCGCCTCCACAGCTCAAGCTTGTTTCTGGGTGGTCACAGGATATGTCTCAGCCAGAGGGGCAACCGAGAAGGCAGACAACATGGGCCCCAAGTCATTTCCCAGCAAGATGTCTGCAGGCAAATCCTCCATCAAGCCGACCTCAACAAGGCCATCCCAGACTCCCCAGTTCAGGTGAATCCTGGCAGTGGGCAGTCGATGTATAGTTCCCCCTGCTACACGGACTGCCATTGTCCGGTCCGTCTTCTCTTGGTCCCGGACGAGATGAGGCTTCACAAGGGTCAAAGTTGTCCCGGAATCTCTTAGTCCCTGCATGTTTCCCATTAACCCACACGACCTGTCGATGCTGTTGTCGATTATCTGCCCAGGCTGCCTGCATGGGGTCTACTTCATGCAGCACTTCCTCCATCTCTTCCACCCCTTGGTTAGTCGTAGCCCCCAGTGCCGGGTCAGCTTCGCCTTGGTAGCAGTGTACAGCAGCCCAGCTGAAGGTAGCTGTTCCCGCCTTTGGCCTCTGGGTATGCTGAGTCTGGTTGGGACATTGTCTTTGCAGGTGGCCCAGCTGACGGCAGGTGTGGCATCGCGCCCCAGGGGGACTGTGGCAGGCTGGGTTTCTAGCTGGTCCCCCTACAATCTTTGGTGGTTTGGGGTCCTCCAGGTCCATGGGCGGACCCCTAGTGACCATCTTTGATCTGGACAACTGAGGCCTCCTGGCATCATGATGTTCATCAGCCAGACGAGCTGCTTCCTCAAGAGTCGTTGGCCGCCTGTCCCGAAGCCATTCCTGTGTCTTGGGGGTTAGTCCACTCCAAGTTTTGGCTTGCAAATACTGAGGTAAAATACTGACCAAATACTGAACATATCAGCGAGGCCTAATAGTTATCCTGTGGACAGATTGTCTTCCTTGAGCTGTGGCTCACTGCAGCTCCTCCAGCGACCATTGGACTCCTGGCTACTGTTCTCATTAGTGCTCTCCTTGCTTTGGATGTCAGTTTAGGTGGACGGCCATGTCTTTGTGAGTTTGCAGTTGTGCCATACTTTCATTTTTATATGATGGAATGAACAGTGCTCTGTGAGATGCTCAGAGCTTGGGCTATTTTTTATAACCTAACCCTGCTTGACTCTTCGCCACACCTTTAACCCTGACCTGTATGGTGCGCTCCTTGGTTTTCATGATGCAGTTTAATCCCTAATGTTCTCACACTTCTGTGGCCTTCACAAAACAGCTGTAGTTATACTGAGAACAAATTATGCCCAGGTGGACACAATATACTTATATTTAAAGCGAACCTGTCACCAGACTTGGCCGATATAAGATCCGGCCACCGCCTTTCAGGGCTGATATAGGGCATTCTATAATGCTGTAGATAAGCCCCCGATCAGATCTGAAAGATAAGAAAAATAACTTTTATTACACTCACCTGCAGGGCGGTCCGGCACCTCCTATCTTCCTATAAACGCTGAACTCCTGCTTGCGTCATGGCTCCCTGGCGTTGCACTCCTACTCAGACGTACTTATCTGCCCTGTTGAGGGCAGACCAAAGTACTGCAGTGCGCAGGTGCCAGGAAAAGTCAGAGAGGCCCAGCGCCTGCAGTACTTTACTCTGCACTCAACAGGGCAGATAAGTACGCCTGCGCCGGAGCGAGATGCCGGGGACATGTGAAGCAAGAAGGGCGGCATCGCAAGATGGGAGGAGCCAGACCAGAACCTGCAACACCCACTGGACAGGACTGCTCCACAGGTGAGTATAATAAGTTATTTTTCAGGTCTGATCGGGGGCTTATCTACAGCGTTATAGAATGCAATAAATAAGCCTTAAAAGGTGGTGACCGTATCTTATATCATCCAAACCTGGTGACAGGATCACTTTAAGGGCATCAGACTACAAGGGACTGAAAACAAATATACAGCACAATACCCTGACTTATAAAATATTTAGAAAACCCTAAATCATTTCCTTTGCACCTCACAAATACTTGATACTAATTGCTAGGAATTGTCACAGGAAATCCCAATAAGATACATCTTTGTTATGGACCTGGTGGTTAGGAGCACCCTGAAAGACCTGATGGGTAAACTAACACAGGACAAGCTCTGGGAAATGGGAACTCTGCTGACCGCAATCCCTAATCCTATCACACACACTAGAAATAGCCGTGGAGCGTACCTAACAGGCCTAGACGCCTCGTCACAGCCTAAGAGCTAGCTACCCCTAGAGATAGAAAGTAAAGCCTACCTTGCCTCAGAGAAATTCCCCAAAGGAAAAGGCAGCCCCCCACAAATATTGACTGTGAGTTAAGATGAAATTCACAAACACAGGAATGAAAGAGGTTTCAGCAAAGGGAGGCCAGACTTACTAAACAGACAGAGGATAGAAAAGGTAACTTTGCGGTCAGCACAAAAAACTACAAAAGACCACGCAGAGTGTGCAAAAACACCCCCGCACCGACTCACGGTGCGGAGGTGCCACTCTGCATCCCAGAGCTTCCAGCTAGCATGACAGAATCATAATAGCAAGCTGGACAAGAAAACAAGAACAACAAATAAACTAGCAGGGACTTAGCTTCTGCTGGCATAGACAGGTCACCAGAAAGATCCAAGAGCGAACTGAACCAGTACTGGAACATTGACAGCTGGCATGGAGTAACGATCTGGGTGGAGTTAAATAGAGCAGCCAGCCTAAGAATAAACCAGGTCACCTGTGGAAGGAACCTCAGAACCAGCAGCTCCACTCACAGCCACCAGAGGGAGTCCATGGACAGAACTCGCCGAAGTACCATTCATGATGTCACGATATGGTATGAAATATCATAAGTAGTTCTCTTGCTAGCCTGCGTGGGCTAAGCCCCCTTCTTGGAGTAACAGTTTGTAGCTGCCAATTCCTGGCTTTCCTTCTCAGAGAGTGTGGGGAGTTTTATGGCCAAACGGTATTTACGACCAGGTTAGAATCTTCCACTAGCTGGAACCGGAAAAATGGCTCCAAAGATCAGTAAAGACTCTTAGTTTAGTTTTTGTTAGATATTAGGCAAACGATTTAAGCTAGAAATACGAAAATATATATTCTTATTCTCACTCGATGTATCTACCCATCCCTTGAAACTCGGGCTTCTAACTCCATCTGGTAAAGAAGTAGGGATTTCTCTGTAAATATGTATCCCAGATAGGACATATTTGATCTCATTAGAATGCTCACATTAATCCGAGATGAATTATGAGTTTGTTAGGACTCTGACATGTTTTGTAGTGAAGTTATAGAAATCAGAGAAAATAGTTTAAAGTTTACTCAGAAGGTAGAGAGAGGAGGGTCTGGATAAGCCAGCCCTTCTGTGATGTCAAAGCCTTAAGGTATTAAGTTGTGGCAGGCTCCCCAGCTCAGTCTCTCTGCTTGATTTCTTCTTCTGGACTTCTTGTCTTCTCCTGGAAGAGCCCTGCACACGTCCAAATTAGCTGGGACATATGGAAAACTCCACTAGCCTGGTTGCCTGCAATGTTTTGAACATGTGAGTGTTATCTTTTCTCATTTATTCCCTTTATGTTATAATTACCCTTGTACATATTTGCAATTGTCTCTTTTGTAACATCTTTATAAAATATTTTTGATAAAGCACTGCCTAATCTTATAATGGGATATATTATTATATGTTAGTTCATTTCTCCATGCTCTAAAAGCCGTACCCTGTCTTCTGAAGGGAAATACGCTGTGTTGGGTTAGCTTCGGACCCGTTTAATCGAAGTTGGTGGCAGCATACGTTTTGTACCGGGTAGTTGGGTGGCGTTATAGCGACTGCGGCATTGATAATTATTGATCCTGCCTAAGTGGGTGTAGTTATCGCGTCGTTGCAGCGTGCCCAATAGCCAGTACATAGCAGGCAGCCTTTCTGGTGACTAATTACCCAGGGTGCAGTACCTAATCTGACTTGAGAGTAAGGGGGCGCCCGAGAGCTGCAAGTGTTAAGTGGAACTGTAAGTGGGATATACATAAATCCCTGCAGTTTGTGGTATATTGAAAGCAGTGGGATACCTAGAATAAGCCCCTGCTGTAAGCTAAGAGGTCAATAGCCTTGTGTGTGTTTTCTCATCACATTGTTAGCAGTGGAGGGACAACTAAGATAAGCCCCCCTGCACATGTGATAGCCGTCTGTTGGCCTAAAGTCACCCCGACCCGTGACGTAGGTCACGGTGTGAATCCTGACCAATTGGTGACAGAGGTCAGGGGAATCGTGACAATTGGTGGCAGCGGTGGGATATCTTAGAGCATTAGTGATTTGTTTTGAGTAATCATTCCTCTCACTAAAAACTTGCAGAAAGTTCTTGCGAGGACTCTGGGCAAATAAGTTTGGAGAACGAACTCAGTGTTTTATTAGTCTTAAGACAATTGTGTGTGGTTTTTCATCACATCGTGGAGTGGAGGGATAACTAAGATAAGCCCCCCTGCACATGTGATAGCCATCTGTTGGCCTAAAGTCACCTCAATCCATGACGTAGGGGTGACGGTCACGGTGGGAATCCTGACCAATTGGTGACAGCGGTCAGGGGAATCGTGACAAGTGGTGGCAGCAGTGGGATACCTAGAATAAGCCCCTGCTGTAAGCTAAGAGGTCAATAGCCTTGTGTGTGTTTTCTCATCACATTGTTAGCAGTGGAGGGACAACTAAGATAAGCCCCCCTGCACATGTGATAGCCGTCTGTTGGCCTAAAGTCACCCCGACCCGTGACGTAGGGGTGACGGTCACGGTGTGAATCCTGACCAATTGGTGACAGAGGTCAGGGGAATCGTGACACATGACCACAGGAGGGAGTTCAAAAACAGAATTCACAACACATCTTCTATATCCCTCAATAATAGTCGCTATTCACCTTCAAGTAACATAATTAGTAAACTGAGTTAACCTGTATTCTCAATATAACTAGTATGCAGTTGCCATACAAAGGACGTCCTTATAGACAGTACTGTGTGCACAGACATCATGAATTCGGCTCCGGTCACCGCTGAGCCGTCTACACCGGAGCTACCGGAATCTCCTCCATTCTCCTCCTGTCACTACTGAGTCTACATCGGAGCTGCCAGGATCTCCTCCATTCTCCTCCTGTCACCACTGAGTCTACATCAGAGCTGCCGGAATCTCCTCCATTCTCCTCCTGTCACCACTGAGCCATCTACATCGGAGCTGCCGGAATCTCCTCCATTCTCCTCCTGTCACCGCTGAGCCGTCTACACCGAAGCTGCCGGAATCTCCTCCATTCTCCTCCTGTCACCGCTGAGCCATCTACACCGGAGCTGCCAGAATCTCTTCCGTTCTCCTCCTGTCACCGCTGAGCCGTCTAAGACAGAGCTGCCGGAATCTCCTCCATTCTCCTCCTGTCACCGCTGAGCCGTCTACACCGGAGATGCCGGAATCTCCTCCATTCTCCTCCTGTCACCGCTGAGCCGTCTACATTGGAGCTGCCGGAATCTCCTCCATTCTCCTCCTGTCACCACTGAGTCTAAATCGAAGCTGCCAGAATCTCCTTCATTCTCCTCCTGTCACCGCTGAGCCGTCTACACCAGATCTGCCGGAATCTCTCCGGTATCCTCCTGTCACCGCTGAGCCGCCTACACCGGAGCTGCCGGAATCTCCTCCATTCTCCTCCTGTCACCACTGAGTCTACATCGGAGCTGCCAGAATCTCCTCCTGTCACCGTTGAGCCATCTACACCGGAGCTGCTGGAATCTCCTCCATTCTCCTCCTGTCACCACTGAGCCGCCTACACCGGAGCTGCAGGAATCTCTTCCATTCTCCTCCTGTCACCGCTGAGCCGTCTACACCGGAGCTGCTGGAATCTCCTCCATTCTCCGCTGAGCCGCCTACAGCGGAGCTGCCGGAATCTCCTCCATTCTCCTCCTGTCGCCGCTGAGCCGTCTGTTATGACTTGGTGGTTAGGACAATAATGGACCTTGGACCTGGTGGTTAAGAGCACACAAAATGATCAGATAGTTATCAATAGGACGAGCTCTGAGACGTGGGAACTCTGTTGACCGCAATCCCTAAACCTATCACACACACTAGAAGCAGCCGTGGATTGCTCCTAACGCTCCCTATGCAACTCGTCACAGCCTAAGAAACTAGCTAGCCCTGAAGATAGAAATAAAAGCCTACCTTGCCTCAGAGAAATTCCCCAAAGGAAAAGGCAGCCCCCCACATATAATGACTGTGAGTAAAGATGAAAATTACAAACACAGAGATGAAATAGATTTAGCAAAGTGAGGCCCGACTTACTGAACAGACTGAGGATAGGAAAGGTAACTTTGCGGTCAGCACAAAAATACTACAAAAAGACCACGCAGAGGACGCAAAAAGACCCTCCACACCAACTCACGGTGCGGAGGTGCTCCCTCTGCGTCCCAGAGCTTCCAGCAAGCAAGATAACAATCAAAATTGCCAGCTGGACAGAAAAATAGCAAATTAAAGAAACACAAACAGGTACTTAGCTTATGCTGGGTAGACAGGTCACAAGAACGATCCAGGAGTGAGCAAGACCAATACTGGAACATTGACTGGTGGCATAAAGCAAAGATCTAGGTGGAGTTATATAGAGCAGCAGCTAACGAATTAACCTTGTCAACTGTGGAAGGAACCTCAGAAGCCGCAGCCCCACTCACATCCACCAGAGGAAGCCCATGGACAGAACCAGCCGAAGTACCATTCATGACCACAGGAGGGAGCTCGACAACAGAATTCACAACAGCTGTCTACACCGGAGCTGCCGGAATCTCCTCCATTCTCCTCCTATCACCGCTGAGCCGTCTACACCGGAGCTGCCGGAATATCCTCCATTCTCCTCCTGTCACCACTGAGCCGTCTACACCGGAGCTGCCGGAATCTCCTCCATTCTCCTCCTGTCACCGCTGAGCCGTCTACACCGGAGCTGCCGGAATCTCCGCCATTCTCCTCCTGTCACCGCTGAGCCGTCTACACCGGAGCTGCCAGAATCTCCTCCATTCTCCTCCTGTCACCGCTGAGCCGTCTACACCGGAGCTGCCAAAATCTCCTCCATTCTCCTGTCACCGCTGATCCGTCTACACCGGAGCTGCCGGAATCTCCTCCATTCTCCTCCTGTCACCGCTGAGCCGTCTACACCGCAGCTGCCAGAATCTCCTCCATTCTCCTCCTGTCACCGCTGAGCCGTCTACAGCGGAGCTGCCGGAATCTCCTCCATTCTCCTCCTGTCACCGCTGAGCCGTCTACACCGGAGCTGCCGGAATCTCCTCCATTCTCCTCCTGTCACCGCTGAGCCGTCTACACCGGAGCTGCCGGAATCTCCTCCATTCTCCTCCTGTCACCGCTGAGCCGTCTACACCGCAGCTGCCAGAATCTCCTCCATTCTCCTCCTGTCACCGCAGAGCCGTCTACAGCGGAGCTGCCGGAATCTCCTCCATTCTCCTCCTGTCACCGCTGAGCCGTCTACACCGGAGCTCCCGGAATCTCCGCCATTCTCCTTCTGTCACCGCTGAGCCGTCCACACCGGAGCTGCCAGAATCTCCTCCATTCTCCTCCTGTCACCGCTGAGCCGTCTACACCGGAGCTGCCGGAATCTCCTCCATTCTCCTCCTGTCACCGCTGAGCCGTCTACACCGGAGCTGCCGGAATCTCCTCTATTCTCCTCCTGTCACCGCTGAGCTGTCTACACCGGAGCTGCCGGAATCTCCTCCATTCTCCTCCTGTCACTGCTGATCTGTCTACACCGGAACTGCCGGAATCTCCTCCATTCTCCTCCTGTCACCGCTGAGCCGTCTACACCGGAGCTGCCGGAATCTCCTCCATTCTCCTCCTGTCACCGCTGAGCCGTCTACACCGGAGCTGCCGGAATCTCCGCCATTCTCCTCCTGTCACCGCTGAGCCATCTACACCGGAGCTGCCGGAATCTCCTCCATTCTCCTCCTGTCACCGCTGAGCCGTCTACACCGAAGCTGCCAGAATCTCCTCCATTCTCCTCCTGTCACCGCTGAGCCATCTACACCGGAGCTGCCGGAATCTCCTCCATTCTCCTGTCACCGCTGAGCCGTCCATACCGGAGCTGCCAGAATCTCCTCCATTCTCTTCCTGTCACCGCTGAGCCGTCTACACCGGAGCTGCCGGAATCTCCTCCATTCTCCTCCTGTCACCGCTGAGCTATCTACACCAGAGCTGCCGGAATCTCCTCCATTCTCCTCATTTCACCGCTGAGCCGCCTACACTGGAGATGCCGGAATCTCCTCCATTCTCCTCCTGTCACCGCTGAGCCGTCTACACCGCAGCTGAGCCATCTACACCGCAGCTGCCGGAATCTCCTCCATTCTCCTCCTGTCACCCCTGAGCCGCCTACACCGGAGCTGCCGGAATCTCCTCCATTCTCCTCCTGTCACCGCTGAGCCGTCTACACCGGAGCTGCCGGAGTCTCCGCCATTCTCCTCCTGTCACCGCTGAGCCGTCTACACCGGAGCTGCCGGAATCTCCTCCATTCTCCTCCTGTCACCGCTGAGCCGTCTACACCGGAGCTGCCGGAATCTCCTCCATTCTCCTCCTGTCACCGCTGAGCAATCTACATCGGAGCTGCCGGAATCTCTCCCATTCTCCTCCTGTCACCGCTGAGCCGTCTACATCGGAGCTGCCGGAATCTCCCCCATTCTCCTCCTGTCACCGCTGAGCCGTCTACACCGGAGCTGCCGGAATCTCCTCCTGTCACCGCTGAGCCGTCCACACCGGAGCTGCCAGAATCTCCTCCATTCTCTTTCTGTCACCGCTGAGCCGTCTACACCAGAGCTGCCGGAATCTCCTCCATTCTCCTCCTGTCACCGCTGAGCTATCTACACCAGAGCTGCCGGAATCTCCTCCATTCTCCTCATTTCACCGCTGAGCCGCCTACACCGGAGATGCCGGAATCTCCTCCATTCTCCTCCTGTCACCGCTGAGCCGTCTACACCGCAGCTGAGCCATCTACACCGTAGCTGCCGGAATCTCCTCCATTCTCCTCCTGTCACCGCTGAGCCGTCTACACCGGAGCTGCCGGAATCTCCTCCATTCTCCTCCTGTCATCGCTGAGCCGTCTACACCGGAGCTGCCGGAATCTCCGCCATTCTCTTTCTGTCACCGCTGAGCCGTCTACACCAGAGCTGCCGGAATCTCCTCCATTCTCCTCCTGTCACCGCTGAGCTATCTACACCAGAGCTGCCGGAATCTCCTCCATTCTCCTCATTTCACCGCTGAGCCGCCTACACCGGAGATGCCGGAATCTCCTCCATTCTCCTCCTGTCACCGCTGAGCCGTCTACACCGCAGCTGAGCCATCTACACCGCAGCTGCCGGAATCTCCTCCATTCTCCTCCTGTCACCGCTGAGCCGTCTACACCGGAGCTGCCGGAATCTCCTCCATTCTCCTCCTGTCACCGCTGAGCCGTCTACACCGGAGCTGCCGGAATCTCCGCCATTCTCCTCCTGTCACCGCTGAGCCGTCTACACCGGAGCTGCCAGAATCTCCTCCATTCTCCTCCTGTCACCGCTGAGCTGTCTACACCGGAGCTGCCAAAATCTCCTCCATTCTCCTGTCACCGCTGATCCGTCTACACCGGAGCTGCCGGAATCTCCTCCATTCTCCTCCTGTCACCGCTGAGCCGTCTACACCGCAGCTGCCAGAATCTCCTCCATTCTCCTCCTGTCACCGCTGAGCCGTCTACAGCGGAGCTGCCGGAATCTCCTCCATTCTCCTCCTGTCACCGCTGAGCCGTCTACACCGGAGCTGCCGGAATCTCCTCCATTCTCCTCCTGTCACCGCTGAGCCGTCTACACCGGAGCTGCCGGAATCTCCTCCATTCTCCTCCTGTCACCGCTGAGCCGTCTACACCGCAGCTGCCAGAATCTCCTCCATTCTCCTCCTGTCACCGCAGAGCCGTCTACAGCGGAGCTGCCGGAATCTCCTCCATTCTCCTCCTGTCATCGCTGAGCCGTCTACACCGGAGCTGCCGGAATCTCCGCCATTCTCCTTCTGTCACCGCTGAGCCGTCCACACCGGAGCTGCCAGAATCTCCTCCATTCTCCTCCTGTCACCGCTGAGCCGTCTACACCGGAGCTGCCGGAATCTCCTCCATTCTCCTCCTGTCACCGCTGAGCCGTCTACACCGGAGCTGCCGGAATCTCCTCTATTCTCCTCCTGTCACCGCTGAGCTGTCTACACCGGAGCTGCCGGAATCTCCTCCATTCTCCTCCTGTCACTGCTGATCTGTCTACACCGGAACTGCCGGAATCTCCTCCATTCTCCTCCTGTCACCGCTGAGCCGTCTACACCGGAGCTGCCGGAATCTCCTCCATTCTCCTCCTGTCACCGCTGAGCCGTCTACACCGGAGCTGCCGGAATCTCCTCCATTCTCCTCCTGTCACCGCTGAGCCGTCTACACCGGAGCTGCCGGAATCTCCTCCATTCTCCTCCTGTCACCGCTGAGCCGTCTACACCGAAGCTGCCAGAATCTCCTCCATTCTCCTCCTGTCACCGCTGAGCCATCTACACCGGAGCTGCCGGAATCTCCTCCATTCTCCTGTCACCGCTGAGCCGTCCACACCGGAGCTGCCAGAATCTCCTCCATTCTCTTCCTGTCACCGCTGAGCCGTCTACACCGGAGCTGCCGGAATCTCCTCCATTCTCCTCCTGTCACCGCTGAGCTATCTACACCAGAGCTGCCGGAATCTCCTCCATTCTCCTCATTTCACCGCTGAGCCGCCTACACTGGAGATGCCGGAATGTCCTCCATTCTCCTCCTGTCACCGCTGAGCCGTCTACACCGCAGCTGAGCCATCTACACCGCAGATGCCGGAATCTCCTCCATTCTCCTCCTGTCACCCCTGAGCCGCCTACACCGGAGCTGCCGGAATCTCCTCCATTCTCCTGTCACCGCTGAGCCGTCCACACCGGAGCTGCCAGAATCTCCTCCATTCTCTTCCTGTCACCGCTGAGCCGTCTACACCGGAGCTGCCGGAATCTCCTCTATTCTCCTCCTGTCACCGCTGAGCTGTCTACACCGGAGCTGCCGGAATCTCCTCCATTCTCCTCCTGTCACTGCTGATCTGTCTACACCGGAACTGCCGGAATCTCCTCCATTCTCCTCCTGTCACCGCTGAGCCGTCTACACCGGAGCTGCCGGAATCTCCGCCATTCTCCTCCTGTCACCGCTGATCCGTCTACACCGGAGCTGCCGGAATCTCCTCCATTCTCCTCCTGTCACCGCTGAGCCGTCTACACCGAAGCTGCCAGAATCTCCTCCATTCTCCTCCTGTCACCGCTGAGCCATCTACACCGGAGCTGCCGGAATCTCCTCCATTCTCCTGTCACCGCTGAGCCGTCCACACCGGAGCTGCCAGAATCTCCTCCATTCTCTTCCTGTCACCGCTGAGCCGTCTACACCAGAGCTGCCGGAATCTCCTCCATTCTCCTCCTGTCACCGCTGAGCCGCCTACACTGGAGATGCCGGAATCTCCTCCATTCTCCTCCTGTCACCGCTGAGCCGTCTACACCGCAGCTGAGCCATCTACACCGCAGCTGCCGGAATCTCCTCCATTCTCCTCCTGTCACCGCTGAGCCGTCTACACCGGAGCTGCCGGAATCTCCTCCATTCTCCTCCTGTCACCGCTGAGCCGTCTACACCGGAGCTGCCGGAATCTCCGCCATTCTCCTCCTGTCACCGCTGAGCCGTCTACACCGGAGCTGCCAGAATCTCCTCCATTCTCCTCCTGTCACCGCTGAGCCGTCTACACCGGAGCTGCCAAAATCTCCTCCATTCTCCTGTCACCGCTGATCCGTCTACACCGGAGCTGCCGGAATCTCCTCCATTCTCCTCCTGTCACCGCTGAGCCGTCTACACCGCAGCTGCCAGAATCTCCTCCATTCTCCTCCTGTCACCGCTGAGCCGTCTACACCGGAGCTGCCGGAATCTCCTCCATTCTCCTCCTGTCACCGCTGAGCCGTCTACACCGGAGCTGCCGGAATCTCCTCCATTCTCCTCCTGTCACCGCAGAGCCGTCTACAGCAGAGCTGCCGGAATCTCCTCCATTCTCCTCCTGTCACCGCTGAGCCGTCTACACCGGAGCTGCCGGAATCTCCGCCATTCTCCTTCTGTCACCGCTGAGCCGTCCACACCGGAGCTGCCAGAATCTCCTCCATTCTCCTCCTGTCACCGCTGAGCCGTCTACACCGGAGCTGCCAGAATCTCCTCCATTCTCCTTCTGTCACCGCTGAGCCATCTACACCGGAGCTGCCGGAATCTCCTCCATTCTCCTCATTTCACCGCTGAGCCGCCTACACCGGAGCTGCCGGAATCTCCTCCATTCTCCTCCTGTCACCGCTGAGCCGCCTACACCGGAGCTGCCGGAATCTCCTCCATTCTCCTCCTGTCACCGCTGAGCCGTCTACACCGGAGCTGCCGGAATCTCCTCCATTCTCCTCCTGTCACCCCTGAGCCGCCTACACCGGAGCTGCCGGAATCTCCTCCATTCTCCTCCTGTCACCGCTGAGCCGTCTACATCGGAGCTGCCGGAATCTCCGCCATTCTCCTCCTGTCACCGCTGAGCCGTCTACACCGGAGCTGCCGGAATCTCCTCCATTCTCCTCCTGTCACCGCTGAGCCGTCTACACCGGAGCTGCCGGAATCTCCTCCATTCTCCTCCTGTCACCGCTGAGCCGTCTACACCGGAGCTGCCGGAATCTCCTCCATTCTCCTCCTGTCACCACTGAGCCGTCTACACCGGAGCTGCCGGGATCTCCTCCATTCTCCTCCTGTCACCACTGAGCTGTATACACCGTAGCTACTGGAATCTCCTCCATTCTCCTCCTGTCACCGCTGAGTCGTCTACACTGGAGCTGCTGGAATCTCCTCCATTCTCCTCCTGTCACCGCTGAGCCATCTACACCGGAGCTGCCGGAATCTCCTCAATTCCCCTCCTGTCACCGCTGAGCCGTCTACACCGGAGCTGCCGGAATCTCCTCCATTCTCCTCCTGTCATCGCTGAGCCGTCTACACAGGAGCTGCCGGAATCTCCTCCATTCTCCTCCTGTCACCGCTGAGCCGTCTACACCGGAGCTGCCGGAATCTCCTCCATTCTCCTCCTGTCACCGCTGAGCCGTCTACACCGGAGCTGCCGGAATCTCCTCCATTCTCCTCCTGTCACCGCTGAGCAATCTACATCGGAGCTGCCGGAATCTCCCCCATTCTCCTCCTGTCACCGCTGAGCCGTCTACATCGGAGCTGCCGGAATCTCCCCCATTCTCCTCCTGTCACCGCTGAGCCGTCTACACCGGAGCTGCCGGAATCTCCTCTTGTCACCGCTGAGCCGTCCACACCGGAGCTGCCAGAATCTCCTCCATTCTCTTTCTGTCACCGCTGAGCCGTCTACACCAGAGCTGCCGGAATCTCCTCCATTCTCCTCCTGTCACCGCTGAGCTATCTACACCATAGCTGCCGGAATCTCCTCAATTCTCCTCATTTCACCGCTGAGCCGCCTACACCGGAGATGCCGGAATCTCCTCCATTCTCCTCCTGTCACCGCTGAGCCGTCTACACCGCAGCTGAGCCATCTACACCGCAGCTGCCGGAATCTCCTCCATTCTCCTCCTGTCACCGCTGAGCCGTCTACACCGGAGCTGCCGGAATCTCCTCCATTCTCCTCCTGTCACCGCTGAGCCGTCTACACCGGAGCTGCCGGAATCTCCGCCATTCTCCTCCTGTCACCGCTGAGCCGTCTACACCGGAGCTGCCAGAATCTCCTCCATTCTCCTCCTGTCACCGCTGAGCCGTCTACACCGGAGCTGCCAAAATCTCCTCCATTCTCCTGTCACCACTGATCCGTCTACACCGGAGCTGCCGGAATCTCCTCCATTCTCCTCCTGTCACCGCTGAGCCGTCTACACCGCAGCTGCCAGAATCTCCTCCATTCTCCTCCTGTCACCGCTGAGCCGTCTACAGCGGAGCTGCCGGAATCTCCTCCATTCTCCTCCTGTCACCGCTGAGCCGTCTACACCGGAGCTGCCGGAATCTCCTCCATTCTCCTCCTGTCACCGCTGAGCCATCTACACCGGAGCTGCCGGAATCTCCTCCATTCTCCTCCTGTCACCGCTGAGCCGTCTACACCGTAGCTGCCGGAATATCCTCCATTCTCCTCCTGTCACCGCAGAGCCGTCTACAGCGGAGCTGCCGGAATCTCCTCCATTCTCCTCCTGTCACCGCTGAGCCGTCTACACCGGAGCTGCCGGAATCTCCGCATTCTCCTTGTCACCGCTGAGCCGTCCACACCGGAGCTGCCAGAATCTCCTCCATTCTCCTCCTGTCACCGCTGAGCCATCTACACCGGAGCTGCCGGAATCTCCTCCATTCTCCTCATTTCACCGCTGAGCCGCCTAGACCGGAGCTGCCGGAATCTCCTCCATTCTCCTCCTGTCACCGCTGAGCCGCCTACACCGGAGCTGCCGGAATCGCCTCCATTCTCCTCCTGTCACCGCTGAGCCGTCTACACCGAAGCTGCCGGAATCTCCTCCATTCTCCTCCTGTCACCCCTGAGCCGCCTACACCGGAGCTGCCGGAATCTCCGCCATTCTCCTCCTGTCATCGCTGAGCCGTCTACACCGGAGCTGCCGGAATCTCCGCCATTCTCCTCCTGTCACCGCTGAGCCGTCTACACCGGAGCTGCCGGAATCTCCTCCATTCTCCTCCTGTCACCGCTGAGCCGTCTACACCGGAGCTGCTGGAATCTCCTCCATTCTCCTCCTGTCACCGCTGAGCCGTCTACACCGGAGCTGCCGGAATCTCCTCCATTCTCCTCCTGTCACCCCTGAGCCGCCTACACCGGAGCTGCCGGAATCTCCTCCATTCTCCTCCTGTCACCGCTGAGCCGTCTACATCGGAGCTGCCGGAATCTCCGCCATTCTCCTCCTGTCACCGCTGAGCCGTCTACACCGGAGCTGCCGGAATCTCCTCCATTCTCCTCCTGTCACCGCTGAGCCGTCTACACCGGAGCTGCCGGAATCTCCTCCATTCTCCTCCTGTCACCGCTGAGCAATCTACATCGGAGCTGCCGGAATCTCCCCCATTCTCCTCCTGTCACCGCTGAGCCGTCTACATCGGAGCTGCCGGAATCTCCCCCATTCTCCTCCTGTCACCGCTGAGCCGTCTACACCGGAGCTGCCGGAATCTCCTCTTGTCACCGCTGAGCCGTCCACACCGGAGCTGCCAGAATCTCCTCCATTCTCTTTCTGTCACCGCTGAGCCGTCTACACCAGAGCTGCCGGAATCTCCTCCATTCTCCTCCTGTCACCGCTGAGCTATCTACACCAGAGCTGCCGGAATCTCCTCCATTCTCCTCATTTCACCGCTGAACCGCCTACACCGGAGATGCCGGAATCTCCTCCATTCTCCTCCTGTCACCGCTGAGCCGTCTACACCGCAGCTGAGCCATCTACACCGCAGCTGCCGGAATCTCCTCCATTCTCCTCCTGTCACCGCTGAGCCGTCTACACCGGAGCTGCCGGAATCTCCTCCATTCTCCTCCTGTCACCGCTGAGCCGTCTACACCGGAGCTGCCGGAATCTCCGCCATTCTCCTCCTGTCACCGCTGAGCCGTCTACACCGGAGCTGCCAGAATCTCCTCCATTCTCCTCCTGTCACCGCTGAGCCGTCTACACCGGAGCTGCCAAAATCTCCTCCATTCTCCTGTCACCGCTGATCCGTCTACACCGGAGCTGCCGGAATCTCCTCCATTCTCCTCCTGTCACCGCTGAGCCGTCTACACCGCAGCTGCCAGAATCTCCTCCATTCTCCTCCTGTCACCGCTGAGCCGTCTACAGCGGAGCTGCCGGAATCTCCTCCATTCTCCTCCTGTCACCGCTGAGCCGTCTACACCGGAGCTGCCGGAATCTCCTCCATTCTCCTCCTGTCACCGCTGAGCCATCTACACCGGAGCTGCCGGAATCTCCTCCATTCTCCTCCTGTCACCGCTGAGCCGTCTACACCGTAGCTGCCGGAATATCCTCCATTCTCCTCCTGTCACCGCAGAGCCGTCTACAGCGGAGCTGCCGGAATCTCCTCCATTCTCCTCCTGTCACCGCTGAGCCGTCTACACCGGAGCTGCCGGAATCTCCGCATTCTCCTTGTCACCGCTGAGCCGTCCACACCGGAGCTGCCAGAATCTCCTCCATTCTCCTCCTGTCACCGCTGAGCCATCTACACCGGAGCTGCCGGAATCTCCTCCATTCTCCTCATTTCACCGCTGAGCCGCCTACACCGGAGCTGCCGGAATCTCCTCCATTCTCCTCCTGTCACCGCTGAGCCGCCTACACCGGAGCTGCCGGAATCGCCTCCATTCTCCTCCTGTCACCGCTGAGCCGTCTACACCGAAGCTGCCGGAATCTCCTCCATTCTCCTCCTGTCACCCCTGAGCCGCCTACACCGGAGCTGCCGGAATCTCCGCCATTCTCCTCCTGTCATCGCTGAGCCGTCTACACCGGAGCTGCCGGAATCTCCGCCATTCTCCTCCTGTCACCGCTGAGCCGTCTACACCGGAGCTGCTGGAATCTCCTCCATTCTCCTCCTGTCACCGCTGAGCAATCTACATCGGAGCTGCCGGAATCTCCCCCATTCTCCTCCTGTCACCGCTGAGCCGTCTACATCGGAGCTGCCGGAATCTCCCCCATTCTCCTCCTGTCACCGCTGAGCCGTCTACACCGGAGCTGCCGGAATCTCCTCCTGTCACCGCTGAGCCGTCTACATCGGAGCTGCCGGAATCTCCTCCATTCTCCTCCTGTCACCGCTGAGCCGTCTACACCGGAGCTGCCGGAATCTCCTCCATTTTCCTCATTTCACCGCTGAGCCGCCTACACCGGAGCTGCCGGAATCTCCTCCATTCTCCTCCTGTCACCGCTGAGCCGTCTACACCGGAGCTGCCGGAATCTCCTCCATTCTCCTCCTGTCACCCCTGAGCCGCCTACACCGGAGCTGCCGGAATCTCCTCCATTCTCCTCCTGTCACCGCTGAGCCGTCTACACCGGAGCTGCCGGAATCTCCGCCATTCTCCTGTCACCGCTGAGCCGTCTACACCGGAGCTGCCGGAATCTCCTCCATTCTCCTCCTGTCACCGCTGAGCCGTCTACACCGGAGCTAACGGAATCCCCTCCATTCTCCTCCTGTCACCGCTGAGCCGCCTACACCGGAGCTGCCGGAATCTCCCCCATTCTCCTCCTGTCACCGCTGAGCCATCTACATCGGAGCTGCCGGAATCTCCCCCATTCTCCTCCTGTCACCGCTGAGCCGTCTACACTGGAGCTGCCGGAATCTCCTCCTGTCACCGCTGAGCCGTCTACACCGGAGCTGCCGGAATCTCCTCCATTCTCCTCCTGTCACCGCTGAGCCGTCTACACCGGAGCTGCCGGAATCCCTGCCATTCTCCTCCTGTCACTCCTGAGCCGTCTACACAGGAGCTGCTGGAATCTCCTACATTCTCCTCCTGTCACCGCTGAGCCGTCTACACTGGAGCTGCCGGAATCTCCTCCATTCTCCTCCTGTCACCGCTGAGCCGTCTACACCGGAGCTGCCGGAATCTCCTCCATTCTCCTACTGTCACCGCTGAGCCGTCTACACCGGAGCTGCTGGAATCTCCTCCATTCTCCTCCTGTCACCGCTGAGCCGTCTACACCGGAGCTGCTGGAATCTCCTCCATTCTTCTCATTTCACCGCTGAGCCGTCTACACCGGAGCTGCCGGAATCTCCTCCATTCTCCTCCTGTCACCGCTGAGCCATCTACACCGGAGCTGCCGGAATCTCCTCCATTCTCCTCCTGTCACCGCTGAGCCATCTACACCGGAGCTGCCGGAATCTCCTCCATTCTCCTCCGGTCACCGCTGAGCCGTCCACACCGGAGCTGCCGGAATCTCCTCCATTCTCCTCCTGTCACCGCTGAGCCATCTACACCGGAGCTGCCGGAAACTCCTCCATTCTCCTCCGGTCACCGCTGAGCCGTGTACACCGGAGCTGCCGGAATCTCCTCCATTCTCCTCCGGTCACCGCTGAGCCGTCTACACCGGAGCTGCCGGAATATCCTCCATTCTCCTCCTGTCACCGCTGAGCCGTCTACACCGGAGCTGCCGGAATCTCCTCCTTTCTCATCCTGTCACCACTGAGCCGCCTACACCGGAGCTGCCGGAATCTCTTCCATTCTGCTACTGACACCGCTGAGCCGTCTACACCGGAGCTGCCGGAATCTCCTCCATTCTCCTCCTGTCACCGCTGAGCCGTCTACACCGGAGCTGCCGGAATCTCCTCCATTCTCCTCCTGTCACCGCTGAGCCGTCTACACCGGAGCTGCCGGAATCTCCTCCATTCTCCTCCTGTCACCGCTGAGCCGTCTACACCGGAGCTGCCGGAATCTCCTCCATTCTCCTCCTGTCACCGCTGAGCCGTCTACACCGGAGATGCCGGAATCTCCTCCATTCTCCTCCTGTCACCGCTGAGCCGTCTACACCGGAGCTGCCGGAATCTCCTCCATTCTCCTCCTGTCAGCGCTGAGCCGTCTACACCGGAGCTGCCGGAATCTCCTCCATTCTCCTCCTGTCACCTCTGAGCCGTCTACACCAGAGCTGCCGGAATCTCCTCCATTCTCCTCCTGTCACCGCTGAGCCGTCTACACCGGAGCTGCCGGAATCTCCTCCTTTCTCCTCCTGTCACCTCTGAGCCGTCTACACCGGAGCTGCCGGAATCTCCTCCATTCTCCTCCTGTCACCGCTGAGCCGTCTACACCGGAGCTGCCGGAATCTCCTCCTGTCACCGCTGAGCCGTCTACACCGGAGCTGCCGGAATCTCCTCCATTCTCCTCCTGTCACCGCTGAGCCGTCTTCACCGGAGCTGCCGGAATCTCCTCCATTCTCCTCCTGTCACCGCTGAGCCGCCTACACCGGAGCTGCCGGAATCTCCTCCATTCTCCTCCTGTCACCGCTGAGCCGTCTACACCGGAGCTGCCGGAATCTCCTCCATTCTCCTCCTGTCACCCCTGAGCCGCCTACACCGGAGCTGCCGGAATCTCCTCCATTCTCCTCCTGTCACCGCTGAGCCGTCTACACCGGAGCTGCCGGAATCTTCTCCATTCTCCTCCTGTCACCGCTGAGCCGTCTACATCGGAGCTGCCGGAATCTCCCTCATTCTCCTCCTGTCACCGCTGAGCCGTCTACATCGGAGCTGCCGGAATCTCCCCCATTCTCCTCTTGTCACCGCTGAGCCGTCTACACTGGAGCTGCCGGAATCTCCTCCTGTCACCGCTGAGCCGTCTACACCGGAGCTGCCGGAATCTCCTCCATTCTCCTGTCATCGCTGAGCCATCTACACCGGAGCTGCCGGAATCTCCGCCATTCTCCTCCTGTCACTCCTGAGCCGTCTACACCGGAGCTGCCGGAATCTCCTCCATTCTCCTCCTGTCACCGCTGAGCCGTCTACACCGACTGCTGGAATCTCCTCCATTCTCCTCCTGTCACCGCTGAGCCATCTACACCGGAGCTGCCGGAATCTCCTCCATTCTCCTCCGGTCACCGCTGAGCCGTGTACACCGGAGCTGCCGGAATCTCCTCCATTCTCCTCCGGTCACCGCTGAGCCGTCTACACCGGAGCTGCCGGAATATCCTCCATTCTCCTCCTGTCACCGCTGAGCCGTCTACATCGGAGCTGCCGGAATCTCCTCCATTCTCCTCCTGTCACCGCTGAGCCGCCTACACCGGAGCTGCCGGAATCTCCTCCATTCTCCTCCTGTCACCGCTGAGCCGCCTACACCGGAGCTGCCGGAATCTCCTCCATTCTCCTCCTGTCACCGCTGAGCCGTCTACACCGGAGATGCTGGAATCTCCTCCATTCTCCTCCTGTCACCGCTGAGCCGTCTACACCGGAGCTGCTGGAATCTCCTCCATTCTCCTCCTGTCACCGCTGAGCCGTCTACACCGGAGATGCCGGAATCTCTTCCATTCTTCTCCTGTCACCGCTGAGCCGTCTACACCGGAGCTGCCGGAATCTCCTCCATTCTCCTCCTGTCACCGCTGAGCCGTCTACACCGGAGCTGCAGGAATCTCCTCCATTCTCCTCCGGTCACCGCTGAGCCGTCTACACTGGAGCTGCCGGAATCTCCTCCATTCTCCTTCTGTCACCGCTGAGCCGTCTACACCGGAGCTGCCGGAATCTCCTCCATTCTCCTCCTGTCACCGCTGAGCCGTCTACACCGGAGCTGCCGGAATCTCCTCCATTCTCCTCCTGTCACCTCTGAGCCGTCTACACCAGAGCTGCCGGAATCTCCTCCATTCTCCTCCTGTCACCACTGAGCCGTCTACACCGGAGCTGCCGGAATCTCCTCCTTTCTCCTCCTGTCACCTCTGAGCCGTCTACACCGGAGCTGCCGGAATCTCCTCCATTCTCCTCCTGTCACCGCTGAGCCGTCTACACCGGAGCTGCCGGAATCTCCTCCTTTCTCATCCTGTCACCACTGAGCCGCCTACACCGGAGCTGCCGGAATCTCTTCCATTCTGCTACTGACACCGCTGAGCCGTCTACACCGGAGCTGCCGGAATCTCCTCCATTCTCCTCCTGTCACCGCTGAGCCGTCTACACCGGAGCTGCCGGAATCTCCTCCATTCTCCTCCTGTCACCGCTGAGCCGTCTACACCGGAGCTGCCGGAATCTCCTCCATTCTCCTCCTGTCACCGCTGAGCCGTCTACACCGGAGCTGCCGGAATCTCCTCCATTCTCCTCCTGTCACCGCTGAGCCGTCTACACCGGAGATGCCGGAATCTCCTCCATTCTCCTCCTGTCACCGCTGAGCCGTCTACACCGGAGCTGCCGGAATCTCCTCCATTCTCCTCCTGTCAGCGCTGAGCCGTCTACACCGGAGCTGCCGGAATCTCCTCCATTCTCCTCCTGTCACCTCTGAGCCGTCTACACCAGAGCTGCCGGAATCTCCTCCATTCTCCTCCTGTCACCGCTGAGCCGTCTACACCGGAGCTGCCGGAATCTCCTCCTTTCTCCTCCTGTCACCTCTGAGCCGTCTACACCGGAGCTGCCGGAATCTCCTCCATTCTCCTCCTGTCACCGCTGAGCCGTCTACACCGGAGCTGCCGGAATCTCCTCCTGTCACCGCTGAGCCGTCTACACCGGAGCTGCCGGAATCTCCTCCATTCTCCTCCTGTCACCGCTGAGCCGTCTTCACCGGAGCTGCCGGAATCTCCTCCATTCTCCTCCTGTCACCGCTGAGCCGCCTACACCGGAGCTGCCGGAATCTCCTCCATTCTCCTCCTGTCACCGCTGAGCCGTCTACACCGGAGCTGCCGGAATCTCCTCCATTCTCCTCCTGTCACCCCTGAGCCGCCTACACCGGAGCTGCCGGAATCTCCTCCATTCTCCTCCTGTCACCGCTGAGCCGTCTACACCGGAGCTGCCGGAATCTTCTCCATTCTCCTCCTGTCACCGCTGAGCCGTCTACATCGGAGCTGCCGGAATCTCCCTCATTCTCCTCCTGTCACCGCTGAGCCGTCTACATCGGAGCTGCCGGAATCTCCCCCATTCTCCTCTTGTCACCGCTGAGCCGTCTACACTGGAGCTGCCGGAATCTCCTCCTGTCACCGCTGAGCCGTCTACACCGGAGCTGCCGGAATCTCCTCCATTCTCCTGTCATCGCTGAGCCATCTACACCGGAGCTGCCGGAATCTCCGCCATTCTCCTCCTGTCACTCCTGAGCCGTCTACACCGGAGCTGCCGGAATCTCCTCCATTCTCCTCCTGTCACCGCTGAGCCGTCTACACCGACTGCTGGAATCTCCTCCATTCTTCTCATTTCACCGCTGAGCCGTCTACACCGGAGCTGCCGGAATCTCCTCCATTCTCCTCCCGTCACCGCTGAGCCATCTACACCGGAGCTGCCGGAATCTCCTCCATTCTCCTCCCGTCACCGCTGAGCCATCTACACCGAAGCTGCCGGAATCTCCTCCATTCTCCTCCGGTCACCGCTGAGCCGTCCACACCGGAGCTGCCAGAATCTCCTCCATTCTCCTCCTGTCACCGCTGAGCCATCTACACCGGAGCTGCTGGAATCTCCTCCATTCTCCTCCGGTCACCGCTGAGCCGTCAAAACCGGAGATGCCGGAATCTCCTCCATTCTCCTCCTGTCACCACTGAGCCATCTACACCGGAATCTCCTCCATTCTCCTCCTGTCACCGCTGAGCCGTCTACACCGGAGCTGCCGGAATCTCCTCCATTCTTCTCCTGTCACCCCTGAGCCGCCTACACCGGAGCTGCCGGAATCTCCTCCATTCTCCTCCTGTCACCGCTGAGCTGTCTACACCGGAGCTGCCGGAATCTCCGCCATTCTCCTCCTGTCACCGCTGAGCCGTCTACACCGGAGCTGCCGGAATCTCCTCCATTCTCCTCCTGTCACCGCTGAGCCGTCTACACCGGAGCTGCCGGAATCTTCTCCATTCTCCTCCTGTCACCGCTGAGCCGTCTACATCGGAGCTGCCGGAATCTCCCTCATTCTCCTCCTGTCACCGCTGAGCCGTCTACATCG